>NW_028250362.1:962500-1587500 GCF_964263255.1 Lissotriton vulgaris | reverse complement strand
CACAAACACGACCCAAATCCACTCCATATTTTATTGTAAACCATCCAGATACAGATTCCCTGGTCTAATTTATATTTACAAACCCCTTTCTGTCACCACCAACTCCCTTCTCCTCTTTTTACCACAAAAACAGAATCACACAACCCTTATATTCCACCGGACACATTATCTCTTCTAGGGTGTCTGCGTGCAGGAGAGGATTGATTATGTGTGGGAAGGAGCCCCCTCCTGCACATAAACAATCCTAAAATGGCATTTTGTCACTTTTATATGCGCTGCTTCATTCAGCACACATGACAGTCACACAATGGCATTTTGGTAACAGGAGGACCTTCCTGTACATAAACAATCCATGGCAGTTTGCTTTTTCCATGTGTGCTGCATAGGAACACTTGAAAGTCTGAGTTTATTAAATCCAACTTAAATATATATATATATATACTAGCAGCGCGTCCCGACGTTGTCCGGGTATGAATTGCTGCCGGCCAGTAGTATATTGTTTCGTAGGATTTCATTTTGATAGCATTTCTTATCTGTGACAGGCCTGTGAAACGCTCCGATTCACAGTGCACTGCTGATGCACTTAAGAGTGCGCGTTCAGTAGTGTGTGAACACGAGTTTCCCTACTTTATTTTTCCTTGCAATATTATATAGCGCGAACTCGACAACATGGCATGAGCACAATTTACATTACAGAAGAACACATTCATTTGTGGTAGGCACGGGGAGACAAAGTGATTTGCCTGGAATCACAGGATGTTGAGCTGATGCCGAGATTCGAACGTAGCCCCCCAGCTCTAAAGTTCGCAATTCTAGAACTTGTGGCGGGAGGTGTGTCTAAAAGTGTATGTTGGTGCTGGCCATCAAAGAGAGAGACCTGGGCATTTTTTAAATGGGTGGTGCAAAAATATGAGTATGTTGCTGGAGATGTGGGCCTCCGTGCCACCAATGTACTTACCGGGGAAGGGTAAACACCCAATATTCAGCAACTTTCTTTCCGCATACCATCACTCCGCATACTTTCATTACGAAAGTACCGGGGCCCTCATTTATGATAAGTGACGCATCGATGCGTGAAAGCAGCGATGCGTCACTTCTCAGTGCGCCCTCCTTGCGACATGATAGATGCGTCATAATTACTGTATGACGCATCATGTCGCAAGGAGTTACAGATACGTCAGTATTTCTGACGTATCTGTAGGCACAAAAGTGACGCATTGCTGGAGTGTGTCATAAAAGTGACACAACTCCAGCAATGTGTCCTTTCACATGGGGCAATCCCCATGTGAAAGGGCATGCATCAGTCTTACGCCTGCTGTGAGGCAGGCGTAAGATATAGACTCATTTGCGTCCTAGAAGTGGTGCAGTGAAATCTCATAGATTTCACTTCGTCACTTCTACGACCCATTCTTGTGTCAATATACCCCCCTGGCATACATTATACCTGGCGCAGGTATAATGTGGCGCAGGGGTTTACAAAGTGACGCATCTACCTAGATGCGTCAATTTGTAAATATGGCGCAACAAGGTGCATTGTTTACGCCACTGGTGCGTCACAAAAAGTGACGCACAGGCGGCGTAAAAGTGACGCACAGCCTCATAAATGAGGCCCCTTGACTCCGCAAAGCCATTATAACGCATGGCATTACATTTTAGATGCTTTTACCACGCATACATTTACAACGAAATTCGTTGTAAACGCATGAATGGTAAAAGTATGTTTTTTAATGTTTGGATAAGGTAGGGGTATATGTTTTGGGGTACTGAGGTATATGTTTTGGGGTGTTTGGGTATTTTAAGGGTTCAGATATAGTTTTGGGTTATGGGGTACAGGGGTAGTTTTAGGGTTTAGGGATAGGTATGGATTTTGGGGTACAGGGGTATTTTTAGGGTTCAGGGCTAGGTTTGGGTTTTGGGGTATAGGGGTATTTTTAAGGGTTCAGGGGTAGGTTTGGGTTTTGGGGTACAGGGTTATTTTTAAGGTTCAGGGCTAGGTTTGGGTTTAGAGGTACAGGGGTATTTTTAGGGTTCAGGGGTAAGTTTGGGTTTTGGGGCACAGGGGTATTTTTATGGTTCAGGGCTAGGATTGGGTTTTGGGGTACAGGGGTATTTTAGGGTTCAGGGGTAGGTTTGGGTTTTGGGGTACAGTGGTATTTTTAGGGTTCAGGGCTAGGTTTGGGTTTTGGGGTACAGGGGTATTTTTAGGGTTCAGGGGTAGGTTTGGGTTTTGAGGTACATGGGTATTTAGAGGGTTCAGGGCTAGGGATGGGGTTTTGGGGTACAGGGGTATTTTTAGGGTTTAGGGGTAGGTTTGGTTTTTGGGGTACAGGGTATATTTATAGGTTTAAGATGGGTTAGTGTTTAAGGGTGTTGGGGTATTTTAAGGAGTACGGGTGGGTTATGATTATGGGGTGCAGGGGTATTTAAAGTGAGCAGGGTGGGATTAGCACACAATATGAGACATGGCATGAAGGGCGGAACGTACCACACGACCCCAGCGTTTTTCACGCCCCCCGTACCCGCCCACAGCACAACGCAGACACGCCCACAAGGGACTGCTTTGCTGGCACGGTTCTTTTACCTTTTAAGTGTATATGGTGGGCGTCTGCATAGCCTATGTCCTTCTGCTGCAACTGCACTTTCCAACGCTGTATTGGGTGTTGAGATTGGTGCTGTGGTTCCTGAGATTACCTGCCTCAAAGGTTTGGGCTCTCTCTTTATTCTATTAGTATGGACCAAGCTGCAGTTCAGCTCGCCGTCCCTAGATGTCCCTGATGAGGCAAATGCAATAGCATTTAAAATATTATACATCAAGCTGCAGTTCACCTCATCGTCCCAAGATGTCCCTGATGAGTAAAATTCAAAAACATTGAAACCCTTTCATGAATGCTAAAAATTATGCTAATCTTATCCCATAATGCTTTGTAGGGCCTTTTAGTTGTATTTTTGCCCATAACTGTGCTTCGGGTTGTTCTAAGAGAATGGGACCTCCACTGAATTACTATTTAAAGGGAGCAGGAATGTATAGAACCTGGGAAGAAAAAACAATACTCATGAAGGAATGCCCCCAGCGATTGTCACGCCCCCAGCACACACCCACAGCCCAATGCAGACACACCCACAAGGGAATGCTTTGCTGGCACGGTTCTTTTACCTTTTCAATGTATATGGTGGGCGTCTGCATAGCCTATGTCCTTCTGCTGCAACTGCCCTTTCCAACGCTGTATTGGGTGTTGTGATTGGTGCTGTGGTTCCTGAGATTACCCGCCTCAAAGGTTTGGGCTCTCTCTTTATTATATTAGTATAGATATATTACCTTCCTAATACATCTATACCTCTCCTGTACTTATGTATCTTTATATTTATTACTTTACTTATAATTCAGCATCTCCTATGCACTACCCTATATTTCAACCTATATCTCTCTCAATATATACGCTACCTCCACTCTCTGACTCCTCTCAAGCCTCATTCTACTACTGTGATCTCCAGAATAACCCTCTCTAGACTCTTCCCTCCTCTACCCCTCCTTGCATCATCTCATACCTCTTTTACTATTCACATCTCCCAATCAAGCCTTTCTAAACCCTATCCTCTGACTCGTCCCCCCCACCTCCCCTTCACTCACCCCAAACCTCCTCCTACTGCTATGAGCTCAAAAAACTAAAACTCTTCCTAGACCTTCCCTCTTCTATCCCTCCACTATCCTTTTCAATACAACTAAAAGACTAACATGTCCACCAATAGAATTAATTTCATATTTCACTATACTAATTCCCCACTAATCCTATTTGGGTTCCGGAGAAGCATGCTACCTGCCGAAAAGCACTTCAACACCTCATCAGGGGAAGCAAGCGCTACATAAATGCAAACCCTGCCCTCTTCTACCCCTCTGCTATCCTTTTCAATCCAAATTACAAACTCATATGTCCACTGCTCAATTTAATTTCATATCTCTCCATACTAATTCACCAAGAGTCGTTTTTGGGTTCCGGAGTAGTGTGCTGCTCACCAATAAAGAACTTTGATGCCTCGTCAGGGGTAGTAAGCACTATAAAAATGCAATTACATTCTTGGCTGGTAAAGGCTGACAAGATATAGGACGATAGTTGCCATGCTCTGCAGAAGAGAGACTGGCCTTTTTTACTGAGAGTCGTATTGAGTCTTTTTTCCAACCCTTGAGAAAATATCCTGAGTTGAGCATTCCATTAAATATGTCAACTAGGTGGTCAGATATTGTTTCTGGGACCGGCTGAATGGTTTTTGGAGGACATGGGTCATTTTAGATGTCATAGTGCCTAATAATTCTTTGGTGTTTTTTTGTTCAATGAATAACTCTGTTTCTGACTCTACAAAGCAACCAATAATTCAGTGGGGGATTGGAGCCTTACAACTGTTTTCAGGAAAGTCAAATTAAAGCAATCCTTAGCAAAGCTAATAGGTCTCAGCTTCGCAGGGTCTATTGGCCTTGTCAAAGATCTTTTAGTGCTGTGCTGTTTTGTGGTGTGGTATGGAATGGCCTGTCATTGCATGGTGTTGTATTGTATGGCCTGTCATTCTATGGTATAGTGTGTTATGACTTGTCATTTTTGTAGTAGGGTATGGTACGGTCTGTTATTTCATTGTGTGGTATATTATTGTATGGCTTGTCATTGTATAGTATGGCCCATCAGTTTATGACATGCTGTGGGAAAAGCCTGCCATTATATAGTATGGTATGGCCTGTCATTGAGTAATATGGTATGGAAGGATATGGTATGGCCTCTCATTGTATCGTATGGTATGGTATGGCCTGTAAATGTATAGTAAGAAAAGTCTATTGTTCTATGTTATGCTATGGTATGCTATGTCCTGTCATTGTGCAATATGATATGGCATGTCATTGTATAGTATGCATGGCTTGTCATTGTATGTATATGTATATATAAATATATATATATATATATATTGCGCTCGAACTTTTCAAAGTTCAAAGAAAAGATGCAGCACTCAAGGAGGGGTTGCAAGTCACTGAAGGGTTTATTGTGGGGGAAAAACGCACAGACGCGTTTCGGCGTGAGCCTTCGTCAGTGTATCAATGGTGACTCGGAAACAGCATGTTAATAAAGTTCCTTTGCAATCAATGACAACAACATAGGACTAAACCCTCAAACATCACTATGAGCGCCATCTTGGAATGTTGTTGTATCCAACATTCTTCCACATGCGAGGGGCGGTTTAACGTATATTAAATTTCTTCGTATGCATATGAAGAGGGTATATTATATATAAAGCTGTCACAATGATATTGACATAAAATAAAGCCGTGGATCGGCTAGTGTCCCATGTACAAGTTGTCCCATCATGATTAAAGCATTTTCTATATACTGAAAATAACACCATAGTTCATCAAAGAATAATAACACCTAGTTCATCAAAAATCTATGTTCATCAGGTCAAGATACAAGATATACAGAATGTATTATTGAATTTGCTGGCATTCATTCAGTCAATGAGTTCTATATATTTAGCTGGAAAAGTCTTTTTTTCACAGTTTACTCAGATAAAAGATGTTTTACTTTCCGTATGCACAAGGTTCAGTTCAAATCACAGTAACATTGTTTGTTCAGTGGTGTACTTCTAGCCATGCCCTAACTATATGAATGGTAATTAGGTGCAGGGCAGACTCCAGAGAAAAAACAAACTAAAGCAAAGCAAAACAGAATTCATATGAGGCAGCAGAAGGAAGAATTAACAAATTAAAAGAAAGAGAGAATCACGAGAGAGAATCAGTGTCTCCTTTCTATCTGCATGTGTGTATATAGCGGCTCCATTCCTATTCCTATCCCAAACAAATATTTGAGACTACAAATGCTGTGAGTCCAATAATGGCATGATAATGGAGGGTCCCTATTCTGTCTTAAAGGAGGCCATTCCCAAACGGTGATCTAATTATTATGATGTCACTTTCCTAGATGGAATGCCATTTCTTCTCCACTATTTAGTCCTCTTGGATGTTTGGTGGAGAGGTCTAGGATATACCGTGATTCTAACCTGCGTAGTCTTCTCAGACGATTGCCTCCTCTAACATTGGGTGGGACAATGTCCAGCGCAAAGAATTGGAGTTTGTTACGATCCTTTCCATCTTCTTCATCAAAATGCCGGGCAACCGGGTAGGCGGGATCAGCCTTCACGATTGCACGTAGATGTTCCAATATCCTCAGTTTGAGTTCCTTGATTGTACTGCCGATGTAGCAGAAGCCACATGGGCAGAGCAAACAGTACACTACAAACTGGGAACTGCAGGTTATGAATTTCTTGATGGGCAATGTTCTCCCTGTATCAGGTATGGTGTACGACAACACTCTCCTGCTGCTGGCACAGGCTTTACAACGCCCGCCGGGACAAAAATCCCATCATCTGTTTTAAGGTATTGGTTTTAGGTATGGGTTTCTCCAGGTGACTGGAGACCAACATATTGCCCAGTGATCTTGCTCTACTAAATGTTAATAGAGGATGGGCAGGTAAATCCTCCTTCAGTATGCTGTCCGTTTGTAATATATGCCAGTTCTTGTTTAGCATTGCTCTTAATTCGTTGGCACCTGACGAGTAGGGGGTAATCAATTTGAATTTCCCTTCATTGGCGGCAACTTTCTTCTCTCGACCACCACCTTGGTTATTGGTAGTCAATAATGTTGCCCTTTGTATCCTTCTTACTTTCTTCAGTGTTTTGTTAAGAAGTTCCTCACCGTAGCCTCTAACAGAAAAACGCGCTAAACACTCTGAGGCAGCCGCCTCAAAATCTGAATCCCTTGAGCAATTCCTTCGGAGCCTAAGAAGTTCTCCGTAAGGAATGCTCTTTATGAGCTTGGGAGGGTGGCTACTGCTGGCAAAGAGTGTTGAATTGCCAGCAGTTTATTTCCTATAGAGGGCAGTATGCTGATGGTCCCCCTCGACAAATACCCTCAGATCCAAGTAATCCACTGCCACCGGACTAATTGAACTAGAGAAATGCAGGTTTAGGTTATTGGTGTTAAGTACCCTAATGTATTCCTCGGCTGTATCTGTCCCACCGTTCCAGACGATAAATAAATTGTCGATGTAACGATGCCAGCATACTACCTCCCCTCTATCTTGTCCAACTGTACAGCTCCTGGGCACCTGCTCCTCCCACCAGCCCACGAACAGGTTCGCGTAGCTGGGAGCAAAGCAGGTGCCCATCGCCGTACCGGACCTTTGGATGTACAGTTGGTCCTCAAAAAGAAAAATATTGTGAGTTAGACAATATTCTGTGAATTCAACAATCATTTCATTGTGTTTAGCAAATCTCATCTGGTGCTGTTCTAAAGAATGTCTGACTGCCTTCAGGCCATGCCCATGTTCAATACAAGTATATAGGCTGGCGATATCCAGCACCATCAGCAGGTATCGAGGGCTCCATGTTAACTCCTGAGTTTTGATTGAAAAGTCCTTGGTGTCCTGTATGTAGGACTCCAGTTTTACCACCAAAGGAAATAGAATATTGTCCACGAAGCAAGACATATTGTCCGTCAAGCTGCCAATGGATGAGATAATGGGGCGGCCGGGAGGACAGTCAATGTTTTTGTGCAGCTTGGGGAGGTGGTAGAAGGTGGGTATCATTGGATTATTGTTCCTTAAGAAGAGATGCTCATCTTTCCCCAGCATCTGAAGACTGTACCACTTCTGAATTAGTGTCTCATATTCTGTGATACTCTGTTGGTATGTTGCAGTTGTACATTTCATGTAAAAAAAATTATCTGCAAGTTGCCTCAGTGCTTCTTTTTTATATTGTTCTCTACCCATTAGGACCACATTCCCCCCTTTGTCAGAGGGCTTGATCACAAGGGTTTTATCATTCATTAGGTTTGTCAACGCCAATCGCTGGCGATCAGTGATATTATTCTTTACAGCTCGGTGATCCGCTTTCCTGTATTGCATGAGATCATTTTTCATGGCTTCTGTGAAAACATCCACAGCGTCCCAGGGCGATTGTGGCACAAAAGTTGAGGTGGGTTTAAATATGCTCTCATCCCTCTCCTGCTCCACTCCTTGTAGTGTATTGTATATATAGCAGTTCGGTCATTGTATAGTATGGTATAGGCTGTCATTGTATAGTATGGTCTATCATTGCAGAGTTTATTATGGTATGGTATGGCCAGTCTTTGTATGGTATGGTATGGCGTGTTATTGTATTGTATGGTATAGTCTGTCATTGTGTAGTGTAGTATGATATGGTCTATCGTTGTAGAGTTTATTACTTAAGTTATGGCCTGTCATTGTATAGTACGGCATGGTATAGTATGGTATTGCCTGGTATTAGTTGGTAGAGTATGACCTGTCATTGAATGGTATAGTATAAACTGTCATTGTATAGTATGCATGGCCTGTCATTGTATATATAATTTTTTTTATCCAAAATGAAGGCTGCCCTCGCATGAAAACGCACTCACTGGTGGGTATTCTTCTTTATTGGAGACAGAAACGAAAACAGCAACCGACTTTGCCTCAAATTCAGGAGGGCCTTACGCGTTTCGGACTCACTAGTCCTTGCTCACAGGCCAGTTCAAAGAGGAAACAGCAACTATATTGTAGCACACCTGCTTAAATACTAAAGTTCAACCCCCAGTGGGCATTTGCATTTGAAGGGCATTCGGTACTTCAAATGCAAATGCCCACTGGGGCGAAACTTTAATAATTAGCTGGTTAAAAACACAATGAAAACCCAGGAAGTCCCGGGCAGATCTACAGATAACACACTATACAAGTTCTAGTACATCCATTATTACTCTTGTTTGAAGCAACGACATTAGAAATATCCCTCTGCTCTCTCAGTAGATTTGGAAATACCATAATGGCCATAGGGACCCCTTGCCCAGGCATTCTGACAAAGAGCAGTGGCCATGGTCTCACAGCACAGCGGGCTGAGGTAGCAGCGGCCAGACACGAATCCAGTAGAAAACGGAACAACAGTTGGCTATCTGCCAGGAGTGTAGCTGTCCGGTATGCCATCGATGCACTACTGATCGCTTTTAGCGCTGGGACACCTCTGTTTGAGGTAGCTGTTGCACTCTATAAGTGTCTGTATTATTATTAAGCAAGCGGGCGGTGGTATCCAAGAGGAGAGGCAGAAGGAACCTGCTGGGGGCGAGGTGAGCAGTACGGAAAGGCGCAGCTCTCCTTGGCTACTGGCGGGCCTTTGCAGTGCAGTTTCTAGCTGTGCTTGACTCAAAAGGGGGGTTCACACCAAGTGAGGACACGGGTGCAGTGGAGGCGACCGAGCTAGGCCTTGGGCGGCTTGTGGCCGTGCCTCGCTGGAACTGTCTCCTTCTCTTGCCTCATCAAAGTCCTGAAAGCCCTGCACTGCTTCACACCAGCAACTACCAGGTTGCCCCTCCTGCTACTTGCCATTACTCACCACTACCATCACCAGCATTCCATGAGGACACGGGTGCCATCACCCCTAGCACCTCAGTTTGGTCATAGAAGGTGGGCCCCCAGGACAGATTAGGCAAGGCTGTGGGGTGGGTGGATTACTCCTCTTAATCTTCCTCATGCAATTTCGGCACCCAACCTCCTCCACGTTCAGCTTTTTCAGTCTGTGGGCAGCCCAGTGCACAACTTACCTCTGTCCTGAGTCTTAGCCCCCATCATAGGGCAGAGGTCTTCATACGTTTTTGCTCTGAGCCCCCCTAAGCAAAATGCTTTAAGGTTTGGGTAAGGTATGCAAGGATTGGGAGAGCGGGAGGGACATGGCTGGGTGCAGGAGGCGGGGCTTATGAGATGTTTTCAGGAGTACTTTTTCTATAGTTCATGAACCACACTATATATGAGTCTTATAAAATAGCAAATTAATCAAACAAAAACATGTACTGTCCCAAAAATACTGCTCCCCATAATTGGGGTGTTCGTGAGCCCCTCACACTCTTGGACACCAATGCAACTACACCAACTGCACTAATGATAACTGCAGTCCTGAGTAGCAGGCTATCTCCTCTGCATCTTTTAACACCTTCGCTGCTTGAGATATGTGTCTGCTGTGCTGGATCATAATAGAAATGGGTGTGTTCATGACGAGCTCAGCTCGTCATGAGCACAGAAGGGGTTAACTCTTCCCCATCATGCATGACCATCACTCCAATTTTGAAACAGGCTCTCTGTCCAGTTAAAAAAAAGAACTCCCACACGTTGTATCCCTTTTTTCTGCAAGGGTGGCCTTGGTCATTATGCTAGAAAGTAAAATAAGCTCCCATGCCCCTTTTTTCAAGGTAGACAATCATAATTGTGAAGCAGTGGGCCCCTCAACCTCCTGGGCCCCAGCCCTGCTGCGTCTGCTTCATTAATGATAACTAACAGTGGCCACTTCCACACCTCGCAGCAGTACCTGCTGCACTGATGATTGGCCCTTTATGAAGCCTGGAAATGCTGCAAATACATGCCGTACTTCCAGGCCATTTCATTTACATGGTACAGAGCAGGAATCTCGTCGTAAAAATATCGACTAACCTAAATATCGCTGCAAAAATATCTACAGGAAGAAACATCGATGACAAAAATATCGTCTGACCAGAATATCGACAGACAGGTAAGTAATATTGTTAACATTAATATAGTTGTAATAAATATCGTTTACAAAAACATAGTTTACAATAATATCGTTTTTTAAATAATTATAAGTAATGTAGTGTTTTTAATGAATATTTGTAGTCAAAGTAGTATTTTTAGTAGTATATTATTATTTAATAATGTATTTTCAGTTGAATTTAGTATTAATAGTTCCGTAGCGGGTTGTGGGTTTATAGGGGAGAAGGGTGGGAAGTAATTTAAATATAATGAAATAATACATTAATTAATGTTTTAAATGAATATAAATAGTGTAATAAATAATAGTTAATTAATTTCAATTAGTTAATTGAATAATAATTATGTAATTAATTATGTTAATTTTTTAATTAATTTTAGGTGTGTGTACAGGATTTTTTTAGTGAAAATGTTTTTGGGTAAAGGGGTATTTTTAGGGTTCAGGGTCAGTTTTCAGTTTTTGGGTAAAGGGGTATTTTTAGGGTTCAGGGTCAGTTTTCAGTTTTTGGGTGAAGGGGTATTTTTAGGGTTCAGGGTCAGTTTTCAGTTTTTGGGTAAAGGGGTATTTTTAGGGTTCAGGGTCAGTTTTCAGTTTTTGGGTAAAGGGGTATTTTTAGGGTTCAGGGTCAGTTTTCAGTTTTTGGGTAAAGGGGTATTTTTAGGGTTCAGGGCCAGTTTTCAGTTTTTGGGTAAAGGGGTATTTTTAGGGTTCAGGGTCAGTTTTCAGTTCTTGGGTAAAGGGGTATTTTTTGGGTTCAGGGTCAGTTTTCTGTTTTTGGGTAAAGGGGTATTTAAATATAATGAAATAATAGATTAATTAATGTTTTAAATGAATATAAATAGTGTAATAAATAATAGTTAATTAATTTCAATTAGTTAATTGAATAATAATTATGTAATTAATTATGTTAATTTTTTAATTAATTTTAGGTATGTGCACAGGATTTTTTTAGTGAAAATGTTTTTGGGTAAAGGGGTATTTTTAGGGTTTAGGGTCAGTTTTCAGTTCTTGGGTAAAGGGGTTTTTTTAGGGTTCAGGGTCAGTTTTGGGTTTTTGGGTAAAGGGGTATTTTAATTATATGTATGTATTATTGTTGTTATATAAAGTAATGTGTAAAATCAATGTATATGTCCACATTTATTAAGTTTATAATTAAAAAGTGTAGTAAATTTTTTTGAAATAGTTAAAAAATGAAAGTAATGTAATGTATTTTGTTAATAGTACTTATATTTATTTATTATTTAATGTAATTTTAATTATTTTAAAAAGTCGATATTTTTTACATCTATATTAATTACAACGATATTTTGGAGTCGATATTTATGTTCTTACCTGTTTAAGTATAGGGTGTCGATATTTTTGTAAACGATATTTTTACAACGATATTTATGTCAGCTATATTTTTGTAATCGATATTTTAACACCCTACCATTTACATATATCTACAGAGGCATTTGCGCCCCCCCAGAGGGGCACGACTCACAGTTTGAAGACTGACATAAACAATATTCCCTTCAACACAGCCAGCCTTGCAGTATGGTTCAAGGGTGTCTGCATAGGGAAACGCAGGATGACACCATACTCTTGTAAATATGGCGCAGACCTGCGTTTCTAAAGAGACAGACGGTCTTGTTAGCCTTCTTGGCTTAGCGACACGCTTCGCCACTTTATTGTAAATATGCCCCCTAGTTCCTTAATTCTCCTCAATATGTTTATGTTTCAGTCTCCAACGAGTTCTTAGTGTGACAGATTTAAGAGGTATAGGTCTTAGAAGGATAGCATGATGACAAGAGGTAAAGGGGGTTGTGATAAAAGGAACTACTTGGGAGATTACTGAAAAATAATCCTGGGGAGGTGATGGATAACACACATGAAAGTGGACGTAGAGGTTCGAATCAACGGGATGTTGAAAAATGCAACTCATGTCCAATTAAAAATGATGCCGTACGTAGAAAAGATGTTTCGTGTTATTAGCAGAGGGCCACAAAGCACTAGGCCAATTCAGAACGCCAAAAGTCTAAAATTAGAAACATCGCTCATGGTCGCCCTGTTGTCAGCGCATTCTCAATATATGAAACAAAGGCTTGGACTTAAACAACAGATATTTATTTTTATTTTTTTGCAGAGAGGTTGGGCACAGATTCATAAAAGAGTTGCAAATTATGTGCACCAAAAAGCAGAAGAATATTTAATTGCCTTGAACAGTGTGCTCTTCTATGGCATCACAAATCCCACTTGTTTGTAGAGTTGAAAGTATAGATGGGCTCAAGTCTGAATACAGGCTCTGGCTCAGCTCGAGGTCCTATTGGAACCTCGAGCCCATAAGGAGCAGAGCTTTCATGTGGCTTCTACCTGCCTCCCTCCCTTTACCCAGGATTTGGCATTAGGGACAGAGCTGCATAATGCCCAAAAGGGGATCCAGCTGCGAATCTTGGCGTCGGCTCATCACCCTGTGATTCTAGACAAATCACTTAATGTGCCTATAAACAATCATGTAACCTTGTGTAATGTATCTGATGCACATTTAAAGAGCTCGGCCATCTCGGGTTGAGTTCAAGCTGTATTTAAAACCTGCAGAATAATTAAGTAAGCGGTAAAAACAAACCCTTAACATAAGGAAAGGCAAATAGATATTAATTTTCTACTGATTTGCAAAAAATTGAACCGGAAAACCTGGATAAATCGTGGGTTCCTCGCATATCAAATTGTGTGATATTAGGCAAATATTTTATTTCACCGAAACTGTTTTCTTCATTATCGCGTAGGAAAGCACTTTTAAATGTGAGTTCCGATGGCCAGTTTTAAAAAACGTTCACTTATTAAGTATTTTTCACTGCGGAATATAGTGTGCCTTATTAATGTCAAAGCTTCGACAGGTTAAAGAAGTACACTTTTAGGAATGTTGAGGAGGCCTCATCGTATTTTACTTGATGTTTGTTGTATGATTTACTTGGCAAATAAGTTCATTACTTGGCACCTGCACAGGCTCTAGGATGCGAGGCAGACCCTCGGCCCTGGCTCGCCTCTAGTTGAAAGAAACGTACAGCTTTCCCAGAGTATCTACATTGAACAGAATGAGCACAAAAGCAGTGCGCACTCCTTGCGACATTCCTGATGCGCAAAAGTGCAGCATTGCTGGAGTGTGTCACAAAAAAGACGCAACTTCAGCAATGCGTCCTTTCACATGGGGAAAGCCCCATGTGAAAGGGCCTGCGTCAGTCTTACGCCTGCTGTGAGGCAGGCACAAGATTTTGACGCACCGGCGTCCTAAAAGTGACGCAGTGAAATCTTATAGATTTCACTGCGTTACTTCTATGACCCTTCCTTGCGTCAATATGCCCCCCTTGCATAAATTATACCTGGCACAGGTAATATTTGGCGCAGGGGTTTGCAAATTGACGCATCTACCTAGATGCGTCGATTTGTAAATATGGCGCAACAAAGCACATTTTTATGCCACTGGTACATCACAAAAAGTGACGCACCGGCGGCGTAAAAGTGACTCACCACCTCATAAATGAGGCCCAATGTTTACAGGGCTTAATTTGAGCTGCAGCTTGCCGGTGCTTTACTCCGCCACCTGTAGGAAGGGGGAGGCTCTAGTTGGCGCAGTGCAACACTAGCGACAAGCAGGGACTCCCTCTTCCTCGTCAGGGCTGAGGGTTACCTTCCAGACAACCTCTGCTTACCCTCTAGGTAGTGTGGCTTAAGCAGTCTCAGGCTAATCTTTGGGGCACATAGGGTTAAACATTTGCAATATTACACCCTCACAACCAACCCACCACACAAGGACACCAAACTGTATTTGTAAAAATATATATCTTTATATAAATTTCAAGCAGGCTTGTAAATACAGTCTTGATTCAATGCGAAAACGGTTCCAGTGTACTTTCAATTAGGTTGCCACAGTTCTTATCTTTAGCAGTAATCAGTTAGTGATTCAGAACAGTTCTTGTTCAGCTTGTTTCCCCCGCATGGGGCTTCGGGGCTCCTCACGGTACTTTTCTCGGCCCTGATGATCAACCAGGATTCCCCCCAGCGGTCCGCAGGTCTCTCTCTGGGCGCTGTGCGCGGTTGACGGGGAGAGAGAGAGCGGGGGCCCTGGGAGAGCTCCGCACGCAGCTCCGAGGGCTGGGCGAGGCAGCGGGAAGGAAACAGTACCTTTGGTGGGGCGCAGGTCAGTGCGGCAGTCCGCGTTGCGTTGTCTTCCGTCCGGTGCTTGGAGCGAGCGGAGGCTCGGCTCTGGCTCGTGGGTTGACGTTGCGGCGCGGGCCGGGTTGCACTGGGCAAGCGCCTCGGGATTTCCTGACCAGGAGGGCACACTTAGGGGACAGCGCTCCTCGGCGCAGGTCTCTCTTAATCCAGGCGACGTTCAGGCACCCCACGCAACAGCTGTTTCCCGGACAGCGGCGGCGCGTTCAGGGGCACAAGACACGAAGGGGGCAAGCAGGCACCGGGCGCCACCTCTCTTCACGTTGCGAGCTGCAGCTCGGGGTCAGTCACTGTGTTTGGATAAGCTGGGCTGATCTTCACGATGCTTCTTGGCCAGGCAGGCGGCAGTCACTTTGTTTAGAGGGAGGGCAGCTCCCAGAGCGTTGCTGAAGAGCGCGATGGTCACAGCGCGCTCCGCTTTTCCTGGAGTGGCCTGCAGAGGGGAGAGAGCGTCTCGCAGTGGTTCCTCTGTCAGGGGGTAGCGCCCACTGTTCCTGGGGCGCTGGTCAGGGGGCAAGTTCACAGGCAAGCCCTTGGAGATCTCTCAGCAAAGTTTGGCACAAAGTTTTATAAAGCAAAAGTCTTCTTGTAGTCTTTTCTTTCCCTCTCCTTCTGCAGCAAGGCACCAGACACAGGCCAGAGACAGCACTCCTCCTTGTCCTTCCAGGTCCTTCTCTTCGGGCAGAGTTTCTTCTGTAGCACAAACAGGATCTAATTTACAAGGAGCAAGGCTCCTTCTTTTATACTGCATTTCTTTTGTTCTTACAGGCCAGGGGGGCCTTCGCATAGCCACTTTCAGTCCTTGAGTACTTTGTTGGGTGTAATCCGGCTTCTGCTTTCAGTGTGAGGGGCAGGCACATCAGACGCTCCACAGGGGGTGGAGCCAGCATTGTGTGGACAGGGGCAGCCAGAAGTACCTTGTTGATGGGGCATCGCCCTTCCTGGGCCAGGTGCCGGCTGAGTCATCAGTCGCTCCCCAGGAGGGTGGAGCCAGCATTGTGGTGGCAGAGCACAGCTAGATTCAGAGTCAAGAGCCACTCCTACCTCCCACTAAGGTGTAAGCTTCGCATCTACCACCTGTCATCCCCCAGCCCTGTCACTCACACATCCCAGACAGTCAGATACACATACCAGCAGAGGCGGGCTGAAATGGTTAGGCAAGCAAATGCTAACTTTCTAAAAGTAGCATTTGCAAACACAGGATATTAAAATAAACTTTACTAAAAGAAATATTTTATTATTCTGAGTTCAGGCATACCAAACATGACTCTCTACCATGCTCCCCTGAGCCTGCTGGGATTATAGAGTGTAATAATTCCAGCAGCCCATTCTGGCCTAAAGGAAGCAGGTAGCCTTACAATAGTGAAATACGAATTTAGTTGTAATTCACTACTAGGACATGCCGCACACATCAGGGCTTGTCCTACCTTACACTTACAATGCACCCTGCCCTCAGGCCTACCATAGGGGTGACTAATATGAAGTTAAGGGAAGGTTTAGAGGCTGGCAAGTGGGTGCACTTGCCCAGCCAGCGTGACAGTACGAGACTGCACGCGGGTTCTGCAATGGCAGACCCCAAGACACATCTTAAGGCTGCTTCGGTGGGTGGCGCAACCAGCGCTGCAGGCCCACTAGCAGTATTGGCATTCACAAGCCCTGGCACTCCTGGTGCACTTTACTAGGGACTAACAGTAAATCCAATGACCCAATCATGGACATCAATCACATGTACAATTTACAGTAGGGAGCACTTGCACTGCGGTACGGGTTGGCCGTGGCGCAGTGCCCTGAGTAGCGGAAAACCAGCAAAACATCGGAGGCACACCAGTAAAAAGTGGAAGGGAAACTCACGCCAAGGTGCCAGGTCTAAGACGTATCCCCTCCAGCTGAAATGTGGGGGGAACTACCCTTCCCCAGGGAGTTCCACATCACTAAGGCGGAAAAATCTGGACAGACCATCAGCGTTGGCGTGATCTGTGCCAGGGCGGTGTTCCACCGTAAAGTCCATACTCTGTAGAGAAATGGACCACCTCAACAGTTTCGGGTTCTCACCCCTCATTTGCATCAACCATCTGAGGGGCCTGTGGTCCGTCTGAACTCGGAAGTGAGACCCAAACAAGTAGGGTCTTAGCTTCTTCAGCGCCCAGACCACAGCAAATGCTTCTCGCTCTATTGCACTCCACCTACTTTCCCGTGGAAGTAACCTCCTACTGATGAAGGCTACGGGTTGGTCAAAGCCCTCCTCAGTCATCTGTGAAAGAACAGCCCCTACACCATGCTCTGAAGCGTCTGTTTGCACTATGAATTCCTTGGAGAAATCAGGAGCCAGGAGCACGGGCGCCGTGCACATGGCAGTCTTCAGGGTGTCAAAAGCCTTCTGACAGGTGTCAGTCCAAATCACATTCCTGGGCTGCTTCTTCGAAGTCAGCTCTGTCAAGGGGGTCACAATCGTGCCATAGCCCTTGACAAACCTCCTGTAATACCCAGTGAGCCCCAGGAAGGCTCTCACTGCAGTCTGGGTCTTGGGGGGTTCCCAAGCCAGGATGGTCTCAATTTTGGGTTGCAAGGGTGCTACCTTGCCACTCCCCACTTGGTGTCCCAAGTACACCACTGAACCCTGCCCAATCTGGCACTTGCTTGCCTTGATTGTGAGGCCTGCTCTGCGCAGTGCCATCAACACTTCCCAGAGGTGTCGCAGGTGTTCTGGCCAGGTGCCACTGAACACCGCGATGTCATCCAGGTAGGCGGCACTGAACTCATCCAGCCCAGCCAACACCTGGTTGACCAATCTCTGAAAGGTGGCAGGGGCATTCTTCATTCCAAATGGCATAACCCGGAACTGGAAATGCCCATCTGGTGTAGAGAATGCTGACCTCTCCTTTGCCCCATCGGTCAAGGCGATCTGCCAGTACCCAGACGTTAAATCAAACGTGCTGAGGAACTTGGCAGCCCCTAGCCGATCAATGAGCTCATCAGCTCTGGGGATGGGGTGCGTGTCAGTCTTGGTGACTGAATTGAGTCCTCTGTAGTCCACACAGAACCGGAGTTCGGGTGTGGCTCCCGGCGCAGCAGCCTTCGGGACCAAGACCACGGGGCTGGACCAAGGACTGCTGGAAGACTCAACCACCCCAAGGGCAAGCATCTTGGAGACCTCCTCCTTGATGCAGGCCCTGACCCTGTCAGTCACTCTGTAAGCCTTATGCTTCACAGGTAAGCTGTCTCCTGTGTCCACATCATGGACGCACCAATCTGTGACACTAGGAACCAGGGAGAACAGATCTGGAAACTGCCCCAGCAACTGGCGGCAGTCGTCCTGTTGTTCGGCGGTCAGGGTGGGTGAGAGGTTAACTCCATCCACTGACCCATCTTTCTCACAGGCCACTAAGAGGTCAGGAAGGGGCTCCGACTCCTCCTCCATTCCATCATCAGTTGCCAACAACATGCCCACTTCGGACCTTCTTAAGTGGGGCTTGAGGCGGTTGACATGTAGGACCCTCAAAGGGTTCCTGGGCGTTTTCATGTTCACCAAGTATGTCACTGGGCTCTTGCGCTCCACAACCTCAAATGGACCTGTCCACTTATCCTGAAGGGCACAGGGTTCCACTGGGGCCAGGACATACACCTCTTGTCCAGGCTGAAGCTCGACCAGAGTGGCATTCTGGTCGTACCACCGCTTCATCTCCTCCTGGCTGGCTTCCAGATTTGCCTCGGCAAGTTGTCTGAAGCGCCTGGTTTGGTTTCTGAAGGCCAGCATGTAGCTATATACATTCTGGGGAGGTTTCCTGGGAGATTTCTCCCAGCCTTCCTTTACCAAACTCAGTGGTCCTCTCACGGGGTGACCGTACAGCAGTTCAAAGGGGCTGAACCCTAGGGACTTCTGTGGTACCTCGCGATATGCAAAGAGTAGGCATGGTAAGAGGACGTCCCACTTACGCCTCATTGGACCTTCCAGGCCCATGATCATGCCTTTCAGGGTTCGGTTGAACCTCTCAACCAACCCATTTCCTTGGGGATGGTAAGGCGTGGTGAACTTGTAGGTTACACCACACTCTTGCCAAAGGGACTTCATATACTTGGATATGAAGTTGGTTCCCCTGTCGCTCACCACCTCTAGAGGGAATCCCACTCGGGAGAAAATTCCCATCAGTGCACGTCCCACCACGGGGGCCGTCACTGTCCTCAGAGGGATGGCTTCAGGGTACCGGGTGGCATGATCCACCAAGACCAGGATGAACCTGTTGCCCATGGCTGTCTTGGGGTCCAGAGGCCCAACAATGTCAATACCCACTCGCTGGAATGGCGTACCGACCACAGGGAAGGGTTGGAGGGGAGCCTTGTTCTTCCCTCCGCTCTTCCCACTTGCCTGGCAAGTCGGACAGGTCCTACAATGAGCATCTGAGCTCTTGTGCATTTGGGGCCAGTAAAAGTGGGTGACAAGCTTGTCATAGGTCTTGTCCATCCCCAAATGTCCTGCTAAAGGCACATCGTGAGCCAGCCCCAGTAGGAAGGCTCTGAACTTTTGGGGTACCACCAGCACACGGGCTGACCCAGGTTCAGCAGCCTTAGGCTCTGAATACAGGAGGTCGTTCTCCCAGTACACATAATGTGTTTTGGCCTGAACACCATTGGCCTGGTCTGCAGCCTGCTGCCGCATACCCACGAGAGAAGGGCATTCTTTCTGCTCCCTGCAGAATTCCTCCCTGGAGGGTCCTCCTTCTTGCTGCCAATGGGTCAGCTCAGGCAGGTCCCCCAGCTCGACAATCTGTTCCCCTGTAGGCTCCAGGGCATCCCCCTCAAGGTCTGCTTCCTCCTGGACCGTGGGAGCTTCAGGGGCCGGTTTCCCGCGCCCCCTGCGCCTTCTCCCTAAGGCCGGTTCCTGGGCCTCTCCTTCAGGCCCCAGGACCTCTTGATCACCCTTACTGGCTGCCATCGACCGGGTGGTCACGCACGTCCAGTCAGGCAGACCCACCATCCTCAGGTGAGTCGTCTTCTCCACCTTTTCCCAAGGGGAGTGCTCCAAGTCATTCCCTAGCAAACAGTCAACAGGCATGGTTTTCCTCACACAGACCTGCAGAGTACCAGAGACCCCCCCCCACTCGAAGGGAACTTGAGCCATCGGACACTGACTCTCTGAATTATCAGCATTGATAACCCTACAGTAGGCATGGGGTACAACCTGCTCTTGAGACACCAGGTGCTGCCTCACTGCAGTCACACTGGCTACTGTATCTCTAAGAGCCTCAGCTTCCCTACCATTGATGATCACCACCTGCCCATATTTCTTAGTGTTAGAGGGCAGGTAGTTTGTCGGGACCATCTCACTGTCTCCTAGAGAGACTAGGGTCATCTGAACGGGATCTCCACCCCCAGGGACCATCACTTCTTCTCCTAAGTGAACACTAGTCACTTGACGGGGCGGAGCACCAGTGGGTGCTGGTTTTCCAAACAGGCGACACTTGGGGTCACTGGATATGTGCCCAGGTTCACCACATTTGAAACAATTGAAGGGCCCCTTTGGAACAGGTCTACCTGTCGGGCCCCATTCTGCTTTGGGGGTGGGGGAGGCTGAGAACCTTGCTGCTGGTTCCCTTGGGGATTACTTTGGGGGCCTTTTTGGAACCCTTTCTGTTTTCCCCCTTTGTCCCCCCCACTCTTCTGCTGGGGACCCTGCCCACCCTTGGCGGAGTCTCCCACTGGACCCTTGTGGACCCTGGTGCTGAGCCAGCGGTCCGCCTCCTCAGCAAGCTTCCTCGGGTTGGACAGCTTGCTATTGATCAGGTGTTGGCGTAACTCAAGAAAACAGTGATCAGACAAGTGCTCCCATGCAATTAAATCAAAGAGACCTTGAAAATCATTCACTTTGCTACCCTTCACCCAACCATCCAGTGCTCTGCAAAAAAAAGTCACATACTCCACATACGTATTCCCAGGCCGTTTAGTACACCCCCTAAACTTCTGTCTATACATTTCAGGGGTAAGCCCATACCTGTTCATCAAAGCTTCTTTCATGTGGGAATAGGATCTCTGGTTTTCAACGGGCAAATCTAGCAGGGTGTCTCGCCCTTCGCTAAGGAACCTTCCCCACAACCCCGCTCCCCAATCCTTGTCAGGGACCCGGTGGGAAGACATGGCTACCTCATATGCCCTAAACCACTGTCCTATGTCATCCCCCTTAAAGAACTCTTTCACTACGTCTTTGGGGATGTGCACTCTTGACTCTACCTGCACCGGCGTTGTGCTGCCACCAGAGGGAGGATTATCCAAGTTTCTCTCTTTTAGACTCATCTCCCTCATTTTCAATTCATAATCCATTTGGTGTTTTCGCTCTTCCAGAGCCATTCTTTTGGTCTCAAGCTCCAGTTGGATTTTTAATTCTGCCAGCTTCCTTTCATGATTCCTGGTTTCCTTCCTGTCTGCCAGCTCCTCTGGTGACAGGCCTCTACCAAAGCTATGCATGCTGTCCGGCTTTTCAAGATCCACCACCTCCCCAGTTGCATTCTGCTCCTCAGGTGCATTCTGCTCCTCGGGGATATTTCTGGACTCTATCCAGGCCTTCAGGGCTTTGTAGAGTTCTGGTTTATTCTTACACCCTGCGTGTGGAACCTTGAGCTTTTTGCAAAAAAACTTCAGTTCATTTTTGGTGTACTTATCCAGCTTGGCTGCATCCCAATCCACCTCCAACATCTCAGAGGTCGTGGACTCCGCTCCATCCAGGCTCTTTGTGCCCGGCATGGTTTCTACACCAGGGATCTTTTCTTGGCAAAATTAAAAACAAAGTCTGTGGCTAGTTACTGGACTGTAATCACTTATGCAATGGTCAGAAGCTAAGGTATAAACACTGCAAATGTAAATTCGAAATCCTCACCGCTGCGTCCAATGTAGGAAGGGGGAGGCTCTAGTTGGCGCAGTGCAACACTAGCGACAAGCAGGGACTCCCTCTTCCTCGTCAGGGCTGAGGGTTACCTTCCAGACAACCTCTGCTTACCCTCTAGGTAGTGTGGCTTAAGCAGTCTCAGGCTAATCTTTGGGGCACATAGGGTTAAACATTTGCAATATTACACCCTCACAACCAACCCACCACACAAGGACACCAAACTGTATTTGTAAAAATATATATCTTTATATAAATTTCAAGCAGGCTTGTAAATGCAGTCTTGATTCAATGCGAAAACGGTTCCAGTGTACTTTCAATTAGGTTGCCACAGTTCTTATCTTTAGCAGTAATCAGTTAGTGATTCAGAACAGTTCTTGTTCAGCTTGTTTCCCCCGCATGGGGCTTCGGGGCTCCTCACGGTACTTTTCTCGGCCCTGATGATCAACCAGGATTCCCCCCAGCGGTCCGCGGGTCTCTCTCTGGGCGCTGTGCGCGGTTGACGGGGAGAGAGAGAGCGGGGGCGCTGGGAGCGCTCCACACGCAGCTCCGAGGGCTGGGCGAGGCAGCGGGAAGGAAACAGTACCTTTGGTGGGGCGCAGGTCAGTGCGGCAGTCCGCGTTGCGTTGTCTTCCGTCCGGTGCTTGGAGCGAGCGGCGGCTCGGCTCTGGCTCGTGGGTTGACGTTGCGGCGCGGGCCGGGTTGCACTGGGCAAGCGCCTCGGGATTTCCTGACCAGGAGGGCACACTTAGGGGACAGCGCTCCTCGGCGCAGGCCTCTCTTAATCCAGGCGACGTTCAGGCACCCCACGCAACAGCTGTTTCCCGGACAGCGGCGGCGCGTTCAGGGGCACAAGACACGAAGGGGGCAAGCAGGCACCGGGCGCCACCTCTCTTCACGTTGCGAGCTGCAGCTCGGGGTCAGTCACTGTGTTCCGATCAGCTGGGCTGATCTTCACGATGCTTCTTGGCCAGGCAGGCGGCAGTCACTTTGTTTAGAGGGAGGGCAGCTCCCAGAGCGTTGCTGAAGAGCGCGATGGTCACAGCGCGCTCCGCTTTTCCTGGAGCGGCCTGCAGAGGGGAGACAGCGTCTCGCAGTGGTTCCTCTGTCAGGGGGTAGAGCCCACTGTTCCTGGGGCGCTGGTCAGGGGGCAAGTTCACAGGCAAGCCCTTGGAGATCTCTCAGCAAAGTTTGGCACAAAGTTTTATAAAGCAAAAGTCTTCTTGTGGTCTTTTCTTTCCCTCTCCTTCTGCAGCAAGGCACCAGACACAGGCCAGAGACAGCACTCCTCCTTGTCCTTCCAGGTCCTTCTCTTCGGGCAGAGTTTCTTCTGTAGCACAAACAGGATCTAATTTACAAGGAGCAAGGCTCCTTCTTTTATACTGCATTTCTTTTGTTCTTACAGGCCAGGGGGGCCTTCGCATAGCCACTTTCAGTCCTTGAGTACTTTGTTGGGTGTAATCCGGCTTCTGCTTTCAGTGTGAGGGGCAGGCACATCAGACGCTCCACAGGGGGTGGAGCCAGCATTGTGTGGACAGGGGCAGCCAGAAGTACCTTGTTGATGGGGCATCGCCCTTCCTGGGCCTGGTGCCGGCTGAGTCATCAGTCGCTCCCCAGGAGGGTGGAGCCAGCATTGTGGTGGCAGAGCACAGCTAGATTCAGAGTCAAGAGCCACTCCTACCTCCCACTAAGGTGTAAGCTTCGCATCCACCACCTGTCATCCCCCAGCCCTGTCACTCACACATCCCAGACAGTCAGATACACATACCAGCAGAGGCGGGCTGAAATGGTTAGGCAAGCAAATGCTAACTTTCTAAAAGTAGCATTTGCAAACACAGGATATTAAAATAAACTTTACTAAAAGAAATATTTTATTATTCTGAGTTCAGGCATACCAAACATGACTCTCTACCATGCTCCCCTGAGCCTGCTGGGATTATAGAGTGTAATAATTCCAGCAGCCCATTCTGGCCTAAAGGAAGCAGGTAGCCTTACAATAGTGAAATACGAATTTAGTTGTAATTCACTACTAGGACATGCCGCACACATCAGGGCTTGTCCTACCTTACACTTACAATGCACCCTGCCCTCAGGCCTACCATAGGGGTGACTAATATGAAGTTAAGGGAAGGTTTAGAGGCTGGCAAGTGGGTGCACTTGCCCAGCCAGCGTGACAGTACGAGACTGCACGCGGGTTCTGCAATGGCAGACCCCAGACACATCTTAAGGCTGCTTCGGTGGGTGGCGCAACCAGCGCTGCAGGCCCACTAGCAGTATTGGCATTCACAAGCCCTGGCACTCCTGGTGCACTTTACTAGGGACTAACAGTAAATCCAATGACCCAATCATGGACATCAATCACATGTACAATTTACAGTAGGGAGCACTTGCACTGCGGCACGGGTTGGCCGTGGCGCAGTGCCTTGAGTAGCGGAAAACCAGCAAAACATCGGAGGCACACCAGTAAAAAGTGGAAGGGAAACTCACGCCAAGGTGCCAGGTCTAACACCACCTAATAATCAGGGCCGGGTCTACAGTTAGTCACGCAGCTCACGCTAATCAGGTGCACCGTCAGTAATTAATAATGAGTTGTGGCACTGGCACAGAGAGCGTGTGCTGTGCTGCTGCTGTAGTACGTAAGTGCTGCTGCTGTCATTTACTTAGTTTAAGTTACCCTGACCGTCGTGTTAACAACAAAACACTTGGGGGCAGATTTACAATAACTGGCGCATCCCCAGGGATGCGCCAGTTATTGTGCGCCGCAGCTCCACCACCCATGGTGCGCCGCATTTGGGGCAAAAACGGCACAGATGCGTGACGCATCTGTGCCGTAAAGTGGCGCATTGCTGGAGTTGCGTCGCAAGCGCGACGCAGCTCCAGCAAGGCTCGGGGGTGCCCTATCTGTCCAATGCTGCATCAAGCCTACGCCTGCTTCAAGCAGGCGCAGGTTTTTGACGCAGCATTGGCCTAAAAGTGACTGAGTGAAATCTTGTAGATTTCACTCAGCCACTTTTGCGAGGCGCACCTGACCCGGAACGCCCACCCTGCACCGGAACGCCCACATGTGGCGCAGGGCTTTACAACGTGACGCATCTGCCTAGATGCGCCACGTTGTAAATGGGTCGCTGGGATGCGCCACGTTTAAGCCACCGTTGCGTGACGCAAGTCCAACATAAATCTGCCCCTCACTGTGTCTTAAACAGTGATGACGTGATGTTCTCAATTTATTATCTCCTCACTCTCTTTCACTTTAAGACAGAACACCGGCTCAGGCACTCTGTACACCGCCCCAGCTGTCTCTCCTCAGATCCCACAGTCTATCCCGCACTCTGCGTCCTTCCTCTTCGCGATAGAGACACTCAGACTGAAAGTGGCATCTCTGCAAAGCTTCCCCTTCCTCCAAATCGCGCCTGTCTCATCCGACAGTCCTGCTTCCTCCTCTACAGGTGCCTGCCTCTAACTTATCCCCACTCCGACTCTACCACGCTGCCTCTGGGCCTCTCCCCTCTTTCTTAGTATTTCCCGCTTCTCCATTCCCATTCTCTGCTTTCACTCCAGGGCCCTTATTTATGAGGCCTTGCGTCAGTTTTGCGCCGCCGGTGCGTCACTTTTTGTGACGCACCAGCGGCGTACAAAATGCGCCTTGTTGTGCCATATTTAAAAAGTGACGCATCTAAGTAGATGCGTCACTTTATAAACCCCTGCGCCACATTATACCTGCGTCAGGTATAATGTATGCAGAGGGGGCGTTCCCCCGCAAAAAGCCTCGTAATAGTGACGCAGTGAAATCTATGAGATTTCACTGCGTCACTTTTAGGATGCTGTTGCGTCAAAATCTTGCGCCTGCCTCACAGCAGGCGTAAGACTGCGCAAGCCCTTTCACATGGGGCTTTCCCCATGTGAAAGGACGCATTGCTGGAGTTGCGTCACTTTTGTGACACATTCCAGCAATGCGTCACTTTTGCGCTTACAGATGCGTCAGAAATACTGACGTATCTGTAAGTTCTTGCAACATGATGCGTCATACATTAAATATGACGCATCATTGGTGTCGCAAGGAGTGCGCAGTGAAAAGTGACGCATCGCTGTTTTCACGCAGCGATGCGTCACTTTTCATAAATGAGGCCCCTGCTCTTTCTCTGACTTCTCTCACTCTCTTCTTCGCTCCTTCACTCTCCCACACTGACTTATCTCTCCCCTCTCACTATCTCTAGTTCCTCTTTCTCCCATTTTAGTTCCCTTCCACTGTCTGCACTTTCCATAGCTGCAAAGTGTTGAGACTGTGTGTGTGACATCCCCATGTTTCGTGGGTGTTTGTGTGTGATATTCACATTCTTTAGCAGTGACAGTTTAGCACGAGTAGAGGCAACAAGTAGTAATAGTCAATTAATGAGATGAATTGCAGAAATGATTGGGTGACACCTTCAGACATTACGCTGGGTTTCAGCCAACATCAAAATTGCATTATGGGACACGTAGTTCTGCTTTTAAAAGATTACTAGAGACTAAACAAGCGGCACTGGATTAAAGTGGTCCATATGCCACCCTGGCTACAGAGTTCCTTACTATAAATCCATACAGAACCAGGGGCCATATTATCAAGAAAGGGCGATACATTATTGCCGCTTTTATCGGCAGGAAACTGCTGCTAAAGCGGCGATAATGGGCTTGATAATATGTCCTTAAGAATTCCCATAGCAGCCCAGGTTCTGGTGTGAACCTGGGCTTCTTTGGAAATTATTGCCGATAAAGCGGCGATAAGCGCCGATAAAGCGGCGATAACTTTATCGCCCAGGCTTGATAATATGCCCCCAAGAGCTGTTTGGGGCACATGCAGGCCAGCATTACTTTCAGACGTTTTATGTGGAACAACAGAGCACTATAGCATTTGGGGAGGCCACTTTTGTGAATTCACAACATCATGATACGTGGTTTACATGACAGAGGCAGACGACCGGCAATGAGAAACCACCACATTAATAATGAGCTCTGTTCACCAGGCTCTTGCCATTCAGCATGTTTTATTGCACTTTATATCTTTACTATGCACTTTATGCACATAGGTAACTAAAGCAGTTCTAAAATATACTTATATTGTTTACTTGTTTTTATTGCCATCGGTATAACATTACCAGGTGGCCATCCTATATAGCCTTTCTGTGCGGCTTGCATTGCCAGTGTCTTGCCCATTCCATACATGGCCTTACTGGTGTACTGCGAGATTCACACAAAGGGGCATATTATCATGGACCGCTGTTAAAATTATCGCCGTTTTATCGGCAGGAAACTGCCGATAAAATGGCGATATTCGGTTTGATAATACGCCCTTGTTAATTCCCATAGAAACCCATGTTCTGGTGTTAACATGAGCTTCTATGGGAATTAACAAGGGCATATTATCTAGGCGATTATTGCTGATTTATCGGCAGTTTCCTGCCAATAAAACAGCGATAATTTTAACACCGGTCCTTGATAATATGGCCCCATGTTCTATCTACAGCTTGTTGATTGGCGGGCTTGCGCGTGAGACTGGCAGAACATGGCACCCCTGAAAGGCGAGGCTCAATTTTGAGAGTGCCCTGCTCGCACTATCCAGCAGCAACTGGTGGCGTGTTTATGGAACGCTCAAGTTTGTTTAGTTTGTGATCTTCATGTTGATGGAGTGAGCCTGTGTGATGTGAACCACGGCTTCAGTTTAACTAATTCTCTAAATGTTGAGATTGTTGTGTAGGGCAGTCACACCTCATTATTCTCAATTCTTACGTTGTCCGCACTAAGAGGCATTACTGTGTCTGCTCTTAAGCTGGCTGCTTTTAATGGGCTATACTTAAACCGATACACTAAATTAATAAATAAATAATAATAGGGAGTCTTATAAAGCGCCTGGTTACGCACACCGGCGTGTCCCCGCGCTATGGAAGTAGAACAGGCATGCCCCCCACTGTGCTCAATGCCGCACGCTAGTGCCCAAATAGATACGTCTTAAGCCTTCCCCTGAACCTGGTCTCCGATGGTTCCATCCGGAGCTCCACGGACAGCCTAATCCAGCTCTTCACAGCAAGAAGGCGAAAAGACCTTCCCCCCATTCGGGCCTTTTTGATTTTAGGGACCATAAGCAGGCCAGTGCCCGCAGATCTAAGGGAACGTACCAGTCCGTATGGTGTCATAAGGCTTTGTAGGGGCCGAGGTGCTTTGCCCCCAAGAATACGATGACAGGTACACAAGGCCTTATATTCAATTCTTCTCCTGACCGGGAGCCAATGCAGTGCCTCTAATGCGGCCTTCGAGGCAGATCTTTTAGGAAGCCTCAAGACCAGCCGGGCAGCCGCATTCTGCAGCACCTGTAGACGGTCTAGGCTTCTCACTGAGGCACCCAGATACAGGAGGTTACCATAATCAAGTTGTGAGGTCACGAGTGCATGCACCAGCGTCCGTCTAGCTTCCATAGGTAGGAGATCAAGGGTTTTCAGTAGCCCCTTAAGGACACCAAAGCACACCCCCACCACCCGACTAATCTGGGGTGCGAATCCACCAGCACGCCCAAATTCTTAGCTTGCTGGTAAGGAGTGGGAACTGGCCCCAAAAAGGAGGGCCACCATGCCGACGATAATACCGACGGACCCCCCCCACCACATACACCTCAGTCTTGCTGCCGTTCAGCCTCAGGCAGTTGTTAGACATCCAGGAGGCAAGCTCCTGCATGCATGCGCTGAAGCTGGATGCCCAAGATCCGGCGCTCGGGACAGGGAGATGATCAGCTGGGTGTCGTCGGCATACGACACAATTCGCATGCCGTGACCCTCTGCTATTGTTGCCCAAGGGGAGACATACAAATTAAATAGAGTCGGACTCAGGGCGTAGCCCTGGGACACGCCCTGATCCAGATTGTTAACTCTAGAATAGTAGCCGCCCTGCCTGACCTGGAATCCCCTACTAGTCAGAAAGGACTGGATCCATTTTAACGCCGCGCCAGAGACACCACCCTTGTTGAGACACTGCAGCAAGGTGAAATGCGCTACAGTGTCAAATGCGGCACTTAGGTCAAGGAGGATGAGGGCCATGGTCTGTCCCTCATCCACCCCCTGCCTAATGGTCTCAGTGGCCATGAGTAGAGCTGACTCCGTGGAGTGGCCAGATCTAAACCCAAACTGAGTCGAGTGGAGCAGATTAGCTTCCTCCACATAAGTCATGAGTTGGGAGTTGGCGGCCTTCTCTGTCACTTTGGCCAGGTACGGTAGCAGCGATATGGGGCGGAGGTTCTCCAATTTCTCCCAGCTAATATTAGTTTTTTTTTTTAAGTGGTAAAACTACTGCCTGCTTCCATTCTCCAGGCACCGTGTGCGTGCTAAAGGAAGTGTCCAGCACATATCTAATATAGGGCTCCAGGATGTCCAGACTTTTCGTAAGCAGTTTCGGCGAGGCGGGGTCCCGAGGGGACCCCGATTTTATGGAGCAGCAGATCTGTCGTAGTGCTTCGGGGGCGGGGTTATAAAGTGCTCCAGCCTGTGAGCTCTCTCATCTTCAAGCTTAATCTCTACAAAGTCTGAACCCACTTTTTTTTCTCCCGAAAAGGAGGAGTAGATCGTAGCCACTTTCTCAGAGAAGAATATCGCAATACGATTGCAGGAGTCCTCTGAGCTACCAGTGGGAATACCAGAAGGATTAAGCGACGAGATTTCTTTGTGAATCTTAAATAGCTCCTTCATAGAATTTTCAGCTTCTCCAATTCTCCCTGCATAGTAAGTCGCCTTGGCCTTTCTGATTAGCCCATGGTAGGCCCTCCATTTAGCTTTGTATGCCAACTTGGCCTGTTGCAGGAAGCCTATCCTCCACTGTCTCTCAAGATGTTTACATTCTGCCTTTGCTCGATACAAGTCATTGTTATACCATGGAGCAGATTTCTGATCCCTCCACCGCTAGGTATTCAGATAGAGCGAGGCCGTGCTATCCAAGGCATCCCTAATGCGTCTATCGACATTACGGGATGCCGATTCAACATCATCGCCTCCCGGCCACCCTCCTTTGGCCAGGGCGGTATTAAACTTGGATTGGGAGAAGTCCGCCCCTATACGCCTCTGGTAATTCAGCGTTGGCTGTTCATGACCTCTAGCTTTAGGTATGTTTATCACAAAAGGCACAAGAAAGTGGTCCGACCATGGAATGGGGATAGGTGACTTAGCCTCAACTTCCCGCCAGTTGGTAAATATAGGGTCCAATAAGTGACCCTGCTGATGGGTAGGGACCTTAACCTTGAGGTTGAGTTCAAGTGCCTGCAGTTTGCTGCATAGGTCTGCTACTCCCTTATCAGATATATTCTCTAGGTGCATATTAAGATCACCTAGCAGAAGGAACCTGTCCCTATGTAGAGCAGATTCCGTTATTCCTTCCAACAGGCTCTCAGTGAATCGAGTATAGGGGCCAGGAGGCCTATATATGAGGAAGCCTTTTATCGTAGTGTAATGGTTCACCTTAATAGTGAAGGCACCCGCCTCACTACCATCTATAGAGTGTCGCTCCGTTTGGCAGCCCAGCAATTGTTTAAATATCATATATCCCTCTGGGAGTGCCTCTATTATATCGGGCTCAGAGTCTGTATCCAGCCACGTTTCCGTGAGGAAAAGGAGGTCAAATTTTTTGTCAGTGATTTGATCAAAAATATCTAATTTATGTTTGCGCAGCGACCTTATATTCAGTAAGCCACACGCAAGTCGGATGCCTACCGGCTCCATTTTATCTGCTGTGCGGAATGTAAAATGACATTCCTTGGAGGCCAGATTTGCCTCCGCTTTAATGCTGTGATAACATGCGTTAGAGGTTTTAGGACACAATTTCCTAAGTTGATCTGCGCTCCACTGTATTCTTACCGCATTTTGCGCAGGGGTTGTGGCCCCAGGCCCCGTACGGCCGCGGACGGGCGCAGACGGACTTGCCTTTGGCGCGCGCCGCTGGCGCGCCTGCTGCGCATGTCCGCTGCGCGGCCGGGTGGTCATCCGCCTTTTATGCCCCACAGCGTGAGTGCCTCAGGAGCACTAGACCGCTAACCGCCCCCCCGCGGGAATTGGTATTCAGGATGAATGATATCTGTCAATTTTCAAGGTTTTTCCCGTTTTGTGTACTTTATCGAAATTAAGACTTTTATTTATGCTAATAGGCCGACTGGGGAATTTACATAAGGCACTGAGGGCCATATTATCAAGCAAGGGCGATACATTATCGCCGCTTTTATCCGCAGGAAACTGCCGCTAAAGCGGCGATAATGGGCTTGATAATATGCCCTAGACGATTTCCAAAGAAGTCCAGGTTCTGGTGTTAACCTGGGTTTCTATAGGAATTCACAAGGGCATATTATCAAGCCCATTGTCACCGCTTTAGCAGCAGTTTCCTGCTGAAAAAAGCGGCGATAATGTATCTCCCTTCCCTTTAGGTGTGCAGTGGTATTTTACTTGCTGAGCAGATGAAGTATGTCAGTGTATTGAGTACGGCAATTGTTCTCACAAACATACACACATAACACGCAGACACCCCCTCAAATGTAATAATATAACACACATTTGAACACCACTACACATGACACATTCGCAACCTCACCAACATACAGCTAAAAAAAAAATCACATTGACCATGCCAATAGCTTGGCTATTGCCAAGATATAATGGTTTTGCCAATGCTTTTTAACCCCAGAAAGCACGTTTCCGGCCGAAACTTCCCAGCATCTACTGCCAGGGATTTCTGTGCACTTGTGACAGGGAACCATCTTTGTAACTCAGATTGTTCAATTTGAAACGTCCAGGTTTTGGGGTGCAACAGAAAGGGTGTTTGGGGGGGCAGTGCTTGGACCCTATTAATAGTGATGGTCAGTGCTTACACTGCCACGCTGACATACACTTGTCTCATGCACGCTGTCACTTAACACGCAATATTTCTGTACCTTAAATAGGTTTTATTCAGATTTGATGTATTTTATCACTACCTTTCCTAACCGTGCACTTTCTGCCATTTTTGTAAAGGATTTTAATTAATCATACAATAAAGATTCTATTGTCTTAACAAGCAACCTGAGAACCTGAGCTGTGGTCTCACATTTGTGAGAGTTTGAGCTATTGCTATTGTAAATGACAATGCCTTTTATTTATGTGTTAATTATAAAAGCAGATAAGTGAAAAGCGTTGTCATTTACGGTGTCAATAGCTTAAACTCTTGCAAATGTGAGACCTATTGTATTGCAAATGCTTGTTGCGTAGGTCAGCGGGCTTGGCTGGACTGCTGTGCAGGTCAGCCATGACTCACGGCCAGGCTGACGTCCTCGGTAGAACGGCGGGCCCGAACAACATGGATAGAAGGCTAAGTCGACCCCCTTGTTTGGCGAAACCCTCCTGGCTCCGACCAGCACAAGTCTGACCGGCTAATGGCTGACTGCGGATTGGTTACCGCAGGTTGACTGGCTAATGGCTGACTGCGGATTGGTTCCCGCAGGTTGACTGGCTAATGGCTGACTGCGGATTGGTTTCCCGCTTTCGGCTGGGCTGGTTGGCTGCTAGAGGGAGGGCAGAGCTGACAGACCGGGGTGGCTGAAAAGATAAGCCATGCCTAGTACCCCCTGGGCTAGTACGCCGAGTGAGTTGGCCAGGACGGAGGTCGGGGCTGGCAGGTGTGGCAGACTGGCTTGACCGGCTGACTGAGGGCTAGACGGGTAGGACAATGATAACTGACAGCGTAAGCGTACCAATTTTTAGAGGATCTTGAGTAACTCTAGATCCATATCTTCGTCAAAAAAAATAATTAGGTTATTCTTTCTGATGTTATACAGAATGAGTCGTAATTTCTGCTCTAGATTTATTGTGGAATGCATCTCGTGGATGAAGCTGATGTTGGGAAGCTCTCTCATATCGCTAGAAGCCAGGCTCCTACAGGCACACAAGTAGCGAATCCGCTGGCTCCTAGTGTCGTCCATGGTATGTATACAGCGTCATGCCTGGTAGACGTGATAAGAGACCCCTAATGATGACCTGTGGAACAGCACCCTTTCAAATGTCTTTTTAGGTGGAGCCTATGCAGCGCATGCGCTGTCTATCGACATGGTGGTTCTACTGTATGAAGAAGCAGCATGCCCATGGCTTGTGATTGGTTCCTTCGTGTGTCTTTCAAAATTACCCTGGTTTGGTTGGTGACTAAGTTACATTTTTCCCGCCTTTTGCTGTTTTGTTCACGCCCTGGAGACTGGCCCTGTTTCATGGATCATCTCACAATCGGCCTTATACGTTACTTTTGGCGCACTACTTTTACGATTGCCTCAGCTTCTGGTTTAGAATTGTTAGGGCAGATTTACGAGACAGTAACTCTGTGCATTCCACAAGCCATTTGACTGCGCCGCACTGAGTCACTTTCAAAGCATCGGGATGAGATATACTTACAAGAGTATGTCGCATCTCTGTGCTTTCCCCACGCGCTGGTGCAGAAAACTGCTGCCATGCGCCGGCGCAGTCACCCTTGCACCATGGTGCTTGGATGCCTGCGTCATGGGGAGATTGTTATGCTGCAGGAAGGGGCAGCTCCTGCACAAACAATCACTACAGGCAGTTTCCTCTTTCAAGGCGTACTGTAGAATGCAGCACACATTGAAAGAAGAAAAAAACGAGGAGAAAAGAAAACATTTCTCCTCGTTGCGCCTCCCTACGCCTGGGAGGCGTCGGATTCACATGCATTTCCAGGTTTATGATTACTCGTAAATCTGGAAATGTGTCTGGTTCCATGGGTGTTGCGTGGGAACACCCACAGCAACACCCATGGAACACCCCTTCCACGCAAAATGCTGCCTGTAATGGAGCCATATTTACAATGACAGGAACTTTTCCTGTACTTGTAAATATGGAGCATTCAAATCAAATACGCCACCTGCGTGTCACAAAAAGTGATGTACTGGTGGCGCAGGGGGCTTGTAAATCTGCCCTATTGTGTTTATTGGTGGCCTCGGGATACTGCGCACCATTGTTGATGTGCTCCCTTTGTGTGGTTCTCCCCACACATCACTACATGACACTCACCCCTTCGGGACTGCGGTTTTGGTGACTTTGTGTGTTTTTATTTTTGTCCTCCTCTCTTCAATTAATCTACCAAAGGCTGCCTGCATTTGGTGTTTGTTGGCTGTTCACCTCCTGCCCCCTCCTGCCCCCTCGCTGCTTTCAGCACTGCATTTATAAACTTAACTTCCAGGACAGGTCTTGTGTCTTTTAACGTATTTCAAGTTCAAGTTCAAGAATTTATATAGCGCACTACTCACCCAGAGGGTCTCAAGGTGCTTGGAGAGGGGGTTCATTATTTATCAAATAACCAGGTTTTAAGTTCTTTTCTGAAGGAGATATGGTTCTGTGTAAGGCGGAGGTGAGTGGGGAGTGAGTTCCAGGTCTTGGCCGCCAAGTTGGAGAAGGATCTACCTCCCATGGTGGATCTTTGGAAACGCAGAACTGCGGCGAGGCCTTGATTGGAGGATCTTAGTTGGCGGGTGGGTGTGTAGAAGGATAGTCGAGTGTTGAGGCATTCATGCCCTAGTTTGTAGAGGGCCTTGTGTGCGTGGGTGAGGAGACGGAATATTATTCTCTTGTTGACGGGAAGCCAGTGGAGGTCTTTCAGGTGGCCGGTAATGTGATCTTGGCGAGGGATGTCCAAAATGAGTCTTGCTGATGCGTTTTGGATGCGTTGGAGTTTTTTCTGTAATTTGGCTGTAATTCCGGCGTAGAGGGTGTTTCCGTAGTCTAGTCGACTCGTAACCAGTGCGTGGGTGACAGTCTTTCTTGTTTCGGCGGGGATCCAATGGAAGATTTTTTTGAGCATACGAAGTACGTTGAAGCAGGAGGATGAGACGGCATTGACTTGTTTGGTCATTGAGAGTGAGGAGTCTAGGATGAAGCCAAGGTTACGTGCGTGGTCTGTGGGTATGGGTGCTGAGCCCAGATCCGAAGGCCACCATGAGTCGTCCCAGGCAGAGGGGGATGATCCTAGGATGAGTACTTCCGTTTTGTCTGAGTTAAGTTTTAAGCGGCTGTTTTTCATCCATACGGCTACTTCTTTCATGCCTTCGTGAAGATTGGTTTTGGCGGTGTTGGGGTCTTTGGTGAGGGAAAGGATCAGCTGGGTGTCGTCAGCGTAGGAGATGATGTTAAGGTTGTGTTGACGCGCGATGGAAGCGAGTGGACTCATGTAAACGTTGAAGAGGGTGGGACTGAGTGATGATCCTTGTGGTACCACGCAGATGACTTCGGTGGCCTCTGATTTGAATGGGGGAAGTCGGACTCTCTGAGTTTTTCCCAGCTAGAAACGAGATGATCCAGTCCAAGGCTTTACCTTTTATGCCGATGTTGCTGAGGCGTTGTATGAAGGTGCTCTGACAGACAGTGTCGAAGGCGGCGGAGAGGTCGAGTAGAATGAGGGCCACTGTTTCTCCGTTGTCCAGTAGTGTTCGGATGTCGTCTGTCGCTGCGATGAGGGCGGTTTCGGTGCTGTGTTTGGCTCCAAAGCCGGACTGTGATGGATCGAGGGAGTGGTTGGATTCGAGGAAGGCGGCAAGTTGGTTATTGACGGCTTTCTCAATGACTTTGGCCGGGAATGGGAGGAGGGATATGGGGCTGTAGTTTTTAAGTTCAGAGGGGTCTGCTGTGGGTTTCTTCAGGAGGGCGCTGACTTCGGCATGTTTCCAGCTTTCTGGGAAGGTAGCCGAGTTGAAGGAGCAGTTGATGACATCACGGAGATGCGGTGCGATGATGGAGTCTGCTTTGTTGAAGATGTGGTGAGGACATGGGTCGGTTGGCGAGCCAGAATGGATGGAATTCATTAGGCGGATGGTGTCTTCAGTGGTGATTGGGTTCCAGGCGCTGAGGTTGTTAGAGGGCAGTTTAGGTTCTGAGGGGGGTGGAGAGGATTGTTCGTTGGAGCTGTTTTCAAAGCTGTTATGTATGTCGGCAATTTTGTTGTAGAAGAAGGAGGATAACCAATCGCAGAGGTCTTGGGAGAGAGTGATCTCGTTTGAGGCTGCGGTGGGGTTGGTGAATTCTTTGACGATGTTGAATAGTTCCTTGCTGTTATGGGCGTTGTTGTCGAGTCGATTCTTGAATGCTGATTTCTTGGTGGATCGAATCAGTTGGTGGTGTTTGCGGGTGGCTGCCTTGAAGGTGGTCATGTTGTCGGTGGTTGGGTTTTTTCTCCATGTTTTCTCGAGGGTACGGCATAGCTTCTTGGATTTCTGAAGGTCATCGTTGAACCAGGGGGCCTTTTTGCTGTCTTGTTTGGTGTGATGGTTTTTCAAGGGTGCTAATTCGTCAGCGCTGGGAGTGATCCATTGTTTGAATTTGATGGCAGCTTGGTTTGGGTCCGATGAGAGGGCGGGTGGGTTTTGGTTGAGCGATGTGAGGAGTTGGTCGGTGGTGATTTTGTTCCATTTTCTTCGGGGAATAGGTTGTGGGGGGTTGTGGGTCGAGGTGGTTTTGTAGCTGAAGTGAACACAACTGTGGTCCGTCCAATGGAGAGCTGTGGTGCGATCGAAGGAGATGTGTTTTCTGGAGGTGAAGATTGGGTCGAGCGTATGTCCGGCTACATGGGTGGGGGTGTCAACCAGTTGTTTGAGGCCGAGATTGGCCAGTTTGTCAAGAAGGGTGGTGGTGTTGCTGTTGTTTTTCTTTTCCAGGTGGAAGTTGAGGTCTCCTAGTAGAATGTAGTTCTCGGAGGCGAGGGCGTGTGGACTGATGAAGTCAGTGATGTCTTCGCTGAATTGTTTACGCGTTCCTGGAGGCCTGTAGATGAGGGTGCCTCTGAGTGTGGTCCTAGGGTCAGTGTGGATCTGGAAGTGGAGGTGTTCGGCGGTTGTAAGGTTATCGTCGGAGTTGGTCGTGATTTTGATCGTGTTCTTATGGACGACAGCGATACCTCCTCCTGTTTGGACGGTGCGGTCTTTTCGGATGATCTTGTAATTGTCCGGGATGGCTATGGCGATGTCGGGTGTTGATGATGCGTTCATCCATGTTTCAGTAAGGAAGGCGACGTCCGGTGATGTAGTGTCGAGTAGATCCCAGAGTTCGGTGGCTTGTCTGTGGACCGAGCGGGTGTTCAGTAGGATGCACTTCAGGTGGTTAGAGCCGGAGCTGTGTTTGGGGTTAGTGGATGTGGTATGGGTCTTGTTGCTGGTGAATTTGCAGGAGTGGCAGGTGAAGGGACCGTGGGTACGACCCGGGAAAGCTTCGTAGCATTGTGGTGTGCGCCCGGGGTTAAGGGCGAGGAGGGTGGCGGCGTCATACCTTAAGCTGGAGGAGTGTGGTTTGCGGGGGCCAGGGGGTCTGGCGCTGGGCGCGGTCCAGGCGCGGACGGGCGTAGACGGGCTTACCTTTGGAGCACCTTTGGCGCGTATAGGGCGCGACCACTGCGCATGAATGCTGCGCGCAAATGCATCTGTCATAAATGGATGGTGGAAGGGGAGGGGCGAGGGGGGGTCAGCTGGGAGGCGGAGCGTGGTGGGGGGACGGGCTGGGATACACAACAAAAAAATGGCAGCGAGCCAAAAGGGAAACAGGACGCACTGAGTAACTAGCCACAAAGCACTATGGCAAACAATGCTGGCAGCAGAGCCTATAACAATTACTGCAATTATTGATATAACAAATTATTTCAGGCACCAGAACGCTGCTTGGCAACAAAGCGCTATGTTAATGTAGTGTCAAATTAATTCAGCCACCAAAACGCTGATTGGATACAAAGCGCTATGTCTAATTAATGCAAGGCACGCTCAGCAAAGCGCTACGATACCAGTCGGTAGGGCGGGAGGGGAGCGACCGTCACCGGTGCTAAAATTATCGCTGCTTTAACCGCAGAAAACTGACGCTAAAGAGGCGATAATGGGCTTGATAACATCAATCAATCAATCAAAGACATTTATAGAGCGCACTACTTACCCGTAGGGTCTCAAGGCGCTGGGGGGAGGGGGGTGCCGTTACTGCTCGAACAGCCAGGTCTTCAGCTTCTTCCTGAAGGAGAGGTGGTCTTGGGTCAGGCGCAGGCGCATGCCCTTGAAAGTTCCAATAGAAGCCCATGTTCACACCAGAACATGGGCTTCTATGGGAATTCACAAGGGCATATTATCAAGCAGATTATCTCTGCTTTAGCGGCAGTTTCCTGCCGCTAATCCGGCGATAATTTTAACGCTGTTTCTTGATAATATGCCCCAGTATTTTAAAACAGCACTGCTTGTCACTGCTTTTGACTGGTGAGTGTGTGGTGGCGGAGCCCTCTAACTGCTGGTGCACAGCATGTATTAGACGTGTCCTGCTGCTACTTTTCCTCAATCTTTGAATTCATCCTGTGTATTGGTGCTATTTTTTCATTTATTTTTACTTGCTGGGGGGGACTGAGGCGCTGCATCTCCCGCTGTTTTAATTGTGTTAGGGGCATTTCTCACTTACTTGAGGCCTGGGCTCAATTTTCACTCCTTCCCGCCCCGGTCCGACACGGTTATCAGCACCGTTGCGTGGAGGGCGAGGAAGGGAGAGCCAGGCACTTCCGGTGGGCCGGTTAGCGGTCTAGTGGCTAGATCAGCAGGGATATAGCCGCATGCCCAAGCGGCCGCGCGGTGGTGAGTGGGTGGTGGCAGAGCCCTCTAACTGCTGGCGCATAGCATGTATTAGACGTGTCCTGCTGCTACTTTTCCTCTTTCCCTATTCATCTTGTGTATCGGTGTTTCAGCAGTGAACAATGGGGCATATTATCAACAACTAGCGATATTTATCGCTAAATGAGCTTAGCGACATGTTTTTTTATCGCCGCGCATCGCCGGATTTTATCGCAGAGATAACGTGCTATTTGCAACGTTTATCTCAAATGCGATAAACTATCCGGCGATAGCGGCTCAATGCATGAATATCGCTGGATAACCAACAATATTTAGGCAGTAATGCCAATAGGGTATTAACCTGAATATCCAACTCCCATTGGATATACGGATTAAGAAGTGGTCTGAGCAGGCGGTCAATTTTGGTGATATTCCGGCTTAGCGCGAAGTTTTTTATCGCTGTGCCTGCGTTGATAAAAGGTGATAGCGATGTTAGCGACTGCATTCAGTCTCTAACAGGTTGGGTACTCCCACTTTGCATGTCATTAGCGATAAATATCGCTGACATGCAAAGTGGGCCCCAAACCGCTCGCCATCGCCTAAAAGCTGTTGCTAACTGTTGCTAACTGATGTTAGCGACAGCTTGCTAATAGGGCAATGAAATTATCGCTGCTTTTCGGCCCAAAATGGCCGCAAAAGCGGCAATAATTTCATATTGCCCGCTTCGCTAACATGCCCCAATGATTTCTTCCTTGTAGTCCTGTTACTGTTTAGAAACCGCAAAGAAGTGGGTGTGTGATCCTGGCCTGGGATGGTGGCATTGGTGCCCCGTTCCCCTTGCAGCAGCCCCTCGACCTAGCCCCCAACTCTGGTTTCTGTGCTCGGCCTGCGGGTTCCTGCTCATCTGACCCAATCAGACCCAGTATGGGACCGATACTACGCCCCCTACCTGCGAGGCGTTGATGCGTTTATTTTGTAAATGAAGTAAACACTACTGCCCTCCTTTCAATTGGTATTTCCTAATTTGGCCGGAGATATTGTAATCATTCCTGAGTCCCCTCCCCGACGGGCATTTCTCCACCACTTTTTACACACATTGAATAATTGATTGCACACTAAAAACGTCACACCATCAACCAAACCACTGAGGACATCATATATGACGCCAGCAAAGATAGTGTTGGCTCTTGGCATGTTTGAATCTGTTAGGTTTGCTGATCTCATCGATTTACCCCTCCTGCCAACTGTGAAACTGGCTACTCCAATGCATTCTGGTAATTGAAGTTTTGCTGAAGGAGAAAAGGTGAACTGGGCCCGTTTGTCCCAAGTGACAAACATAGGGCTGATGTGCCGAGTCTTTCCCTTCCATGCCCGTTTGGTCGTGACAAATCCGCAGTCAACGGCTCAGACTCATAATGACCAGGGGGCGGGGCTACCTTGGGCCACATACCCTCACTGCCTGAGCCCTTTATTTGTATCTGGTTTATTAAGCAAATACCATTAGCAAAGAGGCCCTAAAAGCCATCCACATCAAGTGTCTCCCATCCTAACAAACTTACCTGCGGAGACCAAGTTTAGGCGCTAGACCCCCTAGCCCCTCGTGATCTGCATCCTCCCCCCTTCTCCATTCCCAGCTTCCCATTGCTGATCCTAATCGGCTGCCCTTTTGTGTGCACAGGTCAGGTCCTGTTACAGTGCAGTGACCGGCCTGGGAACACACATTTCCCCACTGTCCCCTCATTAAATCACCTATTCAGTTGCAAACTGAAGGTGAGAATTCATGAGGTGAAGGGCGAGTTGGGACTAAGGGAGGGAGGCTTAGGGAAGCAAAAGATAACACGATTTCATAGGCAGTCTGAAGAAGGCAATGACACTTCTTTTTTTTAATTTTAATTTTTTATTTTTTTATTTCACAATTTTTTATTATACAGATGTTTATATACATACAGTACAGTTTCCGTGTCTCATTTCAGTACATCGAGGGTAATACAGCATGGTGTCCAGCATTGATATCGCACCTGCGTGCTGGGCTGTGTGGTACAAACGATTAAAACATTTCCGTCCCCTCGTTCGCGGTTTTTTGTGTAGAAATGAAGAAAAGAGCGAGAGAGAAAAGAGACCCTAGGGGGGAGGGGGTTGGCAATTATATGGGTGAGGTGGTTCCCGCTATTGGAGCACTTGGGCAATGACACTTGTGATGTCATAGCTGTGACGTGTATGGCCCTGGCATGCCTGGCATTTGCTGGCCCTGCGCATCTTGTTTACTGTTCTGTGGGTGTGCACTGGTTTAAATTATTATCTAAAAATGTTTTATTCAATCCAGGGGCGCCGAGCGGCTTCTGACTAAACGGTGGAAGCGCAAGACCCGCCGCACATACAGGCATGGAGACATTCGCTCTTAGCTTGGGCCACAGCAGAGGGCACAGCCATCCCACGGGAAGAAACGTAGGGGATACGGAAAGACCCCATAGCGCCCAGGTGGGGCAGACAGGGGATGGTGACATGGAGGGGCGGACAGGGGACGGTGACATGAGGGGCAGACAGGGGACGGTGACATGGAGGGGCAGACAGGGGACGGTGACATGAGGGGCAGACAGGGGACGGTGACATGGAGGGGCAGACAGGGAGGGGCAGACAGGGGACGGTGACATGGAGGGGCGGACAGGGAGGGGCAGACAGGGGACGGTGACATGGAGGGGCAGACAGGGGACGGTGACATGGAGGGGCGGACAGGGGACGGTGACATGAGGGGCAGACAGGGGACGGTGACATGGAGGGGAGGGGCAGACAGGGGACGGTGACATGGAGGGGCAGACACGGGACGGTGACATGGTGGGGCAGACAGGGGACGGTGACATGGTGGGGCAGACAGGGGACGGTGACATGGAGGGGCGGACAGGGGACGGTGACATGGAGGGGCAGACAGGGAGGGGCAGACAGGGGACGGTGACATGGAGGGGCGGACAGGGAGGGGCAGACAGGGGACGGTGACATGGAGGGGCAGACAGGGGACGGTGACATGGAGGGGCGGACAGGGGACGGTGACATGAGGGGCAGACAGGGGACGGTGACATGGAGGGGAGGGGTAGACAGGGGACGGTGACATGGAGGGGCGGACAGGGGACGGTGACATGGTGGGGCAGACAGGGGACGGTGACATGGTGGGGCAGACAGGGGACGGTGACATGGAGGGGCGGACAGGGGACGGTGACATGAGGGGCAGACAGGGGACGGTGACATGGAGGGGCAGACAGGGAGGGGCAGACAGGGGATGGTGACATGGAGGGGCGGACAGGGGACGGTGACATGAGGGGCAGACAGGGGACGGTGACATGGAGGGGCAGACAGGGGACGGTGACATGGAGGGGCAGACAGGGGACGGTGACATGGAGGGGCAGACAGGGGACGGTGACATGGTGGGGCAGACAGGGGACGGTGACATGGAGGGGCAGACAGGGGACGGTGACATGGTGGGGCAGACAGGGGACGGTATCATGGTGGGGCAGACAGGGGACGGTGACATGGTGGGGCAGACAGGGGACGGTGACATGGAGGGGCAGACAGGGGACGGTGACATGGAGGGGCAGACAGGGGACGGTGACATGGTGGGGCAGACAGGGGACGGTGACATGGTGGGGCAGACAGGGGACGGTGACATGGAGGGGCAGACAGGGGACGGTGACATAGTGGGGCAGGGGACGGTGACATGGAGGGGCAGACAGGGGACGTTGACATGGTGGGGCAGACAGGGGACGGTGACATGGTGGGGCAGACAGGGGACGGTGACATGGAGGGGCAGACAGGGGACGGTGACATAGTGGGGCAGGGGACGGTGACATGGAGGGGCAGACAGGGGACGTTGACATGGTGGGGCAGACAGGGGACAGTGACATGGTGGGGCAGACAGGGGACGGTATCATGGTGGGGCAGACAGGGGACGGTGACATGGTGGGGCAGACAGGGGACGGCGACATGGAGGGGCAGACAGGGGACGGTGACATGGAGGGGCAGACAGGGGACGGTGACATGGTGGGGCAGACAGGGGACGGTGACATGGAGGGGCAGACAGGGGACGGTGACATGGTGGGGCAGACAGGGGACGGAGACATGGTGGGGCAGACAGGGGACGGTATCATGGTGTGGCAGACAGGGGACGGTGACATGGTGGGGCAGACAGGGGACGGCGACATGGAGGGGCAGACAGGGGACGGTGACATGGAGGGGCAGACAGGGGACGGTGACATGGTGGGGCAGACAGGGGACGGTGACATGGAGGGGCAGACAGGGGACGGTGACATGGAGGGGCAGACAGGGGACGGTGACATGGTGGGGCAGACAGGGGACGGTGACATGGTGGGGCAGACAGGGGACGGTGACATGGAGGGGCAGGCAGGGGACGGTGACATGGTGGGGCAGACAGGGGACGGTGACATGGTGGGGCAGACAGGGGACGGTGACATGGAGGGGCAGACAGGGGACGGTGACATGGAGGGGCAGACAGGGGACGGTGACATGGAGGGGCAGACAGGGGACGGTGACATGGAGGGGCAGACAGGGGACGGTGACATGGTGGGGCAGACAGGGGACGGTGACATGGAGGGGCAGACAGGGGACGGTGACATGGTGGGGCAGACAGGGGACGGTGACATGGAGGGGCAGACAGGGGACGGTGACATGGTGGGGCAGACAGGGGACGGTGACATGGAGGGGCAGACAGGGGACGGTGACATGGAGGGGCAGACAGGGGACGGTGACATGGTGGGGCAGACAGGGGACGGTGACATGGTGGGGCAGACAGGGGACGGTGACATGGAGGGGCGGACAGGGGACGGTGACATGGTGGGGCAGACAGGGGACGGTGACATGGTGGGGCAGACAGGGGACGGTGACATGGTGGGGCAGACAGGGGACGGTGACACGGAGGGGCGGACAGGGGACGGTGACATGGTGGGGCAGACAGGGGACGGTGACATGGAGGGGCAGACAGGGGACGGTGACATGGAGGGGCGGACAGGGGACGGTGACATGAGGGGCAGACAGGGGACGGTGACATAGTGGGGCAGGGGACGGTGACATGAGGGGCAGACAGGGGACGGTGACATGGAGGGGCAGACAGGGGACGGTGACATGGTGGGGCAGACAGGGGACGGTGACATGGAGGGGCAGACAGGGGACGGTGACATGGTGGGGCAGACAGGGGACGGTGACATGGAGGGGCAGACAGGGGACGGTGACATGGAGGGGCAGACAGGGGACGGTGACATGGTGGGGCAGACAGGGGACGGTGACATGGTGGGGCAGACAGGGGACGGTGACATGGAGGGGCAGACAGGGGACCGTGACATGGTGGGGCAGACAGGGGACGGTGACATGGTGGGGCAGACAGGGGACGGTGACATGGTGGGGCAGACAGGGGACGGTGACACGGAGGGGCGGACAGGGGACGGTGACATGGTGGGGCAGACAGGGGACGGTGACATGGAGGGGCAGACAGGGGACGGTGACATGGAGGGGCGGACAGGGGACGGTGACATGAGGGGCAGACAGGGGACGGTGACATGGTGGGGCAGACAGGGGACGGTGACATGGAGGGGCAGACAGGGGACGGTGACATGGAGGGGCAGACAGGGGACGGCGACATGGAGGGGCGGACAGGGGACGGCGACATGGAGGGGCGGACAGGGGACGGTGACATGGAGGGGCGGACAGGGGACGGTGACATGGAGGGGCGGACAGGGGACGGTGACATGGAGGGGCAGACAGGGGACGGTGACATGGAGGGGCAGTCCGAGAGGAGGCCACGCGGACCTGCAGTGATCACCGAAGGGCCCGCCAGTCGACCACCGTAAGACCCTGGCTGCGCACATGCGCCACCCGATGCGCTGGGGAGACATAGCTGCGGTCGGTGAGCAACGGCCAACAGGTTAAGGATAAGCTGTGAGAGGGCGAGAGAAGGGAGGGGACACGGGGACAATTAGTCATGTATATACCGGGCTAAGCTGCTGTTTTAGGTTTAAGTTGATTTGTTCTTGACCACAACATCTGTTTACAAGCCAATGCTGAGCGTTCTGAAAGGACTCTGTGCAATGCATCAATAGAAGCATGTAACCCTTGTTCTGTAACCTCTACCCTTGGGGAAATGGACTGTGCGATGAGGGCACATTTGTCCCTGAACGATTGATGTCTGAAATGTACATGTTATGCTCAAAATGTTTTTTCAATCCAACCACTCCATCTCTTTTGTCCCCTCCTAACATGAAGGAAGAGCACCACCTTCTCTTGTTCCCTCCCCACCCCCACATCGCTAAACCCATGAGTCAGAATGAGAAGCGTGGCGGGGAAAGACTCTGAGTCCCTGGGATGCAGACAGGGTTGGCACAGATGCATATAGCACAGTGGGCTGAACGCCTGCTGCACAGATCTCCGTGTAAAATTAAAGGGCATGTTTTAATCCCTGTGAGACAGCTCGGAGGGTGAATGTGCATGCTGTGGAGTTCGGCATGCAAATTGCTGGTTACATGGGGCAATCATGTAAATTAGGTATATTCTGTGGCAGGGTATAAGTGCCAAGAAGTGCCGACGTTGACAGGGTTGTTTCAGACCATCATCCATTTACATTCTATGTAATGGACACCATGGAGTCGACTGCACCAATTAAACAACCCTTTCTGTGTTTTCTAAAGTAATGCAGGTCGCATTGCTCATTACTCTCCACAGATGTATAATTGCAGGGTAGCCTGTCTGATAACACCAAATTTGAAAAATTAATTCACAAATCAGGGGAGGGAGTTTTTGGAAAATAACCAGCACAACTATATCATAACTATATAATTTCTTAAATGTTCTAATCAACAAAGTAACCCAATTCCATGTTACTGGCATCTGTAATTTGATTAGCAAGCTGAATGTCCCTTTTTAGGTCGAGCCTAGCGTTGCAGCGCATGTGGTGCTCGCTTTGCGAGGCATGCAGTATATTGAGTATGGCGTGAAAGCTCTGTGTAAGCTCCACCCACTCTCCGCACATCTTTTCTATTGGCTTAGGTCCTAAATTCTGCCTTCCCATTGGTTTTAGCCTTGTTAGTTCCTCCTCCTGACGGCCATATCGTCCCTTCCATGGCTACTGGCCCCTTTACTTTCAACACTATTTTGTTCCCGTGCCTCCCCCCTCCCCTCTCCTCTCGCAGTCCGTGATTTATCGCCCACCACCACCAAAGGCTCAGCTCATAATGTGAAAAAGTGGGTGAGTAAATAAGTGAAGGAATGTGTGAATGGCTGGATGGATTACAGAAAGGATGAATGAAAGGGTGAATGGATAAATAATTAAAGAAAGGATGGATGGATGAGTGAATGAGTGGAGGTATGGATGAGAGAAAAGGTAAATAGATTGATGTATGGACGGAAGGGTAGATGGATGGGTAAAAGGGTGGATGGGTGTGTGAAAGGATGGATGAGTGAAAGGGTAGATGATGGGCGAGTGAATGGGTAGGTGGATGAGTTAAAGGATGGATGGATTGATGAATTGATAAGTGAAAGGCTGAATGGATGGATGGATGAGTGAAAGGGTGGATGTAAGGATTGATGAGTGAGTGAAAGGAGGTAGATGGACAAAAGGATGGATAGGTGAGTGGCGTGAAAGGGTGGATGGATGAGAGAACGGATGGATGGATGAGTGAAAGGATGGTTGAGTAATAGGATCAATGGATGGATTCATGAATGGATTAGTAGATGGATGGGTGGGTGGGTGGATGGATAAGTGAAAGGGGGATAGAGGCAGAATGAGAGGAGGGATGATTGAAAGGGTGAATAGTTGGAAGGATAAGTGACTTGGTGGATGGATGAGTAAGTGAATGGATGGCTGGATGGGTAAAAGGATAAATGGCTGGATGGGTGAGTGAATAGATGGATGGGTGGAAGAGTGGATGGATGACTGTACGGATGGATGGGGTGAAAGGGTGGGTAGATGAATAATGGATGGATGAGGGAAAGGGTGGATGGAGGGATGGATGAGTGAAATGATAATTGAAGGATATATGGTGGATAGGTTTGCAAATGGTTGAATATGTTTGGATAGATGGAAGGACAGAATGAATAGTGAAAGTGTTATAAATAGAAAGTCATTGCACCAGGTTTATAAACAGGAAAGGTTTATTTAAGTTAGGTTCCAGATTAATTCTTCAGGATAAGATAGATGGAAATGAAAAACCCCACCAGGAGTGACCTCCAAACGCTCATCCTGCCTGCCATCAACTGCCACTCCACACACAGGCCAGGCATCCAACATTCCACGATGCCACTAAGCATTCCAGCAGCCACATCATCTGAGCAACAGGGAAATCCCAGCCAAGGAAAAGAGACATAGATCAATTATAACACATCTCCTTTCCTTAGGGAAACAACAAAACTGAAGTTAGGGAAAGCAACATCAACATCAATGTACACCATGCATTCCGAAAATAAAACATTTACATTGCAAAAGAAAGTATCGGCATTACATTCTCAGATAATTAGCCCCATCCCACTCCCTTGGGAAAAACCCAACACAACCGCAAAAAAACAGGCACACACCCATAACCAACATGTAACAGGGTATATCACCTTGTGAACCAATAATGCCCTACAACCAATATGTAACAGAGTACACACTACCCTGTGGAACAAAATTGGAGCACTTATCACTCCACAACCTACATGTAACAGGGTACATACCACTTTGTGAACCAGTACTGGGTCAAAACCTGCCCCACAACCGACATGCAACAGGGTATACATCGCCCTGTAAAACAAAATTATCGCTCCACAGCCAACATGTAATAGAGTACATAACGTCATTTAACACTTAGCTCCTCACAATTCTACGCAAAAACTGGCACACCTCACAGCAAAGAGTACTCACAACCCAAAGAAACATAACTTGGGAAAAATCTCAGCAGGAAAAGTACACCACTCCTTTAAAATAAATCTCTACCCCCACAACCATCCTCACAAAACAATTTCATCGCAATTGTCAAAGAAAATTAGCGAATATCAAATATTCACTCCGGTGAGCGATCTCTCACCCGAAGTCCTCCCCACACCGAGTCCTTTTCTCTTTTTTTTATGAGTAGGAAGACTGTGCCACTCATTTCATTTCATTTCATAAGGCTTTATTCGGAGCAAAAGACAAGTCCATAAAAGCACAGCATTAAAAGACAACAGTATAAAACAACAGTCAAAAGCAGGAGATACAGCAGTTTAAAAAGGTTAAAAAAGCATACTTTTCCTTACGTTAATTGATTTAAGGAGAAAGGTAGCCGTATAAAAACAAACGTCAGGGTGATGTAAGTTAAAAAGCAGGCTCATGCAGTCTCGTATTGTCCTGACTCCAAAATTAGCAAACAGGGGTTTCAAATAAGCAATCCGCAGGTATTTGTACAAATGACAGAGCAAAAGAAAGTGCACAGTGCTGTGAGGGGTGGAATTGTCACATGGACAAGGGCCAGCGGGATGTGAATGCTGAGAGGGGAAAGCAACAAGGTTGTGGACTACTCCAGTTCTCAGTCTAGTCAACACAAACCAATGTGCCTTCCAGGTCACTTGTGACAAATATGGTTGGAAGCCCACAAATTCATTTAAATCATAATAAAGAAAACAGGATGAGATTTCAGAGCTATTTTGATGCCTCCTGGTGGAAGCTGTTGTAAAAAACAGTGCTTACGTTCGATTCTAGACAGCTCAGTAGCCCCACATCGATCCGCAATGATGTTAATGTTAAAGATCTCACGAAAATTATCCACAATATACTTTAACCATGGGATCTTTAAATGATGGTCCAAAGAGAGGCAATCAGAAATAATGGCTCTGCACAATGAGGTCTCTTCTTTTATCCAAATAGAACGCCATAGCATCAGTGGCCTAAGGAGGATCAAGTCGGCAAGATGGTGAATACCCAGTTCATTGTGCACTAAAGCATTAGAAACAGAGCTTGGCAGGCACAAAAGTCTCTTCAAGAATGCGTTCTCCTCAACTTGAAGAGACCCTGCCGGGGCATGGCCCCAAATGCCCGGTCCGTACAGGGAAATCGACACACAACGGGACTGAAAGATTTTAAGCATGTCATGGACCCACCGGTCTCCCAGTTTCGTAGCCTTTGTGAATATTCCATGAGCACTCCTCGCCATCTTAGCCCGGACATTGTTATGTTTATTGGCCCAAATGTTATTATTTGAGAAGGTGACCCCCAAGTACGAAAAATTGTCAACAGCCTGGACCTTCTGTCCCTCTATAAAAAATGAAAACGGTTTCTTTCTGTTCCTTCGCCCGCATTCCATAACATAGGTTTTAGATTTATTTAGCACTAACTTTCTGCTTTTAATGAATTGCAAAAAGCCGTCCATCAGCCGTTGAAGGCCGATGGGGGTGCGTGAGATTAGGACCGCGTCATCCGTGTAAAGTACCACAGGGACGTTGTCCTCATGGATTTTGGGAGCATCCACTGCCAGAGATTTGAGAAAAGAATCAATCTCATTGATGAAAAGGGTAAAAAGCAGTGGTGCCAACACACATCCCTGTCTAATTCCACACCCGATTTTGAACTTAGTAGTACATTCCCCGTTAGAACCGTAATGGACACAAGCACGTAGTTTGGCATAAAGACATGCTAGGAAGAATACATTGCCCTTGGGTGCCCCAATTTCAATTAGCTTTGCCCAGAGAATGCCATGGTCCACCAGGTCGAAGGCACTACTCAAATCCACAAAGCACAGATAAATAGTGCCAGTCTTTGCCAGGGTATATTTACTGATGAGCAGGTCTAAATTTAGACACTGCTCAATCGTACCACGACCCTTCCTGAACCCAAACTGGCTCTCTGCTAGAATGCCATTATCCTCCACCCATTCTTCCAACCTTACTAGAAGCACTCTACTCATTACTTTTACGGAAGAATCCAACAAGGAGATTGGACGATAGTTCTTAACGTCCCCTCGGTTTCCTTTCTTAAATATTGGGATTAGGATGGATTCTTCCCAGGTAGGGGGCACCTCATTACGGACTGCTGCGTTGAAGATATTAGTTAACAGAGGCCCCCATACTTTGGGGACCAATTTATAAACATCGATTGGTACCCTTTGCTTTTGCTCCTTTGCTGACCCTTATGCTATCTAAAACTTCTTGGACAGTGATATTGAGTGGCGTATGCGGCCACCTATCCCCTATATCCCTGGATGCACTGTCCGAATCAAAGATTTTAGAAAAATGAGAAACCCACTCTTCCTTCATAACGTTGGAAGTTAATTCAGGGATCTTATCATCTTTAAGAAATGGGGAATTAACTGTTTTCCAGAACAGCGTACAGTTATTCAATTCAGCAGCTAAGGTCAAGTTGTCCCATGCCTCCTGTTGGAGTTCCAATTTCTTCCGTTTTAGGGTTTCTTTGTATCTGGCTCTAAGATCTACAACCAAACCCTTATCTCTAGGCGTAACTGATAAAGCTGACTTTAGTTCCTTTAGGGCCAGGGTACAAGCTGGATTGAACCACCCCGCAGGCGTTCCTCCTTGTGCTTGAGTGTACTAGTAAGCTTGGAGTCGATGACCGCATTAATACCAATAAAATACTCAATAGAGCTGGTGGTACCTTGGTTGTCTTCTAAAATCCCTGTAATTCCTGCCAGGCAACTAGTAATGATTGAATCGGACATGATTTCAGCCTTATCCCCCTTCCACCTTAGTCTAGTGCCATTAGGTCGCACAGCCTCAATGTTGTTAATAATACACCCCGGAATGGGGGTTCCTTCGTTTTCCCATAGCATGGCCTCTACTATCAGGCAATTGTGGTCACTAAGCTGGATGTCTATAACTTTAGGTGCCATAGTTCAGGCTTCAAGACTAGAGGAGATACAGATAAAATCAATAACAGAATTCGCTCCCCGACCTGTGAAAGTTGGGCAAATCTCCTCCTGTTCTTTTTTCTCGTTAACCATAATATACATATTATGTGAGTCAAGGAGACTGTTTAAGGCTTCTCCATAATAGTTATGTTGAAAATGGGGTACTCCATCTCCATGATAGTCCACCGCCCCATTGACATCTGAGAGTGGGCAGGTAGTGGCGTTAAAGTCCCCTGCCATGAACAGATCAAAAACTACATTGGAATCCTTGAGAATGTCATCCAATGCACTTGATAGTGCTCTAACCACCTGGGGCCTTATTTATGAAAGCCTTGCGCCACCGGTGCGTCACTTTTTCCCATGTTAAAAGTGACGCACCGGCGGCGCAAGTCCTTCATAAATAAGGCCCCTGATCCCTGGTATCATCAAAAACGTTGTTATAAAAATGTATTAAGAGAATATTCCTACCTCCTGTTTTGTGCAGCCATAAAATCTGGGAGTGCACCCCAACTTGTACGTATTTTTTGACCAGCAGAGGAGTTTGGACAGAAATCAAAATCAAAAGGCCCCCCTTAGCTCTACCTGATAGGGAACCAGTAGCAGGTAACTGGTAAGAGACAAAGCCATCATATCCTATAAAGTCCCTACACCAGGTTTCCTGTAAACAGATAATGTCAAAGAGAGCTAAAAATTCAGTCCAACCCAGACAATCTGATTTGGACCTGATACCCGCAATATTCCAACTAGCAATGTAACAGCTGGAAAGACCGGAGACACCTGACCCCAAAAGAGAACAGCTACTGCCCTGCTGGAAAATAGCGATGTTAGTAGTATCCAATAATAACTCCGGGCAACCTACTGGATCACCCTCCTTGCCCATAGGCGTACAATCTACAGTTGTCCCAGAAATGTTAACCATAGGCCCTGATATACAAACACTTTGTGCCACTCAAAACGCCAGGACAGCAAGTTCTCTTCCGAAGATAGTTGCAAGATTGTGCCGCTCGGAACGCAAGTTCACTGCAGAAGACTTCATTATCTGGGCACACAAGACAAGCAGCATGCTTCCTCACCGTCATACAGAAGGTAATTAATAACGTCGAAAGAAACTGCAGGCCACCGGAGGACTACAAAGCTCAGAAAACTTTACTGGCAAAAGTTGCACCACATCGACAATTGCAGGGTAGAAGTAAAAGGTGGCACGCGCTGTACCGTGTGGCTCTCCACACGCTGCCGCTGGAAACCATGTATCGGCAGCAAAGAAAACATCACAGAAGACTGTCCGGCTGAAGTGAGTGAAACAGTGAGTAGCGCGTGTTCCGTTTGAATTTAAAATGTCTGCGCAGCCGTTTAAGTTTTGAAAGTCTGCACTGCCGTTCATCATTAAAGTTTATAACAATGCACAGTAAACTCAACCCAGCTAAAATTGCTGCGGCAGCACTGCTTCAGTGCCACAGCAGAGCACCTCGAACAGGGAGCAGTTCTAGAAAATGTGACATGAGTTGCACTCCTTTGTTCGCACTCCGAAAGTCACAACCGCCAGCATCACTGTCTCTCCCAGACTCACCCCAACAAAATTGTGCAGAATACGCAGAGTGTAGCTGCTCTCCTCCCCATAAAATTAGTTTTACTGAAGTCCACTCACCAAACTGCTGTGCTTATTTTAAATGAAAGTTCTCACATGAGTGCCAGTTTCCTCCAACACACGTCGCTAGTGTCGCTTCCCAAGCACCAGTTACTGCTGCCAATTTTAAAATTACACACACGAGCCAGTAGAAAGTATAACGCCTTGGGCTGCAGGCTGTCCAGATGACGCTGGACACTGGTGGGGTTTGAGCAAGGTATTTCCTTTTTAGTAAGATGCTTAGTTTCAGTAGGCTCCTTTAAACACAATCTCTCCTCAAAGCTGTAAGTTCTCTTCAGTAGTTCCAGTTTCTTCTCTCTTTGTAAATAGAAAGTCCTTGAGCCAGGTGTATAAACAGGATAGGTTTATTTAAGTTAGTTTCCAGATTAGTTCTTCATGATAAGATAGATGGAAATGTAAAACCCCACCAGGAGTGACCTCCCTGTCGCTCAGCCTGCCTGCCATCAACTGCCACTCCACACACAGGCCAGGCACCCAACATTCCACGATGTCACCAAGCATTCCAGCAGCCACATCATCTGAGCAACAGGGAAATCCCAGCCAAGGAAAAGAGACATAGATCAATTATAACAGAAAGACTGAATGATGGATGAAAGAATGATTACACTTTGTAGCAGCCTTTATCTTAAGTAACATTTCCTATACATTGACTTTCAAGTTAATATGAGTCATTGTCTCTATATAGTGTGTGTGTGATGTAACGCACTCCGACACCCTGCCCTACATACTTGGGATGAGTAACAGTATAAAAGAAGTGAAGATGAGGGGCACCATTGGAGGTTGGTAGAAAGACTGGACTGGCCGGACCGGGCATCGGGTGTTTCCCTGGGCGGCTGGAAAGGGACGGGGGGGGGGGGGTTGGGGGCAGTTTTGTTACAGGGGGCTGTCACTGCAAAGTTCCTTGTATATCCAGTAGTTTTCAATCAACAATAAAAGCGGCCTCCCTTATATTCAGGTGTGGTTCTTGTCTGGTGACTAATGTACCTGCTGGAACATTTTGAATCTTCTAAAGTAGCAAGCTGCGGCCATACTGAAAAAACATGAAGTGCACGATTGTCTCAACCTAATATAAACGTATTTTGACTTTTACTTAGGTGGTTGTTTATTTATTGACGTATACTATTGCGCGACCACCTCTGCCGTGTCTGTAAAACGTACCTTTTGTCTCAAAATTTTGACCTGTATTTTTACCTTTTGTCCTGAATGTAGTCCCTTTGTCCTGAATTTTACACTCACCTCCTAAATTTGCACCTATGCCAGTTGGTCACCCAGCCCAGGCCCCTTATGTGTGTGCACTTTCATGAAGTCATGGGTTTCAGCAGTGAACAATGATTTCTTCCTTGTAGTCCCGTTACTGTCTAGAAAGCGCGAAGAAGTGGGTGTGGGATCCTGGCCTGGGATGGTGGCATTGGTGCCCCCTTGCAACAGCCCCTTGACCGAGCCCCCAACTCTGGCTTCTGTGCTCGGCCTGTGGGTTCCTGCTCATCTGACCCAATCAAACTGAGTATGGGCAGCGATACTGCTCCCCCCTCCCTGCAAGGGCCCCTCAGCTCCTCAGTGTGTGTGAGAGAGAGAGAGAGTGAGGAGGGAAACATTGAACGCGTCCTCTAAGCAGCAGCTGCAGTGTCATCTGCTGTTACTAGAGGGCAGTCTGCCTGACAACAACCAGCCGCTTTGGGAAATTTGCATACCCAGAAGCCACTGCAATGCCACAAACACTTCCATTTCATTGTCATGGGCAAAATAGTTGTTTGTAACATTGAGAATTGGGGTCTATTCTATATGCGCACGTGTTAGCTTTATATTTTTGTTACTTTTATTTGCATTTGTAAAGTAACCATAATGTTCCTAAGTATTTCTCGTGAAAGATAGTTCTAACAGTTTGAACTATGCATTCATTTCACTTTTGGTACAGTTGATTATCATGTGCACTTCGGGTGGCGATGAAACTCAACCTGTTATAATTTTTGGCGGGTCTGTATAGTTCAGATCCATTAATCTGTAAAAAGTACGTGCAATTCTTGATGACGTTCTGTTCTGTACATTTACTAAATAGTGTCAGTTCCAGCTTTTACGCGGGAAGTAGTGCGTACGCCAGGGGGGTCTCCCTTCAACTGCTGAACGCACAATTCACATTTTGCAACCAATCAGAGCACGAAATTCACTGAACATTATTCTCGTCCATAATAACCCCTGGGGTGCTGATTGCGTCCTGCACTGACCTTATAGAGCAGAATAAAAGGATTTACAACGTTTTCCCTCCTATGCGCTTTCCTATTTAATAAGTGAATGAATAAATATCTGTTTCTTCCAGTCCCCCGCCCCATCCTCCCTGGGTGTCTGCCGTCTGTCTAGTAAGGGGGGGCCGGCTTCTTGGGGTGCTTCTCGCTTGTTCTGTTGGACCTGGGATCTATCTGGCTGGTCCAGTCCCAGGGGTGCGGGAGGGGGATATACTGCATCAATGTGTAAGCAGGGGTGGTGCCAGCTCATACAGAGGCTGAGATAGACCCCACCTCTCAGTGCACAGTACACGCTGCAGGTGCACTAACGGGGTACTGAGTATCATTAGAACTGATCGCCTTCCAGCTGCTTATTGAGTCTGGAAAGTCTGTCGTCCAGCCGCGCAACACCCATTGGGCTCACCGGTAGCGTGACCAACAGGCATTGGTGCAAATTCAGGACGGCGAGTGTAAAAATTCAGGACAAAGGGTAAAAATTCAGGACACAAATTCAGGACAGGAGGTCAAAATTCAGGACAAAACTTCAGGACAATAGGTACGTTTTACAGACACATTAGAGGTCGCGCAATAGTATATAAGTAAGCCCAGCCATTTCCAAACATATTCAACCGTTTGCAAACCTATCCATCATGTATCCTTCCATCTATCATTTCACTCATCCATCCCTTCATCCATCCCCTCATCCATCCTTTCACTCATCTCCATTATCCATCCATCCACCATTTCTCCCTATCCATCTGTACACTTATCCATCCACTCTTTATCCCATCCATCCATTCACTCATCCATTCAGCCATTTACCCTTTCACCAATCCAGCCATCCTTTCACTTACTAATCCTTCCACCCATCCACTATTTTAGTCATCCATCCATCCTCCCTTTCTCTCTCCATCGACCCTTTCACTTAGCCATCCTTCCTTCCATCCATCCATCCACCCACCCATCCATCCATCCATCTACTCATCCACTCATGAATCCATCCATTGATCCTATCACTCATCCATCTACCATTTCACTCCTTCACACATCTATTCATCCTTTTGTCCATCTACCCTCCCTTTCACTCACTCATCCATCCTTACATCCACCCTTTCACTCATACGTCCATTCATTCACCCATGCACTTATCAATGCATCAATCCATCCATCATTTCACTCATCCACCTACCCACCCATCATCCACCCAACCATCCACCCACCCACCATCCACCCACCCACTCATCCATCCTTTCACCCACCCACCATCCAATCCACTCATCCATCCTTTCACCCACCCACTATCCACCCACTCATCCATCCATCCTTTCACCCACCCACTCATCATCCATCCATCCTTTCACCCACCGACTCTCCATCCATCCTTTCACCCACCCATCATCCATCCATCGATCCATCCATCCTTCCCCTCATCATCCATCCTTCCCCTCATCATCCATCCATCCTTTTCCCTCGTCATCCATCCATCCTTCTACCCACCCACTCATCATCCATCCATCCTTCCCCTCATCATCCATCCATCCTTCCCCTCATCATCCATCCATCCTTTTACCCACCCCCTCATCATCCATTCCCTAATCATCCATCCATCCATCCTTTCACGCACCACCTCATCACCCATCCATCCACCCTTCCCCTCATCATCCATCCATCCACCCTTCCCCTCATCATCCATCCTTTCACCCACCCCCTCATCATCCATCCATCCATCCCCTCATCATCCACCCATCCCCTCATCATCCATCCATCCCCTCATCATCCATCCATCCTTCCCCTCATCATCCATCCTTCCCCTCATCATCCATCCATCCATCCTTTCACCCACCCATCCATCCTTCCCCTCTATCCATCCCCTCATCCATCCATCCCCTCATCCATCCATCCCCTCATCCATCCATCCATCCCCTCACCCATCCATCCTTCCCCTCACCCATCCATCCTTTCCCTCATCCATCCATCCTTCCCCTCATCCATCCATCCTTTCATCCATCCTTTCCCTCACCCATCCATCCATCCGATCCATTTATCCTTCCCCTCATCCATCTCCTGATCTATCCATCCTTCCCCTCCATCCATCCTTCCCCTCATCCATCCATCCATCCTTTTCCTCATCCATCATCCTTCCCCTCATCCATCATTCAGCTACCCTTCCACCCATACATCCAGCTATTTACATTTTCTCTCCATCCTTCCCCTCACTCATCAATCCATCCATCCTCTCTCATTAGCCATGTATTCAATCTTTCATTCATCCATTCACCCTTTCACTAATTCATCTAGCCATTCACCCATCCCTTCACTTACTTACTCGCCGACCTTTCCATATTAATTTTGAGCTGAGCCCTTTTGAGAAGAGGCCCATCAAGAACTTCACCCTCGCTGCAGGGGCCGTTCCAGGACTGGGACAGAAGCCACCCAGGGTGGAGACAGGATCCACCACAGGGGGGACAAGAGCCATCACAGGCGGGGGTGGACTGGAGCCACAACATGGGGGGACAGGAGCCATCACAGGTGGGGGGGGGACTGGAGCCACCACATGGGGGCACAGGTGCCATCACTGAGGGGAGGGCAGGAGCCATCACAGGAGAGGGAACACAGGGGTGGGCATGCAGTATTCTAGTATCATCTTGGGCTTCTCGCCCCCTCCTGCACAAGACAACGAGAAGACAGGCTCTCTGTCCAAAATGCCATCCCCCACTGTGATGTACTGTACTTACAGGAGATACTCTAAGAGAACTGATTGAACTGATTGTCCTCCATATTTTGTTAATCAGTGTGGGTGCGATTGTGCCATTTCTTTATTTTCTTACATTATAGACTGCATGTTTGAAGAACCGAGGTTTGCTTACAATTTAGTGACAGTAATTACGCTCTGTGAAGAGAACCACGTGCTGCCTCGGTGTAATCAGGGGTGTAATCTGGCCGAGTCTCGGATGTTTGGGGCCCTGGGTAGAAATGGAATGTGTGAGCCCCCCTCTAAATAGCAGAGACATGACACATTCAGGGCTGTTTGCATGTGAATAGATGTCGCTGCTCCTGAACCGGCAGCCCCTCCCTCTCAGTCACCTTCGAAGCACCTCTTAACAGGTCATCAAGGGCTGGAGGTGTGAGGGTAGCCATCCCGCTGTGCCTCTCCAATGCTGCGGGGCATCTGAGGAGCTTTGGTGCAGCATCGGAGTGAAGAAGGGAGGTGGGTGCAAGCTGTGCCGGCTTTAGGGTGGAGCAACCGGTGCCCTGTTAAAATGACGGACAAATGGCGTCCGTTAAAGATTCCTTCATGGACAACGGACAGACGGCCGAAATTACGGACTGTCTGTGAAATTTACGGACGGTTGGTCACCCTACTCACCGGGCTTCAGCCCCCCACCCCGTCGTGTGTGTCAGCCCGGGCTGAGAGAGCGTCGCGGGATGGCGACCGTCTAATTGCAGCCGCACCCGAGTACTTCACAGGTCTCTTAAGGTCCATTTACTTGTTAATGAGGCCTTTGTTGTGTTTTCACCCCTTCTTGGAGCCACTCTGCCTATGGCTGGAAGAATCAGCCCTGCCAATCCCCCACCCCCCTCAAATTTGGCTCTAGTTGCCCGCCTGCTGTCGGCCAAGGTTGGATTGATAAAGCAGGCACTCGGGCAGGGAGGGATGGGCCTGTAACTGAGGGCCAGTTGTGAGCCGGTCTTTTAGATGCCATGTTGGCCATTTGGTGTCTTTCCGTATCATTCGGCTGTCCTACGCGGCCCGAAGGGGACCTGAACGACCTCGTGGGGATAGTGGTCTCTGCTCCTCTCTCCCACCCAGATGGAGGCCCGCAGTGTTCTCTCCCGTCCCCTGCCGGGCCGGCTTGTTCTTGTGCGGAACACTGGTCCCTACAGCCATGACGTCATGCCAGGTGAGCCGCATTGTAGGAGGACTCTGTGGCATGTTTTGACGGGGGTGGTGGCTTCGTTAAAACTCACCCCTGTGAACCCGCGTTGCCTTCTGGGAGCAGTGCTTCTAGTACACTCAGCCTCACGTGAAGCCATCCTATACAGGAGGTGTCTGCCTGGGCATTTCCCGGGATGACGACACCGGTCTTGAGGTACTGGGGAGGGTGTATGGCATTATCCATACATAGCCTTGATGTAATAAGGAGGGGAGAGAGCGGCGAATTCCAAATCTGATGACCCTCTGAGGAGTCCTAGAGCTGACAGCTTGTCAGAACAGGGGGTGCTGCTACACTAGTTATCTATATTTAGACCACAACCCTACTTAGATAGGCCACAACCCTTTGAGGTTTGCCCCGGTCCTTTTAGAGCACGCCTAGTTTTTCTTCCAACTTAAAGCCCTGGTGGAAAGCATCTCATAGAATAAGCTAATGTTGGAAGGCTTTCTCATATCGATAGAAGTCAAGTTCCTACACGGCACACAAGCAGCTTCACCGGCAATTTATAATCATCATAATTAAATACATATGGGTCTTAGTGACCAGAGCACTCTGTATATGACTCCGCTGGCTCCTAGGGCCTCATTTATGAGGCTGTACGTCACTTTTACGCCGCTGGTGCGTCACTTTTTGTGACGCACCAGGGTCCTCATTTATGAGGCCGTCCGTCACTTTTACGCCACCGGGGCGTCACTTTTTGTGACGCACCAGTGGCGTAAACAATGCGCCTTGTTGCGCCATATTTACAAAGTGACGCATCTAGGTAGATGTGTCACTTTATAAAGCCCTGCACCACATTATACCTCCGCCAGGTATAATGTATGCAAAGGGGGCGTTTTGACGCAAGAAAGGGTCGTAGAAATGACGCAGTGAAGTCTATAAGATTTCACTGCGCCACTTCTAGGACTCAAATGCGTCAAAATCTTACGCCTGCCTCACAGCAGGCGTAAGACTGACGCAGGCCCTTTCACATGGGGCTTGCCCCATGTGAATGGACACATTGCTGGAGTTGCGTCACTTTTGTGACACACTCCAGCAATGCGTCACTTTTGCGCCTACATATACGTCAGAAATACTGACGTATCTGTAACTCCTTGCGACATGGTGCGTCATACTGTAAATATGACACATCATTGCTGTCGCAAGGAGGGCGCATTGAAAAGTGACGCATCGCTTTTCTCAGGCAGCGATGCGTCACTTTTCATAAATCAGGCTCCGGTGGCGTAAAAAATGCGCCTTGTTGCGCCATATTTACAAAGTGACGCATCTAGGTAGATGCGTCACTTTATAAACCCCTGCGCTACATTATACCTGCACCAGGTATAATGTATGCAGGGGGTGCGTTTTGACGCAAGAAAGGGTCGTAGAAGTGACGCAGTGAAATCTATGAGATTTCACTACACCACTTCTAGGACACAAATGCGTCAATTTCTTACGCCTGCCTCACAGCAGGAGTAAGACTGACGCAGGCCCTTTCACATGGGGCTTGTCCCACGTGAAAGGATACACTGCTGGAGTTGCGTCACTTTTGTGACACACTTCAGCAATGCGTCACTTTTGCGCCATACAGATACGTCAGAAATACTGACGTATCTGTAACTCCTTGCGCAATGACGCATCATTGGCGTCGCAAGGAGGGCGTAGTGAAAAGTGACGCATCGCTGTTTTCACGCAGCGATGCGTCACTTTTCATAAATGAGGCTCCTAGTGTCGTCCTGGGTATATATAAACTGTGTCATGCCTGGTTGACTTGATGAGGGACCCCTAGTGATGACCTGTGGAACAGCACCCTTTCAAACTTCTTTTTAAGTGGAGCGCAGCGCATGCAATGTTTTTCGACATTGTATACTCTACGGAATAGCAGCACGCCCATGGTTAGTGATATGTTCCTTCATGTGCATTTCCAAATTACCTCGGTTTGGTTGGTGATTAGGTTACATGTGTCCCTCCTTTTGCTGTTTTGTTCACGCCCTGGAGACTGGCCCTGTTTCATGGATCATCTCACGATCGGCCTTATACGTTACTTTTGACGCACTACTGTTACGATTGCCTCAGCTTCTGGTTTGGAATTGTTGGGGCAGATTTATGAGGAAGTGACTGCGTGCATTCCGCAGGCCATTTGGCTGCGCGGCACTGAGTCACTTTCGAAGCACAGGGATGCAACTTTTTTACAAGAATATGTTGCATCTCTGTGCTTCCCCATGCACTGGCGCACAAACTGCTGCCATGTGCCGGCGCAGGCACCCTTGCGCCATGGTGCAAGGATGCCTGCGTCATTGGGGGATTGTTTTTGCGCAGGAAGGGGCACCTTCCTGCACAAAAACAATCACTACTGGCCAGGGCCGGTCCTAGGACTTTTGGGGCCCTGGGCAGAAATTAAATGTGAGGCCCCCCCTAATTTGCATACAGCGTGCAATCACGGAAAATGTGCCATACAGCCAGGTGGAGAACATGCTAAGTGTACATGACTGTTTGGCGGGCCCAAGAGAGCAGGCCAAACAGTTATGCACACTTAGGGAGAGCAAACCACTCCTCACTCTGCTCTGGTAAGCTCAGCCCCACTCGACATAGCTCAGATAGCCGCATAAAAACTTAAAAAGATAATAACGCCTTGTTAATTTCATTTTATTTTTATTTTTTGCACCGGCCTCCCACTTGGACAAATTGTGTGTTCTTGGGCAATAACTTTTCTGAACTTATTGCTGTGCTACTTTTTTGTCAAGATTGGGAGTATTTTGATTCAATTTATAAACTGCTTAATAGCGTAGGATTACAACATGGGCTAAGGGCTTGATTACGACTACGGCAGTCCTTTGGAACACCGTAATCACGGTGGCGGTCCACCCGCTGTATTACGACTTTGGCGGTTGGACTGCCACAGTACAGCTGCTATATGGATTGCCGAAGCACTCTATTTCGAGTAAAAAGATTGTTCAGTGACAATTTACAAGCAAATTCAAAACACCAATTTGACAGAAGTGACAAAGGTTCCAATAGATGAGTAAATCTTGGAGTCTTTAATGAAGATTACAGCCAGCCGACACGTGTTTCATCGCCTTCGCGATTCCTCAGGGCTAGATGGCCGTGTCAACGTCAGAAGGTCGCTCAGCTGGTGATCCGCGATTGCGCAGTGTTCAAAGGCTGAAATATGCTGGTGGTGTCGCTGCAGCACCGCCAAGCATATTAAGAGTTGCCTCACCACCACCCTTTACATGGCCGTGAGACTTCCATGAAGAGGGTGGTGGTGAGACAACAGAGGGGGCCCTAACAGGGCCCCTTGTGCCTCGGTGTATGTGGGTGCATGCAAGAGGGCACATGATGTGCCCCCTGTATTTTTGCACCTCCAGTTCCTGCACAGGAAGGAATGCATAACATGGTGCATTCCTTCCCGTGCAGGAACATATTGCAGTGGTCCCACAGAGGTGCCTTTCTATGGCTCTCCTATGAGCCTTAGAAAGGCCCCGCAGTGGGGCTGCTGCATGCAGCGCATTCGCCTGCCAAGGATTACAGTTGTAATATGGCAGGCGGTGTGAGGACGGCTTTGGCCGTCCTACCGCGGAGCGCTGGTGTTACGCTTCAAGGGAATAACTCCAAAGTCATAATCAGGCCCTTAATATTACCTGGGAGAGAAGTGCCCAGTCACATGGTATATTCACCTAAATGCAATAGTGGTAAATGTATAGCCAGGGCCACTGAAACTGCAATTGTGTGGCCAAGGTGGTTTTCCCGTAATTATGGATTTGTCGCATTTGCCACATAATCCAACATCTGCTACATAATCTACAGATTTTAACCCAAGAAATGTTTCTTGCTCAACCGGTTCAAAAGTTAGTAAGACCCAGCAACACATGTTGCCATGCAATTAAAGGCCCATTTCAAAGGTTCACTGGTTACCTATTTGTTCCTTATTACTATATTTGAGTGTTAAACCGATACTGACAGGCAGCCTATCCACCGACAGTGTTACCAAGTGTAAAATGAGAAAATAATAAAGTAATGCATTATTCGTTTTTACCACATAACCTAGGGAACTCTGCTGCACAATTTGCCCATCCTCTTCTGCATAATTACAGTGGCCCTGTGAATAGCCTTTGAACCAAATAGACGTGTGTTACTATTTGTTCCTGTTTATTTCTGGGCAAATATTCTCCCTGTGCCTCATGTGGTGATTTACAATTGCGAGAGCACTTTAAAATAACCTTACAGGGCACACTCTCAGTACAGGTCCTGAGTATAGGTTTCATTCATTCATTTAAAGTTGTTTGTATCCTAGTAGCTGAAGGCTCTACTGTACCTGCTTGGTTCCTGACACCTCGTGTGCTTCACTGCGTCCCTGTCTGCCGCCCACAAGCATCTCTTTCACAGCTCATCAAGGGCTGATAGAGAGTTGAAAGGGTTAAAAGTGTAGGACAGTGGGTGTCCTGCAGTGCCTCTGTGTGAGCAATTACAAGCCGTGATTAGCCTGGGCGAGGCCCTTTGTTTCCCGAGCATGCACTAATGGTGTAGAGCTGCGAGGCCCAGGGATGAGGCGCCCCTTCCCAGTGCTGTTATGGCACAGTGCGGCGACGCCCCTTCACTTATTATTTCAGGAGTTACATACAAATGATTGTGAGGCCTTGGGCCTCGCAGTGCTACATCACAGGTGTGAGGCCCAAGGCAGGGGGCCTTTGAGGTGCGAGGCCCCATATTGGTTGTCTGGGCGGGGGGGCCCTGGGCAGCTGCCCATGCTGCCCATGCCTAGCGCCGGCCCTGCTACTGGCAATTTCCTCTTTCAATGCATTCTGTAGAATTCAGCACGCATTGAAAGAGAAACAAGCATTTGCAATGCAATAGGTCTCGCATTAGGAAAGTGTGAGCTATTGGTATTGTAAATGACAATTTTTTTAATATGTGTTGGCTTTGAAAATATATAAATTAATAGCATTGTTATTCACAAAGCCAATAGCTTACACTTTCCTAATGCGAGTCCTATTGGCTATGGCAATGCTTGTTGGTAGGAAGCAAGGACAGCGCTGTTGTGGGGCTGAGGGTGGAGTTGGAGAGTAGAGTTGGAGGGTGGAGTTGGAGGGCGGAGTTGGAAGGTGAAGTTGGAATTGGAGGGTGGAGTTGGAGGGTAGAGTTGAATCTGGAGGGTGGAGTTGGAGTTGGAGGGTGGAGTTGGAGTTGGAGGGTGGCATTGGAGAGTAGAGTTGGCGGGTGGAGTTGGAGGGTGGAGTTGGAGGGCGGAGTTGGAAGGTGAAGTTGGAATTGGAGGGTGGAGTTGGAGTTGGAGAATGGAGTTGGAGTTGCAGGGTGGAGTTGGAGGGGGGGAGTTGGAGGGTGGAGTTGGAGGGTGGAGTTGGAGGGTGGAGTTGGAGGGTGGAGTTGGAAGTTGGAGTTGTAGGGTGGATTTGGAAGGTGGAGTTGGAGGGTGGAGTTGGAGGGTGGAGTTGGAGTGTAGAGTTGGAGTTGGAGGGTGGAGTTGGAGTTGGAGGATAGAGTTGGAGTTGGAGGGTGGAGTTGGAGTTGAAGGGTGGAGTTGGAGTTGAAGGGTGGAATTGGAGTTGAAGGGTGGAGTTGGAGGAAGGAGTTGGAGGGTGGAGTTGGAGGGTGGAGGGTGGAATTGGAGGTTGGCGTTGGAGGGTTGAGTTGGAAGGTTGAGTTGGAGGGTGGAGTTGGAGGAGGGAGTTGGAGGGTGGAGTTGGAGGGTTGAGGTGGCGTTGGAGTTGGAGGGTGGAGTTTGAGTCGAAGGGTAGAGTTGGATTTGGAGGGTGGATTTGGAGTTGGAGGGTGAAGTTGGAGTTGGAGAGTGGAGTCGGAGGGTGGAGTTGGAGGGTGGAGTTGGAGTTTGAGGGTGGAGTTGGAGTTGAAGGGTGGAGTTGGAGGATGGAGTTGGAAGGTGGAGTTGGAGGCCAGCGTTGGAGGGTTGAATTGGAGGGTTGAGTTGGAGGGTGCAGTTGGAGGATGGAGTTGAAGGGTTGAAGTGGCGTTGGAGGGTTGAGTTGGAGTTGAAGGGTGGAGTTGGATTTGGAGGGTGGATTTGGAGTTGGAGGGTGAAGTTGGAGTTGGAGGGTGGAGTTGGAGTTGGAGGGTGGAGTTGGAGTTGGTGGGTGGAGTTGGAGGGTGGAATTGGGTGGTGGAATTGGAGGGTGCAGGGTAGAGTTGGAGGGTGGAGTTGGAGTTGGAGGGTAGCGTTGGAGGGTGGAGATGGAGGGTGGAGTTGGAGTTGGAAGGTGGAGTCGGAGCGTGGAGTTGGAGGGTGGAGTTGGAGTTGGAGAGTGGAGTTGGAGGGTGGAGTTGGAAATTGGAGTTGGAGGGTTGAGTTGGAAGTTGGAGTTGGAGGGTGGAGTTGGAAGGTGGAGTTGGAGGGTGAAGTTGGAGGGTGGAGTTGGAGGGTGGAGTTGGAGTTGGAGGGTGGAGTTGGAGTTGAAGGGTGGAGTTGGAGGATGGAGTTGGAAGGTGGAGTTGGAGGGTGGAGGGTGGAGTTGGAGGTTGGCATTGGAGGGTTGAGTTGGAGTGTTGAGTTGGAGGGTGGAGTTGGAGGGTGGAGTTGGAGGGTGGAGTTGGAGGGTTAAGGTGGCATTGGAGTTGGAGGGTGGAGTTAGAGTTAAAGGGTGGAGTTGGATTTGGAGGGTGGATTTGGAGTTGGAGGGTAAAGTTGGAGTTGGACGGTGGAGTTGGAGGGTGGAGTTGGTGTTGGAGGGTGGAATTGGAGTTGAAGGGTGGAGTTGGAGGATGGAGTTGGAGGATGGAGTTGGAGGGTAGAGGGTGGAGTTGGAGGTTGGCGTTGGAGGGTTGAGTTGGAGGGTTGAGTTGGAGGATGGAGTTGGAGGGTGGAGTTGGAGGGTTGAGCTGGCGTTGGAGTTGGAGGGTGGAGTGGGAGTTGATGGGTGAAGTTGGATTTGGAGGGTGGATTTGGAGGGTGAAGTTGGAGTTGGAGGGTGGAGTTGGAGTTGGAGGGTGGAGTTGGAGTTGGAGTTGGAGGGTGGAATTGGAGGGTGGAGTTGAAGGGTGGAGGGTGGAGTTGAAATGTGGAGTTGGAGTTGAAGTTGGAGGGTGGGGTTGGAGGGTGGAGATGGAGGGTGGAGTTGGAGGGTGGAGTTGGAGTTGGAGGGTTGAGTAGGAAGGTGGAGTTGGAGGGTGGATTTGGAGGGTGGAATTGGAGGGTGGAGTTGGAGTTGAAGGGTGGAGTTGGAGTTGGAGGGTAGAGTTGGAGGGTGGAGTTGAATTTGGAGGGTGGAGTTGAAGGGTGGAGTTGGAGGGTGGAGTTGAAGGGTGGAGTTGGAGGGTGGAGTTGGAGTTGAAGGGTGGAGTTGGAGGATGGAGTTGGAGGGTGGAGTTGGAGGGTGGAGGGTGGAGTTGGAGGTTGGAGGTTGGCGTTGGAGGGTTGAGTTGGAGGGTGGAGTTGGAAGGTTGATGTGGCGTTGGAGGGTGGAGTTGGTGTTGAAGGGTGGAGTTGGATTTGGAGTTGGAGGGTGAATTTGGAGTTGGAGGGTGGATTGGAGTTTGAGGGTGGCGTTGGAGTTGGAGGGTGGAGTTGGAGGGTGGAGATGGAGGGTGGAGTTGGAGTTGGAGAGTGAAGTTGGAGGGTGGAGATGGAGGGTGGAGTTGGAGGGTGGAGTTGGAGGGTGGAGTTGGAGTTGGAGTTGGAGGGTGGAGTTGGGAGGTGGAATTGGAGGGTGGATTTGGAGGATGGAATTGGAGGGTGGAGTTGGAGGGTGGAGTTGGAGGGTGGATTTGGAGGGTGGAGATGGAGGGTGGAGTTGGAGGCTGGAGTTGGAGTTGGAGGGTGGAGTTGGAGTTGGAGGGTGAAGTTGGAGTTGGAGGGTGGCGTTGGAGTTGGAGGGTGGAGTTGGAGGGTGAAGTTGGAGGGTGGAGTTGGAGTTGGAGGGTGGAGTTGGATCTGGAGGGTGAAGTTGGAGTTGGAGGGTGGAGTTGGAGTTGGAAGGTGGAGTTGGAGAGTGGAGTTGGCGGGTGGAGTTGGAGGGTGGAGTTGGAGGGCGGAGTTGGAAGGTGAAGTTGGAATTGGAGGGTGGAGTTGGAGTTGGAGGGTGGAGTTGGATTTGGAGGGTGGAGTTGGAGGGTGGAGTTGGAGGGTGGAATTGGAGGGTGGAGTTGGAGTTGAAGGGTGGAGTTGGAGTGTGGAGTTGGAGTTGGAGGGTGTAGTTGGATTTGGAGGGTGGAGTTGGAGGGTGGAGGTGGAGTTGGAGGGTGGAGTTGGAGTTGAAGGGTGGAGTTGGAGTTGGAGGGTGGAGTTGGAGGGTGGAGTTGGAGAGTGGAATTGGAGGGTGGAGTTGGAGTTGAAGGGTGGAGTTGGAGTGTGGAGGTGGAGTTGGAGGAAGGAGTTGGATTTGGAGGGTGGAGTTGGAGGGTGGAGTTGGAGGGTGGAGTTGGAGTTGAAGGGTGGAGTTGGAGGATGGAGTTGGAGGGTGGAGTTGGAGAGTGGAGGGTGGAGTTGGAGGTTGGCGTTGAAGGGTTGAGTTGGAGGGTGGAGTTGGAGGGTGGAGTTGGAGTGTTGATGTGGCGTTGGAGGGTGGGGGTGGAGTTGGATTGAAGGGTGGAGTTGGATTTGGAGTTGGAGGGTGAAGTTGGAGTTGGAGGGCGGAGTTGGAAGGTGGAATTGGAGGGTGGATTTGGAGGGTGGAATTGGAGGGTGGAGTTGGAGGGTGGAGTTGGAGGGTGGAGTTGGAGTTGAAGGGTGAATTTGGAGGGTGGAGTTGGAGGGTGGAGTTGGAGTTGGAGAGTGGAGTTGGAAGGTGGAATTGGAGGGTGGATTTGGAGGGTGGAATTGGAGGGTAGAGTTGGAGGGTGGAGTTGGAGGGTGGATTTGGAGGGTGGAGTTGGAGGGAGGAGTTGGAGGGTGGAGGGTGGAGTTGGAATGTGGAGTTGGAGTTGAAGTTGGAGGGTGGGGTTGGAGGGTGGAGATGGAGGATGGAGTTGGAGGGTGGAGTTGGAGTGTTGAGTTGGAAGGTGGAGTTGGAGGGTGGATTTGGAGGGTGGAAGTAGAGGGTGGAGTTGGAGTTGAAGGATGGAGTTGGAGTTGGAGGGTGGAGTTGGAGTTGGAGGGTGGAGTTGAATTTGGAGGGTGGAGTTGAAGGGTGGAGTTGGAGGGTGGAGTTGGAGGGTTGAGTTGGAGTTAAAGGGTGGAGTTGGAGGATGGAGTTGGAGGGTAGAGTTGGAGGGTGGAGGGTGGAGTTGGAGGTTGGCGTTGGAGGGTTGAGTTGGAGGGTTGATGTGGCGTTGGAGGGTGGAGTTGGAGGGTGAATTTTGAGTTGGAGGGTGGAGTTGGAGTTTGAGGGTGGAGTTGGAGGGAGAATTTTGAGTTGGAGGGTGGAGTTGGAGTTGGAGGGTGGAGTTGGAGGGTGGAGTTGGAGGGTAGAGATGGAGGGTGGAGTTGGAAGGTGGAATTGGAGGGTGGATTTGGAGGGTGGAATTGGAGGGTGGAGTTGGAGGGTGGAGTTGGAGGGTGGATTTGGAGGGTGGAGATGGAGGGTGGAGTTGGAGGGTGGCGTTGGAGTTGGAGGGTGGAGTTGGAGGGTGGAGTTGGAGTTGGAGGGTGGAGTTAGATCTGGAGGGTGAAGTTGGAGTTGGAGGGTGGAGTTGGACTTGGAGGGTGGAGTTGGAGAGTGGAGTTGGCGGGTGGAGTTGGAGGGTGGAGTTGGAGGGCGGAGTTGGAAGGTGAAGTTGGAATTAGAGGGTGGAGTTGGAGTTGGAGGGTGGAGTTGGAGTTGGAGGGTAGAGTTGGAGGGTGGAATTGAAGGGTGGATTTGGAGTTGAAGGGTGGAGTTGGAGGGTGGAGTTGGAGTTGGAGGGTGGAGTTGGATTTGGAGGGTAGAGCTGGAGGATGGAGTTGGAGGGTGGAGGTGGAGTTGGAGGGTGGAGTTGGAGTTGAAGGGTGGAGTTGGAGGATGGAGTTGGAGGGTGGAGTGTTAGGGTGGAGGGTGGACTTGGAGGTTGGCGTTGAAGGGTTGAGTTGGAGGGTTGAGTTGGAGGGTGGAGTTGGAGGGTTGATGTGGCATTGGAGGGTGGGGGTGGAGTTGGAGTTGAAGGGTGGAGTTGGATTTGGAGTTGGAGGGTGAAGTTGGAGTTGGAGGGTGGAGTTGGAGTTGGAGGGTGGAGTTGGAGTTGGAGGGTGGAGTTGGAGGGTGGAGTTGGAGTGAGGAGTTGGAGGGTAAAGTTGGAGTTGGAGGGTGAAGTTGGAGGGTGGAGATGGAGGGTGGAGTTGGAGGGTGAAGTTGGAGTTGGAGGGTGGAGTTGGAATATGGAATTGGAGGGTGGATTTGGAGGGTGGAATTGGAGGGTGGAGTTGGAGGGTGGAGTTGAAGGGTGGATTTGGAGGGTGGAGTTGGAGGGTGGAGTTGGAAGCTGGAGTTGGAGTTGGAGGGTGGAGTTGCAGGGTGGCGTTGGAGGGTGGAGTTGGAGGGTGGAGTTGGAGGGTCGAGTTGGAGGGTGGAGTTGGAGGGTGGAGTTGGATCTGGAGGGTGGAGTTGGATCTGGAGGGTGGAGTTGGAGTTAGAGGGTGGAGTTGGAGGGTGGAGTTGGAGAGTGGAGTTGGCGGGTAGAGTTGGAGGGTGGAGTTGGAGGGCAGAGTTGGAAGGTGAAGCTGGAATTGGAGGGTAGAGTTGGAGTTGGGGTTGGAGTTGGAGTTGGAGGGTGGAGTTGGAGGGGGGAGTTGGAGGGTGAAGTTGGAGTTTGAGGGTGGAGTCGGAGCGTGGAGTTGGAGGGTGGAGTTGTGGTTGGAGGGTGGGGTTGGAGGGTGGAGTTGGAAATTGGAGTTGGAGGGTGGAGTTGGAAGTTGGAATTGGAGGGTGGAGTTGGAAGGTGGAGTTGGAGGGTGGAGTTGGAGGGTGGAGTTGGAGTTGGAGGGTGGAGTTGGAGTTGAAGAGTGGAGTTGGATTTGGAGGGTGGATTTGGAGTTGGAGGGTGAAGTTGGAGTTGGTGGGTGGAGTTGGAGGGTGGAGTTGGAGGTTGGAGTTGGAGGGTGGAGTTGGAGTTGAAGGGTGGAGATGGAGGATAGGGTTGGAGGATGGAGTTGGAGGGTGGAGTTGGAGGGTGGAGGGTGGAGTTGGAGGTTGGCGTTGGAGGGTTGAGTTGGAGGGTTGAGTTGGAGGGTGGAGGTGGAGTTGGAGGGTGGAGTTGGAGTTGAAGGGTGGAGTTGGAGGATGGAGTTGGAGGGTGGAGTTGGAGGGTGGAGGGTGGAGTTGGAGGTTGGCGTTGAAGGGTGGAGTTGGAGGGTGGAGTTGGAGGGTGGAGTTGGAGTGTTTATGTGGCGTTGGAGGGTGGGGGTGGAGTTGGAATTGAAGGGTGGAGTTGGATTTGGAGTTGGAGGGTGAAGTTGGAGTTGGAGGGCGGAGTTGGAGTTGGAGGGTGGAGTTGGAGGGTGGAGTCTGAGGGTGGAGCCTGAGGGTGGAGTTGGAGGGTGGAGTTGGAGGGTGGAGTTGGAGTTGGAGGGTGAAGTTGGAGGGTGGAGAAGGAGGGTGGAGTTGGAGCGTGGAGTTGGAGTTGGAGGGTGGAGTTGGAAGGTGGAATTGGAGGGTGGATGTGGAGGGTGGAATTGGAGGGTGCAGTTGGAGGGTGGAGTTGGAGGGTGGATTTGGAGGGTGGAGTTGGAGGGTGGAGGGTGGAGTTGGAATGTGGAGTTGAGTTGAAGTTGGAGGGTGGGGTTGGAGGGTGGAGATGGAGGGTGAAGTTGGAGGGTGGAGTTGGAGTTGGAGGGTTGAGTTGGAAGGTGGAGTTGGAGGGTGGATTTGGAGGGTGGAATTGGAGGGTGGAGTTGGAGTTGAAGGGTGGAGTTGGAGTTGGAGGATGGAGTTGGAGTTGGAGGGTGGAGTTGAATTTGGAGGGTGGAGTTGAAGGGTGGAGTTGGAGGGTGGAGTTGGCGGGTTGAGTTGGAGTTAAAGGGTGGAGTTGGAGGATGGAGTTGGAGGGTGGAGTTGGAGGGTGAAGGGTGGAGTTGGAGGTTGGCGTTGGAGGGTTGAGTTGGAGGGTTGCGTTGGAGGGTGGAGTTGGAGGGTTGATGTGGCATTGGAGGGTGGAGTTGGAGGGTGAATTTTGAGTTGGAGGGTGGAGTTGGAGTTGGAGGGTGGAGTTGGAGGGTGAATTTTAAGTTGGAGGGTGGAGTTGGAGTTGGAGGGTGGAGTTGGAGGGTGGAGATGGAGGGTGGAGTTGGAGTGTGAAGTTGGAGGGTAGAGATTGAGGGTGGAGTTGGAAGGTGGAATTGGAGGGTGGATTTGGAGGGTGGAATTGGAGGGTGGATTTGGAGGGTGGAGATGGAGGGTGGAGTTGGAAGGTGGCGTTGGAGTTGGAGGGTGGAGTTGGAGGATGGAGTTGGAGGGTGGAGTTGGAGGGTGGAGTTGGAGGGTGGAGTTGGATCTGGAGGGTGAAGTTGGAGTTGGAGGATGGAGTTGGAGGGTGGAGTTGGAGGGTGGAGGGTGGAGTTGGAGGTTGGCGTTGAAGGGTTGAGTTGGAGGGTGGAGTTGGAGGGTGGAGTTGGAGTGTTGATGTGGCGTTGGAGGGTGGGGGTGGATTTGGAGTTGAAGGGTGGAGTTGGATTTGGAGTTGGAGGGTGAAGTTGGAGTTGGAGGGCGGAGTTGGAGTTGGAGGGTGGAGTTGGAGTTGGAGGGTGAAGTTGGAGGGTGGAGAAGGAGGGTGGAGTTGGAGCATGGAGTTGGAGTTGGAGGGTGGAGTTGGAAGGTGGAATTGGAGGGTGGATTTGGAGGGCGGAATTGGAGGGTGGAGTTGGAGGGTGGAGTTGGAGGGTGGATTTGGAAGGTGGAGTTGGAGGGTGGAGTTGGAGGGTGGAGGGTGGAGTTGGAATGTGGAGTTGGAGTTGAAGTTGGAGGGTGGGGTTGGAGGGTGGAGATGGAGGGTGGAGTTGGAGGGTGGAGTTGGAGTTGGAGGGTTGAGTTGGAAGGTGGAGTTGGAGGGTGGATTTGGAGGGTGGAATTGGAGGGTGGAGTTGGAGTTGAAGGGTGGAGTTGGAGTTGGAGGGTGGAGTTGGAGTTGGAGGGTGGAGTTGAATTTGGAGGGTAGAGTTGAAGGGTTGAGTTGGAGGGTGGAGTTGGAGGGTTGAGTTGGAGTTAAAGGGTGGAGTTGGAGGATGGAGTTGGAGGGTGGAGTTGAAGGGTGGAGGGTGGAGTTGGAGGTTGGCGTTGGAGGGTTGAGTTGGAGGGTTGATTTGGAGGGTGGAGTTGGAGGGTTGATGTGGCGTTGGAGGGTGAATTTTGAGTTGGAGAGTGGAGTTGGAGTTGGAGGGTGGAGTTGGAGGGTGAATTTTGAGTTGGAGGGTGGAGTTGGAGTTGGAGGGTGGAGTTGGAGGGTGGAGATGGAGGTTGGAGTTGGAGTGTGAAGTTGGAGGGTAGAGATGGAGGGTGGAGTTGGAAGGTGGAATTGGAGGGTGGATTTGGAGGGTGGAATTGGAGGGTGGAGTTGGAGGGTGGAGTTGGAGGGTGGATTTGGAGGGTGGAGATGGAGGGTGGAGTTGGAGGGTGGCGTTGGAGTTGGAGGGTGGAGTTGGAGGGTGGAGTTGGAGTTGGAGGGTGGAGTTGGATCTGGAGGGTGGAGTTGGAGTTGGAGGTTGGAGTTGGAGTTGGAGGGTGGAGTTGGAGAGTGGAGTTGGTGGGTGGAGTTGGAGGGTGGAGTTGGAGGGCGGAGTTGGAAGGTGAAGTTGGAATTGGAGGGTGGAGTTGGAGTTGGAGGGTGGAGTTGGAGTTGGAGGGTAGAGTTGGAGGGTGGAGTTGGAGGGTGGAATTGAAGTGTGGAGTTGGAGTTGAAGGGTGGAGTTGGAGGGTGGAGTTGGAGTCGGAGGGTGGAGTTGGATTGGAGGGTGGAGCTGGAGGGTGGAGTTGGAGGGTGGAGGTGGAGTTGGAGGGTGGAGTTGGAGTTGAAGGGTGGAGTTGGAGGATGGAGTTGGAGGGTGGAGTGTGAGGGTGGAGGGTGGAGTTGGAGGTTGGCGTTGAAGGGTTGAGTTGGAGGGTGGAGTTGGAGGGTGGAGTTGGAGGGTTGATGTGGCATTGGAGGGTGGGGGTGGAGTTGGAGTTGAAGGGTGGAGTTGGATTTGGAGTTGGAGGGTGAAGTTGGAGTTGGAGGGTGGAGTTGGAGTTGGAGGGTGGAGTTGGAGTTGGAGGGTGGAGTTGGAGGGTGGAGTTGGAGTGAGGAGTTGGAGGGTAAAGTTGGAGTTGGAGGGTGAAGTTGGAGAGTGGAGATGGAGGGTGGAGTTTGAGGGTGGAGTCGGAGCGTGGAGTTGGAGGGTGGAGTTGTGGTTGGAGGGTGGGGTTGGAGGGTGGAGTTGGAAATTGGAGTTGGAGGGTGGAGTTGGAAGTTGGAATTGGAGGGTGGAGTTGGAAGGTGGAGTTGGAGGGTGGAGTTGGAGGGTGGAGTTGGAGTTGGAGGGTGGAGTTGGAGTTTGAAGGGTGGAGTTGGATTTGGAGGGTGGATTTGGAGTTGGAGGGTGAAGTTGGAGTTGGTGGGTGGAGTTGGAGGGTGGAGTTGGAGGGTGGAGTTGGAGTTGAAGGGTGGAGTTGGAGGATGGGGTTGGAGGATGGAGTTGGAGGGTGGAGTTGGAGGGTGGAGTTGGAGGTTGGGGTTGGAGGGTTGAGTTGGAGGGTTGAGTTGGAGGGTGGAGGTGGAGTTGGAGGGTGGAGTTGGAGTTGAAGGGTGGAGTTGGAGGATGGAGTTGGAGGGTGGAGTTGGAGGGTGGAGGGTGGAGTTGGAGGTTGGCGTTGAAGGGTTGAGTTGGAGGGTGGAGTTGGAGGGTGGAGTTGGAGTGTTGATGTGGCGTTGGAGGGTGGGGTGGAGTTGGAGTTGAAGGGTGGAGTTGGATTTGGAGTTGGAGGTTGAAGTTGGAGTTGGAGGGTGGATTTGGAGTTGGAGGGGGGTCGTTGGAGTTGGAGGGTGGAGTTGGAGGGTGAAGATGGAGGGTGGAGTTGGAGTTGGAGAGTGAAGTTGGAGGGTGGAGATGGAGGGTGGAGTTGGAGGGTGGAGTTGGAGTTGGAGGGTGGAGTTGGAAGGTGGAATTGGAGGGTGGATTTGGAGGGTGGAATTGGAGGGTGGAGTTGGAGGGTGGAGGTGGAGGGTGGAGTTGGAGGCTGGAGTTGGAGTTGGAGGCTGGAGTTGGAGTTGGAGGGTGAAGTTGGAGTTGGAGGGTGGCGTTGGAGTTGGAGGGTGGAGTTGGAGGGTGGAGGTGGAGGGTGGATTTGAAGGGTGGAGTTGGAGGGTGGAGTTGGAGGGTGGAGTTGGAGGGTGGAGTTGGAGGGTGGAGTTGGAGGGTGGAGTTGGAGTTGGGGGGTGGAGTTGGATCTGGAGGGTAAAGTTGGAGTTGGAGGGTGGAGTTGGAGTTGGAGGGTGGAGTTGGAGAGTGGAGTTGGCGGGTGGAGTTGGAGGGTGGAGTTGGAGGGCGGAGTTGGAAGGTGAAGTTGGAATTGGAGGGTGGAGTTGGAGTTGGAGGGTGGAGTTGGAGTTGGAGGGTGGAGTTGGAGGGTGGAGTTGGAGGGTGGATTTGGAGGGTGGAGTTGGAGTTGAAGGGTGGAGTTGGAGTGTGGAGGTGGAGTTGGAGGAAGGAGTTGGATTTGGAGGGTGGAGTTGGAGGGTGGAGTTGGAGGGTGGAGGTGGAGTTGGAGGGTGGAGTTGGAGTTGAAGGGTGGAGTTGGAGGATGGAGTTGGAGGGTGGAGTTGGAGGGTGGAGGGTGGAGTTGGAGGTTGGCGTTGAAGGGTTGAGTTGGAGGGTGGAGTTGGAGGGTGGAGTTGGAGTGTTGATGTGGCGTTGGAGGGTGGGGGTGGAGTTGGATTGAAGGGTGGAGTTGGATTTGGAGTTGGAGGGTGAAGTTGGAGTTGGAGGGCGGAGTTGGAGTTGGAGGGTGGAGTTGGAGTTGGAGGGTGGAGTTGGAGGGTGGAGTTGGAGGGTGGAGTTGGAGGGTGGAGTTGGAGTTGAAGGGTGAAGTTGGATGGTGGAGATGGAGGGTGGAGTTGGAGGGTGGAGTTGGAGTTGGAGAGTGGAGTTGGAAGGTGGAATTGGAGGGTGGATTTGGAGGGTGGAGTTGGAGGGAGGAGTTGGAGGGTGGAGGGTGGAGTTGGAATGTGGAGTTGGAGTTGAAGTTGGAGGGTGGGGTTGGAGGGTGGAGATGGAGGGTGGAGTTGGAGGGTGGAGTTGGAGTGTTGAGTTGGAAGTTGGAGTTGGAGGGTGGAAGTGGAGGGTGGAGTTGGAGTTGAAGGATGGAGTTGGAGTTGGAGGGTGGAGTTGGAGTTGGAGGGTGGAGTTGAATTTGGAGGGTGGAGTTGAAGGGTGGAGTTGGAGGGTGGAGTTGGAGGGTGGAGTTGGAGGGTTGAGTTGGAGTTAAAGGGTGGAGTTGGAGGATGGAGTTGGAGGGTAGAGTTGGAGGGTGGAGTTGGAGGTTGGCGTTGGAGGGTTGAGTTGGAGGGTTGATGTGGCGTTGGAGGGTGGAGTTGGAGGGTGAATTTTGAGTTGGAGGGTGGAGTTGGAGTTTGAGGGTGGAGTTGGAGGGAGAATTTTGAGTTGGAGGGTGGAGTTGGAGTTGGAGGGTGGAGTTGGAGGGTGGAGTTGGAGGGTGGAGATGGAGGGTGGAGTTGGAGTGTGAAGTTGGAGGGTAGAGATGGAGGGTGGAGTTGGAAGGTGGAATTGGAGGGTGGATTTGGAGGGTGGAATTGGAGGGTGGAGTTGGAGGGTGGAGTTGGAGGGTGGATTTGGAGGGTGGAGATGGAGGGTGGAGTTGGAGGGTGGCGTTGGAGTTGGAGGGTGGAGATGGAGGGTGGAGTTGGAGTTGGAGGGTGGAGTTGGATCTGGAGGGTGAAGTTGGAGTTGGAGGGTGGAGTTGGAGTTGGAGGGTGGAGTTGGAGAGTGGAGTTGGCGGGTGGAGTTGGAGGGTGGAGTTGGAGGGCGGAGTTGGAAGCTGAAGTTGGAATTAGAGGGTGGAGTTGGAGTTGGAGGGAGGAGTTGGAGTTGGAGGGTAGAGTTGGAGGGTGGAATTGGAGGGTGGAATTGAAGGGTGGAGTTGGAGTTGAAGGGTGGAGTTGGAGGGTGGAGTTGGAGTTGGAGGGTGGAGTTGGATTTGGAGGGTGGAGCTGGAGGATGGAGTTGGAGGGTGGAGGTGGAGTTGGAGGGTGGAGTTGGAGTTGAAGGGTGGAGTTGGAGGATGGAGTTGGAGGGTGGAGTGTTAGGGTGGAGGGTGGACTTGGAGGTTGGCGTTGAAGGGTTGAGTTGGAGGGTTGAGTTGGAGGGTGGAGTTGGAGGGTTGATGTGGCATTGGAGGGTGGGGGTGGAGTTGGAGTTGAAGGGTGGAGTTGGATTTGGAGTTGGAGGGTGAAGTTGGAGTTGGAGGGTGGAGTTGGAGTTGGAGGGTGGAGTTGGAGTTGGAGGGTGGAGTTGGAGTGAGGAGTTGGAGGGTAAAGTTGGAGTTGGAGGGTGAAGTTGGAGGGTGGAGATGGAGGGTGGAGTTGGAGGGTGAAGTTGGAGTTGGAGGGTGGAGTTGGAATATGGAATTTGGAGGGTGGATTTGGAGGGTGGAGTTGGAGGGTGGAGTTGGAGGGTGGATTTGGAGGGTGGAGTTGGAGGGTGGAGTTGGAAGCTGGAGTTGGAGTTGGAGGGTGGAGTTGCAGGGTGGCGTTGGAGGGTGGAGCTGGAGGGTGGAGTTGGAGGGTGGAGTTGGAGGGTGGAGTTGGAGTTGGAGGGTGGAGTTGGATCTGGAGGGTGGAGTTGGAGTTAGAGGGTGTAGTTGGAGGGTGGAGTTGGAGAGTGGAGTTGGCGGGTAGAGTTGGAGGGTGGAGTTGGAGGGCAGAGTTGGAAGGTGAAGTTGGAATTGGAGGGTAGAGTTGGAGTTGGGGTTGGAGTTGGAGTTGGAGGGTGGAGTTGGAGGGGGGAGTTGGAGGGTGAAGTTGGAGTTTGAGGGTGGAGTCGGAGCGTGGAGTTGGAGGGTGGAGTTGTGGTTGGAGGGTGGGGTTGGAGGGTGGAGTTGGAAATTGGAGTTGGAGGGTGGAGTTGGAAGTTGGAATTGGAGGGTGGAGTTGGAAGGTGGAGTTGGAGGGTGGAGTTGGAGGGTGGAGTTGGAGTTGGAGGGTGGAGTTAGAGTTGAAGGGTGGAGTTGGATTTGGAGGGTGGATTTGGAGTTGGAGGGTGAAGTTGGAGTTGGTGGGTGGAGTTGGAGGGTGGAGTTGGAGGTTGGAGTTGGAGGGTGGAGTTGGAGTTGAAGGGTGGAGTTGGAGGATAGGGTTGGAGGATGGAGTTGGAGGGTGGAGTTGGAGGGTGGAGGGTGGAGTTGGAGGTTGGCGTTGGAGGGTTGAGTTGGAGGGTTGAGTTGGAGGGTGGAGGTGGAGTTGGAGGGTGGAGTTGGAGTTGAAGGGTGGAGTTGGAGGATGGAGTTGGAGGGTGGAGTTGGAGGGTGGAGGGTGGAGTTGGAGGTTGGCGTTGAAGGGTTGAGTTGGAGGGTGGAGTTGGAGGGTGGAGTTGGAGTGTTGATGTGGCGTTGGAGGGTGGGGGTGGAGTTGGAGTTGAAGGGTGGAGTTGGATTTGGAGTTGGAGGGTGAAGTTGGAGTTGGAGGGCGGAGTTGGAGTTGGAGGGTGGAGTTGGAGGGTGGAGTTGGTGGGTGGAGTTGGAGGGTGGAGCTGGAGTTGGAGGGTGAAGTTGGAGGGTGGAGAAGGAGGGTGGAGTTGGAGCGTGGAGTTGGAGTTGGAGGGTGGAGTTGGAAGGTGGAATTGGAGGGTGGATGTGGAGGGTGGAATTGGAGGGTGCAGTTGGAGGGTGGAGTTGGAGGGTGGATTTGGAGGGTGGAGTTGGAGGGTGGAGTTGGAGGGTGGAGGGTGGAGTTGGAATGTGGAGTTGGAGTTGAAGTTGGAGGGTGGGGTTGGAGGGTGGAGATGGAGGGTGGAGTTGGAGGGTGGAGTTGGAGGGTTGAGTTGGAAGGTGGAGTTGGAGGGTGGATTTGGAGGGTGGAATTGGAGGGTGGAGTTGGAGTTGAAGGGTGGAGTTGGAGTTGGAGGATGGAGTTGGAGTTGGAGGGTGGAGTTGAATTTGGAGGGTGGAGTTGAAGGGTGGAGTTGGAGGGTGGAGTTGGCGGGTTGAGTTGGAGTTAAAGGGTGGAGTTGGAGGATGGAGTTGGAGGGTGGAGTTGGAGGGTGAAGGGTGGAGTTGGAGGTTAGCGTTGGAGGGTTGAGTTGGAGGGTTGAGTTGGAGGGTGGAGTTGGAGGGTTGATGTGGCATTGGAGGGTGGAGTTGGAGGGTGAATTTTGAGTTGGAGGGTGGAGTTGGAGTTGGAGGGTGGAGTTGGAGGGTGAATTTTAAGTTGGAGGGTGGAGTTGGAATTGGAGGGTGGAGTTGGAGGGTGGAGATGGAGGGTGGAGTTGGAGTGTGAAGTTGGAGGGTAGAGATTGAGGGTGGAGTTGGAAGGTGGAATTGGAGGGTGGATTTGGAGGGTGGAATTGGAGGGTGGAGTTGGAGGGTGGAGTTGGAGGGTGGTTTTGGAGGGTGGAGATGGAGGGTGGAGTTGGAATGTGGCGTTGGAGTTGGAGGGTGGAGTTGGAGGATGGAGTTGGAGGGTGGAGTTGGAGGGTGGAGTTGGATCTGGAGGGTGAAGTTGGAGTTGGAGGATGGAGTTGGAGGGTGGAGTTGGAGGGTGGAGGGTGGAGTTGGAGGTTGGCGTTGAAGGGTTGAGTTGGAGGGTGGAGTTGGAGGGTGGAGTTGGAGTGTTGATGTGGCGTTGGAGGGTGGGGGTGGATTTGGAGTTGAAGGGTGGAGTTGGATTTGGAGTTGGAGGGTGAAGTTGGAGTTAGAGGGTGGAGTTGGAGTTGGAGGGTGGAGTTAGAGTTGGAGGGTGAAGTTGGAGGGTGGAGAAGGAGGGTGGAGTTGGAGCATGGAGTTGGAGTTGGAGGGTGGAGTTGGAAGGTGGAATTGGAGGGTGGATTTGGAGGGCGGAATTGGAGGGTGGAGTTGGAGGGTGGAGTTGGAGCGTGGATTTGGAGGGTGGAGTTGGAGGGTGGAGGGTGGAGTTGGAATGTGGAGTTGGAATGTGGAGTTGGAGGGTGGGGTTGGAGGGTGGAGATGGAGGGTGGAGTTGGAGGGTGGAGTTGGAGTTGGAGGGTTGAGTTGGAAGGTGGAGTTGGAGGGTGGATTTGGAGGGTGGAATTGGAGGGTGGAATTGGAGGGTGGAGTTGGAGTTGAAGGGTGGAGTTGGAGGGTGGAGTTGGAGTTGGAGGGTGGAGTTGAATTTGGAGGGTGGAGTTGAAGGGTTGAGTTGGAGGGTGGAGTTGGAGGGTTGAGTTGGAGTTAAAGGGTGGAGTTGGAGGATGGAGTTGGAGGGTGGAGTTGAAGGGTGGAGTTGGAGGTTGGCGTTGGAGGGTTGAGTTGGAGGGTTGATTTGGAGGGTGGAGTTGGAGGGTTGATGTGGCGTTGGAGGGTGGAGTTGGAGGGTGAATTTTGAGTTGGAGGGTGGAGTTGGAGGGTGAATTTTGAGTTGGAGGGTGGAGTTGGAGTTGGAGGGTGGAGTTGGAGGGTGGAGATGGAGGGTGGAGTTGGAGTGTGAAGTTGGAGGGTAGAGATGGAGGGTGGAGTTGGAAGGTGGAATTGGAGGGTGGATTTGGAGGGTGGAATTGGAGGGTGGAGTTGGAGGGTGGAGTTGGAGGGTGGATTTGGAGGGTGGAGATGGAGGGTGGAGTTGGAGGGTGGCATTGGAGTTGGAGGGTGGAGTTGGAGGGTGGAGTTGGAGGGTGGAGTTGGAGGGTGGAGTTGGAGTTGGAGGGTGGAGTTGGATCTGGAGGGTGAAGTTGGAGTTGGAGGGTGGAGTTGGAGTTGGAGGGTGGAGTTGGAGAGTGGAGTTGGCGGGTGGAGTTGGAGGGTGGAGTTGGAGGGCGGAGTTGGAAGGTGAAGTTGGAATTGGAGGGTGGAGTTGGAGTTGGAGGGTGGAGTTGGAGTTGGAGGGTAGAGTTGGAGGGTGGAGTTGGAGGGTGGAATTGAAGGGTGGAGTTGGAGTTGAAGGGTGGAGTTGGAGGGTGGAGTTGGAGTCGGAGGGTGGAGTTGGATTGGAGGGTGGAGCTGGAGGGTGGAGTTGGAGGGTGGAGGTGGAGTTGGAGGGTGGAGTTGGAGTTGAAAGGTGGAGTTGGAGGATGGAGTTGGAGGGTGGAGTGTGAGGGTGGAGGGTGGAGTTGGAGGTTGGCGTTGAAGGGTTGAGTTGGAGGGTGTAGTTGGAGGGTGGAGTTGGAGGGTTGATGTGGCATTGGAGGGTGGGGGTGGAGTTGGAGTTGAAGGGTGGAGTTGGATTTGGAGTTGGAGGGTGAAGTTGGAGTTGGAGGGTGGAGTTGGAGTTGGAGGGTGGAGTTGGAGTTGGAGGGTGGAGTTGGAGGGTGGAGTTGGAGTGAGGAGTTGGAGGGTAAAGTTGGAGTTGGAGGGTGAAGTTGGAGGGTGGAGATGGAGGGTGGAGTTTGAGGGTGGAGTCGGAGCGTGGAGTTGGAGGGTGGAGTTGTGGTTGGAGGGTGGGGTTGGAGGGTGGAGTTGGAAATTGGAGTTGGAGGGTGGAGTTGGAAGTTGGAATTGGAGGGTGGAGTTGGAAGGTGGAGTTGGAGGGTGGAGTTGGAGGGTGGAGTTGGAGTTGGAGGGTGGAGTTGGAGTTTGAAGGGTGGAGTTGGATTTGGAGGGTGGATTTGGAGTTGGAGGGTGAAGTTGGAGTTGGTGGGTGGAGTTGGAGGGTGGAGTTGGAGGGTGGAGTTGGAGTTGAAGGTTGGAGTTGGAGGATGGGGTTGGAGGATGGAGTTGGAGGGTGGAGTTGGAGGGTGGAGTTGGAGGTTGGCGTTGGAGGGTTGAGTTGGAGGGTTGAATTGGAGGGTGGAGGTGGATTTGAAGGGTGGAGTTGGAGTTGAAGGGTGGAGTTGGAGGATGGAGTTGGAGGGTGGAGTTGGAGGGTGGAGGGTGGAGTTGGAGGTTGGCGTTGAAGGGTTGAGTTGGAGGGTGGAGTTGGAGTGTTGATATGGCGTTGGAGGGTGGGGGTGGAGTTGGATTTGGAGTTGGAGGTTGAAGTTGGAGTTGAAGGGCGGAGTTGGAGTTGGAGGGTGGAGTTGGAGGGTGGAGTTGGAGGGTGGAGTTGGAGTTGGAGGGTGAAGTTGGAGGGTGGAGAAGGAGGGTGGAGTTGGAGCGTGGAGTTGGAGTTGGAGGGTGGAGTTGGAAGGTGGAATTGGAGGGTGGAATTGGAGGGTGCAGTTGGAGTGTGAAGTTGGAGGGTAGAGATGGAGGGTGGAGTTGGAAGGTGGAATTGGAGGGTGGATTTGGAGGGTGGAATTGGAGGGTGGACTTGGAGGGTGGAGTTGGAGGGTGGAGATGGAGGGTGGAGTTGGAGGGTGGCGTTGGAGTTGGAGGGTGGAGTTGGAGGGTGGAGTTGGAGGGTGGAGTTGGATCTGGAGGGTGAAGTTGGAGTTGGAGGGTGGAGTTGGAGTATGGAGTTGGAGGGTGGAGTTTGAGGGTGGAGGGTGGAGTTGGAGGTTGGCGTTGAAGGGTTGAGTTGGAGGGTGGAGTTGGAGTGTTGATGTGGCGTTGGAGGGTGGGGGTGGATTTGGAGTTGAAGGGTGGAGTTGGATTTGGAGTTGGAGGGTGAAGTTGGAGTTGGAGGTCGGAGTTGGAGTTGGAGGGTGGAGTTGGAGTTGGAGGGTGAAGTTGGAGGGTGGAGAAGGAGGGTGGAGTTGCAGCGTGGAGTTGGAGTTGGAGGGTGGAGTTGGAAGGTGGAATTGAAGGGTGGATTTGGAGGGTGGAATTGGAGGGTGGAGTTGGAGGGTGGAGTTGGAGGGTGGATTTGGAGGGTGGAGTTGGAGGGTGGAGTTGGAGGGTGGAGGGTGGAGTTGGAATGTGGAGTTGGAGTTGAAGTTGGAGGGTTGGGTTGGAGAGTGGAGATGGAGGGTGGAGTTGGAGGGTGGAGTTGGAGTTGGAGGGTTGAGTTGGAAGGTGGAGTTGGAGGGTGGATTTGGAGGGTGGAATTGGAGGGTGGAGTTGGAGTTGGAGGGTGGAGTTGGAGTTGGAGGGTGGAGTTGGAGTTGGAGGGTGGAGTTGAATTTGGAGGGTGGAGTTGAAGGGTTGAGTTGGAGGGTGGAGTTGGAGGGTTGAGTTGGAGTTAAAGGGTGGAGTTGGAGGATGGAGTTGGAGGGTGGAGTTGGAGGGTGGAGGGTGGAGTTGGAGGTTGGCGTTGGAGGGTTTAGTTGGAGGGTTGAGTTGGAGGGTGAAGTTGGAGGGTTGATGTGGCGTTGGAGGGTGGAGTTGGAGGGTGAATTTTGAGTTGGAGGGTGGAGTTGGAGTTGGAGGGTGGAGTTGGAGGGTGAATTTTGAGTTGGAGGGTGGAGTTGGAGTTGGAGGGTGGAGTTGGAGGGTGGAGATGGAGGGTGGAGTTGGAGTGTGAAGTTGGAGGGTAGAGATGAAGGGTGGAGTTGGAAGGTGGAATTGGAGGGTGGATTTGGAGGGTGGAATTGGAGGGTGGAGTTGGAGGGTGGAGTTGGAGGGTGGATTTGGAGGGTGGAGATGGAGGGTGGAGTTGGAGGGTGGCGTTGGAGTTGGAGGGTGGAGTTGGAGGTTGGAGTTGGAGGGTGGAGTTGGATCTGGAGGGTGAAGTTGGAGTTGGAGGGTGGAGTTGGAGTTGGAGGGTGGAGTTGGAGAGTGGAGTTGGCGGGTGGAGTTGGAGGGTGGAGTTGGAGGGCGGAGTTGGAAGGTGAAGTTGGAATTGGAGGGTGGAGTTGGAGTTGGAGGGTGGAGTTGGAGTTGGAGGGTAGAGTTGGAGGGTGGAGTTGGAGGGTGGAATTGAAGGGTGGAGTTGGAGTTGAAGGGTGGAGTTGGAGGGTGGAGTTGGAGTCGGAGTGTGGAGTTGGATTTGGAGGGTGGAGCTGGAGGGTGGAGTTGGAGGGTGGAGGTGGAGTTGGAGGGTGGAGTTGGAGTTGAAGGGTGGAGTTGGAGGATGGAGTTGGAGGGTGGAGTGTGAGGGTGGAGTTGGAGGTTGGTGTTGAAGGGTTGAGTTGGAGGGTGGAGTTGGAGGGTTGATGTGGCATTGGAGGGTGGGGGTGGAGTTGGAGTTGAAGGGTGGAGTTGGATTTGGAGTTGGAGGGTGAAGTTGGAGTTGGAGGGTGGAGTTGGAGTTGGAGGGTGGAGTTGGAGTTGGAGGGTGGAGTTGGAGGGTGGAGTTGGAGTGAGGAGTTGGAGGGTAAAGTTGGAGTTGGAGGGTGAAGTTGGAGGGTGGAGATGGAGGGTGGAGTTGGAGGGTGGAGTTGGAGTTGGAGGGTGGAGTTGGAATATGGAATTGGAGGGTGCATTTGGAGGGTGGAATTGGAGGGTGGAGTTGGAGGGTGGTGTTGGAGGGTGGATTTGGAGGGTGGAGTTGGAAGCTGGAGTTGGAGTTGGAGGGTGGAGTTGGAGGGTGGCGTTGGAGTTGGAGGGTGGAGTTGGAGCGTGGAGTTGGAGGGTGGAGTTGGAGGGTGGAGTTGGAGTTGGAGGGTGGAGTTGGATCTGGAGGGTGGAGTTGGAGTTAGAGGGTGGAGTTGGAGGGTGGAGTTGGAGAGTGGAGTTGACGGGTAGAGTTGGAGGGTGGAGTTGGAGGGCAGAGTTGGAAGGTGAAGTTGGAATTGGAGGGTGGAGTTGGAGTTGGGGTTGGAGTTGGAGTTGGAGGGTGGAGTTGGAGGGGGGAGTTGGAGTTTGAGGGTGGAGTCGGAGCGTGGAGTTGGAGGGTGGAGTTGTGGTTGGAGGGTGGAGTTGGAGGGTGGAGTTGGAAATTGGAGTTGGAGGGTGGAGTTGGAAGTTGGAATTGGAGGGTGGAGTTCGAAGGTGGAGTTGGAGGGTGGAGTTGGAGGGTGGAGTTGGAGTTGGAGGGTGGAGTTGGAGTTTGAGGGTGGAGTTGGAATTGAAGGGTGGAGTTGGATTTGGAGGGTGGATTTGGAGTTGGAGGGTGAAGTTGGAGTTGGTGGGTGGAGTTGGAGGGTGGAGTTGGAGGTTGGAGTTGGAGTTGGAGGGTGGAGTTGGAGGATGGCGTTGGAGTTGGAGGGTGGAGTTGGAGCGTGGAGTTGGAGGGTGGAGTTGGAGGGTGGAGTTGGAGTTGGAGGGTGGAGTTGGATCTGGAGGGTGGAGTTGGAGTTAGAGGGTGGAGTTGGAGGGTGGAGTTGGAGAGTGGAGTTGACGGGTAGAGTTGGAGGGTGGAGTTGGAGGGCAGAGTTGGAAGGTGAAGTTGGAATTGGAGGGTGGAGTTGGAGTTGGGGTTGGAGTTGGAGTTGGAGGGTGGAGTTGGAGGGGGGAGTTGGAGTTTGAGGGTGGAGTCGGAGCATGGAGTTGGAGGGTGGAGTTGTGGTTGGAGGGTGGAGTTGGAGGGTGGAGTTGGAAATTGGAGTTGGAGGGTGGAGTTGGAAGTTGGAATTGGAGGGTGGAGTTGGAAGGTGGAGTTGGAGGGTGGAGTTGGAGGGTGGAGTTGGAGTTGGAGGGTGGAGTTGGAGTTTGAGGGTGGAGTTGGAATTGAAGGGTGGAGTTGGATTTGGAGGGTGGATTTGGAGTTGGAGGGTGAAGTTGGAGTTGGTGGGTGGAGTTGGAGGGTGGAGTTGGAGGTTGGAGTTGGAGTTGGAGGGTGGAGTTGGAGTTGAAGGGTGGAGTTGGAGGATGGGGTTGGAGGATGGAGTTGGAGGGTGGAGTTGGAGGGTGGAGGGTGGAGTTGGAGGTTGGCGTTGGAGGGTTGAGTTGGAGGGTTGAGTTGGAGTGTGGAGTTGGAGGGTGGAGTCGGAGGTTTGAGGTGGCGTTGGAGTTGGAGTTGGAGGGTGGAGTTGGAGTTGAAGGGTGGAGTTGGATTTGGAGTGTGGATTTGGAGGGTGAAGTTGGAGTTGGAGGGTGGAGTTGGATTTGGAGGGTGGAGTTAGAGTTGGAGGGTGGAGGGTGGAGTTGGAGGGTGGAGTTGGAGTGGGAGGGTGGGGTTAGAGGGTGGAGTTGGAGGGTGGAGTTGGAGTTGGAGGGTTGAGTTGGAAGGTGGAGTTGGAGGATGGATTTGGAGGGTGGAATTGGAGGGTGGATTCGGAGTTGAAGGGTGGAGTTGGAGTTGGTGGGTGGAGTTGGAGGGTGGAATTGGAGTTGGAGGGTATAGTTGGAGGGTGGAGTTGGAGGGTGGATTTGGAGGGCAGAGGATGGAGTTGGAGGGTGGAGTTGGAGGGTGGCGTTGGAGGGTGGAGTTGGAGTTGTAGGGTTGAGTTTGAGGGTGGAGTTGAGTTGGAGGGTGGAGTTGGAGCCTGGAGTTGGAGTTGGAGGGTGGAGTTGGAGTTGGAGGGTGGAGTTGGAGTTGGAGGGTGGAGATGGAGGGTGGAGTTGGAGGGTGGAGGGAGAGTAAGGAGTAACAGAAAGAGCGTGGGTGTGAGAGCGAGAAAGAGACGCGAGGAGAGGAGCTTTTAGTGAGGGGCAAAAGGCCCACTGGTGAGCTTTAGCTAATGCATGGCGAGTGTAGGGCTAAAAGAACAAGACAGCGGGGAGTGCATTACTTTGAAGTCTGATGGAGGGGGCGGGGGAGCAAATGGTGAGGCACATGTTATTTACAGACCTCTGCCTGGTGAGGAGTGAGGACGCCTTGTTGCGCAATATTTACAAAGTGACGCATCTAGGTAGATGCGTTACTTTGTAAACCCCTGTGCCACATTATACCTGCACCAGGTGTAATATATGTAAGGGGGTATTTTGACGCAAGAAAGGGTCGCGCAACTTCTAGGACTCAAATGCTTCAAAATCTTACGCCTGCCTCACAGCAGGCATAAGACTGACGCAGGCCCTTTCACATGGTGCTTGCCCCATCTGAAAGGACACATTGCTGGAGTTGCGTCACTTTTGTGACACACTCCAGCAATGTGTCACTTTTGCGCCTACAGATACATCAGAAATACTGACGTATCTGTAACTCCTTGCGACATGATGCGTCATACTGTAAATATGACTCATCATTGGTGTAGCAAGGAGGGCGCATTGAAAAGTGACGCATCGCTGTTTTCACGCAGCGATGCGTCACTTTTCATAAATGAGGCCCCGGTGGCGTAAAAAATGCGCCTTGTTATGCCATATTTACAAAGTGACGCATCTTGGTAGATGCGTAACTTTGTAAACCCCTGCGCCACATTATTCCTGCGCCAGGTATAATGTATGCGGGGTAGGCATTTTGATGCAAGAAAGGGTCGTAGAAGTGACGCAGTGACATCTATGAGATTTCACTGCGCCACTTCTAGGACACAAATGCGTCAATTTCTTACGCCTGCCTCACAGTAGGCGTAAGACTGATGCAGGCCCTTTCACTTGGGGCTTGCCCCATGTGAAAGGATACACTGCTGGAGTTGCGTCACTTTTGTGACACACTCCAGCAATGCGTCACTTTTGTGCCATACAGATACGTCAGAATTACTGACGTATCTGTAACTCCTTGTTTCTGATGCCGCTTTTGTTCCATTAATCATCCAGGAGCTTGGCAGCTATAATGACTCTCCTTGCTGGGGGCTCCTCTCCCAGGCCCTGCTTGAGTGAGCATGGCACCATATTCACGCATGCCGGGGAATACTAGAAGTTTTGATTTTGTGCCTAAGACTGTGCGTGTGGAAATCAGTGAAGTACACAAGAAGGAAAAAAATGTGCTCTTTTTAGTTGATGATATTATAAAAAATGAATGCAAGATTGTTGAGCGTGCTATTGAATGGATCCAGGGTTTTTCTAGCCGAGGCATTTTTGATGTAACTTTCTCCAGATTTTTTGGCATGTGTGGCACATCGCAAAGACACCCAGCCTTTTTGTGGCCTCACTGTTACTTCTATGACTACCCCAAAGGGGGTAATTCTGGTAATGCATATGTACAACCCCTGTACTGATCACTGACTGATAGAGGTGTTTTTAAATCGTTATTGCAGTAACATCAGGGGTAGGCAAAAAATAAAAACATCTGTGGGATCTGGAATGGAAAACAAAAGTATATAGTCACGATTAAGGAGGATCCGGCTGGAGTAGGAGGCCTGGCGCACCCCCCACAGACTTTCTCTCTGGGGGCAAATAAGGGGTCTTAGTGTATTCTGGACAGTCCCTTTTCTGCAGACTCTGCCAGCAATTTGGACACGCTAAGGAACAGTGCTCTGGCATGATTTCCAGGAATTGTGGGGGCGCGGATCATAAAGCCCAAGACTGTGTAGTTCCTCAAATATGTAACCTATGTGGCGGTACTGATCATCTTTTTAAAACCTGCCCTAAAGGGAAGTTTTCCTACGCTTCTGCTGCTAGTGTGCAGGGTCCTCCGCCTCTTTCATCTGCCCCGCATGTTGCAGCAACTACTTCTGATGCGGTTCAGGATGTTCCTGACTCTGAGATCTTAGGACTCATTGATGGCATTGAAATTAGGAGATGTGGGGTGGCTCAGGAGACGGGTGAGGGAATGTGGTGGAGAATGATGAGGCATAAGGAGTGGACCCTTCAGACCCAGACATAGAATTGCAGTCCCTACAGACAGAAGATGAGAAAAAGGAGTGTGCTGAAACCATGCGCCTTAAACAAGAGGCTTTGGATAGGAAGGTGAGGCACACTGGTTTTTCCCAGCCAAAATCAGTTGTGGTTCCTACTCGAGATGTTGATCAGGTACCCTCAATGTCTGAAATTTAACTTACAGAGGTGCCTTAAACTGTTTTTTCTGTCATTTCTCCCACAGTGCCACCACCTCCTAAACCGCAACATAAAGTCAAAATGGTGAAGAAAGTAACAGAATCCCCTGTTTTGCAAGTGGCCCAACCTGGTGTGATCAAAAATCAGCCAAAGGAGATGGATCACAGCGGGTGGACCACTAAAATCACAAATAAGCGAAAATCCTGCATCTCCCAACAAGTAGTGGACTCCTCTCCTTCTATCCGCTATAAGCGTCGCATTTCCTCTCTGGATCGTTTTTCTGGAGGGGGGAGGTTTGACCCCTTGCTCAGCCCCTCTGATTCAGAGGAGGCATTTCGGGAAGTTGCACAGGTGCTAGAAATTACTTGCAGTCCAGTTCTTGACTTGGACAGTACGCCATATTTGGAGGCCTTGTTTTCGGCATCCACTCTCCAGAGTAATGATGAAGGATCTAAGTCTGCGTGTGATGTTGTGGGGGAAAAAGCTCTCACTTAAGCAGTGTTTTTATGGCGGTTTGTTTTCCTTTATTCATCATGGCCCTATCCCTAGCCTCTTGTAATGTGAGAGGTTTGGGGACAGAATTGCGTAGGAGGACAGTCCTTGATGATACCACTTATGACGTTATTTGTTTACAGGTATGCTGGCTCTCTTATCAACCAAAGTATTTCTCCTTTCAGCAATACTGGCCCTATGGGCCCTCAGCATGGTCTGGGGGCGCCAACAAGAATGATGGTATTGTGATTCATTTTAAAAACAAACATTGACAAATAATAGAGCAGAAAATCCTGTGGCCAGGAAGAGCTCTTTTGCTGTCAATATTAATGGATGGCCTCCCTTTAAAATGATGTGCTGTATATGCTCCGGCCACTAAACCGGAGAGGGAACAGTTGTTTCACATCATCAAACCTTTTCTTGCAGGTGCCACGCCACCCCTCCTAGTGGGAGATTTTAACTGCATCTTACATGTCAAAGATAGGCAGGTACACAGGCTGCTTACACACTGGATGTCACTTCTAAACTTTTGTTGTCTCTTATTCATGATCTGGATTTCTATGACACTTTAGGAAACACCATCCTCCTGGTAGCGGCTTCACGTGGGAGGCGGATCATGGTTACGCCCGCTCCCGCCTAGATTTGGTTTTTGCATCAAAAACCCTGAGTGCGGATAAATGCTGCCTTACACATGTACCTTTCTCAGATCACAATATTTTGGCAGTTTGGTTCACAACACCAGGCCGGCCTCAAAGGGGTCCTGGGTTTTGAGATTAAATAATGAACTCCTTAAGGATGAGATCATTTGTGAGAAGTGTGTTCTACAATATCATGCACGGGCAAAACAGCAAAATAGATTTCCAAAAAAGTACAAATGGTGGTGTTGGGTGAAACATCGAACCAAACTTTTCTTTCAGGAACAAGGCCGGCTCAAGCGCAGAACTGAATGTGACGGTTTTCAGAAACTACATTGGCGCGTTATTCTTCTAAAAAAATTGGGAGAGGCAGGCAAAGACGTTAAGGAAGACATCCGATTAGTCACGATAGATAGGAATGATTGGATGAAACGTAAAAATAGAGCCACGATATTTCACTCTCGATTTCAATACTATCAGGAGAATGAAAAATGCACATCCTTTTTCTTTTTAAAAGCTAAATCCTCACACAAATTACTGACAAGATTACGTAATAAAAAGGGGATATCATGCAAGGTGTTGAACATTGCCAACAAATAGCATTTGATTTTTATTCACGCTTATAGGATGCCCCACACACCCTTCTTCTTTGCAGGACCTTGAGAAAAATTGGTCCGGCCTGGAGGGTGGTCTCGATGCGACCCAGATTGACCTCCTGGAACAGCTTTTTGATGGAGAAGACTTTCTGTTGGCACTACAGTCCTCTCCCAGAGGTTCTAGCCCTGGACTGGATGGGCTCACTTGGCAGTTTTACCGAAATGTTTGGACCCTGTTGAGTGTTGATTACATGGCAATGATTAATGCAGGTTTTTCTAATAAAAAAATTTCTGCAGATTTCTCCGCTGGGGTGATCTCCCTCTTGTATAAGAAAGGGGATGAAACCTCCCTGAATAATTGGAGACCAATCACGCTCCTGAATGTCAATTACAAATTGATAGCTAAGGTACTTGCACGCCGCCTTCGAGCAGTCATGCATGCTTGAGTTCAGCCAGATCAAGCATGCGCTATCAGAAGGCGCACTATTGTGGATAGCCTTGGCACTTTATGAGATGCGCTCTGGTACAATTACGAAAGGGAGCTACCTCTGGGTGTTCTCAGCCTGGATTTTCACAAGGCTTTTGATAACGTTTTTCATGATTTTCTTTTTCTGGTTTTAAAAACAATGAATGTTCCTCCTACTTTTATTAAAAAGATACAGACCCTTTACCAAGGAGCTCGCGCCCAAGTGAGTATCAACGGTTTTTACACCGCTGGATTTCCCATTTGCACTGGGGTACGTCAGGGGTGTCCAATGTCTCCCATCCTTTTTGTTTGTGCGTTGGAACCTTTCTTGTGCAAAATTAGAAAGGAAAAATTGGTAAAAAGGATTTTTGTACCTGGGCGTTCTGGGGTCCAGAATAAAGTTGTGGCATACATGGATGATGTGACGGTATCATGTCCTACTCCGGCCTCTGTGCGCAGAACGCTTTTACAAGCCTCTCTTTTTCAGGAAGTTTCAGGGTTATATTTAAACATGGACACGAGTGTATGCTCGACCACAGGTCCCTGAGATCGGCTGGCGCATTTACAAGTAACAGTGACCACAGAACCCATGAAAATTCAAGGAGTATACTTCGGGGGCCAAGGGTTGGAGGAACAAAATTGAAAAAGTGTCTCTGTGGTCTTAGCGAAAGCTCACACTAGAAGGGAAGGTGTTGGTAATTAAAGATGTTTTGTTCCCCTTATTGCTATACCTTGCTATGGTGTTTCCTCCTCAGCACCGCACTTTGCAGACAATTCTGAAAATGAACTTTTTTGTGGAATTCTCGAATGGAAAAGCTCAGTAGGGATAAAGTATGTAGAACTTGGAAAAATGGAGGAAAAAGTTTGCCAGACCTTAAGACTTTTTTGTTGTCTAAAGTGTTCTGCTATCTTGTATCACATATGGATGAAGCTATGACTTCAGTACCTGCCTTGTTTACACTATATTTTGTGGGGGCAATGCTATGACGTTTTGGACTCTATACCGAACCTAACCTTTCTCCTTTGGCCCAAGAGGTACCGCCGTACCATATGGGGCTTTACTCCTTTTTACAGACTTTGGACACTGAATATGTTGATAGAGATGTGTGTATTCACCCTACCTTACTGAAAAATTAGCTCTGGAAACAAGAGCAGCCGATCCTGCTGGGCATCCTGTCAGAGCCACAGTCATTGCGAGTATGGAAGATGGTTGGCCACAAAGACATTAAGCACAGTCAAAAGGACTTGGCTTAGAAGGCTGCGCATGGATGCCTTCCTGTGAAGGAAGGCATCCAAGTTTTTCAGCATCAGCGAGGTTTGGCCCCCACAGCATGTTGCCTACGCATGAGATACAGACATGAAGAAACTGTTTTCCATTTGCTATGGGGTTGGCTTCATGCGAAGACCTTCCACCTAGTAAAGGGTTTTGAAACAGCATATAAAGATAGAGATACTTATTTTATCATAACTGGCACCCACTGTGCAAGATGCCATTTGCAATTAATTCACAGTGCAGACAAGTACACAGTGCCGTCATCTATGCTACGCAGTACTACGTGACTACGTGTAGTTGAAAGTATACTACGTGCAGCTACGTGTAGTGCTGCTACATAAACTATGCCCAGGGTAATTTATGACATGTCCTTCCAACGAGAAGGACACCTAAGAGAGAAAAAAAAGGGAACATCTCTAATTGAACCTTACCCCTAGAAGGGGGAAAATAAAAGAAAGTAAAGCCCCCCTCCCCCCTCCCTAAAATGATGATGGTGGTCAAGTCTTCTCGTGACTATTGAGGCTGATCCGTCAGGTGTAGGCTGTTATTGAAAGAGGTGTAGATCCCTAATGGAGGGAGGACAGACCCCTGAGGGCAGACCCTGTGAAAGGAAAGCGACTAGTGGTCCCCAGCAGCAGACTGGACAGTACTGGGCCCTCTCCGGGATACCATTAACTCGTCCTTTTCCACTGCTAAGATACCCTCCAGGTGGAAACAGGCATGGGTCTCCCCCGTCGTAAAAAAACCTACGCTAGACCAAACTCTGCCGGAAAATGTTAGACCTATATCGCTGCTACCCTGGCCAGCTAAAGTGTCAGAGTCCCATGTCAATACCATCCTGACAACATTTCTTGTGACCAATTCCATTCTTGACAGGTCTCAGCATGGTTTCCGTGCTGGTCACAGCACCGAAACAGCTCTCCTGAATGTGACAGAGCATTTCTGGGCCATATTAGATACTGGCGAGACGGCAGCACTGATTCTGTTAGATACAAGGGCTACCTTCGATACCGTATCACACGAGGTGCTGCTATTCAGGCTAGAGGAGATAGGAATATCGGGACAAGCCCTTAATTGGCTTAAAACGGTACAAAAGGGGGTGGTAATGGACGGAGCATCTCAACCAATCAAACACTCACACCCAGTCAAAAGATCTGGGTTTAATCCATCACCGTTCTTTAGCCCACTCTGCCACCCCAGTTCAGACATGGCTATATGCAAATCAGTCTGACCCTGTGCCTCAATGGAACAGTCCAGCCCGAACTGCCAAGCCATGTCTTCCCTGGACTGGAAACAAGCTTCCGAGGACCGGTTTCTGGCATTCCAGCCGTCTTCAGCCCGGCTTGCTGGAATCCAGTGGCAAAGTGAGCAAGGGACTCACGTCTGAGCATACCCTGCCACACTTATACACACGTATAGGCAAGGAAGACAAATATGGAATTTCACTGCCCATGAGGTGTAAACTACAATGGCAGCATCTGGAGGCCACTTCTAGCATCAGCTGGGTAGGTATTGCCCCCTTCCTCCTTCCTCCATTGTGAAATAGTCTTACAAATGACAAGTGTGTCCCTGCTGGCAGTTACGTGGCCATGTCTGCCAAATATAGTCTACTGACACATCTGGCTATCCATTGGAACTGTGCCGCCAGGTAGTAGTGTTCTATGTTGGGCACTGCAAGCCCCTCCTGACTGGTTGGTAGTAATAGTTTGGATAACGCAACCCTGCATCATGAGCCATGCCAAATAGATTCTCGTATGATGCGTTCAAGTGTACCAAAGATTGGGGTCCTAACATAGAGCAGACGTTTAGTGAAGAAGTACAGTGGCAGTGGGAGGACCACTATCTTAAGGAGCACTAAACGACCCCTGACTGCTAGGGAAAGGGTGCACCAGAAGGCCATCTGTGACTTAATTGTGCTAATCACCTGCATGGGGTTCCCTCAGTAGTTCCCCTGGTTGGTGATAAATCATGACACCTAAGTAGTGAAACACAGATGGCTGCCATTGCACCCCAACACCGTTAACTACCAGTGCTGCGTCAGGGGTGGATGAACTGTATCAATCAATCAGGGTTTTGTAATGAGCACTAGTCACCCATGAAGGTCTCAAGGTGCTGGGGTTGGGTGTGAGCGGTTGCGCTGGGGTCATGCGAAGAGCCAGGTCTTGAGGTCCTTCCTGAATTGGTGCAGTGTCGGGCTACGACAGAGGTGAAGGGGGAGTTTCTCCAGGTCCTGGCTGCGAGGTAGGAGAAGGATCTTCCACCTGCTCTGGTCCTTTAGAAGTTTGGGACAGGGCCGAGGGAGAGGTTGGCTGAGCGGAGGTTTCTCTTAGAGGCATGGAAGGAGATTCGGTCATTGAGGTATTGGGGTCCAGTGTTGTGGAGGGCCTTCTAGGTTTCTAGGTATGCGTGAGCAGCTTGAAAGTTTTTCTTCTTTCAATGGGGGCCAGTGGAGATCGCGGAGGTGTTGGGTGATGTGGTTGTGCTATTGGAAATTGAGGATTAGTCTGGCTGTGGCATTCTGGGCAGTGTGGAGTTTGCTGAAGATTTTTTTGTTGATTCCAGCATACAGGGAGTTGCCGTAGCCTAGTCTGCTGGTGATGAGTGCGTGAGTGATGGTTTTCCTGGAATCAGGGGGATCCACTTCAACATCTTGAGTTTGAGTGGGTTTAGGCACGATTTTGCCCAGTTTATTCGCAGCCTAGACAGGGACGCAAAGTCAGATAGCGTCTTTGTTATGCTATTGCATGGTTCCCTTATGTCTCAAAGATATAAGAGCAGATCATCAGCATATAGGGGGACTGTGTGTGTCCCATCGCCTAGAAGGATCCCCTATCCTACCCACCTCACAAAGAGGGCTTCTGCCAATGGTTTTATTGCTCGGGTGCACAGTATGTATGTATGTATGTATGCAGTGCTTATATAGCGCAAACTGTCACCCCACGGGTATCCTGGCACTGCAATTTAGCATATGACAACGGCAAGCAACGAGCCTGACTATCAATGGGAGACATTGCTCTCATTCGTAAGGAATAGCCAGGTTGTCAGACTCTTTCTGAAATACAGCAGGAGGTCACCTGTCTAATACTCAGGGGTAGGTCATTCCAGAGGCGTGAGGCCGCTATGCCAAAGGCCCTGCCTCCCATCCTGGATTTCTTGGATTTAGCCGTTGTTACCAAATAGGCACTCGAAGAGCAGAGATGTCTTACAGGCTTATACCATGTAAATCTCTCCTGCATAGGGAGCGGTCCCGCACCATGTACCGCTCTGAACACAATGCACAGAGATTTGAAGCTGACTCTCTCCTTGATGGGTAGCCAATGGAGGTCTTTCAGAGCCAGAGTGGTGGAAGATCTGCATTGCCTATTTAGTGCCAGCTTTGCCACTATAGACTTGACTCTTTGCAGCCCCTGTAATGGTGTATTGGGGGCTCCCAAATACAGGGAGTTAAAGTAGTCTAGTCTGCACAGAATTATACTCCTCACTACCAGGGGTCTAGTCTCCTCAGGCAGCAGTGGAAGTATCTGTCGCAATGCTTTCAATAAAGCAAAGCAGACTCTGACCGTTTTGTTGGCCTGTGATGCCATTTGAAGGTTTTCATCAATCAAGATACCCAGGTTGCGCCTTAACTGAGGCCAGAGGGTCATCCCCAGGAGTGAGTTTAAACTCTAGCGGCAGATGCTGTACCCCTTTGGCTTTGGAGCAGTATACCACCTCTGTCTTCCCCCCGTTGGACTGCAAAGAGTTTTCTTTGAGCCAACCGGCAGTCTGGCGCATGCATTCCTGAAAGGTATCCATGGGCACTGCCTGCTTTCCTTCCAAGGAGAACACCAGTTGAGTGTCGTCAGCGTAGTTTACCAGGTCGATCCCAAATGATTTTATAATAGGGATCAGCGGGCGTAGATATATATTAAAAAGAATGGGGCTTAGGTCCGAGCCTCACGGCACCCCATGTCGTACCAGAGACTTAGAGGAGGCAAAGGGAGTCATGGTTGCCACCTGTTGTCTCTCTGAAAGGTACGATTGCAACCACTTCAGGGCTCGGCCTTTCACACCCATTCGCTCCAGCCTTCCCATTAGCACCGCATGGCTCACTGTGCCGAATGCGGCCGACATGTCTAGTAACACTAGTACAGATGAGTTGCCATTGTCGGCACGCATTCGCAGATTATCCAATATGGTAGCTGTCCTGTCCAGGACAAGGGCACTAGGACCCTGGGACAGCGCAGGGGCGAGGGGACACCGGACACCAAATCCGGTCAAGGGGTGGGGAGAGGGACACTCGGCTGTTGGACCTCAGGGGAAGAGGTCGCACTCTGGACATGATGGAATAGAAACAATAAAGGCATACCTGTTTACCAAGACCTCGTGCTGTGTGGTTTTCCTGGGTCGACCGACACGACATATGGCGACGAAGGCGGCGACGATCGACGAGAAATATTGGCAATTTCAAAAGAGGAGCCCACCGTGGATTGCATACTGCCCATAAAGGACAACTGAAGAAGAATTGCCCCAAAGAGAAGAACAGCGACGTGGGAGCCCACCCCGATCGCTGCAAACGAAATCGACAAGTGCCGGTAAGACGCTGTTTACAGGCGCGAAGTTTGAAGAATTTGCGCGAGCTCTCGCGAGAGTCTCGACGGCCATTTTGAAATCAGGCGCGAAAGCCAATAAGAGCGAAGAATAGAGAGGTGGCCATTTTGAAATCAGGCAGCGTCCCGATTGGCTGCGAAATCCCGTGAGAAGATCGGCGGCCATTTTGGAATCAGGCAAAAAGGGAAAAAGGATAGGAAAGTGCCGATGACAGAGAAAAAGGCACAAATAAGGACAAATAAAGGCAAATAAGTGGCAACAGTGGACATAAGAAGAATATTTAAAGGAAAAAGGGGCAAACAAAAGGAAAAAGAAACCAGAAAAGACACAAGGAAACAAAAGAAAAAGGAATAAATAAGCACAAATAAAGGCAAAAGGGGTACAAAAAATAAATAAATAAACAGATAAATAAATAAGTATTGAATAAGCAGCAGAAGTGCCAGCATAAGAAAAGAAGACAGAAGAGAATAAAGAAAAGAGGACAAAAGAAAAAGACAATAGAAGAACACAGAAGAGTGCCAGAAAGAGCACAGAGAATAGAAGAGTGCCGGAAGAGCACAGAGAATAGAAGAGTGCCAGGAAGAGCACAGAAGACAGAAAAGAAGAAATGACAGACCCCAAGCCAGAAAGATCAAAGTACAAAATACAGAAAACCACCACCATTCAACTTGTCAGAGCCACAAGTAGGAACAAGGTGGGAGAATTGGATCAGACGTCTGGAGAGATACATGGAAGCGACGGATGTGACAGAGGCAAAGAAACTTGGTCTACTACTAAATTTGGCAGGCGATGACATTGAGGACCTCCTAGTGACGTTACCAACAAAGGAAATAACTACTTATAAAAAACTAAAGAAATGTTTAACAGCGAAATTTGACCAGCAAAGAAATATTGATCTTGAACGATACACTTTCGCAATTGCGTCTCAACAAATAGACGAAACACCAGATGACTTTGTGACCAGACTGAGGAAACTTGTAACACATTGTGAATTTGACAAATTTGACAATACCCAAGCAATAAGATTGTGAATCATAGAAGGCTGACGTGACACGGGGTTCCGTGCAAAAATACTAAAAGAGCCAATGTCACTAGAAAAGATCCTGGCCCTAGCATGAGCGGAGGCTGGAGCGACAGCAGACGCAAAGGAAATGGAGCGAAGAAAGTTCACAGAAGAAACAACGCCGTGCCTGGTGAGCAACATCACAACGCAAATGATGGGTCTCATGGCAACTGAAAGACTGGAAGAAGATGATGCTGCCACAAGCACCTCACTGAGAGGGCTAACAAACAAAGGAAAACGTTTCACAGGGACCGAAGAGCACCACAAAGAATTGAAAGAGATCAGATTTGTTATGACGGCCGAGGACGACCCAGCACACGCTGACCGGAGGCTGCGCAGAGAGCCAAATTCAGATGGCAATGAAATGGAACTGATAGCAAAGGTGACACAACATCAACAAGAAAGCAGAAATGGAACGGCGATGAGGGAATCAAGAAGAGTGAGACTGTCACACACAAGAAGGGTAAAAAGAGTGGAACAAAAAGACACTGCTACAAGAGCTCAAACAGCAAACGCAACAACAAAGGCCCATGAAAAGAAAGAAAGACATGCGACGAAACGAAAAAGAAAGAAAGGAGGCATCGCGATGGTCAAAGAAGGACAAGCGAGAAAATGGAGCAAAGAGATCCCAGGAGGAAAGTTGAAGATGACAAAAGCAAAAGAATGGATGGCAAAAGCGGCAGTTTGGCCAGTGTCACGTCACAGGGCACCTTTCGCATGTCAGCAAGGCAGAAGCAAGAGAAGCGGAAAGGTCAAAGCAAGAACTGTAGAAAGACACACTAAAGGAAGAAGCTCAAGCGGATATCAGAAAACAGCGATCAAGAAAGATAAACATGGAACAAAAGAGACTAATTGAGGAGGTGTAAATGAAGAGGGTTATGGGCCATCGAACAACATCTCTCTCTCTCTCTCTCTCTCTCTCTCTCTCTCTCTCTCTCTCTCTCTCTCTATCTCTCTCTCTCTCTCTCTTTCTCTCTCTCTCTCTCTTTCTCTCTCTCTCTCTCTCTCTCTCTCTCTCTCTCTCTCTCTCTCTCTCTCTCTCTCTCTCTCTCTCTTTCCTTTTTAAAAAAAAATGTTTGTTTTGCAACAAGGGGGGAGATGTCCTGTCCAGGACAAGGGCACTAACACCCTGGGACAGCGCAGGGGCGAGGGGACACCGGACACCACATCCGGTCAAGGGGTGGGGAGAGGGACACTCGGCTGTTGGACCTCAGGGGAAGAGGTCGCGCTCTGGACATGATGGAATAGAAACAATAAAGGCATACCTGTTTACCAAGACCTCGTGCTGTGTGGTTTTCCTGGGTCGACCGACACGACAGTAGCCAAGGCTGTTTCCGTCCCATAACCTGGGCGGAAGCCGAACTGATCCCTATCCAGCAGGATATTCTCTTCAAGGTTACCTGATAGTCACTTGCTGACCACCTTTTCCAATATTTATATGGGATAAGGCAGAAGGGATACGGGTCTGAAATTTGCCGGGTTTGTTGGATCCAGGGAGGGTTTCTTAAGCAGGGGGGTTACCACTGCCTGCTTCCAAGCCTCTGGTACCACCCCATCTTCTAGGGATTGAAAACAAATCTGTCCCATCCAAGGGAGTCATTCTTGCCCATATTCCATCCAGATGCTATGAGAGAGGGGGTCTAGAGGGGACCCAGATGAAACGCTTTGAGCACAGCTGTAAAACAGCTCCTTGGTGAGGGGTAGAAAGTGTTCCCGGGATATTTCTGCCCAGGGTTCCTCAATTAACGTCTGAGGTAGTTCATCCCGGCAGCTAGTAATGCCTGAATGAAAACCTCTGACACAGTAGTGTGAACAGTGGGCATCCATGGCTGGTGCCACGACTGATAGGTACTGATTCCAACATGTAAGTGCCTGTCTTGATCTAAGCAGTGGGAAGGGTATGTCGTAACCTGATAAGGTGAAGTAGGTGGGTTCCCAGTCCATACCTCGAGAGAGTGGTGAACAAGAACTCCCATTCTAGTGTATTGAATTCTTTCACCAAGTCGAGCAACAACTTACCCGAAGGCGGAAAAATATGCAAGGCAGTCCGGTGCGCTACCTTGCGCTACCATGCGTCACGTAGGTTTTACATGGGAAATGCATCGTGTTCCCCTATATCCACCCATGTATTTTGTGTGCAAATAATATACACAGTCATCTAAAGGCAGGCATGCTAGCTTTCCTTGGATCAGCGCTCGAGTTCCACTTCCCTGTAAAAGGAACGATGTCATTCCCTATTTATGTGAGGCGGCATTCCAGCTAGGCCCTGCTAGTGAGTTTAAGTCTTAGAAGTTCCATGATGGCTTTGAGAAAGTCAGAGGGGCAGGTTTACAAGAAAGTGAAGTGGAACCCTGAGAAACCATTGCAGCACCTTGGATGCACCGTATTTATTTATTTACTTATTTATTTATTTAGTTGTTTGTAAGGTTTCATAAAGCACTTGCTATACCCAGTAATTCAGTCTGGGCCTTAGATGTCTTGATGTCCTTTGATGGGTGCTTGCTTCTGGTACTTTGGGAGTCTAGAGTGAACTTTTCTCAGTGTTTGCCTTTGGGGGTCTGGTACTCCGGGTATTGTTAAGCCATGGCTCCAGTAGGTCTTTGTGACTCCATTCTTGGCGGGGAGACAGATCTGATCCTATGGAGCTTTTCTTGCTTTGGTGATGTGTTTAGGTGGTCGGGGACCAGCAAGTTAACAAATTGGACTTCATGGGATTGGTGCCTGCAGAGTGTAGGGGAGTGATACCTTCATTGCTGCTTGTTCTTGCCGTCCCTGCATTTCAGTGGATAATTGCCGATTTCAACTTCACGCCTCACGGTACCCGCTGCGCGGGTCCCGCATCGCTGTGAGGCACTTTCCTTCAACTGGGAGCTGCTGACTGGGGCGTACCAGGGGCTGAGGGCTGCGAGCACAAGGGCTGGGACTCCATCTCCCAGGAGTCTCAGGTTATCCCGTGCCCGCTCCACCTGGGCCGCTCTCCCTCATCGCCCCGCCCCCAACAATCCTCCCACCTTAGCAACAATTATAAAGGAGATTGCGACTGCCGCTGCGCGGGAGCGCGCGGGAGCTCGCCGGGAGAAGCCCGGGACAAGGGCGGGACCGTCGGTGGCCGTCCGGGGCCGCAGGAGGCTGGGCTGGGCCAGGTTATTGTCATTTTGTATTTGTATTTGTATTCTCTTTCATTGACCACCGCTCTGCTTCCTGACAGTAGTGTACTAAGTCTGTAACTTTGGGTTATGAAAGCTTAGTCTGTCCTCTTTGGATATGAGTCACTCTGCTCCCCCAGGTGTGGGTATCTCTGTACTTGGCCCACTAGATAAATTCTTTAAGAAATCCACCAAGGAGGTAGATATGGATCTACTCCTTGCAGAGAGAAGAGCTGAGCGTTGACGCTCAATTGAACAATTAAAGAAAATTCCACTGCCCACACTGTCAGTTTCAAACCTCACTCAAGAAACGGCTGCCTAAGGTTTGAGCTCTATTGAGGATGATGTTACTGATATTAACCAAATCCCCAGTATATTTAGGTTCCCAAATATTTCCCCGCCATGTGCCAGTGCTACCAGCGGAGGCCACTTAGTTTGTCCCCCTATTGATCATTCTAGTTTTGTTGAAACAAATATCCCCGATATCCAAATCACGGATTCGGAACCTCGTCCTATGTTGCCCAACCTGTCACTGGTTTGCATAGACCCAGGCGAGAATATACCTCCAATGAGTGTGTGTAACTCTAGAACCAAGCCTGACAAGGCTAAGAGGGTTGTGCGTTCTCCACCTAGGAAAAAAAGGAGAAAGGGCGGGGTAAAAAGGAAAGGCCAAAGCTGTCAGACACCACCACCGTCTCTATCGAAACCAAACTCTGAGTTATTGATTCCACCCAATGCAGAGCTACCGCCACCAGATATACAGGATTTGGTAACTTCTGAGTTAGCTATCGAAGGGTTTAATGAGGTGTCCTATACTATTATAGAGAAGCTTATTAAATCATATATGTTACCCTTGCTGGAGCGTGTTAGGACAATGGGTGACAAATTGGACCGCCTACTGGCGACCATTGAGCCAACACATTCCTCTAGCTCTGTTAAGGACAAGGGTCCATCCATTAAACCCCCTGGTACAACCCATGTTGCTGGCACTATAATTACTTCCACCAGCCAACATCCTAAAAGTACAACCAATGCAGTCACTACCTCAAATAAAGCATCGGCTTTGGCTGTTAAACCTCCTAGAGCAGCCAGCACTGCCAAAGCAAATCCTAGGGTGGTAGCCAACAAACCACCTGCTAAGGGAGTAGTGCCACAGACTATGAACGGGATGGGTAAACCCGCTAACTCTAATAGTAAATCTAATAAACCCCTACCACGGAGGAAAAATGTAGACCTGCCCCCGGATTCCATGAACTATGTTATTGTAATGACGGGTGTGCCACCAGTTGCGGAAGGGGATTGGGAAAATAATGAAAGTTTAAAAAACAAAGTCATCTTTTGGCTGAAAACAAATAGACCCCTTCCCGTTCATCTTAACGGGGATATTGTTTCGGTCAGAAGATGTCAGTGGGTGGGGGTACGCCCTAAGGATATAGAGGGGGATATAGTGATTATTAATTTTAGGGACCATAGAGTAGTATCCCATCTCACAGATTGGTATGTGGGTAGTAATGAGGGAGGGATCTCCACGAGGAACCTTAGCTATTTCTATCCTGAGACCCTGATCAACCCAACAGATCAACCTCCTGCTAAAAGCAACAAAAATACTAAAAGCCTCCTCAAATGGTCCAACTTTACACCTAGCTTCCATGGACCCCAATTTAATCCTGAGGCACAGTATCGCTCCTACATTCAATCTAGCTACAATTGTCCCATACAAACGCCGGGTTGGGCTAAGATCAAGCCCCAGCCCATTGGTCCCCCAGCCTTATTGGATCTGCCATTCCCTAATAAGTCCCTGTATCCAATGGTTCCCACCACACCTGTTTTCCCACAGATACAACAGCCCCCAAGTTTCTACCCAGCACACCTTTATCCCAATAGGTTCACTCAGCCTAAAGAGTTTTGGAATATTTAGTTGAGAAACCTATATGACCCACTATCCGGGCTGTCGACTAACGATTGACCAGCTCTTTCGACAAGGGATGATGAACCTAATTCTGAGTGTTTGGGTGTTGGAGATGACCTGAGTAACCTGCTAAGTATTGTTGAAAGTCTTGAAGACCAACCTCGTTATTGTGTGGAGGGGTGTATGGTTTACTCAGGAGAGCCAGATATACTAGCTCTGGTACCCACCTCATTGTCTTTCATGGATGTCACCAGTGTGGGCGTAAACCCTGAGCCGACTACTCAGGCTGGGTCAATATGTTTGCCAATGGAAGGTTTGATCACAGTTGCACCTGTGCCTGTAGAATCCTCTCCCCAGTCCAACGAACCCCACCCTTTAGACGTAACAAAAATGTGTGATAAAGTATGTAAAAAGGGTACTACTATGGGATGTTGGAACGTTGCGGGAATTGAATCTTGTATATGCATTCCTGACGGGGCTGATTTCATCCGACAAGGCGATGTTTGGTCTTTTCAGGAGACCTGGGCAACCCTACCAGTGTATTTTCCAGGCTTCTTGAATTTTAATAAACTAGCAGTTAGAGGTCGAAGAGGTAGGGCCATGGGTGGCCTCACAATTTGGGTTCGTCAAGTTGCAGGTGTATCTGTCAAGGAAATCTTTATTGACTGTTCTGATATATTGATAGTTAGTATGAAAACAAAAAGTGGGTTGGATATACTGCTGATCAATGTATATGCTAGAGGAATTGCGGGTGGCAGAGTTTCAACCACCCTTACTTGTTTGGATGATTTCTTAAGTTCTACTCTAATAACAGGTCATGTGGTTGTTATGGGTGACCTTAATACTTGTTTTGAACCTTTAAGTAAAGAGGATGGGTTATTAACCGAAGCAGAGGATCTGACCTAGGGGATCCTTCATCTTGATTTACCCCCGATCATTAAGTGGTCCCAAGCAGCCACATTTATTAAAGGTCTCTGCCTGAACTGGGGGTTGCGTGCCCTAAACGGACGTGTAAGCTCGGACAGGATGGGTAATCACACATTTTTCAATGGCAGACATAGCAGTCGCATTGATTACATCCTAGTTGACATCAAAATGTGGCCTATAGTATTGGATATGACAGTTAAGCCACGTCCAGAAAGTGACCACGAACCACTCATAGCGGAACTGAAGGATTTTAGCTTTGCAGGGCCGATTGAACGACAGCCTAACGCTGTACAGGAGGCCGTGGTACTTACAAACGACATGAGGAGAGTGCGCTGGCCAAAGGTTTCTGTAGATGTGGAAGCACGCATAAAGATCAGAACCCTGGTTTCCAACTCACTGATGGAAATTGACAAGTGTGAAAACCAGGAAACGATGAACTCAAATATCACAGACATTCATGCTAGCCTGTTTTTCTCCTTAAAATCACTGTTTGTTAAATTTGTTGCCAATAAGGGTAGAGGGAAGGTCAAGAAACCCGCAAACTGGTACAACGAAGCTTGCCGAGAGTCCCATTCAGATCTGTTTAAGGCTTTAAAATCAAAGAACCCAGCCCTAATTAAAACCAGTAGGAAGGCGTATAATGAAGCCAAACGCCATGCTAAAGCTGCATGGGATGACGAGCGTTGGACATCATTAGCTGAGGCCTGTGGCTCCAGGAACCTACAGCAGTTCTGGCACCTTCTTAGGTGGGGTCAGTCACAGGACGATCGCCCAAGCCCCGCATCCGTTGAACAACAGAAATGGGTGTCCCATTTTGAGGAACAATTTAGATGCCACAGCACCACGCAAGATTCCATTAGTTGGCCCCTAACATTTGATACACTTGTGTTCTCGGCCAAAGAAGTTGAAGCAGTCCTGAAAGCCATCCCAAGGGGAAAAGCACCTGGTCCGGACTGCATCCCAGCGGACATATTCCAACAGGATCAAGATCTATGGGTACCGTATCTAGTGCGATTGGTAAATGCACTGGCCATGGGTGCGAGGGTACCTGATTCTTGGGATGGTGCCGAAATATTGCCTATCTTTAAGAAGGGTGACCGGTCGGTTCCATCCAACTACCGGCCGATAAGTCTAATTGACGCGGTACAGAAGATCACAACCCGTCTTGTTCTATCAAGGATTCAGGCATGGATAGAGGAGCATGACATCCTTACTCCTCTCCAAGCTGGGTTTAGACCTCATGTGAGCACCCTGGATCAGGCATTCCGTTTCATGCTTTTGCATTGGAAGACGGTCACCTTGGGCAAAGGCAACCTATATGCGGCCTTCGTGGACTTAAGGTCAGCGTTTGACCTTGTCCCGAGGGCCGGGCTATGGAAATGCCTATTAGATATGGGCATGCCTCCCATTTTGGTACGACTTATAGTGAACCTTCATGCACAGACATTTGCATTTGTACGATGGGGTAAACCGGGTAAGGTGACGGAGAATTTTCCAGTGGCTAAAGGTGTCAGGCAAGGTTGTGTTTTGGCACCCACCTTGTTTTCTCTATATATCAATAGAGTTACCAAGTATTATGACAATTTTTCCACGGATGCCCCAAGTTTGGCTGGAATGAAAATCCCCCTGCTCATGTTCGCTGACGATACTCTCTTGATTTCACGAACCAGACAGGGTTTGCAGAAAGCACTGTCAAGGTTCGAGAGTTTCTGCAGCGAACATGAGCTGGAGGTGAACGTGTCCAAAACCAAATTCATGGTTTTAAGGGGGCACAAACAAATAAATGCCAGGGTTTCCATGGGGGATATCCCCCTGGAGCAGACAAAGCATTTCACCTACCTGGGAGTCACCTTTAGTGAGACCTTGAGTTGGACCCATCAGATCGAGCTCATGACCATGAAGCATCAACAGCTGGGCGGGGCACTGATCAAGGAACATAAAGGGTCATTTATGAGGCCAATGTCCCCGCTTATTAAGATTTATGGCGGTAAGGTTCTATCAGCAGTCCTATATGGAGCAGAACTCTGGGGTGGTAGCAATTTGGATCCGCTAAGACACGCCCAAAATAAATTTTTAAGAATGGCTACAGGTCTGCCACAGTCAACACCACTAATTCCCCTTCTTTATGACTTAGGGTGCCATCCGGTGGAGGACCAAGTAAGACTTCGCCCACTAACATTCTGGCGCCGTCTATGGACAACGCCAGAACTCCATCATTATGCAGCTTGGAAGTTAGAAACAGCTTTGGTGCCGCAAATATTGGCTGGTTCAGAGATCTTAGGGCTACCCTAATAGCTCTGGGATATGGCGACCTGTGGTCCTCGCCTGAATCAGCCAAATTCCCCTCAAAAAAGGAACTTAAACAATGTTATTGGGAATGGGTGACACACAACATGTATTCGAAAATGAGCTCGAGTAGCCTCACTGGCCTGTTTATGGTACATAAGGACACGCCCAAGTTGGGGATACTATAACAAAACCCTTGGACCGCAAACTATTTTTTCAATTTAGATGCGGTTCACTTCCCCTCGGGGACTTCACTAAAAAGTGGGGAACAGAAAGGTCGGGGTTCTGTCCCAAGTGTCAAGGTATTGGGGAAAGCCTGAATCACTTTTTGTATGTGTGTCCACTATACTCTGCCCCCAGAGCCAAATGGCTTAGACCGGTATGCAGAAATCTATGTACCAGATCGGCTGTGGAAGCAAGTAGATTGTTAAAAACCAACCTGGACCCTCTTATTGTTGTGGGGGTTGCTAAATTTGTGGGGTGGGCCTGGGTGCTTAGATGCAGGCTCACTAAAAGTAATCAAATGGGGACTTAAAAGTTGTGATTGTCTTACATCCAGACCTGTATCCTGCTGATCTATGGTTGCACTTGAGTGTCTCTGTAAATTTTTGTAAATTTGTACAAGAAGCTGATTAGCTTGTCAATGATTTAATACTTGTTTTAACTGTTTTATATGTATAACTTGTATTTTATGTCTTTTATGATGAACTAATCGAATAAAGACTTCTTGAACTGATACCTTCACTCCCAGGGAGCTTCTTGGTGATTTCCTTTTGAAGGCTGGATGTGCTCTGGGGTTTGTGGAGTCCTTTCAGGTTTCTGGTTGATAGTGATACAGGAGCAGCGACTGTCGATTCCTAGGAGCTGCAGGCAAAGTTTGTCACCTTTTTCTTGTGCAGCAGGGCTTCAGTTGTCATGCAGCAGGTGTTCTTTTCCCTAGTCTTCTTTTGTGGCACCTAAATATTGAATTTAGGGGCGTTACAAGGGAAGACAGGTAGTTGTCAATGAGTTACATACCTTTAGAGTGTCTACACCCTCTAGTGACCACTTCCTGTGTGAAAGGGCACTACCCTAGCCCTGATAAGTTGTTTTTCCACCATCCCAAAAGTGGAATTTCAGGAGAGGTGTTTACCTCGCCTGGCCCTCCCTAAGGGTAGTGCAGGCTAAGTGTGGACCCTCCTCCTAATGTTACTCATTTTCCCACCTGCCCTCCCACCAAATGTGGAACAGGAAAGGCATCTAGACTTCCCACAACATTTGGAGGTTCCCAGGTTAGATTACAAAGGCGATATCTACCTTTGAATCTTCCTGCCCGGGAAGGCTAGCCTGTCCTGGGCAAGGTGTGAGGCACCTCTGCCCAGAACAGGCTTTTTCACTGTCCTCTGAGAGTGCTGGGTCTCACCCCATGAGGTCAGAAACATGTCTGGTAGTGACAGGCTGGTGAAAACAAGTCCAGCTGTGCTTGGTATGTTTTCGGGGGGATCCTCTGAAATGGTCACCTGTGTGAATATATTAATAAATCCAACACATGCATCAGTGAGGACTTATTAAGACAAGATGTTTGGTACCAATGGAGCTAGGAAATTTGTGTTGACAGCATCCAGCCCATGTACACTTCATGGCTTCCCTGTGCACTTACAACATCTCAGAACACACTGGACATTGTAGGGGATAATCTGCTCATGATGATATGCCCTCACATAGGAAACAGTGCAGCCTGCCTAAGGGATAAAGTCTACAGTAGGGGTGACTTTCCTATACCTTATGGAATGTTTGGGTGGCATGGCATTAAGGGTTGTGTGCCATGTCTACTCTTCAGATTTCTCTGCAGAAAATCACCCAGCATGCAGTGGCAAAGTGCATAGCCTTGGAGAGGGGTCTCTGGGGAGGCACAATCCGTGTTGCAGCCACAGAGGAATCTCTTCAGTTCCCATGCCCTAGGTCCCAAGAGTATCCTTTACTAAGGACTTCTAGGAATAGTTGAAATGGTGCCAATTGTGGTAAATTTTTAGGGAAAGAGCACTGGTACTGGGAGCCTGGCTGGCAGGACGCCCGTACACCTCTTTCAAAGTTGCATCATCTGGTGTCTACCTGAGGCTGGCGTAACAAGCAGAAATATATCAATTTCTCCTCTTTACTTCGTCTTTGCATGTATGCTGCATTGTGCAGCACACAAAAAAGAGGAAACAGCCTCATAGGATAGTTTTTGCATTGCATTGTGGAAAAAACTATAAAAATATGCAAGGCAGTCCAGTGCGCTACCTCGCGCTACCATGCGTCACATAGGTTTTACATGGGAAATGCATTGGTGTTCCCCTATATCCACCCATGTATTTTGTGTGCAAATAATATACACAGTCGTCTAAAGGCAGGCATGCTATCTTTCCTTGGATAAGCGCTCGAGTTCCACTTCCCTGTAAAAGGAACGATGTCATTCCCTATTTATGTGAGGCGGCATTCCAGCTAGGCCCTGCTAGTGAGTTTAACACCATCGATGCTAGTGTTATTTTCCTCCTGTGCTGGAAGGCTTTGATTCCCATTGTTCATGACGAGCTCAGCTCGTCATGAGTGTATGGAGGTGTACATCATGACGAGCTGAGCTCGTCATGAGCGTCCAAGGAGTTAAGTCTTAGAAGTTCCATGATGGCTTTGAGAAAGTCAGAGGGGCAGGTTTACAAGAAAGTGAAGTGGAGCCCTGAGAAACCATTGCAGCACCTTGGATGCACCGTATTTATTTATTTACTTATTTATTTATTTAGTTGTTTGTAAGGTTTTATAAACCACTTGCTATACCCAGAGGCATCAGATCTTGCTTTACATGTACAGGAACAAAATCTGAAAAAGAAAACGTTAATTCAGAGCAAAAAAATAACAATCAAGGGAAGCACAACAATCCAAAACTCAAGGGCGGCAGAGTTCAGAGGGATTCATTGGTTAAAAACATCCGAATAATGCAATGTTGGAGAATGCCACGGAGCACAAAATAGGTTAAAAAACATCTGAATAATGCAATGTTGGAGAACGACACAGAGCACAAGAAGAGAAACAAACAGGGAAAAACAAATTAAAGAGGTAGGGGGCTGGGGTAGGAAAGGGGGGGGGTGAAGACAAGTGAGAGTGCCCAACAAACTGCTAAACAGCATGGAAATATGGAGCAGTTAGGGTAGCAGTGAGCCAAAATGAGCTAATGGTAGGATACATAAAAGGAAGAGTGAAAAGTAGATCGAAAAGAGAGCCAGGTATGTGGAAAGATAATCCATGCAGGGGAAGCGCAAGGACAAGGACAGCAGGGCCAATTAATGATTCCAATGTTTGTTGAGAAGGTGATATTTTCGGTCTTTTTTAAAGCTAAGGTAGGATGGGTTGCAGCGCGGGTCCCTTGTGAGGGCATTCCAGATGTTCGGAGCGTTCCCAGAAAAGGAGCAGGATTGAGTGGATTTATTTTTTAGTAATGGGGGGACGAGGAGGAGCGAAGTGGAGCTTCTCATTGGACTGGAGCAGCCAACTTTTTTGAATTTGTTACTTAGGTATAAGGGGGATTGTTGGTGGAGAGCTTTTTGCATGATGCAGAGAGTCTTATAAAGGCATCTCCCTTCGATGGGCAGCCATTTGAGGGATTCGAGGGCCAGTGTGATGTGGTTGAAACGTTTACAGTCAGTAATGAGCCTGGCCGTCTAGTTGAGCACGGCTCTGAGGGGGTCTAGGTGGACTTTAGGGGTGCCAGTGAGGATAGCATTGCCATAGTAAAGTTTGAAGAGGACTAGTGATTGTACGACCCATTTGAACTCATCTAGAGGGATAAAGGGCTTGATCTTCTTGAGGTGCCTGAGAGTGAACAGTGCTCTTTTGGCTGAGTTATTTATATGGTTAAGCCGAGTCAAACGCTTGTCAAGAATGAAGCCTAGGGATTTCACCAAGCTGGAGAAGGTGAGAGGGCAGTTGAGGGGGTTAACGTCAGAGATCCAGTCTTGTACGGGGAGAGGGTTGCTTTCAGGAGAGAAAAGAATGATTTCCATTTTGTTAGGGTTCAGTTTAAGATGGTTGGAGCGGAACCAGGGTTGAATCTTGCTCAGAGTGTCATTTAAGTGATGAACATCAGAGTGGGATTTGATCTTATAGCAGAGGTTGGTGTCATCTGCATTGAGGTGATAGTTGATGCCGGCTTGTTACAAGATGAGAGTAAGGGGTTCAATAAAGAGATTCAAGAGAGAGGGGGAGAGTATTGATCCCTGGGGGACACCCAGGGAGATGGGGGAAGGATTGGAGAGGCAGGATTCGATTTTTACTTGTGTTCTATGCTGGAGGTAAGAAGTGAACCATTAAAGGACCAAGCCATTAAGGCCAGAACAAGCTTCGCGTAATTTAAATAAGGAAGGATGATTGACTGTATTGAATGCTGAAGACAGGTCAATGAGGATAAGAAGGCAAGCATCACCATTGTCAGGAGAGCAGTGAATGTCATCAACAATGTTGAGCATGGCGGTTTCTATGCTGCAGCCTTTCCTGAAGCCAGAATGTAGGGAGTCGAGTAAGTTGAAATTGTTTATATGGTTATCCGGTGCACAGACATAATATCGAGTCCAAAATATCGTTTGGACATAATATCGAGTAAATAATATAGACTGGACAAAATATCGACTGGAAAGAATATCGACTACAAAAATATCGTTTTTAAGGTAAGTGAAGTAATATCGACTGTAAAAACTATAGATAGCTAAAATATCGATTTTTTAATAATATATAATATTTTATAGTGTATTTTTATGTAATAATATGTGTGAAAAGTGTGTATTTATGTTATAAATAATAGTATTAAATGATTTTTGTTTTTATAATTATTGCGTAATGTAATTCTGTAGCGGGTTGTGGGTTTATAGGGGAATAGGGTGAGAAGTAATTTAATTATAATTAATTAAATATGTAAATTTATTAATTGATGTTAATTAGTAATTAATTGTTAAATAATTTATATGTGTTAATTATTTTTATAGTAATTGCAAAATAATTATTAATAATTGATTAATTGGTAAATATGTAAATTTAACTAATTTAATGCAGTAGCGGGTTGTGGGATTATAGGGGAATAGGGTGGGAAGTAATTTAATTAATAATAATTAAATATGTAAATATATTTATTGATAGTAATTACTAATTAATTGATAATTAATTTATATGTGTTAATTATTTTAATAATAATTGTTAATTATTTTATATTAATTGATTAATTGGTTATTATGTGATTTTTACTAATTTAATTTCTGTAGCGGGTTGTGAGTTTATAGGGGCTTAGGGTGGAAAGTAATATATTAATAATTAATTAAATAATAAAATAAAATACACGTTATTTATTTGGAAATAATAGTGAAATAATTTTTAATTATTAAAAAATTAATTGTTTATGTTTAATTAATTTGTATTAATAGTTGAATAATTAAAAGAATTATTGTTAATTAGTAAATGTCAAATATTATTTATTCTATTACATAAAATTTTAATTTGCTTTTTAATAATTATTATTAGTTATTTCTTGTTAGATTTTTTATTTATATATGAAAGATTTACTTTCCCTAATGTTGTATTCTCTGGAGTGTGAATTGTAATTTTTACAACTACGCTTTCCAACGCTTTCCCTAATGTTGCACCCACTGGAGTGGGAATAGTAATTTTAACCCCTACGCTATCCAACACTTTCCCTACTGTTGCACTCTTTGGAGTGGGAATAGTAATTTTAACCGCTACGCTATCCAACGCTTTCCCTACTGTTGCACCCACTGGAGTGGGAATAGTAATTTTAACCCCTACGCTATCCAATGCTTTCCCTATTTTTGCACCCACTGGAGTGGGAATAGTAATTTTAACCCCTACGCTATCCAATGCTTTCCCTACTGTTGCACCCACTGGAGTGGGAATAGTAATTGTAACCCCTACGCTAGCCAACGCTTTCCCTACTGTTGCACTCTTTGGAGATGCGAATAGTAATTTGAACCCCTACGCTATCCAACGCTTTACCTACTGTTGCACCCACTGGAGTGTGAATAGTAATTTTAACCCCTACGCTATCCAACGCTTTCCCTACTTTTGCACCCACTGGAGTGGGAATAGTCATTTTAACCCCTACGCTATCCAACGCTTTCCCTACTGTAGCACCCACTGGAGTGGGAATAGTAATTTTAAGCCCTACGCTATCCAACCCTTTCCCTACTGTTGCACCCACTGGAGTGGGAATAGTAATTTTCACCCCTACGCTATCCAGCGCTTTCCCTACTGTTGCACCCACTGGAGTGGGAATAGTAAATTTAACCCCTAAGCTATCCAACGCTTTCCCTACTGTTGCACCCACTGGAGTGGGAATAGTAAATTTTACCCCTACGCTATCCAACGCTTTAGCTATTGTAGATTTCACTATAGTTGTTATAATAATTGTTAACTATTTTGTTATGGTACTGTAAAATTATTATATATGATTATTTAATATAAGAAAAATTATATAAATATATATGTATTCTTTTTTTAGATTTATTTTTATTTTACAATAAATAATTATTAATATAACATTATTTTAATAATTTAAAGTAAGTTTAGACTAAACATATTTATTATTACATTAGTATTAACTTAATTTAAAGACATTTAAAAAAAACGATATTTTTTACAGTCTATATTTTAGTAACTCGATATTTTAGAGTCGATATTTTTGTACTTACCTGTTTAAAGATAGCCAGTCGATATTTTGTCCATCGATATTTTGTCAATGATATTTTGTCATCTCGATATTTGTGAGGTCGATATTATTTCAGTGATCCGGTTATCCAATTGAAGTAAGGTGCATTTTACCAGGGTTTTATGTAGTAGTGAAAGGTTGGAGATGGGGCAGCGGTTGTTCAGATAGTTAAGGTCAGCCGTAGCGTTTTTTTAAGGATGGGGGTAATTTGCCCTAGTTGGAGGGAGTCAGGTAGACAACCGGAGGCAAAAAAGGTGTTAATGATTTTAGTCCAACATGGGGCGATAATATGGTTAAGGCTGTGAACTATGGTATATGGTAGAGGATCTTTGGTGTGCAAGATCGGCTTTAATTTCAAAATGATGTTAAAGACTTCAAACTTAGTCATAGGATGGAAATTTATACCAAGAGGCGTTATTTTTCAGTTTCAAGTTGGAAAGGAAGTCACCAGAAATAGGAGGAGTGGGTAGTTGAGTGGATGGATTAGGCCAGAGGGACAGAGTCGAGAGCGGAGGAAAGTCAATGTCCCATTGGGAGCTGGGCACGGCCAGCGTTGGAATGAAGGATTGATCAATTTTGATATTTTTTCTGAAAAGAAATTGGTAATTTCCTCACATCTTTCAATTGAGGCTGTCAGCTCTGGAGGGGTAGATGACATTTGTTTTATGACATATATATGTGTGATTATTTATGATTATATTTTAAAGGAGCATAAGCATTCCTACTATAAGAATATGAAGGGGCATTTACATTTGAGTTTAAGCATTATTCACCATACTTCAATAATCACTACATAAGAAAGAAAATCAAACTTGGTATAAGAAACAGCAAGGAGAACAAACACATTCCATAATTGGCAATTAGTACCTGCAATGAGGTTGGGCTATGTTGATGGTATAAGCCCTAACAGTGAGAGCAGCGACTGTAAAATCATCTGGGGCACGCTAGGCCCCGGGTTGAGGTTCCCAGGGCCGAGGGGGTGTCACCCGGTCTTCCCCTACATACCGATAGCAGAAACCTGGGACCACGCCTGAGACTCGCATCGCTGAGAGCCGGGATCTGACTCGGGGCGAGGCCATGCACAGAAAGGCCACCTGATTATGCGGACGGAGCCTTGGCGCAGACACAACATAGCGGTCCCCAGCACATGGCAAAATAATTTGAAATCCCTACCAGTGAGTGGGGCGGCCTCTGCCTCTGCTCGGCCTGGAAATCTACTTTGTACCTGGAAGGAGAACCACGCTGAAGCAACAAGATCGAGGAGTAGAGAGCACAGGCAGAAGATGGGTGCCCATCAACAGCCTATCCCCCTCTGGCGGCTGGGACCACCAGTGGTGATGGGTGGGTTCAGGAGCCCTGCTGGGCCTGAGAGAAAGATAGAGAGATTCCATGGACCTCTGCCCTCAAGAGGAACTCACAACCCCTGCCAAAGATGGACTCCCAACAGGGCCCGAACACCGCTGAACTCCTGGATCGTCAGCAGCATGGAAAGGACGGGGATTGGCCCAGGCCTGGAGGTAGAAGCCCGGCTGGGATCACAAAGGACCTGCTCCACGCTTCCCCTTCTCCCCGCATGGGAGACATCATTGGCCAGCTCGTAAACTAAAGGTGAGCTGGAGGAGCAGGCGGGCCGTGGGCAAGGTAAACCCGACACCTGGGGTACCCTCTCCTTCCACCTATTATACCATGAGTAGGATGTGAGGAAGAGAACCGTGAGGCCGTGTGGAGGATCCCCCAAAGTCTTGAGTGGCCCCGAAAGGTCAAAAAGCACGAAAGAAATTCTAGGGTGGGCCTAACACATAGGAAACCTCCTAGGGTAAAACTGACACCTAGCCCAAAAAAAGAGGACTTAGAAGTCCCGAAAAACAAACTGAGGTAATATAGATTTTTTGGTCAAGTTATGTTCCCTAGCGTGTACCCCACCGACTCCATGTACGAGGTAAAGTGCATGTAACTTCCCTCCTGTGCCAGCTATGAAGACGCAAATACATTTGCGTCCAACGTTAACATGTCCTCTTTCAGACCCACCATGAATGGGTTGAATAGTCCGTTCCTAAGTATGCCTTGCCAACGTCTTTTTGTGGTGTACTCTACACGTTTTTCAGCTCTGGCAAAGTAGGCCCTGAATTTCTGCCATCGAGCCCTTTCTGTTTTCTGACTCTGAAAGCCTCAGCCCAGGCTGCCCCTGTACCCGTGAACTCTGCCTTACTTCTAGCGCGGCCCTCCGTGCTCAGCTCAGCCTGCTGCCTGCCAAGACTGAATTCAACCTTCGAGTTATCTGTTTCCCTTTCCGAAGACGCATTCCTGCCTACTAGTTTAAGTAAACATTCCCCCAGCTGTAGAGCAAAAGGGCTTGGCCGTCCCGTCTCCGTGCAAGTAATTCATAGCCTCTGTTACCATGCTACCAAGGAAGGCCCATGCCCCCACGCTTCTCATGCAGACACTCAGGTGCTTATACACGCACTCACAGTCAGTATAGAATATCTCCTGCCCCAGAGACCTTTCCGTTCCGATAGTCCAGTTCCTAAACATCAGATATCAGATATGATAGAAGTACAAGTTGATCTGACATGCCAGACTTCTGTCTCTTTCCGCTAGTTGAAATGTCAAGTCCCCCTGCACCCTTCAGTTTCACGTCCATCACACGTCATGCAGCTGCGCGCGCATCCAAGCCTCAGATTTCTGCTGACATTGCAACATTTCCAGTTTAGTGCCACCCACATGTGACACCTACTTGTGACGTTTCTAGAACACACCTCCAGTTACGCCTAGTCCACGCCTTCTGATTACGCACTAGTAACACGTGGATGTTGTTATCTTGTCTTCTCTCAGCTGTTACGCCTTCTATACTACTTTCTATGATGTAAAATAAGTATATAAGCTATGTATTGTCAATAAATTATGGCTCTATCCCTTCCTGGACCCTGTGTGGTGCCAGGAACATGATATCCTGTTCCGGAACAATTCCTTTTTGAGGAATAAAACCCCTAAGAACTCTAACACCACGGACTCTGTTTCCTTCTTTCTGATTGAGGTTTTTTTGATTAAGTACTTACCTGCATAGAAATTAAGATGGTAAATTAAATATTTACAACATTTTGGCGCCCGAAGAGGGACCCCTCCCCCACCTTACGCGCCGGTTGGTGCATTGCACGCTCTGTCCCCTGCCATCAGCTAGATGGAAACTACGCGTACCGGCAGGATTTCCTGTATCTCCCTCTGGCCCACGGAGGTGACGAAGATTGCGATCAGTACCCAGACGAGGCGGTAAGGAGTGCGGAGGATCCCGACCAGAGCCTAGCCGAAAGAAGCAAGGTCCGAGGTGTCAAGAGGCCCACCAGTTTCCGAAGTATACCACCAGTTTTCCGAAGTATCCACGTGTCGAGTCGAGCCGAGTCCAGTTTTCCGAGGCCTTCTGTTTTCCATGCTTCCCGGTGAGTACCATTGCTGGGACGTATCTAGACGGGTTTGGGTACACAAGTCCGGTCTGCACTGTTTTTAGACAGTGTATCTGTACTGTTTAGCAGTACATCAGGTATTCCAGTTTCTGCACTGTTTTAGACAGTGTATCTGTACTGTTTAGCAGTATATCCGATGATTCCAGTTCTTGCACTGTTCTCAACAGTGTATCTGTGCTGTTTAGCAGTACATACAGTATAGGGGGGTAGTCATATATATGTCGCAAATGTTTTCATGTGATTAATGTCGTTGTATGAGTGACTGTTTTAATGTGCATTATTGTGTTCTCGTGTAACTAGTCGTGTCTAGATTTAAGCAGTAAGAAATTGAACGTTCAGTACTAAGTAAAGCAAAATGCAGTTTTTCAACAAGTTAAAGCAGATAGGAACTAGGAAAGGGATGCTAGAGGAAGAAATTCCGATCCCCCCTAGGGACACTCCAGGAAACTTTATGTATCACAAGCATGGCATAGATGCCATATTGTATCTAGAATTATGGGCCGAATATACTAAACATCTAGACGAAAGACACAGATGGCCAGTTACTGGAACATGGGATGCCGAGTGCATCATGAAGGTAGAAGAAGCATTATGGAAAAAGAAAGCCAGACAATCCCAGAAAGACGCCATAGAATTCTGGCGTAAGGAATCACATAAGCGTACTGAAAAAGCACTCCGTAGAGAAGACAGACTTAAAGAATCAGATAAAGCTCAAGAAAACGAATTAGTTACTGAAGGAATCCAAGTGAGAACAGAACAAATAGATCGCATCCGAAATAGCCAAGTAAACGGCATGTATCTTATGGCCGAGGGTTCACCTGACGCCATTTCAGAAATACCGAAAAATCTGCCGCCACCATTGGTTCCAACTAAAGCAACTCATAGGGCCACTAAAGATATATTCCTGAATTCATATCTAGAGGATGTAGCTCCCGCTTACACTAATCTGCCTGTCCGCGCCCTGCCTACTGACAGGGACGGGGGCGGTAACCCGCCCCAAGATCATATTCCGCCAGTACCACAACAGATCTCTCCTGTTCCACCACCTCCGCCACTCCCCACACCTAAAGTTAATATACCGAAACCACTTCCACCTGATCCCACTATAAGACAAACTCAAGTTCAGATACAGACTCCACAGAGAGATAATGCCCAAGCTTCCGCCTCAGGAGGTGCGACAGGGGGTCATCAGACTCCGCCGTTAACGCACAGATTAAACCTCAGGGATATGCAGAGTCCTCTCACGTTCAAGTCACCCCGTCTCGACATACTCAAAGGACAACTTACAGTTTGCAGATATGATCCAGTACCCGGAAAAGACGATAGAATGATGATGGCATCATTACGGTTACGATCTGCTACTGATTTCCTGCTGATGTTTTCAGGAATGAAAAAGCACCTAGATAGAATATATATGTTTATACAGACTGGGAAAGATCCTGAAAGCATTAAGGATGCCATGGAGCATCAGAAAGTTGACGTTCAAGGACAGATACTACGTTTTTTCATAAATTGCTTAATAAGAGAACGAGACAGGCCTGAGACAGATCAGAGTGAATTAGATGCACTCAACCGGTGGAGTCAGAATATATCCGAAGGAAAGCATGACAAGGGGACTTGCATAGCTAGTATGTACAAGAAAATAAGGAAAACCGTAATAGAGATACACGAAAAAGAGAAAGACAAAGCTTCCTCCGAGGGGGAAGAAGAATCTGAAGAACCAGAAAAGACTGCAGGCACTATAGCGTATGTAGGTAAGGGAACTTACCTTAGGAAGGGCATCCGCCCGGAAAGCAAGAGAGTTTTTCTCTCTGCCTTAACGAACCCGAATTCTCCTGAACATCAGTTCCAGGAGACTGATAAAAGGCTTCGAGAACGAATGGGGTACCATGTACTCAATTCTATGGATGAACAAGAACTAGCCCGGTCAGCCATATTATGGACTGACAATCCTGATATATACAATGATGATACCCTAGCACAGACATTCCTGAACCTTTCCCCAGACGAGCAGAAATTAGCAGGGGTATACATGATTCAGCACCTCCTCACTAAATACAGAAATCAACATTCTGATCCAGGTCCCTTACACGATATATTAGAAGCACTACTTATGGATAGATGGAGAGGTTTAAGTACCAAATTAATTCAAATAATTCTAGAACAACGACACAGATATAATACCTTTGTAAGCTCTGAATATGTTCCCGCCCCGCGCCCCGAAAGGAAAATGTATCATATGGAACGTCCGCATGGCATTGAAAGTCAGAACCCCTTACGAGAAGTGCACCCAGTTATGGGTGAGGATCGCCACTTGAAACGCGTGTATGTACACACTCCTCTGACAAAGTTAGAACTGTTAGAAATGAAGAAACTAGTCCCGTGCCATGATAAAGACCCTGCAGGTTTTCACAGAGAGCTTAAAGACATGTTACTAATGGGGGATTATACGTACGAAGATATCACGAAAATGTTAAAGGTACTGCTGCCCACGGGCATCTACGAGAAACTTAAGGAAAAAGAATGGGAGGTGGGAGAGAAAAAGATTGTATGGACAGAAATAGAAGACGAAGAGAACAAACGAGTCCCAGGGGTAGGCCTTGGGGAGAAAACTAAAGCATTACCAGGTTTGATAGTACAGGTTCTGCCAAGATTATTGACAACTAGAAAGGAAGACTGGGATGCAATCTCAGCATGTAAACAGAAACCCGACGAAGATACTAGTGACTTCTATTCAAGATTCGAGAAATGTTTCATTATTAATAGTGGTCTTAAACCAAGTAGCGAGTCGTACCCGCATCTTTTTGTATCAAAGTTAGTCGAGAATTCCCTGTTGGCAGTTAAAAACCGTGTATACAAGGTCGAGAGTACATGGCAAGCAAATACGCCATCACAGATGTTACAAATGTTACAATACCATCAGAACAGAATTAGAGAAGAGCAGGATCAGGAACAGAAACGTATGAAAGACACGAAAATGAAAATGTTAGTAGCCCAGTCGGTCTCAACAGATGGTCATAGAAAGGGTACGACCCAGACAGGTCACGCCGCAGCTCCCGTTAAAGGTACATGCAATTATTGCAAGCAGCCAGGTCATTACGTACATGAATGCCCAGTTCTGAAACATAACATAGCGACAGGTAAAACTAAAGAAAGACCGCATCCGCCTAGACAAGACCATAACCAGCATCAGTCTTCACAGAATTCACCGCCCATGCAGAATACACAGTCAACACATGCATCAGCACATACAGCACAGACAGTAGCGGTATCACAGCCACAGCCCATTGCCGCAACTCAGCAAGTTTCACAACAGATGTACCAGTATGCCCAGTCCGCTTACCCTGAATATTCACGATACACATGAAACAGCCTAGAGAGGGAAGGTGACTTGCCTCTTATTGAGATTCCTGTAGATCAAGAGGGTCCTTATGTACACAGTCAAGTATTGGGAAAAGACAGAAAGTTTTTAATTGACACAGGGGCAAGTCGCACAACAATCAGCCATGATGAAGTTCCAGGGGCACCCCTCTCAGGCTCACAGAATGTTTCCCTTGGTTTTTCAGGACAGCCTATTGTAAATGAGGTATCGAAACCAGTTCCCCTGGCTGTGGGTCCATTATCACGTATTACAGACCTGTTACTCACGAAGTCTTGTCCAGAAAATCTGTTAGGAATAAAGACGTTAAAGGCTCTAGGAGCCGTGATTTGCTGTTCCCCGGAGGGAGTCAGACTCTTTCTGCGGGATTTCAAGGGTCATTATATGTTACGTGAGTTTGATGTCAGATTGAAAAAAGTACCAGATCACTTGTGGGCAAAAGGCCCAACTGATGTAGGTTGTATGCACATTACACCATACCGTGTTACACTCAAAGCAGGTGTAGTTTTACCCAGAATCAGACAATACAAGTTACCACCCGATGCTGTAGTGGCTTTACTGAAAATCATTGAAGAGCTCATAGCCCAAGGAGTGGTTGTAGAAACCGACTCCAATATCTGCAATTCACCTATCATTCCGATTCTTAAACGTACTGATCCCAATGCACCGCCAGTATATCGGCTGGTGATTGATTTAAGAGAACTGAATAAATGCATTATTCCACAGTACCCTGTGGTTCCCGACATCTCATCCCTATTGACTGCTATTGATTCAGAAGCAACGTTCTTTACTGTAATTGATCTCAAGAACGCCTTCTTTAGTGTACCTATTGATCCAGAGAGCCAATACCTCTTTGGATTCAGTTTAAATGGACGAAGTTTCAAATTTTCACGCGCACCTCAAGGATTCACAGAAAGCCCCAGCATCTATAGCCAAGCACTGAAAAGACAGCTTGATTGTATCACAATGCCAGTTAACACCGCTTTACTGCAATATGTCGATGATCTGCTGATCACCGCACGAAGTGAGCCCGAATGTGAACAAGCATCGCTGACAGTTTTACATTTCCTGGCCGACAAGGGGCACAAGGTGTCCCCTTCGAAGCTACAATTCTGTGTTCAGCAAGTTGTGTACTTGGGTCACTTGCTGTCCAAAGTGGGGAGACAGCTCACTCCCGATCGCATTCAGTTAATTGTAAATATGCCGCAACCCCAGACACAAAAGGAAGTGCGGGCCTTTATAGGCCTCACCTCGTACTGCAGACAATGGATTCCCCAGTATGCATTTCTAGCTAAACCACTCATTCAGTTAACAACGCAGGAGGCAGCAACTTCGACTGTCCTCCCTTGGACTCAAGAACATACACAGGCTTTTGAACAATTAAAGAAAGCTTTATGCCAAGCACCAGTTTTAGCGACACCATGTTACAGCAAACCGTTTACACTTTTTGTTACAGAACGTGACGGTACAGCATTGTCTGTCCTCACTCAAGATCAAGCAGGTTCACATAAGCCTTGCGCTTATTTTTCTAGTACATTGGATTCAGTAGCCCAGGCACTCCCTGCGTGCCTGAAGTCAGTAGCAGCAACAGCACTAGCAATCAGACAAAGCGACTCAATTGTTTTAGGACATCCATTAACAGTTCAAGTTCCACATTCTGTAGAGGTTCTTTTAAACAGAACCCAGACTCAACACTTGACTATAGCACGACTGACAGGTTATGAATTAACACTATTCCAGCCACACATAGAAATCAGACGCTGTAGCATTCTGAACCCCGCAACATTGTTACCTATAATTATGACAGATCCAGCCCCGCATGATTGCATAGAGATCATTAATGCAGTAACAAAACCTCGACGAGACTTAACAGATGTTCCACTGACAAATCCAGACCTGACACTTTATGTGGACGGTTCATGTATGAGAACAAGTACAGGAGAATTAGTGGCCGCGTATGCAGTGACCACTGAAACTGAAGTCAAAGAAACACATCGTATTGACACACTGTCTGCTCAAGCGGCGGAGCTCATCGCTCTGACCCGAGCTTGTATTCTAGCTAAGAACAGAAATGTTAACATATACACAGATTCCCGTTATGCATTCGGAGTTGTACACGACTTCGGAGTCCTCTGGCAAGAAAGAGGTTTCTTGACCTCTCATGGGGCCAAGATCCAGCACGGTCCCCTCATTCAAGCACTGTTAGAAGCAATACATTTGCCCTCGGGCATATCAGTCATGAAGTGTAAAGCACATACTAAGGTTACAGATTCTGTTTCCCAGGGTAACGACCTGGCAGACCAGACAGCAAAACATACAGCATTGACTCACACCCAGACTACTGATGTGACAAAGACAATAGTACCGACACAGTGTATGGCAGTCAGGGATCCCACCCTAGACGTAATCGATATTCAGACACATGCTACTCCAGATGAAATAAAGAAATGGACTGAACTTGGAGGGATCCAGACAGATCAAGGATGGGTCACAAAGGGAAAATCTACATGGTTTCTCCCCGACTCAATGGTTCAAAGCATGATAAATACAGCACATAGTCCTGCACATCTAGGAGAAAAAGCTATGATAGACAGTTTGCAGAATCTCTGGTACAACAAACACTTACGAGCAGCAGCAAAACAGAAAGTGCGTACTTGCATGATCTGTTGTCAGTTCAATCCAGGTAAAAGCGTTCCTGTAGAGCAAGGTGGATTTCATCCTCCCGATCACCCTTTTGAAGTCCTCCAGATGGATTATATCCAGATGGACCGTTGTCGGGGATTCAAATATGTCCTCGTAGTTGTTTGTGCACTTTCCCGTTGGACAGAAGCTTACCCAGTCTCAGATTACACCGCCCCGACCACTGCCAAGCAGCTGGTTCGAGAATTCTTCCCACGGTACGGCTTGCCTCGTGTCGTGTACTCAGATAACGGACAGCCATTCTCATCCGAGTTAATGAAACAGGTTTCCCTTCTGCTAGGATATCAGTGGAGGTTCCATTGTGTCCGACACCCCGAAGCCGCAGGCCTTGTAGAAAGGCATAACCAGACATTAAAGACCCGTCTTGCTAAAATATGTCAGGAGAAAGGGGTCAACTGGATAGTCGCCCTGCCAGTTGCACTGTTCTACATGAGAATGGTTGCACACTCGAGATCAGGGCTATCTCCGTACGAAGTGGTCTTTGGCAGACCACCGAATATGTGGGGGACGCCCATTCCTAAGAAAATTACCGATGTTGATTGTAACATGTTGACAGATTACCTTGCCTCCTTGATGTCTGCACTCCAATCATGTCGTTCACAGGTTGCTGCAGCCTTTCCTGACAACACTGATGTAAAGCCGCATGATACCCGTCCGGGGGACCTAGTTCTAGTGCGGAACTTCGACAGGAAAAGCCCGTTGGAGCCCCGCTGGAAAGCACCGAAGATCATCCTCCTTACTACAAGGACCGCCGTGAAGTTGGAGGGCAGAAAGGGGTGGGTCCATACGAGTCATATTAAACTTTGTAACGAACTGAAACAGGACTCTGACTCGTCCACCCCCACCAAAGACTGTATTAAACCTAGTGACTTTAAAATCTCCGAACGAGAGAAAACTCCCCAAGAGGAGTACCGATTAAAGCTCCGATCTAGCAAGTCAGACAGTTTAATTGTTTAAGTCCTCCCCTAGGTGAATCGGTTAAATAGTTTCTGACATGTACCCCCTAGATCGAGATAGAGAGAGAGAGAGACAATTCAAGAAACATACGTACTGCAAATCACTGCGTAGTCACTGTATAGTGACATTGATAATAATGTTTTTTCTAAGTATTCTAATTATTGTTGCAAGTGTGCTACTTCCCATTTATTGGCCTATTTTCAGGCATGAACAATCTGCTTACAATGTTTCTGCTGAACATTCTTTTAGTGAGTTACCTCCACATGAACTCTCTTACAGACTTGCGCTGCGCAACAACACATTCATTAGTATGCTACATCATTCCCATCAGACTAACAACGCTACAAACTGCTGGATATGTGGCCGACTCCCTCCCTACCAGAATTACAAGGGAGCTCTGCCCCTTTTTCCGTACCCGTTCACTCACAACGGCTCCTGTGGTGCATGGTTTAAAATAATTAATTCCTTAGATCCTGATATTGCTGTTTTCGATGGGAGCTGGGTTTGGGGAAACCTGAACTTAGTTCTGCTCAACGTCTGTTACCCTGACAAGGAGGGACTCCCCATTAGAATAGGAACTGATCTAGAAAATGAAGTATATGAATTAGGTAATTACACAATTAACCTTATGATTCTTACTGTTGAATCCGAAGCCGCACCAGTTCTGCCCGCTATGTCAGTATTACCAGTCACTGGTGAATTATGTGTTAGCAAGAAAGGTTCAGTACACTTAGGTCATAGTAAATGCACTACTGTGGTCGAATTCAGTGATCATGGTAAATCGTCCTTTAAAGCTACCCGTCATTCCTATTTTGTTTGTGGTCATACCGCATACATACGTTTACCTCCGGATTGGGATGGTACCTGTTATATTGCATTCCTTCTGCCACCTGTTTTTCTAGCTCCTCCCGATTATCACAGAAATACCAATCTAGTAAAGAGTAGACTCAGAAGAAATCTCCCGATTGTCGACTATACTGAAACGGCAGGGGAGCAATACACAGATTTCAATAAAGGATTCTTCTTCTTCATAGGCCCCGTCCAAAACAGTAAATTAATACATAGATTAACCAGAACACTTGAAGCAGTAGTCCATGAAACTGCCTCCGCTCTAGGTAACTTAACAGAGGAACAGTCTGCTATACGGATTGTTGTCCTTCAGAATCGTCTTGTTATTGACGTCATCTTGGCAGATAGAGGCGGAGCCTGTAAGGTCATCGGGTCAAGTTGCTGTGTTTTCATTCCAGAAAACGCGCCATCTGTATACAAAGCTATTACACGTCTTCATAAAATTGCAAGTTTGATACATCAGAATCCAGGCACCTGGACTTGGTCCGGTTGGTTCTGGACAACGTTATCCGCTTGGGGATGGAAGATCCTATCCTTCCTAGGCATTGGCCTTGTCATAGTATTCAGTTGTTGCCTGTGCCTACAGTGTGGGCCAGCGATTTGTGGACTGTGCGCCACATCATGTATTGAACATTCCAGTTTTCTCTTAAACAGTCAAAGAAAGAAAGATGAACAAATAATGTTACAAGAACAGACTGATCGATTCATGAGGATCGATATATCATGAAGGGTCCGTAGGGAACAAGGAGGGAATGAGGTAATATAGATTTTTTGGTCAAGTTATGTTCCCTAGCGTGTACCCCACCGACTCCATGTACGAGGTTAAAGTGCATGTAACTTCCCTCCTGTGCCAGCTATGAAGACGCAAATACATTTGCGTCCAACGTTAACATGTCCTCTTTCAGACCCACCATGAATGGGTTGAATAGTCCGTTCCTAAGTATGCCTTGCCAACGTCTTTTTGTGGTGTACTCTACACGTTTTTCAGCTCTGGCAAAGTAGGCCCTGAATTTCTGCCATCGAGCCCTTTCTGTTTTCTGACTCTGAAAGCCTCAGCCCAGGCTGCCCCTGTACCCGTGAACTCTGCCTTACTTCTAGCGCGGCCCTCCGTGCTCAGCTCAGCCTTCTGCCTGCCAAGACTGAATTCAACCTTCGAGTTATCTGTTTCCCTTTCCGAAGACGCATTCCTGCCTACTAGTTTAAGTAAACATTCCCCCAGCTGTAGAGCAAAAGGGCTTGGCCGTCCCGTCTCCGTGCAAGTAATTCATAGCCTCTGTTACCATGCTACAAAGGAAGGCCCATGCCCCCACGCTTCTCATGCAGACACTCAGGCGCTTATACACGCACTCACAGTCAGTATAGAATATCTCCTGCCCCAGAGACCTTTCCGTTCCGATAGTCTAGTTCCTAAACATCAGATATCAGATATGATAGAAGTACAAGTTGATCTGACATGCCAGACTTCTGTCTCTTTCCGCTAGTTGAAATGTCAAGTCCCCCTGCACCCTTCAGTTTCACGTCCATCACACGTCATGCAGCTGCGCGCGCATCCAAGCCTCAGATTTCTGCTGACATTGCAACATTTCCAGTTTAGTGCCACCCACATGTGACACCTACTTGTGACGTTTCTAGAACACACCTCCAGTTACGCCTAGTCCACGCCTTCTGATTACGCACTAGTAACACGTGGATGTTGTTATCTTGTCTTCTCTCAGCTGTTACGCCTTCTATACTACTTTCTATGATGTAAAATAAGTATATAAGCTATGTATTGTCAATAAATTATGGCTCTATCCCTTCCTGGACCCTGTGTGGTGCCAGGAACATGATATCCTGTTCAGGAACAATTCCTTTTTGAGGAATAAAACCCCTAAGAACTCTAACACCACGGACTCTGTTTCCTTCTTTCTGATTGAGTTATTTTTGATTAAGTACTTACCTGCATAGAAATTAAGATGGTAAATTAAATATTTACAAGAGGATCAGGTGGTGAACCCAAACCTCTTGGAGGGGTAGTGACCGGATGCTTAACAATGGGCAAGTGCGGGGCAAATCAAAGGATCCTGAATAAAGCCAGGAAGCAACACCTGACGAACTCACAACTCAGCCAGAAACCACAAATCTAAAAACAAATCCAAGTGGAGCCGAGTGCCAATGCTCTGGGACCTCTCTGCCGCCCCAGGCCAGGAATTGACTACAGGCCTCAAAGAGGGTGGAGTCCATTCAGGCTCACGGACGAGGGGACATCTCGGAGAAATACAGGAAGTACACAGAGAAGGTCCCAGCAAACCCAATGCCAGGACGACAGTCCAACAGGCTAGACCCGCGCCACAAATAACAGTATTGAAAAGGCAGCACCAGACGGCAAAAGACAAAGACCCTAAACCGCAAATACAGGGAAAAATGTATACGTTCACTAAAGTTATAAATGCCCCTGTGGCACAAGCTGGGGCCATGACAGAAATACCAGGAAACAGTATACGTCTCCAAGCGATTTATTCCTCCAGAGAAGTGTTAGAGGGTAAGATCAACGAAATCCAAATCGATGTCAATCTGCTGCGCCAGGACCTCCTCGACATTTCCGAAAAAGTCATGCAGGTCGATCAGCGAATATCAGAAGTCGAAGACACTTGTCACACCAAGTCAAGTCATAAAATTTATATAGCGCACTACATATCCAGAGGGTCTCAAGGCGCTTAGGGAGGGGAGGAGGATTACTTGTCAAATATCCACGTTTTAAGTTGCTTTCTGCATGCTAGGTGGTTCTGGGTAAGGCGAAGGTAAGTGGGGGGAAGTGAGTTCCATGTTTTAGCCGCCAGGTATGAGAAGGATCTACCTCCCATGGTGGTCTTGTTGATGCGAGGTACAGTGGCGAGGGCTTGGCTGGAGGATCGTAGTTGGCGGGGGGGGGTGTAGAAGGACAGTCGTGAGTTGAGGCATTCTGGTCCGATTTCGTAGAGTGCCTTGTGTGCGTGGGTCAGAAGTCGGAAAGTGATCCTCTTATTGACGGGTAGCCAGTGGAGGTTTTTCAGGTGACCAGAGATGTGTTCGTTACGCGGGATGTCTAATATGATCCTGGCTGAGGCGTTTTGGATTCGTTGGAGTTTTTTCTGGAGTTTAGCGGTAGTACCTGCGTAGAGGGTGTTTCCGTAGTCCAGACGGCTCGTGACCAGAGCGTGGGTGACTGTTTTTCTGGTTTCGGTGGGGATCCAGCGAAATGTTTTTTTGAGCATGCGAAGGATGTTGAAGCAGGATGATGAGACGGCGTTGACTTGTCTGGTCATTGAGAGTGAGGAGTCCAGGATGATGCCCAGGTTCCGTGCGTGGTCCGTCGGGATGGGTGCTTTTCCAAGGGCTTCCGGCTACCAAGAGTCGTCCCATGCAGAGGGGGATGTACCTAATATGAGGACTTCTGTTTTATCTGAGTTCAGTTTCAGACGGCTGTGTTTCATCCATTCGGCAACTTCTTTCATTCCTTCGTGTAGGTTAGTTTTGGCGGTGCTAGGGTCATTGGTGAGTGAAAGGATCAGTTGAGTGTCATCCGCGTAGGAGATGATTTTGAGGTTGTGTTGGCGGGCGATGGCCGCGAGGGGGCTCATGTATACGTTGAAGAGGGTGGGACTGAGTGAGGATCCTTGTGGTACGCCACAGATGACTTCAGTGGCCTCGGACTTGAATGGTGGAAGGCGGACTCTCTGGGTTCTTCCGGTGAGGAACGAGGTGATCCATTCTAGTGCTTTTCCTTGGATTCCGATGTTTTTGAGGCGTTGTAAAAGGGTGTTGTGGCAGACTGTGTCGAAGGCTGCAGAGAGGTCGAGAAGGATGAGGGCGACTGTGTCTCCATTGTCCAGTAGAGTTCGAATGTCGTCTGTTGCTGCGATGAGGGCGGTCTCAGTGCTGTGTTTTGCTCGGAAGCCAGACTGTGAGGAGTCGAGGGATTTGTTGGCTTTGAGGAAAGCGGCGAGCTGGTTGTTGACAGCTTTCTCGATGACTTTGGCCGGGAAAGGAAGGAGCGAGATGGGGCGGTAATTTTTGAGTTCGGTGGGGTCCGCTGTGGGTTTTTTCAGAAGGGCGGTGAGTTCAGCGTGTTTCCAGCTTTCCGGGAAGGTGGCGGAGTTGAAGGAGCAGTTGATGACGTCTCGGAGGTGTGGTGCTATGATGGAGTCTGCTTTATTGAAGATGTGGTGAGGACATGGGTCTGTGGGGGATCCTGAGTGGATGGAGTTCATCAGGCGGATGGTGTTGGGTTCCAGTCGTTAAGGGTGTTCAAGGGGGGGTGAATGTTCAGCATATGGTTGGGTGGGTTGGTTGTTGAAGCTGTTGTGGATGTCTGCAATTTTGTTGTGGAAGAATAAAGCCAGGGAGTCGCAGAGGGCTTGGGAGGGGGTGATGTCGTTGGAGTTGGCCGAGGGATTGGTAAATTCCTTGACGATGTTGAAAAGTTCCTTGCTGTTGTGGGCGTTGAATGCTGTTTTCTTGGCCTTTCGGATTAGTTGGTGGTGTATGCGGGTGGCGTTTTTGAAGGCGTCCTTAGTGCTAGTGGTTGGGTCTTTTTTCCAGGCCTTTTCAAGGGAGCGGCAGAGTTTCTTGGACTTCTTAAGATCATCGTTGAACCAAGAGGCCTTCTTGTTGCCAGATTTGCTTTGACGTTTTTTCAGTGGTGCTAGGATGTCGGCGCTGTTGGATAACCATAGGGCGAAGTTGGCGGCGGCTTGGTCTGGGTTAGAAGAGTGGGCTGGGGTGTTTAGAAGGAGCGATGAGGAGATCTGGTCGATGGTGATTTTGTTCCAGTTTCTTTGCAGAGTTGGTTGGGGGTGGTTGATGAGTTTAGGCTTGTTGTAGGTAAAGTGAACGCAGCTGTGGTCAGTCCAGAGGAGATCTGTGGTGTGGCTGAAGGAGACGTGATTGCTGGAGGTGAAGATAGGGTCGAGAGTATGACCTGCTATGTGGGTGGGGGAAGTGACCAGTTGTTTAAGTCCGAGGTTGGCGAGGTTGTCCAAGAGGGTGGTGGTGTTGCGGTCGTTGTTCTTTTCAAGGTGAAAGTTGAGGTCTCCCAGAAGGATGTAATCTTTGGAGGGGAGCGCGTGTGGAGTGATGAAGTCCGTGATGTCTTCACTGAATTTTGCGCGGGGTCCTGGTGGTCTGTAGAGGAGGGTGCCTCTGAGTGTGGTCTTGGGGTCGATGTGGATCTGGAAGTGAAGGTGTTCAGAGTTGGCGAGATTGACGTCAGAGCTGGTTGAGATGTGGATTGATTTTTTTTTTTTTTTTTTTTATGGACGATAGCGATTCCTCCTCCTGTGTGGCCGGTACGGTCCTTGCGTGTGATCTTATAGTCTTCAGGGATGGCAATGGTGATGTCTGGGGCGGAGGAGGCGTTCATCCATGTTTCCGTTAGGAAGGCGACGTCTGGAGAGGTGGTGCCTAGTAGATTCCATAGGTCAATTGCGTGCCTGTGGACCGATCGGGTGTTGAGCAAGATGCATTGTAGGTGGTTGGGGTCGGGGATCTGTGGTGTGGTCGTAGCGGAGATGTTGTCGGTGCCGATGAATTTGCAGGAGTAGCAAGAGAAAGGTCCATGGGTGTGTCCAGGAGCGGCTTGGACGCAGTTGGGGGCGCGACCGGGGTTAAGGGCTAGGAGGGTGGCGGCATCGTAGGTAATGCGGGAAGGCTGGGCAGCGCGAGGGGCAGGGGATCTGGCGCTGGGCGCGGGCCAGGCGCGGATGGGCGTAGACTACAGATATGAAGGAGATGGCCTGGAGGGTTGACGACGCAGAAAATCAAGACAACAGAAACAACCCGTGCTTCATCAGTTTCCCAGACGCAATAGAAGGCTCTGATACACGTGCTTTCCTGCGCACATGGCTAATGGACTCCCTCCCAAAAGCGGGATTTTCCAACTGTTTTGTGATCGAGAGGTCCCACAGAATACCTGGATAAAAAACTCCAACCGGAGAACCACCAAGGCCTTTGATCGCACGTTTTTTAAATTATTAGGACAAAGGCCTCATACTCAGAGAAAAAAGACCAACCGGGGAGATCCGGATCGAAAACGCCAAATTAATGGTTCCCAGACTACTCGAGAGAGGTGCAAAAACAACGCAAGATGTTCGACTTGGTGAAAGAAAAGCTGCAGAACCTCCAGATACGATACATGCTACTCTTTCCAGCAAAATTAAAAGTAATATTCCAGGCCAAAATATTATTTTTTTAAACTCCAGAAAAAGCACGGCAATGCATAGAGGAACGCCCTCCCAAAAGAGCAACAGGGGAACCAACGGCAACCTCCGGGAGAGGCCCCTTTACAGACAATAGACATAGACCATAGAGGCTAAAACTGAAGTTCAACACAGGTCACTCAGAAGACTACATCAGGGCAACACCATACCCGAATAGGAAAACCATTAACAAAGTACTCCAGGCTGCAGACTCTAAAGACACTCACCCGGGAAGCAACTCAAGAAGGAAGACTCATAAAACAGGGAAAAGACACCAACACACCCTGGAGCATACATAACAAGAAATCTCATTGAATCCAGATAGCAACCATCCACTGCTGCAGGACATTAACCTTCTTGAGGAACCCAACTCAGACACCATGGCACATGACCCAGCACTACAGCCGACAAAGTGAGAATGAAGAATGATGACCTATATCGGGCCGTCCGAGTTTTCTCTCCCCCCGTTTGTGTGCATTTGTTTGCTTGTTTCTTTCCTTTAGTTTGCACTTTCGTTTGACTTTTTTGTGTTGTTCCTTTCTCAGTATTTCGTCTCCTCCTCTAAGTCGAGGTTTCAGAGGTTTCAGATACAGACACAGAGACGTGGAGTATGACTTATCAGCTGTCTCCCGGTTTAGTAAACATATATCTGATAACCAGGGAGATAGGAGAATAGGAACACATCTCCGGGATTCAAGGTGGGAGGGCGACAGCCCTCTCCAATCCATCCACAACACAGCTGGTCATGTTGACCCATAGGGGGAGCGGCGTGGGCGGTGGGGGAGAGTGGATGGTATAGGGAGGGTGGGGAGTTGGGGTATTGGGAACAAGAAAGATAAGTTGGAGTTCAAATCAGGCAGAATCCTTTCAAAACAGCACAGTAGGAGTCAAGGGGACACAAGAAGCTCTTTAAACCATGTCACCAGACACTCGCCAAAGCGGTAAAGCAATGCACAATAACGAAACATACTCAGTACTGTCCTGGAATGTGAATGGGTTGGAAAACAAGGTGAAGAGAGGCCAAGAGTCAGCATATATCAAGAGATTAAAGCCTGAGGTAATATTCCTTCAGGAAACGCACCTGAAGGGAACACAACGCAGATTCCTCCTTAGAGGGGCTTATAAAACGCGAGTATATGCAGGTTTCTCTACCGGCGCGAGAGGGGTCGCAATTCTTATCAGGAAATACCTACCTTTCAACATTGAATGCACATGGGTGGACTCTAACGGGACATACGTTGCGGTAAAGGGAATATGGGACAGGAAGGACATCACCCTGATCAGTGTCTATGCCCCCCAGAGATTACAGAAACAGATGTTGGGAAAGCTCTCCGACATCCTCTTGCAGGCGGGCTCCAGTACTCACCTAATAGGGGGAGATGATTTTAATGATGTCACAGACCATCAGCTAGACTGCACCACAACAACCACAAGCTGTCCCAAAGACACACAACTCAAACGCTTTACTGACACATTAGCACTAACAGATAGGTGACGTAGACAGCAACCACATACCAAGGCATCCTCATTTTATTCAGGTGCCTATAGAGTCTTCTCCAGAATCGACAATTTTTTTGGCCCCTGCTGGGGAAGAAACAAAGATCCAGAAAGTAGAATATCTGGCAAGAGGTCTCTCACATCACTCGCCGGGCTCACAGCAAACCAGCAATGGTTGGAAAGTCTATGCCTAGGCACTTTAGAGCCCTAAAGTCACAGGAAATTAAAATAGAGAGAGAACTGTATTTTTAAAAAACACAGGATCTGTGGAGTCCGCCGTAATACTCTGGGAGACATACAAAACGGTCTTAAGAGACAGAGCCCATAACCTAATAGCACACAAAAAAAGTAGAGAAACAGAAAAGATAGCGGAAACTGAATTGAAACTTCTTCAACTAGAGAAACAAGCCCTAACCAGTGAAGATCCTTCATTAATATGAAAGATGCAAGTTATCCTCAGGGAATATTTGCCCCTCGCCCAGAGAGTTGCACAGACAGCGATTCAAGCCATGTACCGGCATCCACATAATGCCGGAGATAAGGCGGGCAAGCTGCTCTCATGGCTCATTAAGGAAGAACTAGATGGAAGATTGGTGACCCAGATAGACTCTGAAGGTGGTCAAACCTGCACTACGCCCACTGAGATAGCGACCTCTTTTGCTCAATATGACGACCTTCTATGCAAAATGCCCCCTGGCAGAGATAGCACTAATAGAAAGATACCTAGCCAAAATAGATGTAAATGTAAATGTAAATGTAAATGTGTGTATACTTGTAAAGCGCACTATCACCTGAAAGGTATCTTGGCGCTGTATACAGCTGTGGAACCCTTCCTGGCTTTTCCTGTGAGATGCCCCCTTACTAGGCACCTCCAAGGTGAGGCCAGGCATCCTGGTGCTTTCGGGGCCATTGTGGAGATTAAGCAAGCTATTGCCCAGAGTTGCAGAGTGAGACCCATGATTAGAGTAGGCACCGAGGCGATAATTATTGAGTCCGTGGACATTGAGCCCAAGACCCTGCCACGTCGGGAATTGCACCCTGCTCCCGGGCCAGACCTCTGCCTCGGGGTCTGCCGCTCTAATCAGTGAGCCACACTGTCCGAACACCAGGAAAAAAAAGTGTCCCAAACAACACTAGAGGAAGAGATAGCACTCACAGAAATTAGAGAAGCCATCAGCACTTTGAAACCCGGGAAAGCCCCGGTGCTAACGGATTACCACCAGAGCTATACAAACAGAACGCAGACCAGCTAAGCCCCCACCTCCTTAACTTGTTCTTAGAAAGGCAACAAGTGGGCATCCTTCCATGGGACCTCCGGATGGCCAAAATAGTGGTAATACATTTAAATGGTAAGCCACCAGAGAGGGAAGGTTCCTATCGACCCATCTCACTATTAAATACTGAGATAAAAAGTTTAGCCCGCATACTAACTAGTAGACTGACAGCAGTCATATCCAACCTCATCTTCCGAGATCAATCAGCTTCATGCCAGAGAGGACAACTAGGCTAAACTTGCGAAGATTACATAATTGGCTAGAAGTCGCAAGTGCCAGGTCAGACCCAGATTTAATACTGTCGTTAGATGCAGAAAACGCATTTGAAACAGTCCACTGCCCTTCCTTATTGTTGACCCTTGAGAAATTTGGATTCCGCCCCAAATTCAGACAATGGATAACTATCCGCTATAAACAACCAATGGCCCGTGTGCGGGTCAATGGAGCAACCTCCAGAGAGTTCACAATAGGGAGTGGTACAAGACGAGGGTGTCACCTATCCCCACTGCTCTTTGCCCTCGTATTAGAGCCTCTGGCGTACATCATTCAGGCACACCAGGAGATGTCCGTTTTTTGCGGAGATGAGAGTGGGACCACAGATGAATGAATATCCCTCTAAGCAGATGATATCTTCCTCTATGTCACAAACCCTCGGGTTAGTCTCCCATGTGCCTTGGAAACTTTTGAATGGTATGGGGAGCACGCCTATAACCAGCAACCCAGGGCTTCCAACCACACAAGACCATGGGACAGCTCAAGATTGAGAAAGACAGGATAAAGTACCTAGGTATATATGTCTCTTTAAATAGACCTGAAGCTCTGAATCAGAATTTATATAGAGTCATCGCAGAATTCAATGCTGACATAGAGAGATGGAAATCATTGCCCCTGACACTTCTCAGGAAAGCAGCACTATACAAAATGATAACATTACCAAGATTTCTATATCTACTCCAGAACACATACTACACATTCAAAGAAGAGGTCTCCATTAGGAAAGATGAGGTCCTGAGGACATTCTTTTGGGATGGTGGGACTCGCCACTCTGGAACGAAACCAATATAACGGGGGGATATCATCACTCCCAGATATTAGGGCATACTATTGGGTGGCCAATTTAATTGTCATTAATGACTGGGAACATATGCCAGGGGACAACCCCACATATGTATTAGAGCGTGCACAATTTGAGATGTGCCCACACACCCATACCTTTAAGGAGGGAAGGAATCTAGGAAGTTACTAGCAGCCACGCAGTTGGTGATAAATGCTTAGAAAAAAGCAGAAAGGCAGGTGAAATGGAGCAACAAAATCACAAGAGAGACTCCATTCGTGGTGAGGGAGACTCAGAGGGCCTGATTCACAGAATGAACTTAAGACTCAATCCTAAACTTACTACTATTTTGGTATTCACAGAATGTTATGTTATGTTATGTTATGTTATAGGTATTTATTGTGCGCGCAGCTGCTCCAGCAAAGGAGCGTCCTGGCGCCCTAACAAGATAGAACATAGCACAACTCAAAACCAAATCAGAACGGGACAGCTAAAAGGAGAGACTAAAACAGAAAAGTTTTGGCATTCACAGAATGAACTTACTACTTTTGGTATTCACAGAAGTTATGATTTTGTCTTAAGTTTGTCTTAAGACAAACTTAAGACAAACTTAAGACAGACTTAAGACAAAATAATAACTTTAGTCTGTCTTAAGTCTGTCTTAAATTTGTTTTAAGACAAAATCCTAATTTCTGTGAATACCAAAAGTAGTAAGTGCATTCTGTGAATACCAAAATAGTAGTAAGTATAGGATTGAGTCTTAAGTTCATTCTGTGAATCATGCCCAGAGAATTTGTAAAATTAAAGGGTTTTAAGAAGTGGGATTTGCTGACCATCCCTAAAATTAAAGACATACTAGATTGAAATGAACTCACCACTTTTCCAAATCTCCAAAAGAAATACGAACTGCACCAGAAACAATATTATAAATACATACAGTTGGCACACGCATGGAGGGCACAGAGAATTGACATTGGGAGAATCCCCGAAAAAGCCCCGCTTGAGGGGAGACTTCTCATGGGGTAAATCAGCGAGAAAGCAGTCTCATGACGTGCAGACCTTTCATCAATAATAAGCCAGACACTCTCACGAAACTAAGGGCAAGGTGGTGGGAACTAGAATTGGGAGCCATTGGTGACCTTGATTGGGAGACTCATTTGATGCACCCACGAGAAGTAGCTATTTCGTCTCGACTCCGCCTCATCCAATTTAAGATTCTACATAGGACTTACTACAACAGATCTCGTCTACACACAAAGGGATGGGATGATACTCCTAAATGTCTCAGACTTAGGCCTGGTGGTCGCCAAGCAAGATCAGGCACACAAGTGGAGGACGGTACAGCGTTCCACGTTATGTGAGTGGAGAAGGGGAATGGACTTATACATGTCAGGGAAAAAAAAACACCTACATAGCTCGTGGATTTCCCGGAGAAGTTCAAGAAAATCTGGAACCCATGGATACAGTATTATGGACTCCTGGGGGGAGGGTTCACAGTAAGTTTCCCAACTCAAACTGCTAGGTAATGCAGAAGAGTGGAGGGCTGGGACAGAGAATACAGGTATTTGAGAAGTATACATCACTAGACTATGTATCGACGTTGCACGTGACCAAACCTCTTGTTGATTACATTATGGTGATTTTGAATCAACTGTTTGAAAGTATATGCTGTACCTGTATTAAGAAAAATGCCTACCTGCTACAAAGAGGCTTTGTGAGGCATGTGAACCATTGACATATACACATATAACTAGCTCAGTGACCATGACAATGTGGGCAAACATATATGACAGCCTCAGTGCTCTGCTCTCACTGAAGACACCCAAAAGTACAAATGTTATCATGGCTGCACTGACATTATAGTAAAAAGTTACAGGCGTGTGACCCATAGACCACGTCGGGATCGGGGTATAGGGTAGAAAAACAAACAATATCCCAACAGGTAATATTTCTTAGGCAATTAAGTATGTATGCAGTAAGCATTACTAGAACAGAAAATAAGGAGACCACTTTTCAATTGATTCAAGATTGTTATTCATCTTATATTTATATCAAAAACATTCTTTCATGGTCAAGTATATACAGTTATTGCAGCACTGTATAGAAGAAATCATGTGACAACCAAAATGCACTTGGTGCACAAGTACGTGTGAGTGAGGAACGTGGCGACGCAAGTGACTGGGTGAACAGCGTGGACGGCGCACAGTGAACAATACTGCAAATAATATAAAGTGAGTGGATCAAGAATAGTGGCAAAATGACATGACTGTATAGGATAATTTTGCAATTTGTGTTGAGCCACAGTAGAAAATGCGCCTAGTATCGCGCTGTAGAGTCGAGAACATGTTTCTTTAAATTTGAGGAACAGATTTTTCTCCAGATCTCCGGGACATCTATGGGGAGTATTTTTGCGCCAAGCCTGGCGAATTTGTATGTTCATCTATTTGAAAAACAACATGTTCTCGACCACAGCAACCCTTTTTTACATCAAGTGGTGCTGTGGAAGAGATACATAGATTACATTTTTGTGGTTTGGCGTGGGCACCATGACTGAAATCTTAGATTTCCATGCCTGGCTTAATAGTCAGAATCAATTCCTCAAATTTACAGTAGAATTCAGTCACACTCAACTGCCATTTTTGGATATCCAGATTTTTCCTTTAGAAGGGAAACTAGGATGTGAGTTGTATAAAAAACCCATGGCCAAGAACTCATTGCTAGCATTTGGTAGTCATCACCCTAAAGCTCTGCGTGAGAATTTGCCGGTTGGACAGTTCCTACGTTGACTTAGGAATTGTTCTGAGAAACCTCTTTATGAAAAACATGCTAAGACATTGTCCGCGCATCTCAAGGACCGCAACTATCCGAGACGCCTGGTCAGACAGGCTTGGAAACGAGCTTCTAACAATGATTGAGAGGCGCTGTTGGGTGCTCGGATTGAAAAAGAACCACTCAATAGACTTACCTTCATGAATACGTTTAGCACGCTTTCTAATCAGGTACAAAAAATGATACAGAGACGTTGGAGGATTCTCAACATAGCTACTGAGATAATTCTTCTTCCTCTTTTTTCCTTTAAAAGGGGCCCTAGCTTCCGAGACAGTCTTGTGCACACCAGACCAAAAAACAAAACCATGAATAAAGAGGTTACCAACACGCTATGGAACCTTCCCGCGATCCGCGGGCATCATCCCCGTGGGTGTTGCAGTGCCTGTCCACAGACCAAGAAAACAGAAATTGTTGACATTGGTACAGGCATTCCTTGGATTCTGAAAACTCATACCAACTGCAACTCTTTCAGAGTGATTTACATGATCACCTGTCCTTGTTCGCTGAGATACATTGGGTACACCACATGCAAAATCAAACTTAGAATCAGCGAACACAAAAGTACCATCCAACGTAATAAGCAATCCACAGGTCTTTCAAACCACTTTCTCAATCTTAAACACAAAGCAGAAGATATGCAGTGGTTGGTCCTTGAACTTCCATTTATACCCTCACACATTAGTGACATTGCTAGATTCCTTTTTATTAAGGAACAAAAATTGATTTTTCGGCTCAAATGTGACACTGAAGGCCTCAATGATGAGATTCCTCTCTCTGTAATTTGCAGCCCTTGATCGTATAAAATATACTGGAGATTTTCTACATGACTGTCACTTTTCAGGAAACCAAAGTTAGTCTTATACTGGAACGATATTATCATATTGATCACCATTATGCAATACATTCAGCTAGAGGAAATAAACATCATGTCATCCTTCCTGAAGCCTGTAAACCTGAGCTGATTTTTGCTCTGTGATTGTATATATTGAATGTATAGGGTCAACAAATATTTTAATATCTCGGGTTCCGCTATAGCCTGAATGACTTAAAGCACATGGTATGTGCATTTACACACCGTCTGTTATTAAAGGTAACCATTATTGTAAAACAAGCGATGAACCGTATTATCCATCTACTTTGCGAAGCGTACAGACTGTATTCATATCTGTCTGTGCACGCATTATTGGTGTATTGTGGTACCTTGATCCTATAGGTAATCGGCAAACCAACGTTCAGTACTAATTTACATTTCATACTTTAGTCACGAAGACATATTTTGCTCGTGAGCATATTCGCCAACATATTCTCAATCCAGTCAACAGCATACACCGTGCAGTAGGCATTGTGTTACGGTATGGAGCATGTGCAGCCGATGATATGAGGCGACACTGTAGTGCGCATGCTCTGTTTATGCGCACGCTATGTTTAAGCCACGAGGGCAAGACTACGCCCTCACAACTACATTTTCCACCGTTTCAGAAAGGGAAATGAGCGCTGTTGAGCATGCGCTCGACAGAGACAGTATTTCCGGCACAGGTAGACATGCGCACTACGCTAATGGGCATTTCCGGGAAAGTCAGGTGCGAGCCATTATCAAATCATGGGTACTATAAAGAGACACTGTTTGTGCCAAACAAGTACCTCCCCTTCAGCTTGGTCTAAGAGAGGGGTACCGACGGACAGGTGAGTCTCGATAGTCCCTAAGCAGCACCTTGACCTTTCTCTATATTGCTTTGTGTTTTTGGAGCATTGTTACTTTTTAAAACAGTAAGGAATCTGTATGCAATTTGACCACACATGTCAACTATTCACATCTGCGATATAAGGTGTTTTACAACATGGCAAAACCATTGACTGTGTACTAAGGTCTGAATATTTTGATCTTAATGCTTATTGATTCCCCTTTTCCTCATTATGTTTTGGCCTGTATCAAAGGTCTATGGTCTGATTTTTATTTTGTCAACACAAAGGTTTTTTTAGGGATGGTGGACACACAAACAGTTGATGTCGGTGTGTTCCTTCTACCCCATATAGAGTGGGGCCTCCGTAACCGAGCAGTTGCCGGGTGAGGTGAGGGGAGGTGAGTACACTTAGAATTTAAGTACAACATTTGTTTAGCATACTATATGCCTATTCACCTCTTTGGGTACATACCCCCTCTGTAATTTTTTATACAGCAGGTCTGCATTGAGACAGAGATCTAGAAGATGGAAGTGTAATACATCACTATATTAATTGATGTATATTTACTGTTGTTGAAGGAATGAAATTGCACCCCCTATCAAATGGATATTTTGACAGATCAGTGTCTACCAGGTTCTGGTAGGGAGCATCGTGACACCGATTTAAACATTTGTTTTACACTTAAATTTTTCTTACATTTTTCTTACATTATTTCAGTAGTGTATACCATTCATGGTCCTGACGAAAGCCAGGTTAGTGTCACCTATTTGGCTGAAACATGTCGACCTTTGTCCTATTGCTATGAGATAGTTATTTTTTCAAACTATCAGGTTTCGCCTTTTTAATCTTGGCACTTGGTTTACACTTATTAAAGTACTGTCGTGTATCCCAGTAGCCATTTTTAAACTTCACTATTTCTTTTTTGCACTGCAATTTTTCAGCACCACTGATTGAGATCACACTTGAGTTGATTGTCAATTTTTTGAGTATAGTGCAGGAGGGTTCCCCCGAGCTAGGGGTGTACTGCACTATATTCATTTATCTAATTCCCAGATTACGATGCTCCGCCAGTGTGGTGGGCTGATGGGGTTCATCTCAGCATAGTGGGGCTGAATCTGCATTGTTCTTAGACTTCACTTATTCTAGATTCTCCGTCTCTTTACCGGTTGACCGGTATTCTCCCCTTTTTTTTGTTTGACTAGTTATAGGGGATTGGAGCCTACCTTGTTGTTAAAAATGTTTTCCCCTGGATCCTCCTTTGTAAATATGTTTGTCAGGGATAAGGGGCAGCCAAATCAGAGCTGCAGGGGCGACTCACACACAATGCAGTACACACACATAAGAATAAGAGCACCTCAACATTGACAACAATGAATTAATGTATTAGCACATGCTCTGCCAGTGGTCCTTTTGTACTGTTCCATGGTTGCTAAGGACGGTCACAATGTGACGTGTTCATGTGAAGAAATTGTCAATTAGGTAATTCCTACAGGCCATTCCTGCTGCAGCTGCAGTGGTGTGTGGTCCACCTGCCTCATCTTCCTCATCATGGTTCGGTGCATCAGGCAGTTGTATCCAAAGGTTATTGGTGCATAGACAAATGTTGTGCAACACACAGCACGCAACGATCATCTTGCACACGATGCCTGGGCTGTACAGAAGCCTTCCACCTGTGATGTCCAGGTACCTGGAACATGACTTCAACATGCCAAATGTGCGTTTCACGATGCCCATGATGCGTTTGTGAGCCCAATTGTACTGCCTCTCGGCCTGTGTGTTCGGGGCTCGGAGGGGTGTCATCATCCATGTGCAGAGTGCATATCCTTGATCACCTGTGACAGCACAGAGAGACATGAGTCAATTGTTGGTTCTGCTTGATGTATTGGCAGCCTCACTAGGTCATTGCTGTGTGATATGTGTGACTCATTGGTTCCTGTATGACATGTACTGCTTGTAACAAATGAGCGGCATCAATGTGTATCAAGTAGCCTCACTGCTGCTCCTACCTCCTACCTCCTCCGAGCCTATTTTCTAGTCTGCGCAGCACTGTTGCTTCACTTGCACTGCTACTGTCTGCGCATGTCCACAAGCCTGTCAACGACACTGTGATGTTGTGCGTTGAAGGTGGCCGACAACATGTGTGTAGGCCTATGGTAAGGATAGGGAAGACACACAGACATAGAGTTCACGGCTGTCTGAACCCACCAATGCGGTTGAGGGTAGACCTTTGGCTTATGCTCCGGTAACAGTGACACACAAACAACAGTTGGCATGTATCTCCTGGGCCCGATCATTCATTTATCCCTTTGGTTGAGGACGCACTCCAGGGGCATGTTCTATTGCAATATTGTCCATTACGGGACGGGTGACCCCAACACTACAACAGAGACACAAGCATTAGTGATCAGACAATCAGAAATCCAAAATTCAAACAGCAAGGGGCCATGACTTGAGCTGCACAGAGTTACTGACCCAGGAGCAGAAAGAGGGTGCAGTCTGCGATGAGGCGTGTACAATGGTATGTACTCTGTCATTACTAAATCAAGACTCAGTTCCAAATGCGTGACCTACTTGACCGCAGTTTAGGTTGGAGGCAGCGAAGGAGTAGGTCAACGAGAAAGAAGTGCTGGGGGCGTGTGTCGCGGAGGCCGTGATGGTCTTGAGGAAGCTGCCATGGTCGCGGTCCTCGGCTTGGAGCTTGCACCGGCACGTGGTGGGTCCTCTTTGACACACGCCGGTGTCTCCAGGGGAGCAGAGAGGCCTGTTGCGCAGGGGCGGCCAAGACTAGATTGGGGTCGAGCGGCCTGGGTTGCAAAAGGCGCACAGGATTGCAGGCACCGCCGCTCACGGCATCGGCCTCGTGGCCGGGTGAGAATTCCGGATGAGAAACACACCCAGAACAACAGGCTTTTTATTCACACCGCTATGCTGGCCTGGCATACGCCGGGCTAGCCCACTTCGCTCACACTTACAGGGGGGACGTAACAAGCTACATTTCCGCAATCTTCACTAATGGCTAAGGTCACATGGTTGCGTCCACTGTCCACTACACTCCAAACCCCAGCAGAGTATGTCGACATGGTAACGTATGTGGTCTGCATACTGAAGTCTGTCCAGCACATCCACGTCGCACTTGTCATTGTGAACATTCTCTTTCATGGGTCACTTGCCCCTTCGCACATGCATGTTTCCCACCTCTCCCCACATTCTGGGACGGGTGACCCCAACACTACAACAGAGACACAAGCATTAGTGATCAGACAATCAGAAATCCAAAATTCAAACAGCAAGGGTCCATGACTTGAGCTGCACAGAGTTACTGACCCAGGAGCAGAAAGAGGGTGCAGTCTGCGATGAGGCGTGTACAATGGTATGTACTCTGTCATTACTAAATCAAGACTCAGTTCCAAATGTGTGACCTACTTGACCACAGTGTAGGTCGGAGGCAGCGAAGGAGTACGTCAACGAGAAAGGAGTGCTGGGGGCGTGTGTCGCGGAGGCCGTGATAGTCTTGAGGAAGCTGCCATGGTCGCGGGCCTCGGCTTGGGGCTTGCACCGGCATGTGGTGGGTCCTCTTTGACACACTCCAGTGTCTGCAGGGGAGCAGAGAGGCCTGTTGCACAGGGGCTGCCAAGACGAGATTGGGGTCGAGCGGCCTGGGTTGCAAAAGGCACCGGGTGGGAGGAGCCGCCCTGGCAAACATGTTGGCAATTCAGGATGAGAAACACACCCAGAACAACGGGCTTTTTATTCACACCGCTATGCTGGCCTGGCGTACGCCGGGCCAGCCCACTTCGCTCACGCTTACAGGGGGGACGTAACAAGCTACATTTCCGTAAACTTCACTAATGGCTAAGGTCACATGGTTGCGTCCACTGTCCACTACACTCCAAACCCCAGCAGAGTATGTCGACATGGTAACGTATGTGGTCTGCATACTGAAGTCTGTCCAGCACATCCACGCCGCACTTGTCATTGTGAACATTCTCTTTCATGGGTCACTTGCCCCTTCCCACATGCATGGTTCCCACCTCTCCGCACATTCTGCTATTGTGTGGCTGATGTGCCATGGCGTGGATGGCTTGTGTAGATGGCTTGGGTTACCACTGTAAGTTGTGTTGTTGTGTCTGGTAGGTGGGCATGTCGTTTGGCATGTTGTATGTGATTATGTAATGTGTGTATTCCCAGAGTTGTGATTTGCATGATTGTGGAGTTGATGTGTGTGGTGTGTTCGTTTGGTACTTACCGACGAGCAATGCATTCCCATAGCCTCAAAGCGCTGGTTGATGATGGACTGTCGGAAGATGAAGGCATCATGCACTCTGCCTGGGTAGTTGGCGACGACATTGATGAAGAGTCACCGGTGGTCGACTATTGCCTGCACATTGATGGAATGCGTGTGCTTCCTGTTGCGGTAATTATGTGCAGTAGTGGCCGGGGGCACGAGGAGTACATGTGTGCAGTCGATTGCCCCCAACCCGTGCAGGAAGCCAGCTATGGCATAGAAGCCTTGCATTGTCTCCAGCTGTACCTGTGCAGTGTGTGGGAAGTAAAGGGTCTGGGGTGTGTGGTAAATAAAATTACCGGGACTATTTTTCTATACATTAAATGACAATAAGGATAGCTCATAAAAAATGAGAGGCAGAGTCCGTGGTATCTGAGTCATACGGGCTTTAATTAAGATGACTCGAGTCACTGAGAATCGGGTTCCATCACCACTAAGGTTCAGGAAGGGATATCTAACGTTTTATTAACATCACACATTATATATAGTAAAACTGTACAATTTCAATGAATACAGTAGGCGTAACAAGTGAAAGGAGAGAGATAAGAACACATGGGCGTAAAAGAAGGCGTGTAAGGAGGCGTACACGAGGTGTGTACCAAATGAGTCACAGAAGTGTCACAAGTGGGTGGAAGCATAGGGAAAATCTGCAGGGTCAGCAGAAACCTTTACCATACATGCGCGCGCAACTGAACATGACGTGGTATGGACGTGTAACTGGGGAGAGCTGGGGGGCTTGACTTTAGCACTAGTAGAGGAGTCTGGTGTCTGGGATGTCAGAACGACCTGCACCTATAGCATATCTGATATCTTGTGTTTGGAGGATGTATTGTCTGAAGTGAAAGGTCTCTCGGGCAGAGGCCGTTCATTACTGAATGCTAGTGCGTGCATATGTTTCTTCGTGCAATGCGCGGGCCATGGGTCTACTATGGTAACGGGTGCAGTAAATTACTTGCAAGGAGACAGGAAGGCCGGGCCCTTTGCTCTGCAGGCGGGAATATGTTTACCTATTTCACTAGACTGGAATGTGTTTTTGCGGAGGCTGAACAGATAACTGTAGGCAAAATACCGTCTTGGCAGGCAGGCCAGGCCGAGCCGGGCACCGCTCGGCTGGGCAGGAAGTAAGGTAGAGGTCAGGGATGCATACCTAAACTGCAGCTTTCTGAGACAGAAGAGGCTCGGAGCCTCAATTCAGGGCCTGGCTCAACTGGGCCAGGAAAACGTGGAAAACGTGTGCTTTGCAATATTTAAAAGTGCACCATGTAAATGCATTGGAAACATAGGCCTTAATGCGGAATCGGTACTTTATACATGGAGGGCCCACTAACTGACATGCTAACATTAGACGGAAATGCAGAGGCATTATCATGGCAGACACGGGAAGGGAATTACACAATAGCATGGACATACATGGGACATAGGTACATGGATAGGGTGCGAGTGGGGGGACACACTGACTACCTAAAAATTTCTGTTTCCTCATTCCCTCCTTGGCCCCTACTGCGCCCTTTAGGATATATCTATTTTCATGAGACCATCTATTTGTTCGTATAACATCATTTGCTCATCTTTTTTCATTCAGGCACGGGAACGTGAACGTGGACGGGGAACACAAGCAGTGGCGCACAAGCCGCAAATCGCTGGCCCACATTGCAGACAGAGACAGCAACTGAAGAGTATGAGCAGTATTATTCCTAGGAATGACAGTACTTTCCATCCCCAGGCTGATATCACACTCCAGAGCCAACCGGACCAAGTCCAGGTGCCAGGATTCTGGTGTATTTGATGAGCTATTTTATGGAGCCTTGTTATTGCTGCATACACTGATGGTGCGTTATTTGGAATAAACACACAACAACTGGAGCCGATCACTCTACAAGCTCCGCCCCTATCGGCCAGGATGACGTCAAGAACAAGGCGGTTCTGAAGAACAACAAGTCTCATAGCAGACTGCTCTTCGGTCAGGTTACCTAAGGCAGAAGTAGTCTCATTCACTACTGCTTCCAAAGTTCTGGTTAATTAGCGTATTAGTTTACTGTTTTGGACGGGACCTACAAAGAAAAAGAATCCTTTATTGAAATCTGTATATTGCTCCCACGCTGTCTCAGTCTGATCGACAATTGGGGACTCGATCTCCCTCTTATGTCTTACATGTACGAGATGGGAATCTCGATGATAATTAGATGGGGCTAGGAAAACAGGTGGCAATAGGAACGCAATATAACATGTTCCACCCCAATCTAAGGGCAAACGTACATAAGCTGTCTGACCACAAATAAAATAAGAATGGCGGGAAGCTTTGAAAGTAGACTTTCCTTTATCACTGAATTCAACCACAGTATTACAATCACTGTGTCCTAGGTGTACTGAACCATTCTTTCTAACGCATAATTCGCCTTTCACGGGTAAAACTGTTATAAACGGTAAGTCCGAATTAGTCTCGGACTGGACGTTCAGAATCATGAGGTTAAGGGAAAAATTACCTAAATCATACACTTCATTTTCTAGATCGGTCCCTGTCCTTTGGGGAAGACCGTCCTTGTCTGGGAAACAGGCTTTATTCATAACTGTATTCAGGTCTCCCCATATCCAATTGCTCTGGGAAACTGTGGACTTACTGCCTAGTGATAACATTAAAGCAAACCATGCTCCGCACGAACCATTGTGCATAAATGGATAAGGAAAGAGGGGCAGAGCTCCCTTCATTTTCTGGTAAGGTGGGAGCCGGCCACATACCCAGCAATTCGTGACATTGCTGGTCTGATGAGAATGGTGTAACATTCGGATAAAGGTATTGTTGTGCAGTGCTAGTCGATAGGATAATTCGTGAGGTGGCAGGTCACTGAATGTGTGCTCTACAGTGTCATTGAAAGAGGAATGTACATGTGAACCAAGAGGAGGAAAGAAAACATGTAGTGTCAAGCTCATACATATAATCGATATACTCAGAAAAAACATGATGATCAAAGTGATAATACATCTGCTGCGTAGGTTTTTGCAATATTTGTCTTTCATTTCATTTCGCCTATCTCTCTGACTATTTGGGTCTATCTCATACATGTCAGGAACCTGTCTAACTGTCCGGATGGATGGGGACACTAAAGAAGGCGTTTTTGCGATCAATTACAGTGAAGAACGCAGCTTGGGAATCAATGGCAGTCAATAGGGAGGAAATGTCTGGAACCACTGGGTACTGGGGTATTATGCATTTGTTTAATTCTCGAAGGTCAATCACCAGTCTATAGACCGGTGGTGCATTCGGGTCAGTTCGTTTAAGGATCGGAATGATAGGAGAATTACATACATTGGAGTCAGTTTCTACAACCACTCCTTGTGCAATTAGTTCGTCAATAATTTTCAGTAAGGCCGCTACAGCCTCAGGTGGTAACTTGTATTTTCGGATTGGGGCAGTACAACTCCTTGTTTGAGAGTAACACGGTATGGTGTAATGTGCATGCAACCTACATCAGTCGGACCTTGCGCACATAAATGCTGTGGTACATTCTGTAATCTTGGATCAAAATCTCTCAACACATAATGTCCTTTAAAATCACGTAAAAACAATCTCACTCCTTCCGGAGAACAACAAATCACTGCTCCTAGTTCTTTCAACGTTTTTATACCAAGCAAGTTTTCTGGACATGATTTCGTAAGTAACAAGTCTGTAGTGCGGGACAATGAACCAACTTCTAGGGAAACTGGCTTTGACACTTCGTTAACAATAGGCTTTCCTGAAAATCCCAGGGAAATATTTCGTGAGCCTGAGAGGGGTGCCCCTGGAACCTCGTCATGACTGATGGTAGTTCTGCTCGCCCCTGTGTCAATCAAAAACTTTCTGTCTTTCCCTAATACCTGACTATGTACATAGGGACCCTCTTGATCTACAGGAACCTCGATAAGGGGCAAGCCAACCTCCCTCTCTAGGCTGTTTCATGAATACTGTTGATAATCCGGGTAATCTGACTGAGCATACTGGTACATTTGCTGTGTAACTGTGCTGTGTAATTTGTTGTTGTGTGGCAGCTATGGGCTGGGGTACGGCTACTGTCTGTTGGGCGTTCTGAGGAGGTTGCGTGTTCTGCGGAATATGTTCCTGTCTAGGAGGACGCGGTCTTTCTTTCGTCTTGCCTGTAGCTGTATTGTGTTTCAGGACGGCACATTCATTTATATAGTGACCTGGCTGTTTACAATAGTTGCACGTCCCTTTTACAGGTGGCGCGCCTTTTCTCTGACCATCAGCAGCCGGAACAGTTTGGGCAACTAATACTTTCATTTTCGTGTCTTTCATGCGTCTCTTTTCGTGTTCCTGCTCCTCTCTAATTCGGTTCTGATGGTACTGTAACATTTGTAACATTTGGGAAGGGGTATTAGCTTGCCAGGTACTCTCAACCTTTAGTACTCTATTTTTAACCTGCGGTAAAGAATTCTCTACTAATTTGGTCACAAACAGATGTGGATACGATTCACTACTTGTCTTTAGGCCGCTATTTATAATGAAACATTTTTCGAATCTAGAATAGAAATCACTAGTGTCTTCATCTTGTTTCTGTTTGCAGGCTGAAATAGCATCCCAATCTTCCTTTTTAGTTGTCAATAACCTCGGCAGAACCTGTATTAATAATTCTGGTAATTCTTTAGATTTATCCCCGAGGCCAGTACCAGGGACTTGTGTATTATCCTCGTTTTCTAATTCTACACAATTAAATGCAGGTACCAGGACTTTTAACATTTTAAGTGTATCAGCATATGTATACTCTCCCTTGCGGAGCATGTCCTTTAATTCACGGTGGAACCCTGCTGGATCTTTATCGTGACAGGGTAGCAATTTCTTCATTTCCAATAATTCCATTTTCATCAAGGGTGTGTATACAAATACTCGTTGAAACGTACCCGCGTCAGTTCTGACGGGATGAACCTCACGTAAAGGATTCTGTCTGTCTATGTAAAAGGTCTTACTTTCTTGGTGTGGAACAGGAACGAAATGTGGAGTCAGGAAAGTCCTGTATTTGTGTCGCTGTTCTAGAATGACATTAATTAATTCAGTACCTAGGCCTCTCCATCTTGCTAGGAGTAAATCATCCAATAGATTATATAGGGGACCTGGATCAGAATGCTGACTCTCGTATAATGTAATGAGATGTTGAATCATGTACATACCAGCTAATCGCTGTTCTTCCGGAGGAAGACTCAAAAATGTTTGCGCTACTATGTCATCTTTATATACGCTAGTATTGCCAGCCCATTGTACTGCTGACCGGGCTAGTTCCTGTTCATGCATGGTACTAAGTTCGCTACTCCCTACTCGTCTTTTTAATGCTTGGTCAGTGACTTGAAATATATGTTCAAGGGAATACTGTTCTGGTATGGGAGAAAGAAAACATTTCTTACATTCTGGGCGTATAGGTCTATCAAAGGGTCTCGCCCTACCTACGTAATTTATTTTATCCGGGTTCTCAATTGCTACATCATCGTCTTCTGAGACTTCGTCATCCTCTTTCTCGGCTTCTCTCTCCGCCCTTTCCCTCTCGTGTATCTCAAGGATTTCTTTACGAATCTTTCTGTACATGGCTTCCATACAACTCTGTTTATCATGTTTACCATCAGCTATGTTGTCACTCCATTTTGTCAGGACTTTCATCTCGTCTTTATCTTTACCTGGCTGGTCTTGTTCCCTTATCAAACAATTAATCAAAAACTGTAAGATCATATGTTGAAGCTCCACTTTCCTATGTGCCATGGCCTCGTGAATACTTTCTGGTCTCTCCCCCGTTCTAATAAAGTGATATATGTTGTCTAAATGTTCCCTCATGTCTGGTAGAATACTCAAATAGTTTGAAACGCGTCGTACACGTAATGAATATACAAGCATTTGACCTTCACCTGGTACTGGATCATATATGCAATCAGTAAGGTACTGTCTAAGGGTTGCGTATGTAGCTGCTTTTGGTGTGCGCTGTAATGCTAGTTCTCGTAGTGATGTTCGTTTTAACTGAGGCGGGGTGAGGGGGTCTCCTCCCGCTGCTCCTAAACTGAGATCGCCTAGGCCTGAGTCGACCATTACTGGCTGTGCTGTCGCTGGTAGTATAGCTACTGGTAACGTTGTCACTGGTATGGTAGGTTGATCTTGAACTACAGGTGCTGGGAGAAAAGGATTGGGAGGGGGGTTGGTAACAGGAGGAACAGTGGGGGTAGTCGTGTTAACAGGGTGAGGAGGAGGAGGATTAGTAGGTGGTACACGTACATTTACATACTCTGGAGCAGCGTCATCTAAATAGGAAGAAAGGAAAATGTCCGCTGCGGTCTGTTTATGACGGAGTTTAGTTGGGACCAGTGGTGGCGGCAAATTACTGAGTACTTCCGGGGTCACTTTGGGTAGGCCCTCGGCGAGAAGGGGGTACATGCCTTTCATAAGGGCATTTCTTTGTCTATCTAATTGTTCTGCTCTAACTCGTTCACCTTCTTCTAGTAATTCCTTTTCTGTTTCCTCAGGTGCCAAGCTTATGATGACATCCAAGACAGGTGTGATGAACTTAGACTGGGCTGGCTGTGAGATTCCTCCGACTTTGGCCGTTGTTGGTTGGAAGGTCCCAGAGGCCAACAGGTACAGGACAGCCAGCAGTTTTTTCTGCAGAGGGATGTTGATTGTCGGCTGTGTTGGTACCGTTGTTGCAGCGGTACTCCAGTAATAATTTCTAAACCAGCATCACCGTTTCCCTGAAATGTCCAGCCACGCATTCATTCACCAGTGGGGCCCATAACACTGCACACTTTTTCTTTTACCACTTTAACTCTACTTCAGGGATTGTTGAAAACACAGAGGAGTAATGCTGTAACATTGGCGGAGTGTCTAAACCTATTTTAACTATTTATTATTTACACCTGCAGTTTTAAACGATTTGCCATGGATTCTCAACAAATGTAAATTTTATTCAGACACACCACCATAGTGGCAATGGATCTGCTAGTAAGAAAAATAGGAGTAGGAAAATACAAGACCAGATTTAATTCTCCATTTATCTAATTTTTTATTAAAAGCAAACTTTTAGCATGTTTAACATTTAGGCATTTATTAATTCTTTATTCAAAAATCTTAAGAAACTTTATTTCAAAATGATAATTTTCTTTAAAAGCTCGGAAAATAGACATTTATTTCAGTTCAGTGGGAAGTTTAGCAAAGAACAGATAGTCCCAAATTCATTCTCTCCTAGCATCCCTAACTAACGCCCTCATCTTATCCTTCAGTCCTGCAAAGAAAACAAGAAATATTTCAAAGAGTCTTACATCCAGGAATCAATCTGCAATCAGGCAGCACTTCGAGATGAAATCGGAAAGGAGCATAGTTTGAAGCAAAATCAGGGGTTTTATACACTAATTCTCTAACTTAATCCATACTACTATTATAAAGAGAGAACTTGCACCTTTTGGCCAGGTAAACTCGGGAACCACAGCACCAATCACAAAACCGAATACAGCGTTGGAAAGGGCAGTTGCAGCAGAAGGACATAGGCTATGCAGACGCCCACCATTTAAATTTAAAATGTAAAAGAACCGTGCCAGCAAAGTAGTCCCTTGTGGGCGTGTCTGCATTGTGCTGTGGGTGTGTGCTGGGGGGCGTGACAATCGCTGGGGGCATTCCGTTACGAGTGTTGTTTTTTCTTCCCAGGTTCTATACATTCCTGCTCCCTTTAAATAGTAATTCAGTGGAGGTCCCATTCTCTTAGAAGCACCCCAAGCACAGTTATGGGCAAAAATACAACTAAAAGGCCCTGCAAAGCATTATGGGATAAGCTTAGCATAACTTTTTAGCATTCATGAAAGGGTTTCAATGTTTTTGAATTTTACTCATCAGGGACATCTTGGGACGACGAGGTGAACTGCAGCTTGATGTATAATATTTTAAATGCTATTGCATTTGCCTCATCAGGGACATCTAGGGACTGCGAGGTGAACTGCAGCGTGATATATAATATTTTAAATGCTATTGCATTTGCATCATCAGGGACATCTAGGGACATGAGTTGAACTGCAGCTTGATGTGTAATATTTTAAATGCTATTGTATTTGTCTCATCAGGGACATCTAGGGACCATGAGGTGAACTGCAGCTTGATGTATAATATTTTAAATGCTATTGCATTTTCCTCTTGGGGACAACTGGGGAGAACGAGGTGAACTGCAGCTCTTTGTAGAATTATTTGGATACTATAATATTCACTTCCCACTGCTAATCTCGTCCCATAATGGTTTGCAGGGGCTTGATCTCAAAATCATCACCTCTCTCACTGCTTGCTGGAAGCTAATTTCACTTTTGTGAAATTACTATATGCATTTTAGCATGTAGAAATACATGTTATTTTACCTTGAATATATGAGGTTTCTGTTTTAATAATTGGAAATCTGACTAAATTCCGGCCATCCCTACTTTAAATACCCCTGCACCCCATAACCATAACCCACCCTTACTCTATAAAATACCCCAACACCCTTAAACACTAACCCATCTTAACCCTATAAATATACCCTGTGCCCCAAAACCGAAACCTATCCCTAAACCCTAAAAATACCCCTGTACCCCAAAACCAAAACCTATCCCTGAACCCTATAAATACCCCTGTACCTCAAAACCCAAACTTACCCCTGAACCCTAAAAATACCCCTGTACCCCAAAACGCAAACCTACCCCTGAACCCTAAAATACCCCTGTACCCCAAAACCCAAACCTAGCCCATAACCCTTAAAATACCCCTGTACCCCAAAACCCAAACCTACCCCTGAGCCCTAAAAATACCCCTGTACCCCAAAACCCAAACCTAGCCCAGAACCCTAAAATACCCCTGTATCCCAAAACCCAAACCTAGCCCTGAACCCTAAAAATACACCTGTGCCTTAAAACCCAAACCTAGCCCTGAACCCTTAAAATACCCCTGTACCCCAAAACCCAAACCTACCCCTGAACCCTAAAAATACCCCTATACCCCAAAACCCAAACCTAGCCCTGAACCCTAAAAATACCACTGTACCCCATAACCCAAAACTATATCTGAACCATTAAAATACCCAAACACCCCAAAACATATACCTCAGTACCCCAAAACATATACCCCTATACCCATACTTGCCTTATCCAAACATTTTTTAAAAACATGCTTTTACCATTCATGCATTTACAACGAATTTCGTTGTAAATGTATGCGTGGTAAAAGCATATAAAATGTAATGCCATTCGTTATAAAGGCATTGCGGAGTCATGGTACTTTCGTAATGAAAGTATGCAGAGTGATGGTATGCGGAAAGAAATTTGCGGAATAATGGGTGTTTACCCTCCCCCGTAAGTACATTGGTGGCACGGCGGCCCACATCTCCAGCAACATACTCATATTTTTTTACCACCGATTGGAAAAATGCACAGGTCTCTCTCATTGATGCCCAGCACCGACATACAGTTTTAGACACACCTCCCACCTTAAGTTCTAGAATTGCGATCTTTAGAGATGGGGAGCTACGTTAGAATCTCGGCATCAGCTCAACATCCTGTGATTCCAGGCAAATCGCTTTGTCTCCCCGTGCCTACCACAAATGAATGTGTTCCTCTGTAATGTAAATTGTGCTCATGCCATGTTGTCGAGTTCGCGCTATATAATATTGCAAGGGAAATAAAGTAGGGAAACTCGAGTTCAAACACTACTGAACGCGCACTCTTAAGTGCATCAGCAGTGCACTGTGAATCGGAGCGGCTCACAGGCCTGTCACAGATAATAAATGCTATCAAAATGAAATCCTACGAAACAATATACTACTGGCCGGCAGCAATTCATACCCGGACAACGTCGGGACGGGCTGCTAGTCTATTTAAAAAGTATCTAGCATCACCAACTCGGGTTCTGATTGGACACATTTGGGGTGGGTGAGCATATCCCCACCATTACAACATCGCTTTCACTGTGATTCAGCATTTTACTACAGGACTCATTGTTTAAAACAGTATTTGGCCTAGGCGCATCCTGATTGGTAACTCTCATACATATAGTTTCCCACGTTCGGCAAAGTTAAATGTTCGTATTTTGGCAAGCATCCTAACTTCCAGGGTACTGCGGTCTTGAACTTCCCATCCGAGCACAGGCAGCTCACTCTCACTTGCAGGCTTTGGGCGCGCATGCGCAGTCCAGCACTCACTCGTAGTTCACCAGAGCAGCCATGTTTTCACTAGGCCTCAAAGGCCTCTTTTGGAACTATCGTAGAAACAAACACAAATTCATGTTAAATATAGAACTAAAGCCCTTCTGTTTACCTCTCACCCTACTAAGGTTTCCCCATTAGTTATTACCTTGCAGATAAGCCACATAAATGTGTTTTATACTTATACTAGCAGCCCGTCCCGTTGTCCGGGTATGAATTGCTGCCGGCCAGTAGTATATTGTTTCGTAGGATTTCATTGCTGAGAGAGGTGATGATTTTGAGATCAAGCCCCTGCAAACCATTATGGGACGAGATTAGCAGTGGGAAGTGAATATTATAGTATCCAAATAATTCTACAAAGAGCTGCAGTTCACCTCGTTCTCCACAGTTGTCCCCAAGAGGCAAATGCAATAGCATTTAAAATATTATACATCAAGCTGCAGTTCACCTCATGGTCCCTAGATGTCCCTGATGAGACAAATGCAATAGCATTTAAAATATTACACATCAAGCTGCAGTTCACCTCATGTCCCTAGATGTCCCTGATGATGCAAATGCAATAGCATTTAAAATATTATATATCAAGCTGCAGTTCACCTCGCCGTCCCTAGATGTCCCTGATGAGGCAAATGAAATAGCATTTAAAATATTATACATCAAGCTGCAGTTCACCTCGTCGGCCCAAGATGTCCCTGATGAGTAAAATTCAAAAACATTGAAACCCTTTCATGAATGCTAAAAATTATGCTAAGCTTATCCCATAATGCTTTGCAGGGCCTTTTAGTTGTATTTTTGCCCATAACTGTGCTTGGGGTGGTTCTAAGAGAATGGGACCTCCACTGAATTACTATTTAAAGGGAGCAGGAATGTATAGAACCTGGAAAGAAAAACAACACTCGTGACGGAATGCCCCCAGCGATTGTCACGCCCCCAGCACACACCCACAGCACAATACAGACACGCCCACAAGGGACTACTTTGCTGGCACAGTTCTTTTACATTTTAAATGTATATGGTGGGCGTCTGCATAGCCTATGTCCTTCTGCTGCAACTGCCCTTTCCAACGCTGTATTGGGTGTTGTGATTGGTGCTGTGGTTCCCGAGTTTACCTGGCCAAAAGGTGTAAGTTCTCTCTTTATAATAGTAGTATAGATAGCCAACGACTTTCTAGCACAAAAAAGTGTACAATAAGCACAATCATGCTGCATTCGTTTATATTTAAGCTGTACATTAGTTCACATCACAATAACAATCCAAATGAGTTCATTATATTGCTTCACGCAGGCAAAATTAGTATTCCCACGTGTATATATGTGTTCATCTTATACTATCGTTGAATATTTCACCACATCACACCATCAGTAAATGTTAACGTTATGGGACATTGATTTCACGAGGGGTACACAAAATTTTGCTTTGCCACCTCGCTCCATCACCGTCAGCCTGTGGGAAATGTGGAGGATGGTTTTCCTTTTGAACTTCTAGTAGGCAAGGACTTCCTCCGGCTTTAAGTCTGTGAGGCTGGTGCATTTTCTGAAGGTTCGCTGTCTTTGCCTGCGCTGCCTCTTTGGTAGTCCGGAGGGAGGCGTGGGTGGGGGGGGGGGTTCCTGGGGGTGGTGGCAGTGGGTGTTGTGGCCCTCTTGGGACTCCCAGCTGCAGGATCAGTAGCTCCATGGCATCTGTTGTTCTTCAGGTGTGGCTGTGGGCTGGGCTCCCTTTTGCGGTGCAGGTTGTCGTCCGACTTAACACCAGGTAAGAGCAGGTGTTAAATCCCTGCTGCTAACGTGCCTTATCGCATGTTTTGTGATCTTATCATCGATCCGGCTGGTCGTTGTGTATGTTGCGAAGTGGAGTTGTCGCCGCTTTTTGCATGGGAACGCCTACTCTGCATCTCATTAGCGTTAGTTGTCGGGGTCACCTTTGTCGATGTTTTTTGCGGCTGCTATAGCAGAATAACTGGTGATATCGGCTGTTATCACCAGCTTGTGAATGGTGCCCTTAACTCGCGATAAATCCTTGAGAAGATACCCCTACATTTTAAAGCATTACCAATTCTCACTGCTTTTATTACATTAATTTACAGAACAGGTCTTGGGTGTTTTAAGACATTTAATTTAAAAGTAACATTTTTGTATTGCAAGCACTCCAGGCGTGTTTTATGGGCGTCTACCATATCCCATCCATTTTGCTTCTTTTCCCTCTCGCCCCTGTCTGTGTTAATCTCCCTCTTCCCGCCATAATTTCTGATTTTTCTTCCCCTCAATCCGCCCCTCCCATTTCTTCACCCCAACCCAGCCCATGTCCCTTATGTTTGTGAACTTCCATCAAGTCATGGGTTTCAGCAGTGGGCAATGATTTCTTCCTTGTAGTCCTGTTACTGTTTAGAAAGCGCGAAGAAGTGAGTGTGTGATCCTGGCCTGGGATGGTGGCATTGATGCCCCGATCCCCTTGCAGCAGCCTCTCGACCAAGCCCCCAACTCTGGCTTCTGTGCTCGGCCTGTGAGTTCCTGCTTATCTGACCCAATCAGACCGAGTATGGGACCGATACTACTCCCCCTTCCCTGCAAGGGCTCCTCAGCTGAGCATGGCTGGGATTTGTATTGCATTGTAATTCTTTTTGCATGGCGCTTAATACACCCAACGAGGCGTTGGTGCGCTTATTTTGTAAATGAAGTAAACACCACTGCCCCCATTACAATCGGTATTTCCTGATTCCACCGGAGATATTGTAATCATTCCCGAGCCCCCTCCCACCCAAAGTATTATTAAACACTACTAGCAGCCCGTCCCGACGTTGTCCAGGTATAAATTGCTGCCAGCCAGTAGTATATTGTTTCATAGGATTTCATTTTGATAGCATTTCTTATCTGTGACAGGCCTGTGAAACGCTCCGATTCACAGTGCACTGCTGATGCACTTAAGAGTGCGCGTTCAGTAGTGTGTGAACTCGAGTTTCCCTACTTAATTTTTCCTTGCAATATTATATAGTGCGAACTCGACAACATGGCATGAGCACAATTTACATTACAGAAGAACACATTGATTTGTGGTAGGCACGGGGAGACAAAGCGATTTGCCTGGAATCACAGGATGTTGAGCTGATGCCGAGATTCTAACGTAGCTCCCCATCTCTAAAGTTCACAATTCTAGAACTTGTGGTGGGAGGTGTGTCTAAAAGTGTATGTCAGTGCTGGGCATCAATGAGAGAGACCTGTGCCTTTTTCCAATTGGTGGTGAAAAAATATGAGTATGTTGCTGGAGATGTGGGCCGCCGTGCCACCAATGTACTTATGGGGGAGGGTAAACACCCCTTATTCCGCAAATTTCTTTCCGCATACCATCCCTCTGCATACTTTCATTACGAAAGTACCATGACTCCGCAATGCCATTATAACGCATGGCATTACATTTTATATGCTTTTACCACGCATAAATTTACAACGAAATTCGTTGTAAACGCATGAATGGAAAAAGCATGTTTTTAAAAAAATGTTTGGATAAGGCAAGTATGGGTATAGGGGTATATGTTTTGGGGTACTGAGGTATATGTTTTGGGGTTTTTGGGTATTTTAATGGTTCAGATATAGTTTTGGGTTATGAGGTACAGGGGTATTTTTAGGGTTCAGGGCTAGTTTTGGGTTTTGGGGTATAGGGGTATTTTTAGGGTTCAGGGGTAGGTTTGGGTTTTGGGGTACAGGGGTATTTTAAGGGTTCAGGGCTAATTTTGGGTTTTGGGGTACAGGGATATTTTTAGGGTTCAGGGCTACGTTTGGGTTTCTGGATACAGGGGTATTTTAGGGTTCTGGGCTAGGTTTGGGTTTTGGGGTACAGGGGTATTTTTAGGGTTCAGGGGTAGGTTTGGGTTTTGGGGTACAGGGGTATTTTAAGGGTTATGGGCTAGGTTTGGGTTTTGGGGTACAAGGGTATTTTAGGGTTCAGGGGTAGGTTTGGGTTTTGGGGTACAGGGGTATTTTTAGAGTTCAGGGGTATGTTTGGGTTTTGAGGTACAGGGGTATTTATAGGGTTCATGGCTAGGTTTTGGTTTTGGGGTACAGGGGTATTTTTGGGGTTTAGGGATAGGTTTGGGTTTTGTGGTACAGGGTATATTTATAGGGTTAAGATGGGTTAGTGTTTAGGGAGTTGGGGTATTTTATAGAGTAAGGGTGGATTATGATTATGGGGTGCAGGGGTATTTAAAGTAGGGGTGGGCGGAATTGGCGCGAACTTGTTACAATAAATCCGCAATATTTCGTTCTGTCAGATTTCCAATCAAGGTAAAATAACAAGTATTTCTACATGCTAAAATGCATATAGTCATTTCACAAAAGTGAAATTTGCTTCCAGCAAGCAGAGAGAGAGGTGATGATTTTGAGATCAAGCCCCTGCAATCCATTATGGGACGAGATTAGCAGTGGGAAGTGAATATTATAGTATCCAAATAATTCTACAAAGAGCTGCAGTTCACCTCGTTCTACCCAGTTGTCCCCAAGAGGCAAATGCAATAGCATTTAAAATATTATACATCAAGCTGCAGTTCACCTCATGGTCCATAGATGTCCCTGATGAGACAAATGCAATAGCATTTAAAATATTATACATCAAGCTGCAGTTCACCTCATGGTCCCTAGATGTCCCTGATGAGGCAAATGCAATAGCATTTAAAATATTATATATCAAGCTGCAGCTCACCTCGCCGTCCCTAGATGTCCCTGATGAGGCAAATGAAATAGCATTCAAAATATTATACATCAAGCTGCAGTTCACCTCGTCGTCCCAAGATGTCCCTGATGAGTAAAATTCAAAAACATTGAAACCCTTTCATGAATGCTAAAAATTATGCTAAGCTTATCCCATAATGCTTTGCAGGGCCGTTTGGTTGTATTTTTGCCCATAACTGTGCTTGGGGTGGTTCTAAGAGAATGGGACCACCACTGAATTACTATTTAAAGGGAGCAGGAATGTATAGAACTTTGGAAGAAAAAACAACACTCATGACGGAATGCCCCCAGCGATTGTCACGCCCCCAGCACACACCCACAGCACAATGCAAACACGCCCACAAGGGACTACTTTGCTGGCACGGTTCTTTTACATTTTAAATGTATATGGTGGGCGTCTGCATAGCCTATGTTCTTCTGCTGCAACTGCCCTTTCCAACGCTGTATTGGGTGTTGTGATTGGTGCTGTGGTTCCCGAGTTTACCTGGCGAAAAGGTGCCTCTTTATAATAGTAGTATAGAAGATAGTATGAATTTTCTCAGGGGTGGGTGAACCCCCCGAAACCCTCTTATTTGGTTCAGGCTTGCTCGCTCGCTACACTGCATTACCGTGTCACAAAATGTTGCATTTCGAAAAAGTGTGTCACCAGCATGAAAAGTTTGGAAAGCTGTGCTCTATGGAGTAGCAGCACGCCAATGGCTAGTGATTGGTTCCTTCATGTGCCTTTCGAAATTACCTTGATTTGGTTGGTGATTAGGTTACATTTGTCCCTCCTTTTGCTGTTTTGTTCAAGCCGTGGAGACTGGCCCTTTTTCATGGATCATCTCACGATCGGCCTTATACGGTAATTTTCGCGCACTACTTTTACGATTGCCTCAGCTTCTGGTTTAGAATTGTTAGGGCACATTTACAAGAAAGTGACTCCGTGCATTCGGCAAGCCATTTGGCTGCGCTGCACTGAGTCACTTTCAAAGCACAGTGATGCAACATATTTACAAGAATATGTTGTATCTCTGTGCTTCCACTTGCGCTGGCGCACGCACTGCTGCCATGCACTGGCGCAGGCTCCCTTTCGCCATGGTGCAAGGATGCCTGCGTCATGGGGAGATTGTTTTTGTGCAGGAAGGGGCCGCCGGTTCATCACGTTTTGTGACGCACCAGTGGCGTAAAAAATGCACCTTGTTGCGCCATATTTACAAAGTGACGCATCTAGGTAGACGCCTCACTTTGTAAACCCCTGCGCCACATTATACCTGCGCCAGGTATAATGTATGCAAGGGGGGCGTATTGACGCAAGAAAGGGTCGTAGAAGTGACGCAGTGAAATCTATGAGATTTCACTGCGTCACTTCTAGGACGCCGTTGCGTCAAAATCTTGCGCCTGCCTCACAGCAGGCGTAAGACTGACGCAGGCCCTTTCACATGGGGCTTGCCCCATGTGAAAGGACGCATTGCTGGAGTTGCGTCACTTTTGTGATACACTCCAGCAATGCGTCTCTTTTGCGCTTACAGATACGCCAGAAATACTGACGTATCTGTAACTCCTTGCGCAATGATGGGTCATAATGTAAATATGATGCATCATTGGTGTCCCAAGAAGGGCGCAAAGAAAAGTGATGCATCGCTGTTTTCACGCAGTGATGCGTCACTTTTCATAAATAAGGCCCCTGGTACCACACGTACGCGCGCACCTCCTTGGAGTGCTTGCGGGGAACCTGGCCGGGAGGCAGGCAGAGGGCTGCAGGGTCGCCAGGCAGTTGGCGCCGCACGGAGGCGCAGGGCAGTTGGCCACACGGCAGGGGCGCTCCGGGTCACAGGCGCGGGTGTGCGACAGGAGCGCTCCCACAGCAGCAACAGAGGCAGGCATGGTGGGTGAGAGGCAGGGCAGCTTAGAGCTGAGCCACCTCGTCACCAGTGTCGTATTTAGGCCTGGGCCTGGGGGAGCCAAGATAGAGACACAAGGAGGCATTGTTTAGATTAGTGGCCAGCTCCAAACTGAGCCATGCCCAGAGCTCCTGGCTATTTATTCTTCACATGACGTCATGCTGGCATACGCGGGACTGACTTATTAACTTACACTTGAGGGGGAGGATGGTCCAACGAGACCACCCCCCAGCACTGTGAGGGACATAGCAGATTCCACTGTCCTCACAACATTACAGGTTTCAGCAGTGAACAATGATTTCTTCCTTGTAGTCCCGTTACTGTTTAGAAAGCGTGAAGAAGTGGGTCTGTGATCATTGCAAGGGATAATGGGATTGGTGCCCGCCCCCCCTTTTGTGCTCGGCCTGCGGGCTCCTGCTCATCTAACCCAATCAGACCGAGTATGGGACCAATACTACTCACCCTCCCTGCAAGGGCTCTTCAGCTGAGCCTGGCTGGGATTTGTATTGCATTGTAATTCTTTTTTTATAGCGCTTAATGATGTTCCTGTTTTGTAAATGAATTTGACATTACCACCCCCATTACAATTGGTATTTCCTGATTCGGCTGTAGATATTGTAATTATTCCCGAGCCCCCCTTTCCCCTCCCAAAGAATTATTAAGCACTATGGGCTAGATGTAGGTAGGAAAGATTTACCGATTTTAAATTACCGAATTTTACCGATTCGGTAATTTAAAATCGGTAAATCTATGGGTCCGACATGTAGGTATACCAGATGTGCTGGAATACCGAATCGGATGAATTCGGTATTTACCGATTCGGTAAATACCGAATCGGTAATGCCCATTCATTCCTATGGGCTTTTCACACAAAGGTGCAGGGGGTGTCACTTTGACACCCTCTGGCACCCCCTAAGGCCTGCCTGTCACATGGCATAGGTGTGCATGCACACATGTGCATGCACACCGGAATCGGTATTTTACCATCAAATTGGATTTGATGGTAAAATACCGATTCGTTAAGGCTCCTGGGACTCTGAAGAGTCCCAGCTACATATGGGTGGCTCCGAATCGGTAAATTTACTGATTACTTATTTTACCGAATCGGTAAAATTACCAAATCGGTAATTTTACCGATTCGGTAAAATAATGCCCCCTACATACCATTCGCCTATTTACCGATCGGTAACGGCCGAAAATACAGATTTTTGGCCGTTACCGACCGACCTACATCGGGCCCGAAGACACCTAAAATTACAAACCAATGGCTTTGCCGCTGTTTCTTTTTTAGAGTGAGAGAGAGTGTGTGTGTGTGAGTGTGTGAAAGAGAGAGTGTGTGTGAGAGAGATTGTGTGTGTGAGAGAGAAAATGTGTGTGTTTGTATGTGAGAGAGTGAATGCGTGTGAGAGAGAGTGAGAGTGAGTGAGGAGGGAAAAATGTAACCCGTCCACTTAGCAGCAGCTGCAGTGTCATCAGCTGTTACTAGAGGGCAGTCTGCCTGACAACAACCAGCTGTTTTGGGGAAACATGCATACCCAGAAGCCACTGCAAAGCCACAAACACTTCCATTTCATTGTCATGGGCAAAAGAGTTTTTATAACATTGAGAATTAGGATCTACTCTATATGCGCATGTGTTAGCATTATATTTGTGTAGCTTTTAGTTATATTTTTTAAGTTACTGTAATTATCTTAAGTATTTTTTGTAATCCCTTGATGGAGAAAATGCTAAATCAACAGTCTTGTTAGATAGTTGTTGAGAAGTAATTGCACTTTGTGTGCTGGAGGATGCTGTACTGCTTTAAAGAAGTTTTTTTTATTTTCCAGTAACTGCCTGATAGTAGTGAAATAGGAGACATTGATTCTGGTGTGCTGTAAGACTATCTACAGCTTTCTGCGTTACTTTGCAGCACTGGACGTATCGGATAGAGACAGCGATGATGAAACCTGAAGACTCAGGGGCATTCCTGGAAGGCTCAGGCAACAACGGTGACGTCAGCAGACCTAAAGGGGTCCCCCTGCTCTCACCTGGGGGTGTGAATCTGGAGGAGCCACTAATCAGTCTTTTGTCTATTCTTTTCCTCCAATCCAGGAACCAGTTGGGGACAGGAGAGAGGAGAAGGCAGAAGAAGACAGGTGGAGTAAATGTAATAATGTACTGTATGTATTTCACTAGCGTGACCTTTTCTCTTCACAGGTAAAAGGTCAATGGGATAGCTTGAGCTCTTGTTGCCAAGTTTGTTACCAACGACGGACGAATAAATAGGGGGTTGTCGAAGGTGACGATTGATGTATCTGAACCAGAAATGACGTCCTGACAAGGAGGAAAAAAAAATGATTGCTGACAACAATCTCGCTTCTCTGCCTTTTGGCTCAGATCAAGTGCAGTTCACTTGATTGTCTCGAGAGGGAGAACGGTCAGCTGGCATGTAATCGTTGCCCTTTGTGTGGCAATGAATCTCTCGAGCACGATGACGGAAAGATGACGGTAACATCACACGTTTTTAGTAGCTGGACTGCTGGGCGGTTCACTGTGAAGTGGGCAGACTGGCTGGATGGTGATTTTTTACGTAGGTCAGCAGGCTTGGCTGGACTGCTGTGCAGGTCAGCCATGACTCACGGCCAGGCTGACGACCTCGGTGGGACGGCGAGCCTGAATGTCATGGCTGGAAGGCTAAGTCGACGCCCCTGTCTGGCAAAACCCTCAGTGAAAGGCTGACAGGCTAATGGCTGACTGGGGATTGGTTCCCCGCAGTTCAGCTGGGCTGGTTGGCTGCTGGAGGGAGGGAGGGTGGAGCTGGACAGACCGGCTCAGGCTGAAAAGATAAACCATACTTAGTACCCCCTGGGCTAGTACGCCGAGTGAGTTGGCCGGGACAGAAAGCTAGGCTGGCTGGTGTGGCAGGCTGGCTTGACCGGCTGACTGAAGGCTTGACGGGTAGATCCACAAAAAAAAATGTATGTGAGGTTACTGTTTTATTAACAGGGATGAGATGCCAACTACGCCCACCCTTAAAAATTAGCAAAACGTATGAAATAATGAACCTATGAAAAGGAAAAATGTACCTAGTTGTGATATGTGTTTTTGTTTTAATTAAGTGCGATAGGTGGATTGACTTTTTACAAGCATGCATTGAAGTGCTTGAAGAGGGCGAATGTTCATATGCTCGACAGTTGGCACTACTTAAGTTATCATTGGGTGCAGTAGGACTGAAGGAAGTTAAAAGTTTACTGGGGATACACAATGCTGAAGATATGAATGTGTATCAGAAAGCTTTGAGTCAATTACAACCATTATCTGGCTAATGCTAAATTTTGCCCAGTGATCAATAAGGTGTGTAACAAATGCCAAAAGAAGGGCCATTTTGGTTGTGTGTGAAAGGATCAATCAAGAGGCGGCATAAATTGTGTATTGCAAGATGAGGAGTTGGTTTTGGATGATGGAGTAGTATTGTGTGTTCAGTGTGACAGGGGTTGCACTAAGGGTAATGTAATGTAAGAGACATTTCTATAGCGCTGCTTTCACTCCAAGGAGTATCTTGACGCTCACCCAACCCAGATGGAGGAGTTGGAGGGAAAAGGATGACTTACACTTTACACCACAAATGACACCAAAGCCCTACATGCCGCATCGGGCAAAGAGAAGCTCCAGGTTTTTAATGCCTTCCTGAAAGAAGTGTCTTGGGATAGTGAACGTAAAAGGGGCGGAAGCTTATTCCAGGCCTTGGTGCCTAATACAAAAAGGGATTTACCACCTTTTGTGGCCAGCTTAAATCGGGGAGGTGAGGTAATATGAATTTTTATAGTCAATTGTGTCCCCTAACGTGAACCCCACCGTCTCCATGTACGAGCTTAAAGTGCATGTAACTTCCCTCCTCGACCTGCTATGAAGACGCAAATACATTTGCGTCCAACGTTAACATGTCCTCTTTCAGATCCACCATGAATGGATCGATAATTCAGTTCCTAAGTATGCCTTGCCAACGTCTTTTCATGGTGCACCTTCACGTTTTTCCTAGCCCTACAGAGCTAGGCCCTGATTTCTGCCATCGAGCCCTTTTCCGTTCTCTGCCTCCTGAAAGCTGCAACGTGGGATGCCTCCCTGACCTCTGTCCTACTCCCTGCGCGGCGAGCGGTGCCTGGCTCGGCCTGCTTGCCTGCCAAAGACAGTATTTTGCCTTCAAGTTATCAGTATAGCCGAGTTCAGCTCCTCGAAAACACATTCCAGTCTAGCAGAATAGATAAATATTTCCCCGGCTGCAGAGCAAAGGGCCCGGCCTCTCTGTCTCCATGCAAGAAATTCATTGCTCCTGTTACCATGGTAGGCCCATGGCCCCTCGCATTACACGCAGACACGCAGTCACATATGCACGCATTAATAGTCAGTATAGAGTAGCCTCTGCCCGAGAGACCTTTTCCTCCTAGATAATATAGTTCCCCAAACACAAGATATCAGATATGATTTAGGAACGAGTCGATCTGACATGCCAGACTTCTGTCTCTTTCCTCTAGTGCTAAATGTCAAATCCCCTGCACCCTCCAGCCTCACGTCAGTCACACGTCATGCTGCTGCGCGCGCATCCTTGCTACAGATTTCTGCTGACACTGCAAGATTCCACTATGTATCCACCCACTTGTGACACTTTCATGTGACGTTTCTAGCACACACCTCTGTGTACGCCCCCGTGCACGCCTTTCTGTTACGCACATGTGTTCTTATCTCGTTTTTTCTCAGCTGTTACGCCTTCTGTATCCATCACCATTATATGCATTTACTATAAATCATATATTCTGTCAATAAAGTATGCTCTATCCCTTCCTGATCCTTTATGGTGAAAGGAACATGATACCCTGGTTCGAACCATTCCATTTTATGGAATAAAACCCATTTTGAAACTCAGATATCACGGATTTTGCCTCTTATTTTCGACTGAGTTATTTTATTGAACTTTACTGCATAGAAATTCAGACGGTAAATATTTATTTACCACATTAATTTGGCGCCCGAATAGGTACCCCTCCCCCACCTTACGCGCCGGCGGTGCGTTGCAAACCTAGCCCCCTGCCGCAGCCGAGACGGACAATTACGCGTACCCGCAGGATTTCCTGTATCTCCCTCAGGCCAACGGAGGTGACTGAGACTGCGATCGACACCCAGACGAGGCGGTGAGGAGTGCGGAGGATCCCGACCAGAGCCTAGCCAAGAGAGCAAGATCCGAGGTGTTTAGAGGCCCACCAGTTCCGACGTGCCTGTGACGTCACGAGTCGAGTCGAGTCCAGTCCGGTCCAGTCCAGACGAGTTTTCCGAGGCCTTCTGTTCCGTGCTTCCCGGTGAGTACCGTTGCTGGGGACGCATCTAGACGGGTGCATTACTATGCATCCGGTCAAGAGGGGTTTGGGTACACAGACCCGGTCTGCACTGTTTTAGCAGTGTATCTGTACTGTTTAGCAGTATATCAAGTAATTAGTGTCTTCAACAGTTCGATTTTTATTTTCGTTATAGAATTCAAGCCTAGTTAATCTGTGTTCAAAATGTTTCTATGTGATTAATGTCGTGGTATGAGTGACTGTTTGATATACATTACTGTGTTTCTGTGTCAAAAGTGTGTTCAGGTTCAAGTAAGTATCAAGTACCGAATATCAAGATGCCACTGTTTTCCAAATTAAGACAGATAGGAACTAGGAAAGGGATACTAGAGGAAGCGATTCCTGTCCCACCTAGGGATACTCCCGGAAATTTTATGTACCATAAGCATGGCTTAGATGCCATCTTATATCTAGATTTATGGGCCGATTATACTAAGAACCTAGACGAGAGATATAGGTGGCCCGTTACAGGGACATGGGATGCAGATTGCATCATTAGAGTAGAAGAAGCGCTATGGAAAAAGAAAGCCAGACGATCTCAGAAAGACGCTATAGAATTGTGGTGTAAAGAATCGCATAGACGTACAGAGAAAGAACTCAGAAAAGCAGAGAAACATAGAGAGGATTCAGATAAAGCCCGAGAAAACGTGCTAGTTGAAGAAGGAATACGAGTTAAAGCAGAGCAAGTAGACCGACAACGAAACACCCTTGTGAATGGTATGTATCCTCTTTTGGCCGAGGGTTTACCTAAGGCCACTCCGGAAATACCAAAAGATCTGCCCCCTCCATTGGTTCTGACTAAATTACGTCACTAGACCGCAGCAGACATTTTTATTTCGTCCTATTTAGACGATGTAGCTCCTACCTATACTACTGCACCTGCCCATGTACCCGCACCACCTGCACCTGCTGACGGTCTCCTACCCCAAGATCATCCGCCCCCAGTTCCGCAACAGCAGATCCATCCAGCCCCGCTACCCGCACCCCTTCCCGTTGTCCCCCCTGGTATTCAACAACTGCATCCATTAAATCCTTTTGGGACCGGCGTGGTCCAGGACCCGACACAGCTACAGCAAGTACAGCCAGGTTATGCTCAAGCCTCCGGTTCAGGAGGTGCTACAGGAGGTTATCGAACACCCCCACAGATACACCGAGTTACAATGAGAGATTTAGCAAAGGCTCGAACACCGAAAACCGCTTCGACCGAACAACTTAGAAGAGAACTTACAGACTGCAGATATGACACAGTGCCTGGTACGTCAGGACCCATGTTGTTGGCGTCCATACGTTTGAGACGCGTTACAGATTATTTGATGCTACTACCCGAAATGCCAGAACATCTAGACAAATTGTATTTCTTTATCAGAACAGGAGAAGGACCGGAGTCTGTTGCCGATGCCATGTCACGTCAGAAAGTTGAGACTAAAGGTTTTATAATGCAATTTTTGGTTAATTGTTTAATAAGAGAACAAGATCAGGCAGGTTTTCCGCAAACTGAGATGAAAAGACTGATTAAATGGAGCCAGAACATGGCGGAGGGTAAACATGAGAAGGAGAACAGTATACATATTATGGTTAAAAAGATCCGTAAAGAAATAATAGACATACATGCCCAGCGAGAACCTGAGGAAGATTTTGAATTAGACGATCCACTTTCCTCGCAAGAAGAGGAGGAAACAGAGAATGTAGCAGAAACATCACAACAGTCAGACAAAGAGATGATAGCATATGTAGGTAAGGGAAAATACCTTAAGAAAACAATACGTCCAGAAAGCAAAAGAATTTTCCTCTCTGCTATATCAAACCTGAGTTCTCCTGAACATATGATTCAGGCTACCGATAAAATACTTCAAGCTCGAATGGGGTACCACGTACTCAATTCCATGGATGAGCAAGAACTAGCCCGGTCCGCAGTACAATGGGCTAACGATTCCAGTACATATAATGATGATGCAGTAGCTCAGACGTTTTTGAACCTTTCCCCTGATGAACAAAAATTAGCTAGTGTATACATGATTCAGCATCTCATTACGTTGTTTAAAAGCCAGCATTCTGATCCAGGTCCCTTACCGGACATATTAGTAGAACTGCTCTCTAATAGATGGAGAGGCCTAGGTACTGATTTAATTAAAGAAATTCTAGAACATAGACACAAGTATAGTGCTTTTCTGAAACCACAGTTTATGTCAGCTCCACCACCCTCAGAAAGAAAAATATTTTACTTTGATAGACAGAATCCCTTACGGGAAGTACATCCGGTCAGAAAAGACGATAACACACTAGAACGTGTATTTGTATATACACCCCTCACTAAAATAGAATTATTGGAAATGAAGAAAATAGTGCCCAGTCATGATAAAGACCCCGCAGGTTTTCATCGAGAGATTAAAGATATGTTACTCATGGGCGATTACACGTATACAGATATAATGAAAATGTTAAAAGTACTGCTGCCTGCTGGAATTTACGAGAAACTAAAGGAGAAAGAATGGGAGGTGGGAGACACCAAGATTGATTGGGCTGCACTAGAAGTTGAAGAAAATGGTCGTACCGCAGGTTTAGGCCTTGGGGATAAAGCTAAAGCATTACCAGGTTTATTAGTTCAGGTTCTACCTAGACTGTTAGCAACTAAAAAGGAAGACTGGGACGCAATCTCAGCCTGTAAACAGAAACACGATGAAGACACTAGTGATTTTTATTCTAGATTCGAGAAATGTTTTATTATTAACAGTGGCCTGAAAACAAGTAGCGAATCATACCCACACCTCTTTGTATCAAAATTAGTCGAGAATTCCCTGCCTCAAGTTAAGAACCGTGTTTTGAAAGTCGAAAGTACATGGCAAGCAAATACGCCGTCCCAAATGTTACAAATGTTACAGTACCACCAGAATAGAATTAGGGAAGAACAAGACCACGAACAGAGGCGTATGAAAGATACGAAAATGAAAATGTTAGTTGCTCAGTCAGTTCCAGCTGACGGTCAGAAAAAGGGTATGACACTGTCAAATAACACGGCGGCTCCCGTTAAAGGGACATGTAACTATTGTAAACAGCCAGGTCACTATGTGAATGAATGTACGGTTTTGAAATACAATATAGCAACAGGAAAAACTAAAGAGAGACCACGTCAGCCTAGACAGGACCAGGTCCAACAACAAGTTCAGCAACATATTCCACAGAACGTTCAGCCAATGCCTGCTCCACAACAGACAGGACAGACAGTAGCGGTACCACGTCCACAGCCCATTGCCGCGACACAGCAAGTTTCACAGCAGATGTACCAGTATGCACAATCTGATTACCCCGATTATCAGCGATACTCATGAAACAGCCTAGAGAGGGAGGTTGGCTTGCCTCTCATTGAGGTTCCTGTAGATCAAGAGGGTCCTTATGTACATAGTCAAGTATTAGGAAAGGATAGAAAGTTTTTGATTGACACAGGGGCAAGTCGAACAACAATAAGTCACGATGAGGTTCCAGGGGCACCCCTCTCAGGCTCACAGAATGTTTCCCTTGGATTTTCAGGACAGCCTATTGTTAATGAAGTATCGAAACCTGTTCCCCTAGCAGTTGGTACATTGTCACGCACTACAGACTTACTACTCATGAAGTCATGTCCAGAAAACCTGTTAGGTATCAAGACACTGAAAGCTCTAGGAGCTGTAATAGGTTGTTCTCCGGAAGGAGTTAGATTGTTTTTACGTGACTTCAAAGGTCACTATGTATTACGAGATTTTGATGTCAGATTGAAAAATGTACCAGAACATTTGTGGGCGAAAGGCCCAACTGATGTAGGTTGTATGCACATTACACCATACCGAGTGACACTCAAGCCAGGAGTTGTACTGCCCCGAATCCGACAATACAAGTTACCACCCGATGCTGTAGTGGCTTTACTGGAAATCATTGAAGAGCTCATTGCACAAGGAGTGGTTGTAGAAACCGACTCCAATCTATGTAATTCCCCTATCATTCCGATTCTTAAACGTACTGACCCGAATGCACCACCAGTTTATCGGTTGGTGATTGATCTGCGAGAATTAAATAAATGCATTGTGCCACAGTACCCTGTGGTCCCCGACATCTCATCCTTATTGACTGCTATTGATTCAGAGGCGACGTTCTTTACTGTAATTGACCTCAAGAACGCCTTCTTCAGTGTCCCCATTGATCCGGAGAGCCAATACCTTTTCGGTTTCTGTTTAAATGGCCGTAGCTTCAAATTTGCACGCGCACCTCAAGGATTCACAGAAAGCCCCAGCATCTACAGCCAAGCATTGAAAAGACAACTTGACAGTATTCTCATGCCAGTTAACACTGCCCTACTGCAGTACGTCGATGATCTGTTGATCACCGCTCGTAGCGAACCTGAATGTGAACATGCATCACTGACGTTTTTGCATTTCTTAGCTGACAAGGGACACAAGGTGTCCCCTTCAAAGTTACAATTCTGTGTTCAGCAAGTGGTGTACCTTGGGCACTTGCTGTCCAAGAGGGGGAGACAGCTAACACCTGACCGCATCGAGTTAATTGCACACTTACCGCAACCCACGACACAAAAGGAAGTGCGGTCCTTCATTGGCCTCACCTCTTACTGCAGGCAATGGATTCCCCAGTACGCATTTCTAGCCAAGCCACTTATACAGTTGACAACACAGGAGGCAGCGACTTCGACTGTCCTCCCTTGGACTCAGGAACACACACAGGCTTTTGATGAATTAAAGAAAGCATTATGTCAAGCACCAGTTTTAGCAACACCTTGTTACAGCAAACCTTTTACACTTTTTGTTACAGAACGTGATGGCACAGCATTATCTGTCCTCACACAAGACCAAGCAGGTTCACATAGGCCGTGTGCTTATTTTTCGAGTACATTAGACCCAGTAGCCCAGGCTCTGCCTGCGTGCTTAAAATCAGTTGCAGCAACAGCCTTAGCAATCCGACAAAGTGATTCCATAGTGTTAGGACATCCCCTGACAGTACAAGTTCCACACTCTGTGGAAGTTCTTTTAAACAGAACACAGACTCAACACTTGACTATAGCACGACTGACAGGTTATGAATTGACATTGTTCCAGCCACACATAGAAATCAGACGCTGTAACATACTCAATCCTGCCACATTGTTACCCTCGAACATTACAGATCCAGCTCCACATGACTGTATAGAGATCATTAATGCAGTAACAAAACCCCAACGAGACTTGACAGATGCTGCACTGACTAACCCAGACCTGACACTTTACGTGGATGGTTCATGTATGAGAACAAGCACAGGAGAATTAGTGGCCGCATATGCAGTGACCACTGAAACTGAAGTCAAAGAAACACACCGCATTGATACACTGTCTGCTCAAGCTGCAGAGCTCATTGCTCTGACCCGAGCTTGTATAATAGCCAAAAACAGGAATGTTAACATATACACAGATTCACGTTATGCATTTGGAGTCGTACACGACTTCGGTGTACTCTGGCAGGAAAGAGGTTTCTTGACCTCTCACGGAGCCAAAATCCAACATGGTCCCCTCATTCAGGAATTATTGGAAGCAATACATTTGCCATCAGCCATAGCTATCATGAAGTGCAAGGCACATACTAAAGTTACAGATACCATTTCCCAGGGTAACGATCTGGCCGATCGAACCGCGAAACACACAGCTCTGACTCATACACATGCAGCTGACATGACAAAGACAATAGTTCCGACACCAACACATTGCATGACAGTTAAGGATCCCGCACTAGATGTAATTGACATACAGACACATGCTACTCCAGACGAAATCAAGAAATGGACGGAACTAAGAGGGATCCAGACAGATCAGGGATGGATGACGAAGGGAAAAGCCACATGGTTTCTCCCCGACTCTATGGTTCAAGTTATGATCAACACTGCACACAGTCCAGCACACTTGGGAGAAAAAGCCATGTTAGACAGTTTACAAAATCTCTGGTACAATAAACATTTACGAGCAGCAGCAAAACAGAAAGTGCGTACTTGCATGATCTGTTGTCAGTTCAACCCAGGTAAAAGCATCCCTGTAGAGCAAGGTGGATTCAATCCTCCCGATTACCCTTTTGAAGTCCTCCAGATGGATTATATCCAGATGGAACGATGTCGAGGATTCAAATATGTCCTCGTAATTGTATGCGCACTTTCCCGTTGGACAGAAGCATATCCAGTCCCAGATTACACTGCTCCGACCACTGCCAAACAGTTGGTTCATGAATTCTTCCCACGTTACGGTTTGCCTCGTGTCGTGTATTCAGATAATGGCCAACCATTCTCGTCCGAATTAATGAAGCAGGTTTCACTCTTGCTAGGATATCAGTGGAAATTCCACTGCGTCCGACATCCCGAGGCAGCAGGTCTCGTAGAACGCCACAATCAGACACTGAAAACACGCCTTGCCAAGATCTGTGCCGAGAAAGGGGTAGACTGGATAGTCGCCTTGCCAGTTGCATTGTTTTACATGAGAATGGTTGCACACTCTAGAACAGGGCTATCCCCGTATGAGGTGGTCTTTGGTAGGCCACCGAATATGTGGGGGACGCCTCTGCCTCGCAAAATAACCGATGTTGATAGTAACATGTTGACAGATTACCTTGCCTCCTTGATGTCTGCACTACAATCTTGTCGTTCACAGGTAGCTGCAGCCTTTCCCGACAACACCGAGGTGAAGCCGCACGAGATTACTCCGGGGGACCTCGTTTTTGTGAGAAATTTCGACAGGACGAGTCCGCTGGAGCCCCGCTGGCAGGCGCCGAAGCTTGTTTTACTAACTACAAGGACAGCGGTGAAGGTGGAGGGCCGCAAGGGCTGGCTCCACTCAAGTCATATAAAAAAATATAATGGACTGCAGCCAGAGTCAGACTCCCAGCCCGGCCCCATCCTAAGGACTGATACAAAACTCCCACTAGCAGAGAAAACTCCTCAACAGGAGTACCGATCAAAGTTGAGGTCTAGCAAGTCAGACAGTTTAATTGTTTAAGTCCTCCCCTAGGTGAAGCGGTTAGACAGGTTCCTGACATGTACAAGCTAGACCCCAATAGAGAGAGAGATAGACAGAAACAGCTCAAGAAACGAGAATATTGTAAATCTCTTCGTAGTCATTGTATTGTGACATTATTGATTATGTTTTTTCTGAGTCTTACGATTATTGCTGCAAGTTTACTGTTACACATGTATTTCCCTATTTCCATACATGCACATTTCTTTCCAAATAGCACTATCGAGCATACTTTCAGCGAACTACCCCCGCATGAGTTATCTTACCGGCTTGCGCTGCGCAACAATACTTTTATCAGTATGTTACATCATTCTCATCAGACCAGTAATGCTACCAATTGTTGGATATGTGGCCGACTTCCTCCCTATCAGAAATACAAGGGAGTCTTGCCCCTCTTCCCGTATCCGTTCACACATAATGGTTCCTGTGGTGCCTGGTTTAGTTTAATAAATTCTTTAGACTCTGAGTCCATAGTCTTTAAAATCGTTGGATATGGGGAAATCTGAACACAGTTCTGCATAAAGCATGTTACCCTAACAAGGAGGGTCTTCCACAAAGGACAGGGACCGATCTAGAAAATGAAGTATATGGATTAGGTAATTATACACTTAACCTCATGATTCTAAATGTTCAGTCTGATACAGGACCAGACTTACCCTCTATGTCAGTATTACCCGTCAAAGGCGAGTTATGTGTCAGAAAGAATGGTTCAGTACCTCTAGGTCATAGTAAATGTACTACTGTGATCGAATTCAGTGATAAAGGCAAGTCTACATTCAAAGCTACCCGCCATTCCTATTTCATTAGTGGTCATACAGCCTATATACGTTTGCCACTAGATTGGGATGGGACATGTTACATTGCATTCCTTCTGCCACCTGTTTTTCTAGCTCCACCTGATTATCATAAGAACTCCCGGCTAGTACCTAATAGACACAAGAGAGATCTCCCGATTGTCGACTATACTGAAACGGCATTGGAACAATATACAGATTTCAATAAAGGTTTCTTTCCCTATTTGGGAGCTATCTTCAATAGCAAAGCAATACGTCACTTGACCAGAACCCTTGAAGCAGTGGTAAATGAAACTACTTCCGCCCTAGGCAACTTAACAGAGGAACAGTCTGCTATGAGAATTGTTGTCCTTCAAAATCGTCTTGTTCTTGACGTCATCCTGGCCGATAGGGGCGGAGCCTGTAGAGTCATCGGATCGAGTAGCTGTGTTTTCATTCCAGAAAACGCACCGTCAGTATTTAAAGCCATAACGCGTCTCCATAAGATTGCAAGTCAGATACATCAGAATCCAGGTACCTGGACTTGGTCCGGTTGGTTCTGGAGTGTGTTATCAGCCTGGGGATGGAAAGTCCTATCCTTCCTCGGAATAGCCCTTCTCATAGTATTCAGTTGTTGCCTCTGTATACAATGTGGGCCAGCGATTTGCGGCTTGTGCGCCACATCATGTTTTCCTCATCCCAGTCCACGTTCTAAATCCCGCCTGAAAAAGGAAGAGCAAATGATGTTATATGAACAAATAGATGGACTAATGAGGATTGATATATCATGAAGGGTCCGTAGGGGACAAGGAAGGAATGAGGTAATATGAATTTTTATAGTCAATTGTGTCCCCTAACGTGAACCCCACCGTCTCCATGTACGAGCTTAAAGTGCATGTAACTTCCCTCCTCGACCTGCTATGAAGACGCAAATACATTTGCGTCCAACGTTAACATGTCCTCTTTCAGATCCACCATGAATGGATCGATAATTCAGTTCCTAAGTATGCCTTGCCAACGTCTTTTCATGGTGCACCTTCACGTTTTTCCTAGCCCTACAGAGCTAGGCCCTGATTTCTGCCATCGAGCCCTTTTCCGTTCTCTGCCTCCTGAAAGCTGCAACGTGGGATGCCTCCCTGACCTCTGTCCTACTCCCTGCGCGGCGAGCGGTGCCTGGCTCGGCCTGCTTGCCTGCCAAAGACAGTATTTTGCCTTCAAGTTATCAGTATAGCCGAGTTCAGCTCCTCGAAAACACATTCCAGTCTAGCAGAATAGATAAATATTTCCCCGGCTGCAGAGCAAAGGGCCCGGCCTCTCTGTCTCCATGCAAGAAATTCATTGCTCCTGTTACCATGGTAGGCCCATGGCCCCTCGCATTACACGCAGACACGTAGTCACATATGCACGCATTAATAGTCAGTATAGAGTAGCCTCTGCCCGAGAGACCTTTTCCTCCTAGATAATATAGTTCCCCAAACACAAGATATCAGATATGATTTAGGAACGAGTCGATCTGACATGCCAGACTTCTGTCTCTTTCCTCTAGTGCTAAATGTCAAATCCCCTGCACCCTCCAGCCTCACGTCAGTCACACGTCATGCTGCTGCGCGCGCATCCTTGCTACAGATTTCTGCTGACACTGCAAGATTCCACTATGTATCCACCCACTTGTGACACTTTCATGTGACGTTTCTAGCACACACCTCTGTGTACGCCCCCGTGCACGCCTTTCTGTTACGCACATGTGTTCTTATCTCGTTTTTTCTCAGCTGTTACGCCTTCTGTATCCATCACCATTATATGCATTTACTATAAATCATATATTCTGTCAATAAAGTATGCTCTATCCCTTCCTGATCCTTTATGGTGAAAGGAACATGATACCCTGGTTCGAACCATTCCATTTTATGGAATAAAACCCATTTTGAAACTCAGATATCACGGATTTTGCCTCTTATTTTCGACTGAGTTATTTTATTGAACTTTACTGCATAGAAATTCAGACGGTAAATATTTATTTACCACAGAGGTGTAAGTAGATTCTGACTGGCAGACCTCAGACAGCGCGTCGGGTGATATCTTTTAAAACCATTGCATAGGTATTTTGGGCCTTGCTGATGAAATGCCCTAAAGGTAATTATAAGAATTTTAAACAGAATTCTTTTACCTATTGGCAGCCAGTGGAGGATGTTAAGTGCTGCTGAGGCTGAAGACCTACGGGGCCAACGCAGTACAAGGCGGGCCGCCGCATTTTGGACCATTTGTAACCTGTGGAGGGCGGTTTTGTTAACTCCAGCATATAAGCCGTTACAATAATCCAGCCTAGAACTTATTAAGGCCACTGCAACTGTTTTCCTCGCCGATAACGGAAGTAGGTCAGAAAACTTCCTCAGAGCTTTTATGATCTGGAAGCACGTCCCAGCTACTGCCACAGCCTGAGGTTTGAAAGATAGTTGGTCATCAAATTTGATGCCCAAATTGCGGGCAAGGGTAACTGTAAGAGTTTGCCAAAGTGTACGTTGACCATGGATGTCATGGAGAATTGTTAAAAAAGGAAATCCTGAGTGCACCAAGTCTTGAAGCATTTGTGTTAAGGGAAAATTGCGTGGTTTTACTGGATGCAAATGGGTATGGTTAAGAATCGGTGTTAGTGCAAAGGAATGAACAAGAAGAATGACTCGTTGCCTGTGGTTCACAGGCTCTTAACCGAGCTGAAGTAAATTTCTCTGTGATTGAATTTGAATTATTGGCATGTACCTGGACAATGGAGCACTTGAGGAATTATTTGTGGAAGGAGGAGTCTTTTGCTCAGGAGACTGACCACAACCCTCTAGAGTAGCGATACTCAAAGTATGGCCCTCTTGACCTTTAAATGCGGCCTCCTTGGTGAACAGCAGCACCAGATGCTGTTTAGTTGCTGAGCACTAATTTTCAGATTTTATTTTTTAAATAAATGGTCAAGCATGTATTAACCTGCAAATAAATGCGTGACAGTTTATTTAACATGTCTTTGAACCTTCTTAAACAATGCCTGACTCACCCAGACCCCCTACCGCGACCCTGCTGGCATCAGTGCGGCCCTCGGTCACACCACAAACCGTACTTCGTGGCCTCTGGGCAAATGTTGGTGAGTACTCATGCTCTAGAGCATTAGTTAGCCTCAGGTGGGGGGGAGATCTATGTCACCATTATTGGACAGATTAGCTTCTAACCACTATGTTGTTGAATTTGTTCCTGGTGAATTGAATGGTCAAGCAGACGGGTTATCCAGATTATCATTGAATGATTGTCAAGGTGATGAGGACATGGATGATGAATGTGAGGATGTTGTCAAAGCATTTTGGGGCAGATTTACAAGCCCCTTGCGCCACATTTACGCCGCTGTTGCGTCACTTCTGTGATGCAGCGGCGGCTTAAACCATGAGCCATTTTGCGCCTTATTTACAACGTGAAGCAACTAGGGAGATGCGTCACGCTGTACACCCCTGCGCCATATGAAACCTGTGTTAGGTTTCATGTGGGCGTTCCGGCGCAGGATGGGCGTTCCCTTGCAGGTAAGCATTGTAAAAATGACGCAGTGAAATCTACAAGATTTCACGGAGTCGCTTTTACAGCCATGCTGTGCCAAAACCCTGTGCCTGCTTGAAGCAGGCCTAAGGAGTGACACAGCATGTTAGGCATGGGGTACCCCCGAGCCTTGCTGGAGCAGCGTTGCACTTGCGATGGGACTCCAGCAATGCGCTGCCTTTCCGTCGGGGATGCAACACGCATCTGCTCATCCATGTGCCATGCTGCGCCGCAATGTAAATGCGGCTCATCAGTGGTGGCGCATGGGTCGTTTGGCGTGTCGCAACTTTTCGGGTGCATCCCTGCTGATTTGCAGAGATGCGCCAGAAGTTGTAAATCTGCCTCTTTGTTTAAAGTTTTATATAGTGCAAACTTGACCTGAAGGTATTAAAACCTGTTACATGAGCACCAGTTGCATTACAGACAGGAGGATATTGCGTCATTTGCCCAGAATCACTGGATGTTGAGCGTCCCTGCCAAGACTCGAACCCGGTTCCCCAGCTTTGAGTTCGACCGCTCTAGCCATTAGACCGCACCCTCTCCCTGCGTGGTTATGGGATATGTGTGCCTATGGCAAGCGTGGTTCTGCTTGTAGGAAAACATCATGCGTGGCTTAGCCGGCGTTGTATAGGCTGTTTCCATTGCTTTGTAGGTGGAATGTGAGGGAAAGAGTAGAGAGGGTCATGATGGGGAGCACAATGTCTTCCTGGGTGTCCTTGATAAGGAGTTACTCAATGTTCTAGAATAATCATCTGGACTAAGGAACAAGGAGGAGGTTGGCAAGATGAGAGAGATGTTGGTATAAGAGTACGTAGATTACAAGTTTGGTATAAAATTGTATTTTAAATTAGGAAATCTTTGTTTGTTTAGTTTTTAATTATACTCTTTATAGATGGAATGTGGAATGCATGGTGTGTGACGTTGGGGGTAATGGTGGCGCCCTGGCAATCGGTTGGTTACTGGAGAATATGCTAGAAGTTTCTGATGCTCTTTCCTCTTATTTGAACTAAAGCTTTTGAATTGATTTACAGGCTTGGATCTTCATTACAATATTTGTCCAAGAATCCTGGAGAACAAAAAAAAACACTTACGGTCTTCATGGTGTAAGATTCCCTGGAGTCGGTGTGTGACACGCAAGGCGCCATTTTGGGTCGCGTGTGCACATGGTGACCGGGACTCTTCTGAGAGTCCACTGGCCCAGAGATATGTAGAAGTGAACTAATGCAGAGCAGCATTAAGGCCGAGATATGCGTTATTTTGTTAACAAAGACCAAACACAAAACCTTTTTGGGGATTTACGACCCAACACATTTTGGTATTTGCGTTGGTTTGTAAGGAAATGTAGCCCAAACCTTTAGCAACAAGTGGGGTGTTACATGGGTAGTATACGGGAATTCTGATGCAACCACCCATGATTTTTTATACAAAACTCTATCTAACACCATTAGTAGAAAGTGCTTTGCAACAAAAAATAACTCAGCTGCGAAGCAGGCGTTAAAAGGAGAAATGATTTCATTTCTCTTTTCTTTCTGACTTTGCATGTGTTTTGTACTGTTCAGCACACATACAAAGAAGGAGGAGTTGTAAAACGTGTCAAGTCATAATATTTTGTATTTCAGTACAAAACCTATGCTAGACTCTCCCTCACACACACACTTGTATTATGGCTCAAAGGTGTGTGTGTGTGGCACTCAGCAGCAAAATTATGTGTCGACGCTAGGGAGAGGGGAGGAGAGTGCCATATCTCTGTAGATATGGTGCTTTCATGGTCTCTCGTTGTCACGCAATGCAGTGGAGCAACTTTGGGTGTTGGGCTGTGTGGTACCTTAAATGGCCTTAAGGTTGTGGCGCTGCAATATGGAAGAGAGCACAGCTTATATAAAAATGGGCCCCATTGTCTTTTTGAGGTGCAAGAAAAACACTGTACAAAAGAAAGCATACAGTTCTATGGCAGCTGGCAGTGGACTTCAAGGGACCGAGCGTAAAATGTCATGTTTGAGGCAGTCATCTGGGCTCATGTCATGAGTAGACTTTGAAACAGTCTTTGCCCGTACTATTACTATTAGTGATAATCCTACTTCACGACTAAAGGCCCAAATCTTGCATTTAACCACACAAGCACTGGAAGAAGGCTATGTTTGCTAAAAGGAATATGACTACCTGAATATGACCACACAAAAAATCCCCAATATTTATGTTTTGCCAAAAGTCCATAAAGATACACGCCACCCTCCCGGGAGACCAATTATTGCAGCATGTGGGTCCTTTTTAGAAGCATTAGCTAAATACATAGATGTTTTTGGAGAACCATTTGTATCGTAGACAAAAGCTTACATTAGGGACTCCATGGACTTTATTGTTAAAAATGAAAATTCAATATTCGAAAGTGACCAGCAGTTGCTGGTCACTTTTGATATTGAAAGCGTGTATACGAACATACCACAAGAAGAGGCTTTGTTAGTATTAGATATGGTGTTAGATGGGAGACCCAGGCTACATGCAGTACCTACGGATTTCATTTCCGCTTTGGCAAAGATTTGCCTCAAAAACAACTTTTTTGCCTTTAAGGATGAGCTGTTCATACAAGTAAAAGGCGTAGCAATGGGTTGTTGTTTCTCACCGGAGATTGCGAATTTGGTATTGGACCAATTTGAGAGGAACTTTATTTTTCATGAGACTACTACTTTTAAGACACAGATTGTTTGATGGAGTCGATTTCTCGCCGATATCTTCCTGATATGATCAGGGACTGAAGAACAACTAATGGTTTCTCATAATTGGCTCAATGCCCGCTCAGCGAATTTAAAATTTTCCATTTCTTACAGTAATTCAAAAATCTACTTTGTAGACCTTTGTGGTATTCATAATGAGGGGAGACTAGAAGTATGGGCCCGATTCACAGGATGAACTTAAGCATCAATACTAAACTTACTACTATTTTGGTATTCACAGAATGAACTTACTATTTTTGGCATTCACAGAATGCACTTACTACTTTTGGTATTCACAGAATGAACTTACTACTTTTGGTATTCACAGAAGTTAGGATTTTATTCTAAATTTGTCTTCAGACAAACTTAAGACAGACTTAAGACAAACTTAAGACAGACTTAAGTTAGGATTTTGTCTTAAGTCTGTCTTAAGTCTGTCTTAAGTCTGTCTTAAGTTTGTCTTAAGTCTGTCTTAAGTCGGTCTTAAGACTAATTTAAGACAAAATCCTAACTTCTGTGAATACCAAAAGTAGTAAGTTCATTCTGTGAATGCCAAAAGTAGTAAGTGCATTCTGTGAATACGAAAATAGTAGTAAGTTTCGGATTGAGTGTTAAGTTAATTCGGTGAATCGGGCCCCTTGTCTTTACATTAAGCCCACAGACCGTAATACCCTATTACATTTCACCAGTGCACACCATAGGACCCCCAAAGAGATTTTGCCGTATGGGCAGTTTTTGATGATCCTACGTAATTGTACAAATAAAATTGATTATTTTGAAAATGTGGAAAAATTGCAAATTAAGCTATGCAACAGAGGGTATCCAAGAAAACTGGTTAGAACAGCTCTCAAGAGAGCATGGTTCACGCCAAGTGAAACTCTACTTTCCCCGAAGGAAAAACAGGTAACGGATAGGATGACTTGCGTCTTGACCTATAATCCTCAGGCAAATAAAGTCAAACAGATTATCTTGAGGAATTGGAGCTTAATAATGTAATGTATGTGTCTTGTAAAGCGCACTGCTGCCCTGAGGCGTTGTGGCGCTGTAGACCGCTGGGGAACCCGTCTTGGCTATCCCTGTGAGATGGTCCCTACTGGGTATCTCCAAGGTGAAACCAGGCATCCCCGGCGAATGTGGGGGGCCGTTGTAGAGATAAGGCAAGCTAATGCCCAGAGTTGCCGAGTGTGATCCCTGGTTAGAGTAGGCACCGAAGTGAGAATTATCGAGTCCGCTGACCCTGGTCCACGACCCTGCCGCGTCGGAATTGAACCCTGGTCCCGGGCTGTTCTCCGCTTCTGGGTCTGCCGTCTCTAACCAGTGAGCCACACCAATCCACAACAGTTTGATATCCCTAAGCCCCTATTTGCATTCCGCAAAGGTAAAAATATCCGACAATACTGGTGAAAGCAACACGGTCCTCCCCACCGAAAGATGTTCGGTATTCCACCAGTAATAGGACATTTTAAATGAAATGGCTGTGCGGTCTGTATACATACAACCAATTCTAAATTTGTGATGCTGAATAGCAAGAGACACACCCAAACAAGTTTTCCAACTGCAAAACTAAAAATGTTGGGGCATATTATCAAGGACAGGCGATACATTATCGCCGCTTTTATCGGCAAGAAACTGCCAAAAAAGCGGCAATAATGGCCTTGATAATATGCTCTATGCCGATGATGGGACATGCACCACCTCGATCAGCCAAAATCTCATCTAGCACCATGCGATTCTGCAATGCTACAATCCTCGCAACTTGCAGCTCTTCTGTAATGTTCCCAAGTGCCAGAGCTGTCTGATTGGTAACAGCTTCCACAACACAGGTCAATTGCCTTATCTTTCCGCTGTTTAATGCAGCACCCATGAAGAAAAACAAAATCAAAATTGAAATCAACGTATTGTTGCAGAGTTGTGTCAGTCTGGTCCACTTCATCAGTACTTATTGTCCTTTTATTCCTGCTTCTGGAAATGTCATTGTACAGTCGGAAACCACGATGATACTATACAGGTGCCAAAAACACAGGGGGCAACATAAAGGACACGTAGCAGACCCCTGCCCACCCAACAGGTAGTTGATAATATCCCTTATTGCCACAAACAAAGTAGGTATTATCTGAGGCTGTAAAACTGCTGTTATTGGCACCTTCAATGGTTAGAATTACAGAAAATTCACTTCTTCCCACTGGAATTCTACCAACACTACTGATACATAAATCTGCTTAAGCTCTAGTAACATAAATCACAAATGGTCCATTGTTCTTGATAGTTCTCATATTCGAGACATATGGTGTCGAAATACTGTCAGTTTGATACTCTTACCATTCCCATGTGGTCCCTTTAGCTTGGGGATAACCATCTTAATCTTGGTAGCATACTTTATTGAGGTGAAAGTTAATCCCACTCACCGAAGGCTTTCCAGATGCAAACAAAAGTGCATACCAAGCTTGACAAGAACCATTGTGCGAGAATTTAAGAGGAATAAAAGGTGTTCCTCCCTTGTTTTGGTGAGCAGGTATCATCCCACACATCCAACAGTTGGTAGTATTTGTGGCATTATGAGTATGATGCAACTTCTGGATGAATGTATTGTTTAGGTATGATCGTCGATGCTTCTGCTCATGGTAGGGAAGCGTAAAGTAGTGGTGTTCAACTGGCACTGGAGTAGTGGCAATCAAAAGCTGTTGAGCAGGAGCCACTTTCTCAACATACTAGGTAATTGCTGCCATAACCACCATAGCACCAACAAACCATACAGCACAAATGATCTTCTTAGCACTAGTTTTAGCAACAACAACAGTTGATCTTTCTGTAGACATGATCAGCTCGTTGTTGAAACAATCGCTGGAGCGCTTAGCCCTGGGCAGCTGTTGATTTCTTCACTTAAGGTCAAGACGGGTGTCACTACACTATGCAGGACTGATCCCCCCCCCTTGCCACATCAGCATTCCGTTTTACCAACCGAGGGTGGTAGCTCAACCTGTCTTTTTCGGTAAAGCAGATTCTTTCCTTGGTCTCAGCTGATATCGGGATTCCCCAGCGATCGTGTGGTTCGGGAAGACTTCCGCAGATTCGTCAGGTGAGATAGCTTGACCTTTCTCTGTCTCCAGAATCTCTCGATGGTCGGTCAACACAGCAGGTTCCACCAAGTAGGTAGTACTCTCTTGCAGTGAGTACTATGGACCCAATTCTTTCGATTTGTCACTCAACTGCAGTCCTTGTCGCAAGGAGCTCTTGCTCTGGTCCTTGCCACCTCAGCTCCAAGCTGTTCGATCTGTCGAAGTACTACTACTACTAATACTGATAATCCTACTTCACGACTAATGGCCCAAATCTTGCATTTACCCACGCAAGCACTGGAAGAAGGGTATATTTGCAAAAAGGAATATGACCACACTAAAAATCCCCAATATTTATGTTTTGTCAAAAGTCCATAAAGATACACGCCACCCTCCCGGGCGACCAATTATTGCAACATGTGGGTCCTTTTTAGAACCATTAGCTAAATACATAGATGTTTTTGGAGAACCATTTGTACCGTAGACAAAAGCTTACATTAGGGACTCCATGGACTTTATTGTTAAAAATGAAAATTCAATATTCGAAAGTGACCAGCAGTTGCTGGTCACTTTTGATATTGAAAGCGTGTATACGAACATACCACAAGAAGAGGCTTTGTTAGTATTAGACATGGTGTGAGATGGGAGTCCCAGGCCACATGCAGTACCTACGGATTTCATTTCCACTTTGGCCAAGATTTGCCTCAAAAACAACTTTTTTGCCTTTAAGGATGAGCTGTTCATACAAGTAAATGGCGTAGCAATGGGTTGCTGTTTCGCCCCGGAGATTGCGAATTTGGTATTTTACCCATTTGAGAGGAACTTTATTTTTCATGAGACTACTACTTTTAAGACACAGATTGTTTGATGGAGTCGATTTATCGACGATATCTTCCTGATATGGTCAGGGACTGAAGAACAACTAATGGTTTCTCATAATTGGCTCAATGCTCGCTCAGCGAATTTAAAATTTTCCATTTCTTACAGTAATTCAAAAATCTATTTTGTAGACCTTTGTGGTATTCATAATGAGGGGAGACTAGAAGTATGGGCCCGATTCACAGAATGAAGTTAAGGATCAATCCTAAACTTACTACTATTTTGGTATTCACCGACTGCACTTACTATTTTTGGCATTCACAGAATGCACTTACTACTTTTGGTATTCACAGAATGAACTTACTACTTTTGGTACTCACAGAAGTTAGGATTTTGTCTTAAATTTGTCTTAAGACAAACTTAAGACAGACTTAAGACAAACTTAAGACAGACTTAAGTTAGGATTTTGTCTTAAGTCTGTCTTAAGTCTGTCTTAAGTCGGTCTTAAGACTAATTTAAGACAAAATCCTCACTTCTGTGAATACCAAAAGTAGTAAGTTCATTCTGTGAATGCCAAAAGTAGTAAGTGCATTCTGTGAATACGAAAATAGTAGTAAGTTTCGGATTGAGTCTTTAGTTATTTCTGTGAATCGGGCCCCTTGTCTTTACATTAAGCCCACAGACCGTAATACCCTATTACATTTCACCAGTGCACACCATAAGACCCCCAAAGAGAATTTGCCGTATGGGCAGTTTTTGATGATCCTACGTAATTCTACAAATAAAATTGATCATTTTGAAAATGTGGAAAAATTGCAAATTAAGCTATGCAACAGAGAGTATCCAAGAAAACTGGTTAGAACAGCTCTCAAGAGAGCATGGTTCACGCCACGTGAAACTCTACTTTCCCCAAAGGAAAAACAGGTAACGGATAGGATGACTTGCGTCTTGACCTATAACCCTCAGGCAAATAAAGTCAAACAGATTATCTTGAGGAATTGGAGATTAATACAACAGTTTGATATCCCTAAGCCCCTATTTGCATTCCGCAAAGGTAAAAATATCCGACAATACCTGGTGAAAGCGACACAGTCCTCCCCACCGAAAGGTAATCTGAGAAACATGTTTGGTCTTCCACCAGTAGTAGGACATTATAAATGTAATGGCTGTGCGGTCTGTATACATACAACCAATTCTAAATTTGTGATGCTGAATAGCAAGAGACACACCCAAAAGAGTTTTCCAACTGCAACACTAAAAATGTTGGGGCATATTATCAAGGACAGGCAATACATTATCGCCGCTTTTATCGGCAAGAAACTGCTGATAAAGCGGCGATAATGGCCTTGATAATATGCTCTATGCCGATGATGCGACATGCACCACCTCGATCAGCCAAAATGTCATCTAGCACCATGCGATTCTGCAGTGCTACAATCCTCACAACTTGCAGCTCTTCTGTAATGTTCCCAAGTGCCAGAGCTGTCTGATTGGTAACAGCTTCCACAACACAGGTCAATTGCCTTATCTTTCCGCTGTTCAATGCAGCACCCACGAAGAAAAACAAACCCAAATTGAAATCAACGTATTGTTGCAGAGTTGTGTCAGTCTGGTCCACTTCATCAGTACTTATTATCCTCCTATTCCTGCTTCTGGAAATGTCATTGTACAGTCGGAAACCACGATGATACTATGCAGGTGCCAAAAACACAGGGGGCAACAGAAAGGACACATAGCAGACCCCTGACCACCCAACAGGTAGTTGATAATATCCCTTATTGCCACAAACAAAGTAGGTATTATGCGAGGCTGTACAACTGCTGTTATTGGCACCTTCAATGGTTAGAATTACAGAAAATTCACTTCTCCCCACTGAAATTCTCCCAACACTACTAATACATAAATCTGCTTTAGCTCTAGTAACAGAAATCACAAATGGTCCATTGTTCTTGATAGTTCTCATATTCAAGACATATGGTGTCGAAATATTGTCAGATTGATACTCTTACCATTCCCATTTGGTCCCTTTAGCTTGAGGATAACCATCTTAATCTTGGTAGCATACTTTATTGAGGTGAAAGTTAATCCCACTCACCGAAGGCTTTCCAGATGCAAACAAAAGCAAAAGTGCATACCAAGCTTGACAAGAACCATTGTGTGAGAATGTAAGAGGAATAAAAGGTGTTCCTCCCTTTTTTGGTGAGCAGGTATCATCCCACACACCCAACGGTTGGTAGTATTTGTGGCATTATGAGTATGATGCAACATCTGGATGAATGTATTATTTAGGTAGGATCGTCGATGCTTCTGCTCATGGTAGGGAAGCGTAAAGTAGTGGTGTTCAACTGGCACTGCAGTAGTGGCAATCAAAAGCTGTCGAGCAGGAGCAACTTTCTCAACATACTAGGTAATTGCTGCCATAACCACCATAGCACCAACAAACCCTACAGCACAAATGATCTTCATAGCACTAGTTTTAGAAACAACAACAGTTGATCTTTCTGTAGACATGATCAGCTCGTTGTTGAAACAATCGCTGGAGCGCTTAGCCCAAGGCAGCAGTTGATTTCTTCACCGAGGGTCAAGACGGGTGTCACTACATTATGGAGGACTGATCCCCCCCCCTTGCCACATCGGCATTCCGTTTTACCGACCCAGGGTGGTAGCTCAACCTGTCTTTTTCGGTAAAGCAGATTCTTTCCTTGGTCTCAGCTGATATCGGGATTCCCCAGCGATCGTGTGGTCCGGGAAGACTTCCGCAGATTCGTCAGGTGAGATAGCTTGACCGTTCTCCGTCTCCAGGATCTCTTGATGGTCAGTCAACACAGCAGGTTCCACCAAGGTAGATAGTACTCTTTTGCAGTGAGTACTATGGACCCAATTCTTTCGATTCGTCACTCGAACTGCAGTCCTTGTCGCAAGGAGCACTTGCTCTGGTCCTTGCCACCTCGGCTCCAAGCTGTTCGATCTGTCAAAGACCTTGACCATCACGTGGTCGCCAGGACGGAGTTTGTGGGCCTCACCGGTAGGTCTGTCAGGAAGAGCTTCTCGAACCTGTTGATGAATAGGCATCAAGCTGTCAGTTAACTGTGCCAAATAATCATTCATCAGAACACATGGAACATCAAGTATTGGGCGTTGCTTAGAAACTCCCCAAATGTTTATCGGTCTCCCAAACACCACCTCATATGGTGTAAGCCCAGATCGGGAATGTGGCACCAATCTTATGGACAACAATGCCAAAAGTAGTGCATCAGGCCATTTCAGAGATGTGGAAGCCAGTATTTTCGCTAACTTCAGTTTCAGAGTAGCGTTGTACCTCTCTACTAATCCTGCTGATTGTGGGTGGAACAGAGAGAAAGGGGTCCCAGTGGAACAGTTGATATTTACAAAACAGATTTCAATCGAATTAAGACACAAAAACAAATATAAGAGAGTCTCATGAACACACTGTTATTTAATCACACTGTGTTAAGCATAATTCATTAAATGTACATTGGGGGCCCGATTCATAGAATGAACTTAAGACTCAATCCTAAACTTACTACTATTTTGGTATTCACAGAATGCACTTACTACTTTTAGCATTCACAGAATAAACTTACTACTTTTGGTATTCACAGAAGTTAGGATTTTGTCTGAAGTCTGTCTTAAATCTGTCTTAAGTCTGTCTTAAGTTTGTCTTAAGACAAACTTAAGACAAAATCCTAACTTCTGTGAATAACAAAAGTAGTAAGTTCATTCTGTGAATGCCAAAAGTAGTAAGTGCATTCTGTGAATACCAAAATAGTAGTAATCTCAGGATGCTCCCAAACTCGTGTTAGCAATTTCGTTATGGCTAGAGCTCCAACATTGCCAGCCCATGTGCCATTTGAACCATAGGTTGTAAATAGGCTGCAGGTAGTTTGTCTTTGTTGCGCCAACAACCCTCATCGTCCAATATTCCTTCTTTAGCCCATTGCTCAAATTCTGCTACAGAAGCAGATCTGAGTACATCTAACACTTCCTGTCTAGCATAATGCCATCGCTCAGCAGGAGACTTCACTACGTACATGGAAGTACTGCTTCATTGCATTGCAGTCTCATGAGTTACACAATCAGCAAAAGCATTACCTTGTCCTATCTTGTCAGTCACTTTCTTGTGTGCGCTTAACTTCACAATAGCTATCTTCTTTGGATATCTTAGTGCAGTTAAGAGATTATGCACTTACTCTCCGTGCATTATCTGCATCCCGTGGGACGTAAGAAAGCCTCTTTCCTTCCAAAGCAGGCCAAAATCACGGGCCACTCCAAAAGCTTAGCGGCTGTCTGTATAGATGTTCACACGCAAGTCAGTGTTAATTTCACACGCTCTTGTTAAAGCTATTAGCTCAGCTGCTTGAGCCGACTTCTGAAGTATGCGAGCTGTCTCCACTATTGTCTCAAGTGTCGTAATTGCATATGCAGCTGAAGTCGTGCCTTCTGGTAACTTCAAACAGGACCCATCAACCCACAGTTCCCCATCTACATCTGAAAGGGGCGTATCTTGCAGGTCGATGCGACCCTTTGTCTGCTCCAAGTAAGGAATATACAATCATGAGGCTCCTGTGACTGAGACTGAGTCACAGGATATGGCAACAAAGTGGCTGGGTTTAAAGTCGCACATCTCCTTAGGGTAATATGGGGGCCAACAGTGTCAATTCATAGCCTGTCAGACGAGCACTAGTCAAGTTCTGTGTTTTGGTCTGGTTTAGAAGGGCATCTACTGCATGGGGTACTAGCTCCAACAATTTATGTGACAAAACTATCCCTTCACTCTGACGTATGGACACAGCTGTTGCTGCAACTGAACGGAAGCATCCAGGCAATGCATGAGCAACAGGATCAAGTACTGCTGAAAAATATGCATAGGGACTCTGCTTATCACCGTGGGCCCGATTCACAGAATGAACTTAAGACTAGATCCTAAACTTACTACTATTTTGGTATTCACAGAATGCACTTACTACTTTTGGAATTCACAGAATGAACTTACTACTTTTCGTCTTTAACTTAACTAATATAGCTGCAGGAAGATTCAAAATCAATTTACACGGTTTCTGTGCAGGTTCCCGCTCTACATCCATTTGTTCTAACTCTTTCCATAATGCCCTAAAAGTCACACGATCATCTACTTTTCGCACAGCTCTCCACATGTCAGGCGGTAAAATCAACCCAAAGAACATGTCTATATCGGGCAAAGTCATAGTACAAGAGCTAATGGCTCCCCCAACTTCCTCATAAAAAGATGCTGGATTTTTCCGCGGATCAGGAAATGCGGGGGCATATTACCAAGGGGGGGCGATAGGCAATTATCGCCGGTTTAGCGGCTGTTTTTGGCCGCTAAGCGGCGATAATTCTATTGCTCTATTAGCAAGCTGTGGCTAACTGATGTTAGCCACAGCTTTTAGGTGATAGCGAGCGGTTTGGGGCCCGCTTTGCATGTCAGCGATATTTATCGCTAATGACATGCAAAGTGGGCGTATCCTACCCGTTACCGACTGAAAGCAGTCGCTAACGTCGCTAACGCCTATTAGCAAGGCAGGTGTAGCGATGGAAATATTCCCGCTATCGCCAAAAACTAACGCCTGCTCAGACCAGTTCTTAGCCATGTTATCCAATGGGAGGTGGATAACATGGCTAAGAGCATTTCGTCGCTAATGCGTGAATATCGCTGTATTCTTAGCGATATTCCCGCATTTCGCCGCTATCGCTGGATATTTTAGCACAATGGAGAAAAACATTGCTAATAGCATGTTTTCTCCGCTAACATATCCAGCGATAGGCAGCAATAAAAAAAACGCTGCTAAGCCTGTTTAGCGATAAATATTGCTACTTGTTCGTAATATGCCCCACAGTTTTAAGGGCCATAACATCCACTCTATTCCAAGGAGTGTAGACCCAATTATAAATAAAATAACCCTTTGCATCAGCAGAGTTCTTATCATCATCTGTTCCCTCGCCTCTTGGAGAAACATACAAAGGTGCGGCTTCCCGCATAGGTGTCGCATGAACTATCAAAGTCTTATCTGTTCCGAAGATAGAAGCTTGTACCACGCCGGTCTGAGATGTTAGTGCAGCTGCTGCTGCATTTTTCTCCTCTCGCAAACGTACTGCATCATCACGCAGTTTAACCAAACTCCTGATTGTATCAGCCACCTGAGAAAAGACAAAAAGACCATCACGCATTTGCTTACAATCAGTTGCTACATCATCAGGTTCCAATTCATCAGAATGTTTCCTAAACCGCTCAACAACCTCTGCGGCAAATACCTCAGTAAAATATATTTGCTCCCTTGCCTGCCAGTTTTTTATGTCATCTAAAAGCTCAGAAGCAAGGGCGGTACTACGAAGAGCCTTACGAGCAGCAGATCTAAGCTCAGAAAAACGCTCAGTGGACAACATAGAATGAGTTTCCCATGCTTTCTCCTGTTCTTTAGAAGAGTCCTCATCTGACTCACGAGGGGCAGAGGGAAGAATATATGGAGGTGGAGAACAATCTAATAACAAGAAATCATCTTGAGGTTAATTAAGGATAGGATAAAGGAGTTGCCTAACAGCATATTGGCCAGTTACCTGTAAATGACGCTCCCTATCCTCTCTCTCTTTCAGTTCTTTTATGTCCTTATTTTGCAACTCTAATGCTTTTACATAAATGTTCTTTCGCTGTTCTTTTTCAATCAAGGATTGCTCACGCTTGATTCGTTCACGCACTTCTTTCTCCCACATTCGTGCACAGTAAAACATATCTTGCCTAGTCTTCCTCTTAAACATACATTGTTCTACGTACTGAATCTTTCGCAAATCAAATGGCTCATGTATAGCCCAACGCAACTCAGGATCCTTACTAGTATATTTATTCCATAACATGCTGTACATTATAGAAGAAATACCATATTTAATATGCATATCCCTATTAGGTGTCCCCTCCGGGGGGGCTGGTTGTGCTTCATCAAGTCTCAAACTGGTACCACTACAAAAGCAACACATCCTACAAAGTGTGCTAGAAACAGGCATGCCAAAAATAGTGCAGAATATGCAGTAGTATAACCAAAGTAGCACTTAAGGTACCTTTAGTACGATGTGCCGTTCAAATCAATTCAAATAGAGAAAATTCTCCTCATTACCTGCCTAAATAAATTGCAATCTATATATACATTGATGGAGCGAGGTACAGAAGATTTTGTGCGTACCCCATTCAGATCAATCACCCCCATAACAAAGTAATATATTGATTTTGATTGCTGTGTATTAATAAAAACACACACATTACATGTGGGAAAATGAACATTTAAAAAGGCCTGATGAGGAACGGGAACTGTCGAACGTGTATTTATCAGTTTGTCAAACAAAGTTATTCACGGACATCCTGGAAGTTGAGAAATGCATGGACAGTCGAATTTGTATCTGGCAGTCTTTTAATCAAGTAGTTATTCATGGACATCCTGAAAGTTAAGCAATACATTGTTGATTAACGAACATCCTGAGAGCTAATAATTGCAATGTCATGACCAATCAGAGAAAGGGAAAACAGAAAGAGTTGAAACATTTGAGGGTAGAGAGCCAGCAAATACAGTATAAATATCAGAGCAAAATTGGGGTTTACTGTCACAGGAGCTGATCGCAGAGAGAGATGCTGTCTGCACTGCAGCTGTTTGCAGAGAATGCTGTGAGCCTGAAACTATGCCAAAAGGCCCACTGATAAACCCCAGTAGGTTGGAGATTCGTAACGGGACATTAGGCCTGGGAAAAAGACTGCATCCGAGGAGGCTTGGGTTAGTAAGTATAGCTTTGGGCTTTAGTACTGGGTAGGCAGGTTTTTAGTGTAGAAATCTTTAGAATTAAATGCATGTTTTAATTATGGTTTCTCTGATCTTTTTCATGAAGAATTTCTCTTTCAGTTACATGACCAAGGTTTGATGTTTTATTTTAGAGAATAGTGCAATTATTGTGAACCTGAATTTTCTCTTCATGATTTTTATTAACAGCTTTTCTTGATTTATTTCCTGAATAAATAGCAATGCTCAGTAAGAATTAATAATGACAGAATAGATGCTAATTTCCTTTTATGCAAATGAATTACATAAAATCTTTTAAATGATTTCAGGTGTTTGTGATTCTTTAGAGTCAATTATTTATGCAAATCAATGTATTGTTGTAGTGAGGTTAAGCTGGTCTTGACAATCACCATCAACTTGCTCAACTAATTGGTCCATAGACCTAATTGGCGGGGTACATTGATGCATGGATTAGTTTAGTAGGATTGTTGAGGCAAACAAATGTTGGTGTTAAAAATCTATACTTAGAGGTATCCTGTCATAGGAAAGAATACACTCAACCCATTTTGTGTATAAGTATATTTGCAAGGGTCTGGGGTAAAGTGTGTGTGTGACTAGGTGTGTTGTACTTCGTGTTATGGGCCCCACCGGAGTGACCTGGACCCTGGGTTGGTGATATTTTTGGGTGAGCGCTGCAACAACATCACATACAAATCCAAAGTTGGCCAACACAAATCTCAACATTCAAAAGCTACAGTAAGTGTTACTAAACTACCTTACCAATCCCAGGCATCAAAACCAACACAACAGCGATTTTGTTTATCATCCATGCAGCCATCCAGTATCGCTTTTATAGCGTGCTCATGTCTACTGTACACTACATAGTGTACTAGTGGGCCTCAGCAAGGCCTACCAGTGCTAGGGGTTCGCCCTTCTCTGCACAGAGTCCTCAGCCCATAGAATAGAAGTTGGCACAGAAACAGGAATAGAAAATACAAGACTTATTAAACCTCATGAGGTGTAACTACATTCACACAGCACCCTTCAGTAATGTATGAAGTAGCACAGTGAATGGAAGGAGTTTGGTCCTTTTATACCCCCCACAGGGGCTCAAAAGAAGGTGGTACAAGTACAAGAAGAAGGTTTTAGGTACATATAAGGTCATACAAGTGGGAGGAGCTAACAGTTGCTAATTCTGGTGAACACATCCTGACAGTTACAGACTAGCTGCAAGCTCAACTGAGCATGTGCGAAGCAGAAGAGGCTAAATATAACCTGTCTCTAGGCAGATTTCAAGGGCAGACAACAGCAAGGTAGGACAGAGCACATGGCATGCACGTGGTAGCACATGGCAAACAAGATGGCTGCAAGAAATACAAAATGGATTCCACAAAATGGACAAGATAGCCTCTAAATACAGGATGGCTTCTGCTAATGCTAACTCAATCGCTGCCAAATTCCAACAATAGGAGAGGTCTTAGTTTTTCTTATGTTTCCCAACCTTAGTGTTTTACATACGGCGAATTGATACGAAGGGTTCATCCAGATCTGTGTGGCATAAGTGAGTGGCTACTTGGTAGCTTTTTTTATTGATACTTTTCTCTCCCTGCTGGCACAGTAAGGTTGGGTGAAATACGACCTGACTTCACAGTACACCTGACTTAGGGGTCCTTACGTTGTTTGTGTGTGAATTGTCTTCTTTGGGTGTACACTTCTGGTTGTAGAGGAACACTGATGTCTTGTTTAGATCTTTGCGCATCTGGGGATGTGCTTTACTGTTGTTGAAGCACTTGGACGCTTTTCAAATATTGATTTCTATTATTGATTTTTATTTAGTTTCCTTTCCCCCTCCCTAGCTTGAGTTGCTTTTTCACCTTTCGTGGTGCCGGTGACAAACTTTGGGATGATGGTGGCACAGAGTATGACAGGTTGTTGTATGGGTGCGCACTTCATGTGTGATTATATGTTTTTCGGGGATCCCTGAAATAATATCGAGGGACAAAATATCGACTTGCAAAAATATCGTGGACAAAATATCGACAGTCAAAATATCGAGTTTGTATCTACAAACAGGTAAGTACAAAAATATCGAGTACAAAATATCGTTTACAATAATATAGTTGTAAAAAATATCGACTTTATTAAAAACAGTGCTAAATTAAATTAATATTAAAATTTAATTACTAAAATATACTTAAAAATACTTACATTAACTTATAATAATTAAATAATAAATGAAAATAATAAAAATAATTTTTTACAATCTTATTTGTTAAAACATATATATATAGTAACATACTATAATTAAATAAGATACTATTATATTACCGTACGATACCAGAAGTGTAAAAAATACTATTCCCACTCCAAAGAGTGCAAGCGTAGGGAAAGTGTTGGATAGCGTAGGGGTTAAAATTACTATTCCCACTCCAGTGGGTGCAACAGTAGGGAAAACTGACCCTGAACCCTAAAAATACCCCTTTACCCAAAAACCCAAAACTGACCCTGAACCCTAAAAATACCCCTTTACCCTAAAACCCAGAACTGACCCTGAACCCTAAAAATACCCCTTTACCCAAAAACTGAAAACTGACCCTGAACCCTAAAAATACCCCTTTACCCAAAAACTGAAAACTGACCCTGAACCCTAAAAATACCCCTTTAACCAAAAACTGAAAACTGACCCTGAACCCTAAAAATACCCCTTTACCCAAAAACTGAAAACTGACCCTGAACCCTAAAAATACCCCTTTACCCAAAAACTGAAAACTGACCCTGAACCCTGAAAATAACCCTTTACCCCAAAACTGAAAACTGACCCTGAACCCAAAAAATACCCCTTTACCCAAGAACTGAAAACTGACCCTGAACCCTAAAAATACTCCTTTACCCAAAATTAATTAATATTATTTAAATACCAATTATTTATTAATTAACAATAACAATAAAGTAAATATAGTAGCACATTAGCTGTAATTAATTTAATTTAATAATTAATATTATTTTTTCTCAATTAATTAATTACCAATAACTAAAAATTATATATATAAATAAATTACTCTAATTAATGTAATTAACTAATTAATATTATTTAATTACCAATTATTTACTAATATTTACAAAATTATATTAATTAATTAACTAATTAATATTGATTAATTACCAATTAATTATTAATTAAAAATATTTACAAACATATAATAATTAATTAATTATTATTAAATTACTCCCCATCCTTATCCCCTATTAACTCAACATCCCGCTCCTAAACATTAACTACAATTTATATTACTATTAATAAAAAAATATTATTTTTTTAACCTTTTTTCTACATATTATCGAATTTTTTTACTTTGACTATTTATATATATTTTGTCGATATTTTTGTACTCGATATTTTTTTATTATTATTTTAATCGATATTTTGACCAACGATATTTTTGTTATCGATATTTTATTATTATCGATATTTTTAACTCAATATTTTGTCCATTCGATATTTTGGAGTCGATATTTGTCTGTGCACCGTTTTTCGGTAGGTCCTTGAATCACCTTGTCCTGAGGAGGCCAAGACTGGTCGGAAGGCTGAAACGTGACCGCATCACCACTTTACACAAAGAGGAGTCTGATCAAATTATTAAAATCAATTTGGAATTATATTCATTGAAACAATCTTCACATTTAGGTTCTACATCTAATCGAACGGATTGTGTTTGACTACCTCGAAATGTACTTCCTAGAATGAATTGGAGGGCACTCAGTTTTTGCTTTAATTTCTTCTGGGTGAAAAGGAACTTTTTGATTACGTTTCAATTGTATGAATTCTGTCTATTTGTTTCTTCTTGTTGTATATATTTGTGAACAAATGTATGTTTATATGTGTATTATGTAAATTTGAAATTTATGCAAAGTTAGAGGATAAAAAATTCCCTTTGATTACTATAAATAAAATATGTAATCACATCTTCAATGATATGTGATGGTATTTACATTTATATAATATTGAATGAGTGAACAGTGTCCCCGGTATAGGAGAATTAGCAGTCCCCTATTAGAGAAGTTTCCAGATATTTATTCTTCCTTTTCCACTTTTTTTTTTTGCTTGCATCGCACTACTACTAAAGGCTGTGCGGGTATGATGCATGCATTTTAGGTCTGAGGCTACAGCCACTAAATCAGTTAGTAAATGTATACTATATTTTGCACTGTGACTATGAAGAGTCTTTATATTTTCATAATATTACTGGCAATGCTGTGATTTGTAGCATTTCTATGGTCAGTACTGATGGTTAAACATACATGCCAGCAGACCCAATTCAGGTGGGAGTCTCACGATTTTTTAAGCTAAAAATTGTTTTAATTTGTTCAATTATCTCAAACCTAAAAACTAGGCACACCTGTGTTTATTTGTGCCTCTCCAGAGATTTTGTCTACCTGTCCTACTCTAAATCTGGGCAATTCCAAGAATTGGATGAGGTGGGCTTTCTCACGTAATATGACAAACTTCATTAAAGGCTGCCTCATCCCACCCTTGAAAGATGGTACCACGAGGGTGGACCAACCTCAAGTGGGACTATCTTGAGAGAGTTCTTAGAAATTACTACACCTGGATAATTATCTGGGATCCAGTTATCTCTGCTAAAAACACCTTGGGTAAACCACAAGGAATCCTTTATTAGGTGGTATCCTAGCTATATAAAAAACGTCATTCAGAAGTACATTCAGAGGATGTTTTTGGGTACCATGTCCCTTTCTTACTTCTGTGTTTCCAACATGTTTCTGCCCTCAAATAGCCTATCTTCGTCTGGGGTACTCGTCAGGTCTTATCTTAGGATCCCTATATTAATATATGTAGAATTATAAAGTAAAGGTACCCATGTACTCGAGGGCAGGGTAGGAGTACGGAGGGCGAATCTCCTTGATGAATGTGTGACATCGGAGTTGCCCACCCCTGAACAGGCCATGAGCCACAGGGTCTCTCTGGGTTAGGAAATTGCCTTTGATCTTACAGGAAGAGGTAGCTAATTTCTCTATATTGCCACATGGATTAATATAGGGATCCTAAGGTAAGCCCTGAGGAATTCCCAAGAACAAGTTAGGCTATCTGAGGGCAGAAACATGTTGGCATCACAGAAGTACGTAAGGGCCATGGTACCCAATACCGCCCGCACAAAAACAATCATAAAATAATGGCGATTGGCTACTTCAATGTGTGCTGCAGAATGCAGCACACATAGAAAAAGTAAATCACCATTATTGATTGTTCATGTGCAGGAAGGGACACCTTCCTGCGAATAAACAATCTTTCCCTGCAAACCAGGCACCCTTGCACTATAATAGAAGGCTGTGTGTTGGTGTTAGGCAGCTATTTTTAGTGCCTGCTCTAGGGAAAACACGGGTGCGCTGTATTGTTGTAAATATGGCGCATCCCTGCGTTTATGAAATGACGCAGTGCTGCACAATTGTCGCAGTGCCGTGCCATTTCCTTGTAGATTTGCCCCATTGTCTGAAATAATCCCTCAGAACATGGGCCAGTTGACAGCTTTTTCCCTTTAGTTAATTGTAGGTAGATTGTGTAGGTCTGGCCTCATTTTAAAGTACTTCCAAACATAAGAACACAAAACCACTCCTTCACCTTCTTCTACAAGTTATTTGTGCACAGATTTATCAAGGATTTGTGTCCCCCTTGTACATCGCAAGGCAATGAAGGTGACGCCAAACCTAGAATTATATTTACCATGACATGCAGATGCACGGTCCTGCATGGCTTTTTAAATATGGTATGAGGCAGGGCCACGCAAGTTGCTGCTTTGTGAAACACTGTGCGTGGGAGCACCCATGCATGTAGCATGGGTGCTCCCAACCATCTAGCCATGTATTCTGACTCATTCCCGTGGGTGCTTCCACTCATCCACCCATGTATTCTGACTCATTCCCGTGGGTGCTTCCACTCATCCACCCATGTATTCTGACTCATTCCCGTGGGTGCTTCCGCTCATCCACCCATGTATTCTGACTCATTCCCGTGGGTGCTTCCGCTCATCCACCCATGTATTCTGACTCATTCCCGTGGGTGCTTCCACTCATCCACCCATGTATAATGACTCATTCATGTGGGTGCTTCCACTCATCCACCCCGTGTATTCTGACTCATTCATGTGGGTGCTTCCACTCATCTAACCTGTGTATTCTGACTCATTCCTGTGGGTGCTTCCACTCATTCACCCCGTGTATTCTGACTCATTCATGTGGGTGCTTCCACTCATCTAACCTGTGTATTCTGACTCATTTCCGAGGGTGCTTCCAGTCATCTGCCTATGTATTCTGACTCATTCCTGTGGGTGCTTCCACTCATCCACCCATGTATAATGACTCATTCATGTGGGTGCTTCCACTCATCCACCCGTGTATTCTGACTCATTCCCATGGGTGCTTCCACTCATCCACCCGGTGTATTCTGACTCATTCCCGTGCGTGCTTCCACTCATCCACCCCGTGTATTCTGACTCATTCCCTTGGGTGCTTCCACTCATCCACCCTGTATAATGACTCATTCCCGTGGGTGCTTCCACTCATCCACCCATGTATTCTGACTCATTCCCGTGGGTGCTTCCACTCATCCATCCATGTATAATGACTCATTCATGTGGGTGCTTCCACTCATCCACCCCGTGTATTCTGACTCATTCATGTGGGTGCTTCCACTCATCTAACCTGTGTATTCTGACTCATTCCTGTGGGTGCTTCCACTCATTCACCCCGTGTATTCTGACTCATTCATGTGGGTGCTTCCACTCATCTAACCTGTGTATTCTGACTCATTTCCGAGGGTGCTTCCAGTCATCTGCCTATGTATTCTGACTCATTCCTGTGAGTGCTTCCACTCATCCACCCCGTGTATTCTGACTCATTCCCATGGGTGCTTCCACTCATCCACCCTGTGTATTCTGACTCATTCCCGTGCGTGCTTCCACTCATCCACCCCGTGTATTCTGACTCATTCCCTTGGGTGCTTCCACTCATCCACCCTGTATAATGACTCATTCCCGTGGGTGCTTCCACTCATCCACCCATATATTCTGACTCATTCCCTTGGGTGCATCCACTCATCCACCCATGTATAATGACTCATTCCTGTGGGTGCTTCCACTCATCCACCCCGTGTATTCTGACTCATTACCTTGGGTGCTTCCACTCATCCACCCATGTATTCTGACTCATTCCCATGGGTGCTTCCACTCATCCACCCATGTATTCTGACTCATTCCCGTGGGTGCTTCCACTCATCCACCTATGTATTCTGACTCATTCCCGTGAGTGCTTCCACTCATCCACCCCGTGTATTCTGACTCATTCCCGTGAGTGCTTCCACTCATCCACCCTGTGTATTCTGACTCATTCCCGTGGGTGCTTCCACTCATCTACCCCGTGTATTCTGACTCATTCCCGTGGGTGCTTCCACTCATCTACCCTGTATATTCTGACTCGTTCCCTTGGGTGCTTCCACTCATCCACCCTGTGTATTCTGACTCATTCCCTTGGGTGCTTCCACTCATCCACCCATGTATTCTGACTCATTCCCTTGGGTGCTTCCACTCATCCACCCCGTGTATTCTGACTCATTTCCGTGGGTGCTTCATCTCACCCACCCATGTATTCTGACTCATTCCCATGGGTGCTTCCACACATCCACCCATGTATTCTGACTCATTCCCGTGGGTGCTTCCACTCATCCACCCCGTGCATTCTGACTCATTCCCGTGGGTGCTTCCACTCATCCACCCTGTGTATTCTGACTCATTCCCGTGGGTGCTTCCACTCATCCACCCATGTATTCTGACTCATTCCCGTGGGTGCATTCACTCATCCACCCCGTGTATTCTGACTCATTCCCATGGGTGCTTCCACTCATCCACCCATGTATTCTGACTCATTCCCGTGGGTGCTTCCACTCATCCTCCCATGTATTCTGACTCATTCCCGTGGGTGCTTCCACTCATCCACCCATGTATTCTGACTCATTCCCGTGGGTGCTTCCACTCATCCACCTGTGTATTCTGACTCATTCCCGTGGGTGCTTCCACTCATCCACCCATGTATTCTGACTCATTCCCGTGGGTGCTTCCACTCATCTACCCCGTGTATTCTGACTCATTCCCGTGGGTGCTTCCACTTATCCACCCATGTATTCTGACTCATTCCCGTGGGTGCTTCCACTCATCTACCCCATGTATTCTGACTCATTCCCGTGAGTGCTTCCACTCATCCACCCCGTGTATTCTGACTCATTCCCCTGGGTGCTTCCACTCATCTACCCCGTGTATTCTGACTCATTCCCGTGGGTGCTTCCACTCATCCACCCATGTATTCTGACTAATTCCCGTGGGTGCTTCCACTCATCTACCCCGTGTATTCTGACTCATTCCCGTTGGTGCTTCCACTCATCCAGCCATGTATTCTGACTCATTCCCGTGGGTGCTTCCACTCATCCACCCATGTATTCTGACTCATTCCCGTGGGTGCTTCCACTCATCTACCCCGTGTATTCTGACTCATTCCCGTGGGTGCTTCCACTCATCTATCCTGTGTATTCTGACTCATTCCCTTGGGTGCTTCCACTCATCCACCCCGTGTATTCTGACTCATTCCCTTGGGTGCTTCAACTCATCCACCCATGTATTCTGACTCATTCCCGTGGGTGCTTCCACTCATCCACCCATGTATAATGACTCATTCCCGTGGGTGCTTCCACTCATCCACCCATGTATTCTGACTCATTCCCGTGGGTGCATTCACTTATCCACCCCGTGTATTCTGACTCATTCCCATGGGTGCTTCCACTCATCCACCCATGTATTCTGACTCATTCCCGTGGGTGCTTCCACTCATCCACCCATGTATAATGACTCATTCCCGTGGGTGCTTCCAGATTTACCAACACGGGTAGACCTAGGAATGTGTCAGAATTGTGCAACTTCCTGTTAGGGCACAAACATCAGAAATAGCTTCATTTCTCCTCGTTGTTTCCTTTTTGTAAGTGTGCAGCATTCTTCAGCAGACTTAGATAGAGGAAATGCCTCTAAGGGTTGTTTTTGTGCAGGAAGGTATCCATTCCTGCAAAAAAAAAACTATCCTGCTTGTAACTGAGGCACCTTTGTACCGGAGGGCAATGTGGCGCCAGACTGCACTGCGTAGGTCAGCGCAAGAACACAGGAATGTGCCATATATTTATAGATATGGTGCATTCCTGCCCTGCGCTGCTACGCACGGCAGCGCAGTAAGTTACCTTTCTGCGTTGCGTGACATAATGATACATCTGAGCCTTTGTCTGGCATCCATGCAGTTTTTTTAATTTTACTTCCCTAAAAACCAGTTGTAACGTTTCCAGGTCCCACTGGATTATGAGTTGCCTTGTAGAGTTTTTAACAGATTGATTCAGTGCCCAAAAAAATCATTAAAGAATTATCAAGCATGACATCTAACATTCCAAACCATTAGTTTGCCAGGTCCATCTGCTGGCACTAGGTGGCAGTCTGCCTAACAACCACCAGCTGGTTTTTGGTAATTTGCATACCCAGAAACCATTGCGAAACCACAAACAGTTTCATTTCATTGTCGTGGGTAAAATAGACTTTTTTAGCTTTAGGAATCGGGAATCTGTTAATGATGTATGCGTTTAGCTTACCCAATGCTACATTTATAACTTGGAGTCATAGTTGTAAAGTTCCCATGATTTTCATAGGTGTTATTTATAATATCAAGCAGAGGAAATAGCACTTTAATTGGCAAATTGTTAAGACTTAGTTTGGACGGATGACGATCAATCGTTAAATGAAATTTTTTAAGGATCTTAATTAAAGTGAGATCCAATATAAATGTTAAATAATAGAATTTTTATGTGAGATGATCAGATGTATATTTACGTGGATGGGGGAATCCGTTATATTATGTAGCAGTCCATGTCAGTGTGATCGATGCACGCGCGAATCTCAGGAAACGCACTTAAGAAGGACTGAGTAGCGCCTCGTTGATGGAGCGGGAGGTGCACGGCTCCTTCTAGCCGCTAGAGGTCAGGCTCCTCCTGAGCGAGCGAGCAGCGTCCCCGGCAGATGTCAATCATCAGAAACAAATATTGATTAGTCGCAGCCCCCTCGCGCGCTCTGTGCAGGACTCCACGGGGTGCTGGTGTCAGCTTCGGGCGCTGCGCCCCTGTGGTGTATACAGTGGTGCCTGGCAGGCTTGATGACCTGTGGTAGGGCAGCCATTCAATTGTTAGGTTTCGCCTGCACAGCTCTGTTCAATATAAATTTAAAAGGGACTTACATCCCGCCCCTCTCTTTCCTGGCTTCTCATTGGTTCCTGAAAGTGCCACTTACCTTTCCTCCATTTCTGTTGGCTGGAGAATTTTTTCCTGCATTTAACAATGCTTGTTCCTAGTCTGTTATTCCTATCAGTTTCCCACAGCTGAAATACTGTTAACATCCGCTATAGTGGAACTTTATTTCCATGAAGTTTCGCCTTTTACTCTTGAAGCATATTTGTATAACAATTTATAAACCGGGAGAGATTGTTGTTTGCAAAGAAGCATCTCATCGGCTCCATCCAGGTGATCCCCAGCTCTGAGACAGCAGCTCTGGCCACTGCACCACATCCTCTCCCCTCCTGTGTTATATGTTAGAGAGATCTTTCCTTCTCCAGGATGATGATTGATGAAAACAGCTCTTTAGTAATTAATTAGACGAAATCGATGCGTTACCAATGCTTGTTTTTGGCAGCTTTGTATACCTCGAACTTGACCCGAAGGTACTGGAGCTCACTCCAGTTTTATTAGACAAGTTCACATACATTTTTTTGTAGGCATGGGGAGATTGAGTGATTTGCCCAGAATCACAGGATGTTGAGAAGATGCCGAGACTCAAACCTTGTTCCGCAGTTCCATAGTCGGCGGCCCTGGCCCTCACACACCATCCTCTACAAATTCCGTAAAACAATAATGGCTGGTTGTAGTCAGTGCAAAGTAGTGGGATTCACTCGGCAAGATAGCATGCAGGTCTGGAGGAGAGACAGGGAAGGCGGCAGTGCAAGGACTAGGATATCACAGGATGTAGGTGAGTAGGCCAGTGGCATAATTTCCATTGGTGCAGCTGGTGCAGTGGAACTGGTGCCTAGAGCTTTTAGGGGTAGGAGACGGGGGAGGGCAAATTCTTATTTTTGCTGTATTTCACAATTCAGACAGCAGCTAGAAGGCCCATTTCCTTCCTTGCAATAAGGTCCATGATAGGCGTGCTACATCACCGGAGTAGGCAGCAATGTTGGTCAGGTAAAATGGTGAAGTAAACCAGGCCAAGTGAGATAAAAGCTTGCTTTATTAGGACAGGTATGCAGTTCTGAAACTCATTGAAACATTTTACAATTTTTGAAACTAAACGTCTCACTTGTAAAATAATCAAATCCTAGCCCCCACAATAATCCTCCCCCTAACAATAAAAATCCCCAAACCCTTCTTAAAACTTTCAAACTTCACCATCCCTTTTCTCTCTTCCACTGACCTTCACACATGACTCAACCATCGCTCCCCTGTGTTCCCTCTGCCGAAGCCTACTCTACAATGCCCCCAACCCTTCAGTCAGGTCGCAAGTGCCTCAATTTCTGCCACCTGTCCTAGGCGAGAGCCTAAAGCCATAGAACGTCAGACTCCCCAAAAGCAAGTACTTGAAAACAACTAAAATTATTGGGAGGGAGGGCGGAACAAGAATAAAAAAAAAACTACCCTTGCATATCACCGAGGGTCTCAAAGCACTAGCTAAAACCATAGAAGGGAGGTGGAAACAACAGCAGAAGAGGAAAAAGTGATGAGAAGAGCCCGGTTTTTAGCCTTTTTTGAAACTGCTGATGGTCAGTGACCCTGTGTAACTGCAAGGGGAGTGCGTTCCACATATCAGGTGCAAGATGTGAGAACGATCTCCCACCGTTCCTGGCAGTACGTATCGTAAGAGGAGTAAAGAGATACTTGGTTCCTGATCTAAGGGCCCGATTCACAGAACTAACTTAAGACAAAATCCTAAATTTACTACTTTTGGTATTCACAGAAGTTTGGATTTTGTCTTAAGTTTATCTTAAGACAGATTTAAGACAACATCCTAACTTAAGTCTGTCTTAAGACAAACTTTAGACAAAATCCTAACTTCTGTGAATACCAAAAGTAGTAAGTTTAGGATTTTGTCTTAAGTTAATTCTGTGAATCGGGCCCTAAGGGTTCTGTTGGGCAGTTACCAGTTGAGTTTTTTGCTAAGTAGCTAGGCTCATTCCCGAGGATGGTCTCATGTACCAGACTGATGATCTTGAAACTGATTTGCTTCCTGATGGCGAGCCAGTGGAGGGCTCTCAAACCTGGAGGCAACGGGGACCGTGACGGTAGTTTAAGTACTAGTCTGGCAACAGTATTTTGTAGCACCTGAAGTTTAGTCAGAAGCTCTTTGTTAATGGAAGCCATAAGAGCATTCCCATAATCGTGCCGGCTGATTACTAGGCCCTGCACATGCGGGTTTCTTTACTCAAGTGGGATCTATTGGAAAACCTTGCATAGGCTTCGCATTAATCCATAGAAAATGCCTGCTACATGGTTAACATGGTCTTTCATGGACAGTTTGCTGCCGACCATCATTCCTAGGTTGTGAACTACAAGTTTGGGGACCGGGCAGGGGCCAAGATTCTGAGGGCACCAGTCACTAGACCAGTATTCATTAGCCTTCCCGAAGTGGATAATCTCTGTTTTACTGGCATTAAGCTGGAGGTGGTTTGTTTGCATCTGGGTGCTGATATGGACCATGCAGTTTGTGAATCTGAGTTTGGTGTCGGATGGATCAGCGTCCAGGGTGTTCAGTAGTTGCATGTCGTCTGCATACGACACTGTGCCAAACCCATGGGATGTAATTACCCTTACCAGGTGTGCCCCATAAAGATTCAAAAGAGTGGGGCTAAGGATACATCCTTGGGGGACTCCCTTGTCTACCATGCGATTTTGAGAGACGGAGGTATCAGTTTGTACTATTGAAGTTCGGTCCGTTAGATAGTTCCTGAACCAGTTTAGGGCATTTCCCCTGATCCCTTTCTCCCACAGTCGGTGTATTAGAGTTTTGCGGGAGATGACATCAAACGCAGCTGACAGATCAAGTAGGAAAAGCATAGCTGACTGCCTGTTGTCCTGGGCTAGTCTAATATTGTCATCTACCTCTATCAGTGATGTTTCGGTGCGGTGGGCAGCCCTAAACCCGATTGGGAGGGGTCCAGCCCTTCATTATTTTCCAGAAATGTTGTAAGTTGCTTGTTGATCAAGGATTCTAAAACCTTTCCGAACTAGGGAAGGAGAGAGATTGGTCGATAGTTGCGAGCGAGCATATTAGCAAGGAGTAGCGATAATTATAGCTAAATGCACTTAGCGCATTTTTTTTATCGCCGGATATTATCGCAGAGATATTAGCAACGTTTATCTCCAAAGCGATAAAATATCCGGCGATAGCGGCTCAATGCGTGAATATCGCTGGAAATCCAGCGATATTCAGGCATTATCGTTAATGGGGACTTATCCTGAATATCCACCTCCCATTGGATATACAGGTTAAGAAGTAGTCTGAGCAGGCGTTAGTTTTTAGCGATATTCGCGCTTAGCGCACATTTTTTATCCCTTCGCCTGTCTTGCTAATAGGCGATAGCTATGTTAGCGACTATTATCAGTCGCTAACAGGTTGGGTACGCCCACTTTGCATGTCATTAGCGATAAATATCGCTGACATGTAAAGCAGGCCCCAAACCTGTAGCTATCGCCTACAAGCTGTCGCTAATTGCTGTTTGCGACAGCTTGCTACTAGGGCGATAAAAATATTGCTGCTTTTGCGGAAAAAAGTGAGCTAAATCGGCGATATCGCCCTGGATAATATGCCCCTAGGTTCTTTAGGATCACTTTTTCAGGATGGGTTTGACCCTGGCTGCCTTCCAGATTATGGGAAAGGTGGCACCATTTAAATATAGATGGACAAGGTCAGTTAGACTTTTTGAGGAGCACTGGGGCAATGTTGGACATGATATGGAATGAGAAAGGGTCAGTTGGGTAGCCTGATTTCATTTTGAAGAGGGCAAGATGCACGTCCAACTTGGTGAGTTCTGTGAACTCATTTAGAAAATTTAAGAAAGGTTCCGGATTGCTAACGGGCGCAGTCTCATGGTATTCAGTAGTTAAATTAGGAAAGAGGTTATAAATGGTGTTAATCTTTTCCTCAAAGAATGCGTAGCGTTTGTTGGTCCAATCAGTTGAGGCGGGGCTTTTAGACTGGCAGGAGGGGGGACTAATGAATTCCTTTAATATTTTATACAGTTCTTTGTTTGAATTTACGGCTCAACATTTTTGTTTTTGCTAATTTTATGTTGTCAAGATAATGTCTCTGTATAAGGTTGTACTCCTACCTATCCTCAATATTTTCAGTGCTCCTCCATTTGCGCTCAGCTTTCCTGCTGGCCAATTTATCAGATTTTAAGTCTTAGTTAAGCCATGGTGATACTTTAACTTTAGTTAGGGGAGCGACGCTGTCAAGTGCCTTAATGATTGCCTTCTCAAAGGCTTCTGCTGCAAGGTTTATATTATCGGTGTCTTTAAAGGATGGAAGGCTGAGGTGGGGTGAGAGGGGAGCTAGACTTACTTTTTTCCAGGGTCTACTCAGCTTCTGTTCACTGATGCAGTTACTAAAAGTTGAAGCCATCTGTAAACAAAATTGTACTTATTTCTCGTTGAACTTCTATCTTTGCAAAAAAATAGAAAAGTAGCTAATGGATCATTATTATTTCTGTGTCAGATTTACACTGCCACACCATTTTTGTCACATATATTGCCAGATTGCAGCTGTACCAGTGTGCATTGAACACGCCTCCACAATTCCTTCATGACATTGGAGACAAAGCCTGCTCCCCTCGCATGCCTATTGCCGATCCTTTTTTGCATCACATAGCACTAGCAGGTCTGCCCCAGAAGAGCGTAGATTTACAAGAGTGCCAATACCAAATTCCAATGTGTTGCCTGCGGCAAAGATGAATACCTAGGGGTAGATTTACAATAAGTGGAGCATCCCTGCATATCAGCAGGGATGCGCCACTTATTGTGCGCCATGCCTCCGCCACCATTGATGCGCAGCATTTACAATGCGGCGCACCATGGGGCAAAAACAGCATAGGTGCGTGACGCATCTGTGCCGTTAAAGCGGCACATTGCTGGAGTTGCGTCGCAAGCGTGACGCAGCTCCAGCAAGGCTCTGGGGTGCCCTATCTTGTTAAAGCTGTGTCAATCCTTACGCCTGCTTCAAGCAGGTCATAGTTTTGACGCAGCTTAGGCCCCAAAGTGACTGAGTGAAATCTTGTAGATTTCACTCAGCCACTTTTAGGAAGTGTTCCTATGCCAGAAGGTCCCCATTCCTCCCCCCCTGTGCAGGAACACCTCCTTCTGACGAAGGGCTTTACAACGTGACGCATCTCCCAGATGTGGCACGTTGTAAATACCCCGCATCATGGCACATCTTTTGCGCCACCGCTGTGCCACAAAAGTGATGCAACAGCGGCGTAAAAGAGGCACAAGGGGCTTGTAAATCTGCCCCCTAATACCTAAACTACCCGTGCTTGGATTGGACGAGGTAACTACAACTGTGAGTGAGTGAGAAATTGTGTGACTGATAATGATTGTTGATTCATGTGGTTCCAGACAGCGAGGGAGGGTGTTGAACTATACTTTGGGAACTTGCGTGAGATTACTTATTTGCAATGTTTGGGGCCTGAGTGTTGTGCGATAATTTGTTTTCCTGGTGGTGATTGGCCTTTACAAACATATTTAACAAAAATGAATTAACCTGTACAGTCCACTCCTATGATCCTTTTGTTTTTTCATCACCTAGGAGGGCTGCCTCAGATGAACGTTTGATTTACAAGACTTCCGAATTTTAATCTGTTGCTTGCATCAAAGGGGATATAGTGTACCTACCACCGTACATGGATTGGAACAGGAAACCATTGCACCAACAAAGTGATCTGATTATTGAGTGATTGTGAAGGATGATTGATGATTCATGTAGTGGCAGACAGTGAGGGAGGGTGTTGAACTGTAATTTGGGAACTTGTTTGAGACGATTGATTTGCACTTCCCCTGTGCTTTGCTCTAAATTTAGCTGCCTGCGCAAACAGAGGCACCCTTGCACCATATGCAGGAAGGAGTTCCCTGCACACAAACAAAGTTTCATTGCTGTTTTGTAACTTCTATGTGTGCTGAAAGTGCTGAACATTAACCCTGGGCAAAGTACTACTCTGCGCTTGCGTAGTTTGCGAAATTTGTGCTACTTCGCACTACGCGAATTGCACATAGCACAGTGCAAACATGCGTAGCGTAGCGCAGCGCATTGGTCATTTGTTGCTTGCTCGCCATCCTCAACGTCCTGTTGCCAACCGCGAGCTAGCAAAATAACATCCCAACGAGACTTTTTCCTCGTTCGTGATAAGCAACATCAAGTTGCCGATCACGAGCGTGTAAAATAAACCTCCCAGCGAGATTCTCAACGCAGGGAGGTCAGGTTTCTCATTGCGAGTGGTCGAGTATGCTTGTGACCGCTCGCGATGAGAAACTACCAGTCCGTGTTGAGAAATCTACTCGAGCAGCAGAAAACTACCGCTAGCACTGCACAAGATGCAGTTTGCACTGATTGCACATTGCGGACAAGCATCCGCACTGTGCAAACAGCATTTTGCACAGTGCACTACGCAGTTCGCATAGCTCGCATAGTGCAAAGTGCAATTTGCGTAGCTACGCGTAGCGCTACTTCGCGAACTAAGTTGCAAAACTTCATTTTTCTTTAATGATTGTTTATGTGCAGGAAGGTACCTTCCTGCACATAAACAACCAATGGCCGATTGCTGTTTTTATATGTGTTGCACCACGCAGCACAAATGTAAACAGCAAAAACGAGGAGAGATAAAAAAAATTCCTAATTGCACCAGGGTAAGACCAAGCTTTCCCTGGTCTTAATTTTGGTCCTGCCCCATATTCACACCACCCTTGTAAACTTGGGGAAACATCAAAATCAATGGGTGTTGTGGTGGAATGCCCACCGCAACACCATTACCCACCCCTTTCATACTAAGTATAGTGTGAAAGGGTGCCTTGTTTACAAGGCAGAGTTAAGCCAACTTAAGTGGCTTAATGCTGCTTTATAAAGAAGGCGAAGCCCCTTATGGCCTGGATACCCGTCACCCCCTCCCAACACAATCCCCAAGAATGGGAAGACGGATACAGTTCTTGAGCTTTTGGAAGGCGGGAGGGAGTTACCCTCCCGGCCGTATTTATTAAAATATGAAACAAAATTAAAACATTAAAATAACAGTTTCATATCATGTACAATTTCATTTATACATTACGATGTTTATTGGCTAACCTTAACATATCTCTAATACAAAGGTTCTCCTAGCCGATTCTAAAACATCCTGTAAATGCATTTCTCAAAATTCAAATTGTACATCCTAACATTACGGGCCAACGGCAAGGTCGTAACCGTTGTCAGATCCCTAATACCAGACTCCCCCCCTTACTTGTGAGGGGCGGGAGCACAGAGGACTGTACCTCTGTGCCAAATTCCAATTTCCCTTGTCTTAACGGGTGCCCATACTTACTCGACGCCATCTTGGTGGTCGTCCGAGGACTCGTGTGAGGTGTCTAGAAGGTAGCGTAGACCCCCCTCCCACCCCACACTGCTTACCACATCCGCTGTCGCGGATGTCCTGGCCCCGGGAAATTCCAAGGAGGGGACCCGTAGCCCCTCCTCCCCAGGGAGGGGTCTTGACCGCCTTCCCTTTCGGCGGTCCCATCCTTAGAAGGGTACCGCCTCCCCGTGTGAGGGGCCAATGGCCGCCTCCCCCCGGGCGCTCCCATCCATAATGGGTGGCGCCCCACCTCTAGGGATCTTCCAATTACTGCTCACCGATCATGACCTTACCGCCACAGGCCGGATAGTTGACCGGCTATCCGGACCCCCCACAAAAGCTCCTACGAAAGGTCATGGCTACGTAAACTCTTTAACCAAGCTATGAAGTCTCCTATGAGTAAGACATTACCCTCCCGGGACAAATGGACCCCATCCTCCAAATACATATGGTCCCCCCGGATACATCCATGTGGAATACAATGCAATTTACCTGTACGAAACAACCTACTCATTTTGTTATTAACCTTCTTTACCGACTGGTTCAAAGCCGACACTGAGAGGGCCCCCGCCACACCTTCCTAGGAATCATGTGTGACCATGCAATTGTGGACCCCGGAACCCTTCTCGCCAACCAACTCACTGCGGACAAAATTGACTCGAGGAGTACTCGTCGACCAATGGTCACCAAATCATTGCCCCCAAGATGCACTATGATTACACATGGCGGTGACCTCGTCCGCCCTAACAGTCCCTCAATAAAATCTTGAAACTGGTCAATACAGAGCCCGCCCCTTCCGTGGAAGGTCACCCTGTACCCGTATTCCCCAGCCACGTGAATCATGTCACCTGCTTTGAATACGTCCGCGGCACGCCTCACGTATGAGTGGCCAACGACCCACACCACTCTTTCCTCAGCCGGTGATCTTTGACCGCTGGTCCCCAGGTGTCGGGTCAACTGCACAGTCCGCCCCGCAAAGCCTGCTCGCGAAACTGTAAACCAAACAGAAAACAAGAAGCGTGAGTTCATGACATAGGCTTCACAACATGTGCAACCGCACATACCTTTTATAACAGTTCGAGGACCAACGCCCCAGCTGTTTCACCTTTTCAACACTCAGACCCCTGGCTGTAGCCTCTGTCGCAGCCCCTATCTGGAAGGAATGGGTCCCAAAATCGCTCGGGTTCAAGCCCGCTGCCGCGATGGCCATTGTTAACACCCGCTGAAATTGAAACCTAGTCAGTGGGGTGGCGTCGGTGTGCCTCAGCAAGCTTCCCCCCCATGATGCCGCCCTCTGCGCTAAATACTCCTCTACGCATTTTACCGGGCACATGGGAGATCCCGGAATCCGCTGGACTACCACACTGTCCCCGATCGCTCCCTGATCGGTCTTGGACCTGGCTATAGAGAATACCATTGTCTCCCCCTGTATATCCGAATGTGTTCTCGACACAGACCTCCCCCCGTATCCTGCTTGTTCCTCGCTACCAGTTCGCTTACCCGCATAGCCCCATGGAATGCTAATGCAAAAGCGGCCCGGAATAGCACCGTCTCAGATTGAGATGAACATGTCGCAGGGAGTACGGACAGCAACAAGGACAACCTTTCTAAACCTATCGGGTGCCTCTCATCCACTCTACGGCCCTCAATGCGTTGCCACCCACGCAGGGCCTTTTGCACCAGAAAGGACGATGTGGGGTCCTGGATGCCATGAGCCCGTGCCATGAAAGAAATGGCGGCCCGGTGCCTATTGGCCGTAGCCACTGATTTGCCTGCCTGATGTAAAGATACCAGAAATTTCAGGACATACTCCTCCTGCCCCCATTGCTCTCCCCTAGCTGACCGTAAAAAGGACCAATAAGAACGGAACGCCCCTTCATATGCCTTCCTTGTCCTGGGTGCTAGACTCTCTCCCACGAGGTTTTGTAATCCGGGGCACCGAGAGACCAGAGAGCTTCTGGAAATGGTGCCGCCACCGAGTCCGCTGTGGGCAGAAAACCCCAGAAGGCCTGCATATGGGAACGAGAGAGCGCATCAGCTGCCTGGTTTAGTACCCCTGGCACGTGTCTTGCCCTAAAGTGGACGTTTAGTCTCATACATAGCAGGACAATTTTCTTCAGCAATCTCAAAATCCATTTGCAGCGTGCTGCCTGACTATTGATACACTCAACAACGGTCATATTATCAGACCAGAACACCACAGAGCGATCCCGAAACCCCTCTGGCCAAGTTTCTAAGGCTACCAGAATAGGGAACAGCTCCAGAAACCCAATGTTAGCAGTGAGTCCATTATCGTGCCACCACTCAGGCCAGGTTCGTGCCGACCATTGATTGCCGAATATGGCTCCAAAACCTACACTCCCAGCCGAGTCAGTCCACAACCCCAGTTCTTCCGAAGAAACTGGGGAGTCGGTCCACACGACACGACCCCTGAAATCCGCCAGAAATGCCAGCCATAAGCGCATATCCTGGCGAACCTCTGCTGACAGTCTTGTGCAGTGGTGCCCTTCCTTGAGGCCCACCATGGCTTGTGCGATAGAACGGGAAAAGGGGCGAGCCATCGGTATTACTCTCAGGGCAAAGTTAAGCTGACCCACAGCCTGTTGTAACTGATGGAGAGTTACTTTTCTCTCGCCGAGACATATTTTGAGCGAGGCCCTGAATTTCATCACCTTCTCTTTAGGCAAGCGGAAGCATCCCTCTACAGAATCGAGCTCAATTCCGAGAAACTCGAGTGTAGTAGATGGCCCTACCGTCTTACCTGGTGCCAGTGGCACACCAAATACCTTCATAAGATTACAGAATTCCCTCAAGGCCTGTGCACATTCCATATCCCCGGCTGCCCCCAGAAACAGAAAATCATCAAGATAATGCATAACATGTGTAAAACCCGTGGCTCTTGTGAAAGCCCATTGCAAAAAGCTACTGAATTTCTCAAAATACGCACAAGAGATGGAGCAACCCATTGGCATACATTTATCCATGTAATATCATCCTTGAAAGCTAAAACCTAGGAGACGCTGATCGTCTGGGTGTACCGGGAGCAACCGGAACGCTGACTCGATATCTGATTTAGCCATCAGCGCTCCGGGCCCCAGGCGATTCAAAATGGCGCCGGCCTCATCAAAAGATGCGTACCGCACCGAACAAACTCCCGGGTCAATCGCATCGTTCACCGAAAGACCCCTAGGAGCTGACAAATTGTGTATTAACCTGAACTCCCCCGGGTCCTTTTTGGGGACCACTCCTAAAGGTGAACAAACAAAATCGCCAACTGGTGGTGTGTCATACGGTCCAGCAACCCGACCTCGGGCCACTTCTTTCCCAATCTTTGCCTGCACCACCGCCGTATTCTGCTGAACCGATAGTTGGTTCTTACATTGTGCTTCCCCCCGAAAATCCCCCGCCGGGATGCGGAAACCATATGAGAAACCGTCTCGCAACACCCCGGCGGAGATATGGTCAGGGTATTCGTTCAGCCAAGGGATCAGTGCCATGATATCAACAGGGGTAGGTAATGGCGCCCTTCGGTCCATTTCAGACCTGTTTGGCGCCTCCCCTACCTCCCGTATCACCAGTCTTGGCTCTGCACGTACTCTCGGGGTGCGAAGACTGTCCACACCCTGCACACTCATGCCTGAACTTGCAGGCTCCCTGTGGCCTAGAACACTTGCCTCTGTTAAAGCTCCAGCAGACCCCTTTCTTACCCGGGTTGCCATTATTCTTTGTGTTCTGATCACTGTTTGTACCCGCCCGAAAGGGCGCCCGAAATGAAGGGCGGGAAGGCTCAACCCCGTTCCCGCCTAAAGATGGCGACTTCGCCGTGCTCGACCTCTCAATTTTCTGCCAGGAAATGGAGTCGAAACAATCCCACGTCAGAGATGAGTCGTGCTCCTTGGACTTACGAAATATGCTATCATAACAACACCATTGATTACCCCCGTACGTTTCATAAAATTCCATGATACGTGTCTGATAAACAGGCAATTCCACCAATAATTCAGGCCTACGTTCCCCCATAATTGCAGTGAACATTCCAAACGCTCTGGCCCAATTGGCGATCATTTCATCTACTCTGAAACCCGCCATCTTTGCGCGCCATACACTAGGATGCAAAAACTCTTTCTGGTTTTTTACATGCTCAATCTCATAGTGATCGGTCAACAAGGAAAACATGTTCACATATTTATCCGCCCAAATCCTTTCTTTCACCTCAATCGGGATATGTTGAACGACTTTTTCCCTCCTCGAGGGGACCGATCCCTCCCCCGCCATCGGCAGTGGTTGCTTACCTGAACCGGTAGCTGTGACCGTTGTTGCTGCCGAACCCACGCCCGATACTGGTTGTTCCACGGGAACCTGCGGGGGAACAAGAGGACACGGTGCTTTCGCGGCATCCTTCGATTGCCGCAACTGCTTCATTATCGACTTGGCTTCATCCGCCGTGGCCCCCTCATTCTCTCTGCCCAACCATGCCGCCAACTGGGCAGCCAGCTCAGGAGGCATATCTTCCCCATTCACAGGAGTGACTACCACAGGGATCGGTTGTCCCGCGTTCGGGACCGGAACTGGGGCCTCGGTCGGGGTGACCGGGTTAGCTGGAGGTGCCTCGGGAACCGGGGCCTCCCCACCCGATGCCCCCTTCTTGGCTCTTCTACCTCTCCCGTTAGGGACTACTCCCGGCAATGCTGGTCCGATGACTCTCTTTGGTCCACCCGCACCATTCATTGCCGCCATCTGCTTCTTCATGTCCGCCATATCCTTCATCAGCATACGAAGCATCTGGTCAGTTCCAACCCTCTTTCCGACCTTCTTGCCCGGCATCGTCTAGGTCCGAAAGCTTCGACTCGCTGAAAGAAGAAACACAAAATTAAATTCTTCAAAATTGGCTCTTGTTCCGTCAGGGGCTCACGTGCAACGAGGAGGTGCAGCTTCCAAGCACAGGAACAAGAGGATGCTTCCTTGGATTGCTGCTCCATTTATTCTTCTCCGGGAGGGCGTGGGCCCTCCTCCGACCGCCTACAGGGCATGGCCAATGGTGTAGGTGTCTAGGACAGCCTCCTCTTGGGCGGGAAAAGGCGCGCCCCGGCTACGCCGCTTCGGGCTTACCAGCCGTGACACGCCTCCCGCCCAACATGGCTTCCCGGGGGGATCGAGGCACCCGACCATACGTTCGGGGGGACCGAGTGGTCGCCCCTTTCCAATCGCAAAACACAACGTTGTGAAAAATGACGTTTTGTTGGTGATAGGAACTTGTATATATGCCCATAAAACTTCTACTCCTCACGCACATCACAGCACACCCCATGAAGCTCCAGTGGCTCCCTAGAAACAAGAGAGTACATTTCAAATTCTTCACTTACACCTTCAAACCACCACACAACACTGGCCCACCCTAGCTCATTAGCCGCATCTCTTTTCACAAACCGCCCAGACACTTCCACTCAGCTCGTCTCCTACTTTCACACATCAACAGGAAACGCAGCATCCAGATTCAGTGGTGAGGCCTTCTCCTACAACACTCCTAAAGCATGGGGAAATTGCTGTTGCACATGAGTGCATTTCCCTCAATTCTTGAGTTCCACAAGAAACTGAAAACCTGGCTCCGCATAAAATTCCTCCTGCTCACCCTAGGCAAGGCTATACCCACACCTGCACAGCACCAGGACACCTTTCTAGGTGATAGTGTGCTTTACAAATACTCATGACATAACATCTCAGGGGCAATTAAGTGAAGAGGTGGGCGCAGACAGGGTGCACACCATCACATCCCTCCCAGGAAGCCTTGAATTGAATTCTTTAATTAGGCAGTGGTCAGGTATGGGAGAGTCGAAAAGCTGCAGTGAGGGTCAGTGGAATCCAAGTGTAAAGGGACGAGATATCAATATACTGATGCATTATCTGTGACTCACTTCAACTCATAATATCAACTACTCAGTGAATCTGAGGAGGATCCAGATTGGCAATGCCTTGAGGCAGGGGTGCGTACTTGCCCCACTGCTTTTTTCTCTGTTTTTCGCCGACCTACCAGCAAAACTAAGAGAGGTTAAAGGGGCTAGTCCAAAATTGGGAGGTAAGCATGTCTCTGCCTATTATACGCAGATGATTTAGCGATTATCGACCTGACGCAGATAGGTCTCCAGAGGAAATTAAACATGTTCTACGAATATTGTTGGAATAAAAAGTTAACTGTGAATATGGATAAGACCAAATTTTTATGCTTCGGTGGGAGTAAAACTAGATTCCCTTGGTGTCTGGGTACAAACTTACTGGAGAGGGAGAATGAATACAGATACCTAGGAATCTGGTTTGTGAGTAACCATCTGGAGGCGGTTTAAATGAGGGCATCTGCCTCTGTGAAGGGGCTAAAAAGATTCAATAGTGTCTATGGAGAAAAGTCAGATAGGCCGGTTATAAAAGCCTACTTAGCAGAGAGGTGTGGCTCACTGGTTAGAGGCGGCAGACCCGAGTGCAGAGAACGGCCCGGGACCAGGGTTCGATTCCCGACGCGGCAGGGTCTTGGACCAGGGTCAGCCGACTGATAATTCTCGCATCGGTGCCTACTCCGACCGGGGAGCACACTCGGCAACTCTGGGCATTAGCTTGCCTCATCTACAACGGCCCCCCACAGACGCCAGGGATGCCTGGTTTCACCCTGGAGATACCCAGAAAAGGGACCATCTCACAGGGAAAACCAGGACGGGTTCCCCAGTGGTCTACAGCGCCGGGACACTCGGGTAGAGTAACTGTGCGCTATACAAGTATCCCACATTTACATTTACATTTACATTTACATTAGCAATGGTCCCCCCCCCCAATTCCTGTATGGGGCAGAAGTGCTCTATTTAAGTGGAAAAAAAGGGGGGGGATAAAGAGGAGGGAAATATTTTTAAAAACTTCTTCTCATTGCCTAAACACTCTATGGTACAGGCTGCAAGGCTTGAGCTGGGAACTACTTCCTGGGCAGTAACTGCCTGTATGGCACTAATACGCTTTTGGCAGCGCCTAGGGTCTGGAGAGCCCCTAAAAATTTTCCAGTGGTGCAAAAGCGAAATTGTTGATAGTGAACTGTCCTGTGCAAAAGAAACAAGAGCCGCACTAACTGAAGCTTATGGAGTGTTGGGTTTAAAACTATGCCCGCAATTGGGTCATCCAAGTATAGCTACGATTGAACTGAGGACACTGGGTGCTGTGATGTCCTGCACATATGACAGAGAGTATCTCTCACGGAAAGTTTTGGTGTCGCATATGACCCTGGCTTGGGAATTTAACCAACAGTATACCTATTTAGACAGATTGCCAAGCTACCATTTAAGACGTGAGGTACTAAAAGTGCGAATGGGGATAAACCCCTGCTATGGGAATAATAGACTTAAAAAGTTTATGTTGAACTAGCAGCCCGTCCCGACGTTATCCGGGTATGAATTGCTGGCGGCCAGTAGTATATTGTTTCGTAGGATTTCATTTTTATAGCATTTCTTATCTGTGACAGGCCTGTGAAACGCTCCGATTCACAGTGCACTGCTGATGCACTTAAGAGTGCGCGTTCAGTAGTGTGTGAACTCGAGTTTCCCTACTTTATTTTCCTTGCAATATTATATAGCGCAAACTCGACAACATGGCATGAGCACAATTTACATTACAGAAGAACACATTCATTTGTGGTCGGCACGGGGAGACAAAGCGATTTGCCTGGAATAACAGGATGTTGAGCTGATGCCGAGATTCGAACGTAGCTCCCCATCTCTAAAGTTCGCAATTCTAGAACTTGTGGTGGGTGGTGTGTCTAAAAGTGTATATCGGTGCTGGACATCAATGAGAGAGACCTGTGCATTTTTCCAATCGGTGGTGAAAAAATATAAGTATGTTGCTGGAGATGTGGGCCGCCGTGCCACCAATGTACTTACTGGGGAGGGTAAACACCCATTATTCCGCAACTTTCTTTCTGCATACCATCACTCCGCTTACTTTCATTACGAAAGCACCATGACTCCGTAATGCCATTATAATGCATGGCATTACATTTTATATGCGTTTACCACGCATACATTTACAACAAAATTTGTTGTAAATGCATGAATGATAAAAGCATGTTTTTTTTAACCACATCGCTGCTGCAGTGATTTTTGCGCTGTGCGGCTTTTTTCGCAAAACCGTTTTACATGACGAGCTCAGCTCGTCATCAGCACACGCCACCCGTGGCTGATGACGAGCTGAGCTCGTCATCAGCATCAAAGGGGTTAAATGTTTGGATAAGGCAAGTATGGGTATAGGGGTATATGTTTTGGAGTACTGAGTTATATGTTTTGGGGTGTTTGCGTATTTTAATGGTTCAGATATAGTTTTGGGTTATGGGGTACAGGGGTATTTTTAGGGTTCAGGGCTAGGTTTGGGTTTTAGGGTTTAGGGTTTTTTTTAGGGTTCAGGGGTAGGTTTGGGTTTTGGGGTACAGGGGTATTTTAAGGGTTCAGGGCTAGCTTTGGGTTTTGGGGTACAGGGGTATTTTTAGGGTTCAGGGCTAGGTTTGGGTTTTGGGATACACTGGTATTTTAGGGTTCTGGGCTAGGTTTGGGTTTTGGGGTACAGGGGTATTTTTAGGGTTCAGGGGTAGGTTTGGGTTTTGGGGTACAGGGGTATTTTTAGGGTTCAGGGGTAGGTTTGGGTTTTGTGGTACAGGGGTATTTATAGGGTTCAGGGCTAGGTTTTGGTTTTGGGGTACAGGGGTATTTTAGGGTTTAGGGATAGGTTTGGGTTTTGGGGTACAGGGTATATTTATAGGGTTAAAATGGGTTAGTGTTTAAGGGTGTTGGGGTATTTTATAGAGTAAGGGTGGGTTATGATTATGGGGTGCAGGGGTATTTAAAGTAGGGGTGGGGGGAATTGGCACGAACTTAGTACAATAAATCCGCAATATTTCATTCCGTCAATTTTCCAATTATTAGAACAGAGGGGCATATTATCAAGTGATTTATCTCCGCTTTTTTGGCTTTAAATGCCAAGAAAGCGGAGATAAAATTATCTCCCTATCAGCAACAGGGTGCTAACAACACAAATTTGCATGTTAGCACCCTTTTTCTCTACACTTCCCCTTGCATCTCTAATGAGATGCAAAGCGGGCGTTCCAGAGAAAAATAATAGGGGAAATGTTGTTAAGCGACATTTCTCCTATTATCAAGGATTTCGCTAACCCTGTTAGTGATAAAAAAGCAGCGCTAAACGTGGTTAGCACTGCTTTTTTTACACCTGGTATTTTCCTGACTTAGCCATGATATCCTGGGGAAGGTGGATATCATGGCTAAGTTTGTGAGCCCCTATATTCAAGCAAATGCCGAACTTCGAGAGATTATTGTTGGTTTTCCAGCGATAATCTCTCAATCGGCAGTTAGTGCGAGGATTTTTATCACTTCTGAGATAAACCTTGCTAATATCAAGTTATCTCTGTGATAATTTCCGGCGATGCTTAGCGTTAAAAAATGTGTTGCTAAGCATCGTTAGCGATAAATATCGCTAAATGTTGGTAATATGCCCCAGAAACCTCATATATTCAAGGTAAAATAACAAGTATTTCTACATGCTAAAATGCATATAGTCATTTCACAAAAGTGAAATTAGCTTCCAGCAAGCAGTGAGAGAGGTGATGATTTTCAGATCAAGCCCATGCAAAGCATTATGGGACGAGATTAGCAGTGGGAAGTGAATATTATAGTATCCAAATAATACTACAAAGAGCTGCAGTTCACCTCCTCGTCCCCAGTTGTCCCCGATGGGGCAAATGCAATAGCATTTAAAATATTATACATCAAGCTGCAGTTCACCTCGTGGTCCCTAGATGTCCCTGATGAGGCAAATGCAATAGCATTTAAAATATTACACATCAAGCTGCAGTTCACCTCATTGTCCCTAAATGTCCCTGATGAGGCAAATGCAATAGCATTTAAAATATGACAAATCAAGCTGCAGTTCACCGCGCTGTCCCTAGTTGTTCCTGATGAGGCATATGCAATAGCATTTAAAATATTATACATCAAGCTGCAGTTCACCTCGTCGTCCCAAGATGTCCCTGATGAGTAAAATTCAAAAACATTGAAACCTTTCATGAATGCTAAAATTGATGCTAATCTTATCCCATAATGCTTTGCAGGGCCTTTTAGTTGTATTTTTGCCCATAACTGTGCTTGGGGCGGTTCTAAGAGAATGGGACCTCCACTGAATTACTATTTAAAGGGAGCAGGAATGTATAGAACCTGGGAAGAAAAAACAACACTCGTGACGGAATGCGATTGTAACACCCCCAGCACACACCCACAGCACAATGCAGACACGCCCACAAGGGACTACTTTGCTGGCACGGTTCTTTTACCTTTTAAATGTATATGGTGGGCGTCTGCATAGCCTATGTCATTCTGCTGCAACTGCCCTTTCCAACGCTGTATTGGGTGTTGTGATTGGTGCTGTGGTTCCTGAGATTACCCGCCTCAAAGGTTTGGGCTCTCTCTTTTTTATATTAGTATAGATAATAATGGTACCTGTACTTGTGCGCTAGGTACTCATTGTGATATTGTATATATTTTTTTAGACTGTATGATGTTTTTAAATCTACGAAAAGAGATTTTATGCCCGATATTTAAAAAATACAGGTGCATATTATCAAGGGGGTTTATCTCCGCTTTTTTGGCTTTAAAAGCCAAGAAAGCGGAGATAAAAGTATCTCCCTATTACCTAGCTGTCGCTAACACCAGTTAGCGACAGCTAGTCGGAGATAGCGACCATCTTGGGCCCCGCTTTGCATGTCAGTGATATTTATCACTAATGACATGCAAAGTCGGCGTGCCAAGATGTTAGCGACTGGAAACAGTCGCAAACATCGCTATCTCCTATTACCAACTTTTGGAGATATTCGCGCTAAGCGCGAATATCTCCAAAAGCTAACACCTGCCCCTGAGCAGTTCTTAGCCATGTTATCCAATGGAAGGTGGATAACATTGCTAAGAGCATTAGCTCGGTAATGCATGAATATCGCTGACTTTTCAGCGATATTCAAGCATTTCGGCCAATTTTTATCGCTTAGGAGATATACCTTGATAATAGCAAGGTTCCTAAGCGATAAAAATCGCCGCAGCTCGGCGATATAAATTTAGCCGCTAAACCAACATAGCGATAATTATCGCTAGTTGTTGGTAATATGCCCCACAGGATCAGAAACAGGATGCAAGCTGCTAGCCTTATAGTTGAAATGACGAATCTAGATATTGCTTGTGCTATGGGGAAATTTATGAGCAAAGTCAAGGCGTTCCTTAAGTATACAGAGTAAATATCGTATCCTGCGCATTTGGGGTAGGATGAGTCTGTGCATGTAAATGTTAACGATATGGCATGGAACCTTTTGGAAAGGATTTGATGCTGATGGAAAATTACCTAACTTAATCACCCATAGGGGGACATTTGTATCTAGTATGAAGGAAAGTGCTATTCTATGTGATGTACATATGCCATGTTTTTAATATGTTCTTGCTTATGTATTTATAGAAATTGTATGTATAGGGTATTCTTTTAAGGTTGTAATTAACCAAATAAAGTTTTCTTACTGACTGACTGACTGACCCTAGGCATGGCTATACCCTAACCTGCACAGCACCAGGACACCTTTCTAGGTGACAGTGTGCTTTACAAATTCTCATGACATAACATCTCAGGGGCAATTAAGTGAAGAGGTGGGCGCAGACAGGGTGCACACCACCCCCTCCCTCCCAGGAAGCCTTGAATTGAATTCTTTAATCGGGCAGTGGTCAGGTATGGGAGAGTCGAAAGCTGCAGTGAGGGTCAGTGGAATCCAAGTGTAAAGGGACAAGATATCAATATACTGATGCATTATCTGTGACTCACTTCAACTCATAATATCAACTACTCAGTGAATCTGATGTTCATTGTATAGCATTCAAATATTGAACAAAGTTTTGAAACGTAAAAAAAATTAATAGCATAAGAAAACTGTTTGGTAATTAGCTGGGGAAAACCACAATTAAAACCCAGAAAGTGCCGGGCAGATATGCAGATAACACACCATACAAATTCTAGTCTATCCATTATTCCTCTTCTTTAAAGCAACAACATAAAAAATATCCCTCTGCTCAGTCTATAGATTCGAAAATTCCCTAATGGGCATGGAGACCCCTTTCCAGGTATTCTGACGAAGAGCCGCGGCCTCAAATAGCAGCGGCCAGACCGGCCTCCTGCGGTAAAATAAATGACAGTTAGCTATCTGCCTCCCTAATGTCGCCCGGCCCCTCACCCCCTGCAGTAGTCACCAGAAGTCAGAGGCCAAAGGATGGGCCTGCTACTCCCACTTCTACAGCTCTATGCATGCATGGCGTGTTAACCAAGCGAGCGGTGGTATCCAAGAGCAAGAGGAGAGGAAGAAGGAACCGGACGGGGCGAGGTGAGCGGTACGAATGATGCGCGGTACGGAATGACGCACACGGAATGGCACGCGGTACGGAACTGCGCAGCTCTCGTCAGCTGCTGGTGGGCCTTTGCGGGGCTGTTACCAGCTATGGTAGACTCAATGGAAGTTCCACACCAGTGGAGGAAACACAAATGCAGGGTCACTTCAGGCATGAAGTACCTTGCTGTTATGCTGTTACGCTGTTACGATGTTACGCTGTTACGCTGTTACGCTGTTATACTGCCTACTTACCTCTATTTATTTTAACAGTCTTTTAAACATTTGTTTTCATTTTTTGAGTGGTTTTTATATTGATTGTTAGCTACTTTGACTGTGAGTGTTTATTCTATCAGTTAGCTGGCACTGCCATACTCACCGATTGGTCGATGGTCTGTGGGGGCACTACTCCTTCCCCGGTCTACCGCAGCTTTGCCGTCTGTTGCAGAGGGAAGTGAGTACTTTGATTGAATCTCCCTCCCTCCAACTTTCTGTCTGCAGGGGCAGGGTCACGGTCTACTTGTTCCCGGCCCAGCCTATTTCAGGGCATGCTGGGTCGGACGTACAGCGGACACGCCAAAGGTGAGCCTGTCTGCGCCTGTCCATGCACCGGTTGCGCCCTGCACCAAGAACCCTGGCCGATCTGCCACTGACCCTATTAAGCCCCATAGCTATTCTAGAGAACAGTTCCTTGACCTAAATAGGCAGGGAGAGTGGTACTGTGGGCCTATGAACCTGGAAGCTCTTGTAGGATGTCAGGCATACAAGTTCACTGTATGTAATACACTCATTCCAATAGTCACGGTCATCAATCCCTGGAATGAGAAACACCAGGCCTACTCTTTGCCCCCTGATCATTCCTTTATGGGCTACCTTATTAATGCTAGATCTTTGATTAGGAACAAGGTAGAATTTAGGGATTTCGTAAGCCTGACTAGATATTTATCACCGAAACATGGGCCAGAGAGTGTTCTTGCTCAGACCTGGATGAGGCTATCCCCTCTGTTATGCCCTTTCTAATTTTGATAGGGTAGGAACGATAGGGGGAGGCCTTGCCATATTATACAAGGATACTTACTCCTGTCTCAATGAGCCACTTACTACTGCCTCCGACCCCTTTCAGGACCTATATTTCTCTTTGAAGGTCTTCTCAAATGATAGTTTACTGGAGTGCTGACATATCGGCCGCCAGGACCGAGAGGTATGTTCCGCCAGGTTTTTAGTAATCTAATAGAGCTCTATTTGGAAAGATCTAATTTAACACTCCTGAGGGATTTTAATTTCCATCTGGAGAAGACCCTATGCACAGAAACGCAGACTTTTTTAGAAACTATGGAGTGCTGTGGCCTCTCCCAGCTGATTCTGATACTCATACAGCAGAACACATATTGGATAGGCATTTTTTCGAACGACTCCTGGATCAGGGTGGAGGAACCTTTTCAACTTGCTTGGTCTGACCACTATGCTATCCCATTCCAGCTGCAAATTGCAGCATCTAACATAGATCCCAATATGAAAAATAGGGAGGAGAAGAGAGGAAACCTTAGCCTTATTAATAAGGAGGCTCTCCTTAAGAACTATGTATGGTCCTCTCATTTGGGTGCTGACTTAGCTTACTCCGAGTCTCCCAACTGGCTTTTAGCAGCCTTGGACCTCCTTGCTCCTCTTAAAGAGCATTATGCGGCGAGAAAATGGTCCTCGGCCCCCTAGTTCTCAGAGAGACTGAGGAAACGTAGACAAGCATGCCGACATCAAGAAAGGAAATGGCGCCGCGATCTCAACCCTGAAGTAAGAGATTTGCACAAGCTTAAATTAAGGGAATACAAAATTGCCATCACAGAGGAAAAAGTATTCTTTTATTCTAATGTGATCGAGTCTTTAAGGTCTCCAAGGGAACGTTTTACTGTGATTAAGTCTCTCCTGGCCCCCTCAGTCACTGCCTAAACTGTCCTCTCCCAGGACCTATGTGATAGAATGGCGATTTTTTCCAGTCAAAAATTACGGAAATATATTCCTCTCTGGAACTCCTAAATATTGGGGGAATCAATATAGGCCCCTCATCAACTCCTCAGTTGTGGATCATTTGGTTATGCCTGTAAAGGAAGGTAATTTATTCTCCTTCCCTCCTCTACGGCAGGAGGACACCGATCGGTTGCTAAATGGAATCAAGTCTGGTTCCCGTTGGAGTCCTGCTCTTTTCTGAAATTACGAAGGGAGGTTATTGTTCCTCATCTTACCTCATTACTTAATACTGTTATTACTTCTGGCCAGTACCCGATATCTTGGAAAACTGCGGTGATTAAACCCCTTTTTTAAAAAGCCTTCTTCGTCCCATCTCCCCTTACCGGTTCCAGCTAAAATACTGGAGAAACATCTGAATTCTTATTTCAGTTCCTATTTGGAGGAGCATCAGCTGCTCGATGGATCGCAACATGGGTTCAGAAGTGATCACAGTACTGAGACGGCGTTAACCTCGATACTCAACAACATCCGGTGTCAGGCTGACGTAGGTCATCCAACACTACTGATCCTTCTGGACCTTACGGCGGCTTTCAATACTATCTCTCCTCTAAGACTGGTGGGCAGGCTTAAGGAAATATGGATCAAGGGCTCGGCCCTGAACTTGCTCACCTCATTTCTTATGAACCGGTCACAAAGAGTGAAGATGGGCCAATTCTATTAAGATCCTAATCAGTGGTTCTGTGGAGTTCCTAAGGGATCCTCATTGAGCGGTTTCCACCAGTTTTGGGATTCATAGGACTCTGAGAAAGATCTCCCAATTTCTCTCCTTCTCCTCCCGAAAGGAGACAGTTGTGTCCCTTGTGCTGTCCAGATTGGACTATTGTAATGCACTCAACTTGGGTTTCAACAAGGGGCTTGTGCATCGACTTCAGCTGGGGGGGGTGGTGATGGACGGAGCATCTGAACCAGTCAAAAGATCTGGGTTTAATCCATCACCGTTCTTTAGCCCACTCTACCACCCCAGTTCAGACAGTTCAGACATGGCTATATGCAAATCAGTCTGACCCTGTGCCTCATGGGAACAGTCCAGCCTGAACTGCCTAGCCATGCCTTCCATGGACCGGAAACAAGCTTCCGAGGACCGGTTTCTGGCATTCCAGCTGTCTTCAGCCCAGCTTGCTTGAATCCAGTGGCAAAGTGAGCAAGGGACTCACGTCTGAGCATACCCTGCCACACTTATGGCGGCCAAAAGCGGTACAAAAGGGGGTGTTAATGGACGGAGCATCTGAACCAATCAAACACTCACACCCAGTCAAAAGATCTTGGTTTAATCCATCAACGTTCTTTAGCCCACTCTGTCACCCCAGTTCAGACATGGCTATATGCAAATCAGTCTGACCCTGTGCCTCATGGGAACAGTCCAGCCTGAACTGCCTAGCCATGCCTTCCATGGACCGGAAACAAGCTTCCGAGGACCGGTTTCTGGCATTCCAGCCGTCTTCAGCCCGGCTTGCTTGAATCCAGTGGCAAAGTGAGCAAGGGACTCACGTCTGAGCATACCCTGCCACACTTATGGCGGCCAAAAGCGGTACAAAAGGGGGTGTTAATGGACGGAGCATCTGAACCAATCAAACACTCACACCCAGTCAAAAGATATGGGTTTAATCCATCGACTTCAGCTGGTGCAGAACGCTGCTGCCAGGCTTGTGATGGATCTACCCAGACATCACTCAGATTCGGATACCATCAGTAAGCTGAATTGGCGACCCCTTGGCTGGAGAATCACATTTAAAGCTCTCTGCCTTGCTCACAAGGCTTTCTATAATACTTGGTCTGAAGGAATCAAAAGTCTCTTTCAAAGATATGTCCCCTCAAAACAGTTAAGACCCACCAGCAAGAATTTGCTGGTAGTTCCGAATTTAGGAAAGTGAGAGGGGGGGAGGGGTCTGAGCTTTCTCTTTGGCTGCGGTCAAACTCTAGAATTTCCTTCCCTCCGCAATCTCTGGACTGGAAACTCATTCTCTCTCCCATAAAGCCCTGAAAACTTGGCTGTTTACCCTTTCAACTGCGTGACCCTAGATACTTCGGTCTGTTGAGCCCTTTCCGTAGCGCCTTGACGCCCCTGGGCAAAGTTTGCACTTTCTAAAGCTAATTAAAAAAGATATAAACAAAATGTAAACAAAAAAGGCGACCAAGCCAGGCCTCCGTGCGGCTTGTGGGCCTTGCCTCCCTGGAACTGTTTCCTTTCCTTCCCTTATCAATGCCCTGCAAGCCCTGAACTGCCTCACAACAGATTCACACCAGCAACTACCAGGTTGCCCCTCCTGCTACTTGCCATTACTCACCACTACTATCACCAGCATTCAGTGAGGCCATGGACCTCAACCTCCGGCACCCCAGGAAGATCATACAAGGTGGGCCCCCCAGGACATATACAGGCAAGGCTGCAGGCTGGGTGGATTACTCATCCTAATCTTCCTCACACAATTTCGTCACCCAACGTCCTCCACGTTCAGCTTTGTCAGTGGGCAGCCCAGTGTACAACTTACCTCTGTCCTCAGTCTTAGCCCTCATCAGAGGGGGAACTCCCATTCTCCTGTTTCCAGGGTCAGGGTTCAGGGTTGCCTGGCACTCACCAAGCCATGAGGCAAAAGGCAATACGGAGACAAAGCTACTGGCAGAGCAATTGGCAAGCAGCTGGCCAAGCTATTACCTTTGTCACAGCCCAAGTCTAAGGAGCAAAGCGGTAGAAGTCACAAGGATGAGGTCAGGAAGGAACAGGGCTCTAGCTACAGACATCAAAAGTCAAAAGACTCAAAGTGACGCTGACTTGGAATCAATACCGGACGCTAATTGCTCAGCCTCTTCAGCCAGTATAAAGGTCTGTCCCCCGACACAACCTGGGAAATCTAGATTTTCTAATAAGCATAGACAAACATGCTTTAATTTCTTTGAAACATATGAAGTTTTTGTGCTTCCTTATTGACTCAGAGGGGCATATTAACAACTGACATATTGCGGCGATTATAATTTTGCAATATGTACAATGCGCCGCTAACATGCATTAGCGCATGTTAGCAGCAGTTTTCCTCGCGCCTCACCTTGAATTGCTAATTAGATGCAAAGTAGGCATTCCTGAGGAAAACAGCATTGCAATTCCCGCTGACACAGCTTCGTCAAATTAACAAGCCAGCAGCGGTCCCGCGAAGTGATGCCTGAATTCGCGCTAAGCCCCCATTATCGCCTGATTTTAACGTCTGCAAAAAAGCAGACTTAGCATTATGTCCTATGGGAGGTGGATTGTGAAGTTAAATCCACTCTTCAGTATGAGCGAGCTCTGCCATTATCGCTGATCATTTATCTCAGTATTTCTCGCGTTGGAGTGGTTTTTGGCCGCTATCGCTGCATTTAAATCGCCAATGCGCAAAGCGTTGTTAATTCAGCACTGTCATGGCGATAAAATCCAGCGATAGCCGGTGATAGAAAAAAACATGCTAAGCGCATTTAGCAATAATTATCGCTATGTGTTGTTAATATGCACCTGAGTCTATAGGTTTTATCTAATTTCTAATTTAAAATACTTGTAGAGCGCAGCGTACACCTTGCGGTTTCTTGGCGCTGGGGGGATCGGCAACTGAGATGAAGAGGGACCAGGGAGAGATGAAAAAAAAAAAAAAAAAAAATATTGAGGGAGTTTTTAAGTGGGGAAAGCCTGACTGAAAAGGAACGTTTTCAGTTCTCTGCGAAAAGGGAGATACTGAGTAGCAGAGCGGAGGTGGTCAGGGAGTGAGTTCCAGAAGGTTGGGGCTAGGGTGGAGAAATTAGCCCCGCCCCACTTTTTGCGAGTGAAGCGAGGGATCTGGAGGAGGAACCTGGAGGAAGACCGAAGTTCTCTTGCAGGTACATAGGACTTGATTAGTGAGGAGATGAAGGCAGGGGCAGAGCCCTGACGGGCCTGGAAAACCATGCACCCGATCTTGAATAGAGCCCGTTCCTTTATGGGGAGCCAGTGGAGCTCCCTGAGAAGGGGGGTGGAATGGTGATATCGAGGGAGGCCGTACACAAGCCGGGCCGCTTGATTCTGAACGGTCTGGAGTCTACGCAAACTGTAAGCAGGGATGCCGTGGTAAAGAGCGTTTGCGTAGTCCAATTTGGATATTACAAGTGCGGCCATGATGATCCTGAGTGCCTGGGGGGAAAAGAAGCGGGAAACAGTGCGGATAGTGCGGAGAGAAAGGAAACAAGAGGACACCACAGAGCTAATTTGTGAATGAAGAGTGAGTTGGCTGTTAATTTTGACCCCAAGTGTTTTGACCGTGGTGGAGGGGGTCGGTGCAGAGCCAAGAGAAGGGGGCCAGAAAAAAGAGTTCCAGGGACTGGATGAACCACCGGTGAGAACCAGCTCGGTTTTATCCGGGTTCAGTTTAAGGTGGTTGTGGTTCATCCAGTCCCTGATGAATGTCATAGTTGACTGGAAATTGGAGACCGAAAGAGGAGAAGGGGACAGATCAAAGATGAGCTGGAGGTCATCCGCGTAGTTATAGACAGTGACCTCCAGCCGCTGTAGTGCAAAGATGAGAGGAAAGATATAAAGGTTGAAAAGTAAAGGGGAAAGCGAGGAACCCTGGGGAACACCGCAAGTGACAGGGAGGGGAGTAGCCGTGAAGTCGCCTAGTCGGACCGCCTGAGTGCGTTCCCTCAGAAAGGAGGAGAGCCAGATCAGAGCTGATCCCCCGATGCCAGCCGCCTTGACACGGGTGAGTAGGATGGTGTGGTCCACCGTGTCAAAGGCGGCGGAAAGATCAAGGAGGACCAGTGCCTGGTGTTTATTTTCGTCCATACCTTTTCTGAGTTTGTCCAAGACTGAGACCACGACTGACTCGGTCGAGTGCCTGGGACGAAACCCAGCTTGGCGGGAGGCCAGACTCCCATTTGCCTCAACATGGGCGCTGAGCACCGCGGTGACATGGCGTTCCATCACCTTGCCCAGGAAGGGTAGCAAGGAGATAGGGCGATAGTTGGCCGAGATAGAGGAGTCAGCGCCAGATTTCTTCAGGATGGGCACTATGGTAGCTGCCTTAAGTGGATAGGGTACTACGCCTTGTGCCAGGGAGCTGTTGAGGAAGGCAATGGGGGGGTCGGGGCAGCTGGAGTAGATTTGCTGCAGGACTCGTGCTGGGCAGACGTCCGCGGGAGATCCCGACTTCACTTTAGGGAGTATCTCCAGGAAGGAATCCTGCGTGAGGGGAGGAATAGAAGTAAGCAGGTAAGGGAGGGGAGGGGGGGCGGGGTCGACGAAGGCAGAGGAGGGTGGAGGGATATTGACCTTAATGGTTGCTATTTTGTCCAAGAAATAGGTATTGAGCTGGTCGCAGAGAAGTTGGGAGGGAAGGATATTGGGCGAGGTACGGTCTGAGAATGCCAGGTCATTCACTGTTCTAAAAATTTCCCTGGGTTTGTTTTCGGCGGAGGTAATTTTAAATGAAAAGTAGGTGGACTTAGCAGCCAAGATCGCTGTTTTATATTTGTCCAGTGCTGATAAGTAGTGGGTTTTTAATAGGGGATCGTAATTTTTCCTCCATTGCCTTTCAGCTTGTCGGGCGCTCAATTTAAGGTCTTTTAGGTGGTCATTGAACCATCTATTACAGTCCTTAGGTCGGCGGATGGAGATGCGGCGTAAGGGCGCCACAGAGTCGCAGCCATCCGCCAGCCAGATGTTAATGGCTTCGGCTTGAGAGGTAGATGTTAAGCCAGTAAGGATAGGAGTAGAGTCGCTTAGCATGGAGGTCAAGGAGGGGTAATCTAATCTATTCCAGTTCCGTGCCCAGGTGTTTTTGGCACGCGGAATTTTAGACATCGCGTTACGGGGAATAGAGAAGGAGATGAGGGCATGGTCGGACCAAGGGCATGGCGAGACAGTGACCGAGGCCACAGGGAGATTGAGGGACCAGACCTGGTCCAATGTGTGCCCATGGCAGTGAGTGGGGACGGCTATGTGCGACACAAAATTGAGGGTTGAGAGGCAGTCTGTGAACTCTTTAGAGGCTGAGCACTCGTGCAGGTCTAAGGGCCAATAATTGAAGTCCCCTAGCACCAAGACCGAAGCGTAGTTGACCACCAAGTTGGCCAGGAGGTCTTGAAAAGCCGGCAAGAATGCAGGCGAGGGCTGAGGGGGCCGGTACATTAATAGACAGGTGATGGGGGGGGAAAAAGAAAGAGAACGGGCTACCAGAAAGTCAGCGGGGGGAATGGGGGGTGAGGGAAGTAATTGGAAATTCAACTCCGACCGAGCGATCAGGGCAACCCCACCACCAGCCTTGCCCGCCGGCCGGTCGGCTCGAAGGGCCCCATAAGAGGGGGGTAGGGTGGCTAGGAGAGCAGGGAGGGAAGTGTCACAATACCAGGTTTCGGTCAAGAGCAGTAGGTCAGGTTTCTCAGTATCGAGTAAGACGAACAGCTCATGGTGGTGCTTGACCGCTGACCTGGTATTGAGTAAGAAGACAGACAGTGCCGGCGAAGGGGGGGGGGGTCGGGGGGAAGGGTGGGGCAGGGTGACGGGGGAGCGGGGAGCGGGTAGCGGGAAATGAGGGGCTATGGGGGAAGTGGGGGCAAGGCCTAGAGAGGAGATCAATCTGCGGGTGGAATCTGGAAGTAGCCATTGACCTTGAAGGGCAATAAGATCCTTTGAAGAGTAGGATGTAGTTTTGGCATAGAGTCGAGCCCCTAGCCCCGTCCGGCCGCGGACGGGCGCAGACGGGCTTGCCTTAGGCGCGCCTTCGGCGCGCAAAAGTCGCGCCTGCTGCGCTCGTCCGCTGCGCTTCCTGCCAAAACACATGCTTTATACCGGTAGGTGAGGAGGTTGGGGGGGGTGTGGCCAGCCGAGGGGGCGTGTCTCGCCTCGCCCTCGAGAATGGCGACTGAAGCGAAGGGGTCGTTGCAGCGAGTAGCGCTGTTCTAGGATGCCAAGATACAGGTAAAAAGGGATATCAGGTTTTAAAAGCACAGTAATTAGACATAGAATACAGTTTTAAAATTTCGTCCCTGCTCCCGGCTTTCCGCCTCAGGAGCCAATCATTAGTGCAGCGCCTGGCGTTGGGGGCGCGCTATTTGTAGTCGTGGCGGGGGGGCGTGGCCAGCCGAGGGGGCGTGTCTCGCCTCGCCCTCGAGAATGGCGACTGAAGCGAAGGGGTCGTTGCAGCGAGTAGCGCTGTTCTAGGATGCCAAGATACAGGTAAAAAGGGATATCAGGTTTTAAAAGCACAGTAATTAGACATAGAATACAGTTTTAAAATTTTGTCCCTGCTCCCGGCTTTCCGCCTCAGGAGCCAATCATTAGTGCAGCGCCTGGCGTTGGGGGCGCGCTATTTGTAGTCGTGGCGGGGGGCGTGGCCAGCCGAGGGGGCGTGTCTCGCCTCGCCCTCGAGAATGGCGACTGAAGCGAAGGGGTCGTTGCAGCGAGTAGCGCTGTTCTAGGATGCCAAGATACAGGTAAAAAGGGATATCAGGTTTTAAAAGCACAGTAATTAGACATAGAATACAGTTTTAAAATTTCGTCCCTGCTCCCGGCTTTCCGCCTCAGGAGCCAATCATTAGTGCAGCGCCTGGCGTTGGGGGCGCGCTATTTGTAGTCGTGGCGGGGGGGCGTGGCCAGCCGAGGGGGCGTGTCTCGCCTCGCCCTCGAGAATGGCGACTGAAGCGAAGGGGTCGTTGCAGCGAGTAGCGCTGTTCTAGGATGCCAAGATACAGGTAAAAAGGGATATCAGGTTTTAAAAGCACAGTAATTAGACATAGAATACAGTTTTAAAATTTCGTCCCTGCTCCCGGCTTTCCGCCTCAGGAGCCAATCATTTTATCTTATTGACCATGGAGAAATCAGGATCATAGTATCAGGAAAGGGCGATACATTATCACCGCTTTTATCGGTCGGAAACTGCCGCTAAAGCGGCGATAATGGGCTTGATAATATGTCCTTGTGAATTCCCATAGAAGCCCATGTTCTTTTGTTAACCTGGGCTGCTATGGGAATTCACAAGGGCATCTTATCAAGCCCATTATCGCCGCTTTAGCAGAAGTTTCCTGCCGATAAAAGCGGTGATAATGTATCGACCTTGCTTGATAATATGGCTCTCAGTTCTTCAGCTCTCCCGAGAGAAGGTGCCTCTGATTAATAAATAGATTCATCACATTTTAATTGTGCTACTTGGAGGATGGACAATCTCTCGGATGTATGGTATATTAACCATTTCGGGGAACAAAGTCGAGATCCACCGCAGAAGTAGCCAAAAACCTTTTGGAGATTTTACTTCAAAGAAAATATAGGTACAAGCAGGGTATATTCCAGCCATTCTAATTAAAATGGCAGATCGGTGCTCCCTGCATCTTCAAGATACAAGTGAATTACATATTCGCCCTACAGTTTAAAAAGCTTTTAACCACATTTTGGGGCATATTAACAAGGGCTTTATCTCCACTTTTTTGGCTTTAAAAGCCAAAAAAGCGGAGATAAAGCTATCGCCCTATTAACAAGAGGGAGCTAACATGCATAATCGCATGTTAGAACCCTTTTTACCTACGCCTCCCTTTGCATCTCTAATGAGATTCAAAGTGGGCGTTCCACACCTAAATAACGTGAGAAATGTCGCTGTTTGATGTTACCGGTTGAAAGGGGTGGGTTGGGGGTACCTGATTTCTTTCTTTACTATATAGTTTGTTTTTTATTAAGAATGAGAGTGCTGACAACTGGTGAATCGACTGAATTCATGTACAACCACCCATCTATATTTGAGATTTTGTTGGGAACACAAGTGAAACAAAGCTTTTTCATTGAAATAGATGGGAGCTACTATAAGCGGACTCGATTTAAAATATTGATAGGAGCCCATAAGACGTGGAGGTGGCTGACTCGTACTATTGGCTTAGGGAAGCTGACGTACTATACTCCCTTCGGCACACCAAGATTATTACCTAAGATATTTTTAGATGGAATGGCCTTGAAATGGCAAAAAAAGGGTGTGACATGTTTGGGGGATTTCTTTTTGGTGGATGGCAAGTGTAAATCATTTTTGGAATTGAGTGAACAATTTAGTTTACCAAGAAGCTATTTCTTTAAATTTTTACAAATCAGGGATTTTCTTACAAAACATAAACTCGGTTTACAAAAGCATCAAGTTGTTGAGGGTATAGATCGCCGGGTGAAGATTGGTACAATGTATAGACTGCTCGTGGAGGAGAAACCGGACGACTTGGAGAGAATAAGGGCAAAATGGGTTGATAAGTTAGCGGATATTGAGCTTGATGTGGAAGATTTGATTTTACTTTCTAAAGAAGTCTTAATGTCCGCTAACTTAAAGGCGCAATTTTTTAAAACCCTGTTTGATTTATACTATACACCACACCGAATGTCTAAATGGGGAGCTAGCTTTGATGGAAAATGTTTTCGGTGTAAAGCAGATCAGGCAGATAGCTTACATATTTTCTTTTCTTGTCCTAGATTAAGAGGGTTTTTAAATGATATTGAAAAATTTATGTCTTTGGTACTCAAGGTTCGAGTGGTGATCACTCCCTCTATGCTGATGCTGGGGAATACCCCTAAGGACAATCTTGCTGATGGATTATATCGTTTTCGTTATTTTATTTTTTTCACTATGACTGTAGCACGGATTTGCATTGCTTCAGAATGGCTTCAGGAAAATCCACCTTTATTTCAGCAATGGCGAGCACGAATGTATAAATTATATAAGTTGGAGTGGGGCCTGTTCTCAGTCACGGGGTCTAGAAAAAAGAAAAAAATTGGATTGAAAATTTGGGGGGGCTTTCTCAGATTATTACGAAGATTGAAATTGTTATTCAATGTTATGCAGCTCAATACCGTATTTGTAAGTTATGTATACAAAAGACAATATGGTGCATCCTTTTTGTTATGCTTTGAATGAATTTAGCCATCTCCTCTGTGATTTTGGTGTATTAAGGTTTTGAGATGTATTATGTTGTGAACCAATAAAAAAAATAAAAAAAATAAAAAAAAGAAATGTCGCTAACCGACATTTCTCCAATTAACAAGCTGCACGCTAACCAGCCTTGCGATAAGAAAAGTAGCGCTAGCCACGGTTATCCCTACTTTCCTTACGCCTGCTTTCAATCTCATTTAGCCATTATATCCAATGGAAGGTGGATATAATGGCTAAGTATGCCTTGCCCTATCAGCAAGCTATCGCCAAACGTTGTGCGATTATCGCTGGATTTCCAGCGATAGTCACACTTTTGGCAGCTTGCGCTTGGAATTGTATCGCTTTTGAGATGAGCGTTGCTGGTAGGACGCTATCTCAACGATACAATCCATTGTTAGCCGGCGATAAGCATCCTCGCACTAAGAGCGCTGAGCGATAATTATCGCCGGCCCTTGCTGATATGCCCCTTTGACTCTTTGCAATCGAATGCTTTTCTTCCTGATTAAACATTCAACTTCCCTCATCCCTCAACTTACCTCATTTTACAGTTGCAACTGGATCCTCAAGCATTGACAACACACGCTTTTCCTCATTATTGGTCTCTTCACCTAAATTACACTTTTCCTCCGTTTATCATGGTAGTGCAAGTTGTAGCACATGTACTAAGAAGCTACTTTACGGTTGACACCTCTCCTGTGGCACAGCCAACCATGGTTTCCTACTGTCCTGGAGTTGTCAGTAGATCTCCTCATTCTAATTCCACTTTTGTCCAGTTCGCTTCTAAGGCCTCAAGGTCAACATCACAAAATCACTCACAATCACTCCCTGGTATTGGAGGCATGGATAGTTTCATGTCAGTCTGCAGAAATTCAGAAATTTCGACCGAGGCTTCTCAGCTTATTTGCCAATCTTATTCCCCAGGAACCACCAAACTTCAAATATTCGCTTGAATGGTCTGGATTGGAGCGCCAGGTGCTGGGACAGGGGTACCTAATGTATCCCATTTCAGCAGATGTGACTCTGGTCCTAAAGTTCTTACCAACTTTAACATCTCCAGGGAAAGCGTACAGGACTATGACTACATACAGAGCAGCAATTTCGGCTGAACATGTAAGAGTGAAGGGGAGACATAGCGGAGAACATCCTCTGATTTGCCTTTTTGATGGACTTTTGAAGGGAGAAAATCTTACTAAATCCCCATTACCGAAATTCAACCAAATGTGGGGTGTAAATTTGCTTCTTAATTTGAACTTGATTTGGTCTGACAATGCTTCTTCATCTCAAAGTTTAGTTTGAAAAATGCATTGCCCTACTGTGCATGGTTTCTTTGAAACGTCTTTCTTTTTTAAGTTTAAAGATAATTTATTGAACATGAAAGTACCACATAATAACAATAGAATACAATATCAATATACAACATAGTGCAAAAAATGAAAGTGATACAGTGAAACCGGGGAGAGAAACAGAAAAAGGATGGGAAGGGGGAGAGAGAGTCAAATATTATAATAAATCTTTGCATCAAAATGTAACAAGTAGTATATGTTAGATCATCTAATAGACCCTTATAAAATAACCAAGAGATAAAATACATTAGAAAACAAAACAATTATTATTTGTATCAAGGAGGTTTGGGTACTTCTTCAATACAAGGCATGTGTAAAAATAAGGACTGAGCAGATATGTCCAAGAAATTTGTAATGGGTAACCATAACAAATCTCTTTGATAGCGAGTGTAATAGGGTGAACATATGTCCTGTCTAATCTGTGATTATAGCAAATACCATACTACCAGGCTTGAAAGGAGACATTTGAGGTATTCTTCCATGATATAGTGATTTGTTGAAATGCTACAGCTATAAGTAAGTCAACAATGGAAGTGTTAATATTAGCGGAAGACCATTCCTCAGAAAGACTACCTAGAAAATCTGTGAAAAAGTAAAGGGGAACTGAGTTGAGAAAATGTTATTAATTTGTTGCCATACCTTGGACCAAAACGTATGGATCATTGGACAAGTGAAAAGCATATGTTTAAGATCTGCTACTGCAGCCGAACAGGACCAGCAGGCAGAGGGAATAGAGGGATCTATTGTATGTAATTTGGCAGGAGTGGTCAAAAGTCTATTATAAATAAAAAATAAAGATTGAGTTGTGTTAGCTGCCCTAGAAGACCTCCTTATTTTGGACCACAGTTTGTGCCAGGCTAGGATAGAAAATTATTCCTCTAAGTACAATTCCCAATTATTTTCTATCTTAGATTTATCTCGAGTGATAGAGGTATCTCGTATTTCTTTATAAATTTGGGATGCGGAGGAAGATGAGAGTAAAAAAGGAAGAGTAAGAAGAGAAGATTTGCTTTGAGTAATGGAACGTGTGAGGGTATCATAACTATTTTGAGCTGCTGTACTTAATAACTTATATTTGGGGTAGAAGGATAATGGAAAGGAAAAGCGAGATTTGAGTATAGAGAAGGGAATACAAACACCTTCTTGAAAAAGTTGGTGAGTCCAAGTAAGGCCAAGATCCTTCCATTCTTTCCAAAAAAGAGTTCTATTTCTGACTTTAATAAGCGGGTTATACCAAATAGGGGATTGTAAGAATCTTGAACGATCATCTAGACCATCTAGAAAAAGGGAAAGAATTTTTTTTCCAGAATTTTTAAGAATAGGGAGAGACATCTTCTTTGGGATATGTGATAAAGAGACAAACTCTTCAAAAGTAAAAGGATGAAAGAAGGAGGATTCAATCTCTACCCACAATGGCTGAGAAGCAGTATCAGACATACTTTCCGCTAACAAAGAAACAGAATGAGTAAGAAAAAATGAAGTGTGATAAGAGGAAAAATCTGGAAAATTGACCCCACCCAAATGTTTAGGACATTTAAGTTTGGAGAAAGACATCCTAGCTTTCTTGTTTTGCCATAAAAATCGAGATAAAGTAGAGTAGATATTTTTATAACAGGAGTTCCGGATATTAACTGTAAGGTTGGAGAGGAAAAATAAAATTATTTGGACTAACATCATTTTAATAGAATCCAGCCTACCCCACCAGGATAAGAACAAAGGGATGCCATTGTGTTGTAGAATCTTTTAAAGTTGTTTGTACATTTTTTATATTAAGTGCTACAGTATCCTTAATCGAGGGTGTGAACCATAAACCTAAATATTTGATTTTAGTGGGACTCCAATGAAAAGAGGAAGCCAAGAAATCAGCATGAAAGCAAAACTTATTTTGAGGTAGAATTTCACATTTATCAACATTAAGTTTGTAACCCGATACCACTGCAAAATTCGAAACTTCTGATAGGAAAGCTGGAATAGATGTCTGGGGGTTGGAAATGAATAGAAGGATATCATCTGCATAAGCAGAAAATTGTAAACGTTTATCTCCATAAGGGAAAGCAGTAATGTCTTTATTCATTCGAATTTTTGTTAGAAAATGTTCTAATGCTAGAATGAAGAGGAGGGGAGAGAGAGGACATCCTTGTCGGACACCTCAGAAAAGAGGAAGCGAAGAAGAAACAAGACCATTAGCTAAGGTAAAGGATCTAGGAAAGGAATACAATAACGAGATATAAGAAAGAAATTTTGGGCCAAAACTAAACCAAACGAGAGTTGAGAATAGAAATTGCCAATTAACTCTATCAAACGCTTTTTCAGCCTCTAGTGCAACAGCAGCCAATGAGTGAATATAAGAATGGGATTTCCTAAGAACATTAAAAAAGAGACGCATATTATCAGAAAGATGACAGCCCTTGATGAAACTGCATTGTTCTTTACCAATTAATTGTGGTAAAATTTTATCCAGATGGAGCGCGAGAATTTTCGCGAATATCTTATAATCAAGGTTGATTAAGGAAATAGGACTATAATTTTTACACAAAGTGTGATCTTTATTTTCCTTGGGAAGAAGGCGAATCAAAGCCTCTTGGAAGGAACCTTCAGATTTCTTGGATGCTATAAAAATGAAAATAATTGATGAAGCTTGGAACTAGTAGATTGGAAAAATGTGAGTACAATTTAATTGTGAATCCGTCAGGCCCAGGGGTCTTACCCTTTTTAAGTGCCTGAATGGAATCCTAAATGTCTTTAGGGAGTATATCCTTATCCAAGGAGGAAAGTCTACTCCTGCTAACGAGGTTGAGGGGATGGAGGATAAATAGTGATTAATGTCAGTTGATAGAGGAGGGGATTCCGGAGTATACAGTTGTTGATAAAAGTTAGTGAATTCTGAGAAAATATCCTCGTCTTTATGGATTGTAGTGTTGGAAGAGGTTACAATAGAATCTATTTTTGTCCGTTCTTTTTTACCTTTGAGATAATTTGCAAGGAGGTTGCCAGCTTTATTTTGTGCGCTGTAATATTTGGCGCTAGATTTAAGTAGATATAAATTTGTGGAATCTGTAGAGAGTTTATTGAAGGAAAGTTTGACCTTAATGAGTTTAGTCAAATCAGATTGACTCTTAGTTAAATAATAAGAATGTTCTAATTGTTTAATTTGTGTAGTAAGTGTTGTTATAGATTGGGCAGCGAAGCGTTGTTGTTTTGACAACAAAAGAAATAATGAAATCTCTAGAGGCAGCTTTAAAAGTGTCCCATAACAATTGAGGGAATATCTGAGGAGATTCATTATCTGCAAAAAACAGGGATGCGAAATTAAGGAAAGCTGTCGTGAATTTTGTGTCTAAAAGGAGAGAGTTATTAAACCTCCATCTCCTAGTACCTTTTATGGGAAGAGTAAATCTAGATGTAATGAAACTGGAGCATGATCAGAGATTAAAATAGAACCTATGTCGGCCTGGAGTATGTGCTGGGTCAAGGCTTTGGAAATAAAAAGATAGTCTATCTGGGATTAGGAAGAGTGAACAGGTGAATAATATGTGTATTCTCATAGCGTGGGGTGACAAAGCCTCCAAGAGTCAACAAGAGATCTTTGAGATATAGTGGAGGTAAACTGAGTGTGGATGGGTGAGGGTAAAAATAGAGAATTAGATTTTCTGTCTAAGAAAGGATCCATAATCATATTGCAATCACCACCTAAAATAAAATAGTCATCAGTGCAGTGCATAAGTGAAGAGAGGATCGGAGACAAAAACAATTTGTCTTGTATAGTGGGAGCATACAAATTGAAAATAGTTAAAGTGATTTTATCAACCAACAAAGACACTGCAACCCACCTGCCATCAGAGTCATTATCTTGATTTATGAGCTGGATATTTAACCGTTTATTGCAGAGAATAGCAACACCATTATGTTTCCCAGAGCCAGGAGACGCAAAAAAATGGCCTACCCAATTATGACATAATTTAGAAATGTCGGCATCTTTGATATGAATTTCCTGTACTAACACTATGTCACCTTTTAGGTTTGCTAGATAAGACAGAACGCGTTATCGCTTAATGGGAGAACCCAGATCCTTAACATTCCAAGATACTATTTTTAGTGACATCTAAAACTCTAAATTGTATCTAAAAATTTGTAGAAAATCAAATATATACATGAGTAACTAATAAAAGTTCATATGGTACATTGCAAGAAAGTATAACGAAATAGAGGAACAATAATAAGAGAAAGCAAAGAAAAATGAAGTAATGAAAAACAGTAAGATAGATAAGTTGAAGTAAGAGGTAAGGAGAATACATGAAAACAAAAAAGAACTGAGAAAAAGGGAAATAAGCAAGAGTATACAGGAAAAAAGAAAAGGGAAAGACATAACAGAAAATGAAGGAACAAAACAGAAGAAACATGAAAAAATGCCGCATTGTAAATGTGGCGCACCAACGGTGGCAGAGCTGCGGTGCATAATTACTTGCGCATCCTTGCCGATATGCAGGGATGCGCCTGTATTTGTAAATCTGCCCCTTTGGTTTTAGCTGTACCTCTGACCACGCCCCACGCTCACTGATCTTTGATTTGCTTAACACTGTTTAATATTTTTCCCCCATAAAAATGACTTGCTGTGGGAATTGGGGGCGTCCACAGTAAAACTGTTTTTCTGTTGGAAATGGGGCGTTTATGGTTGTGGATGAGGAGTAACAGGTTCTAGAAATTTTTGTCAGGAGGGGGTCCGTACTCCTGAAATATTTTGACAACGGGGGCTGTTGTGTTTGTACTGCTTCTTTAACTGGGCGTGTTCTAGTTATGTCATTGCTAGAATATGGAGTGTTGTACATGTCATGGTCCTGTGCATCTTTTGTAAAGGACAGTAGTTCCTGTGATGCTGAACGTGCTGGATTACATGTATTGAGCTCTTCGTTTGATTAAAGGATATTACATTGTCCATGATGCTTAGCATCTGTCACGCCTCCTTAGCTCCCCAAAAGAGTCCTGAGCATAATCTCTTCCTCCACTTTCTTTGCTCTAACTGTAAAATCCATTAAGTCAACCAAAATTCAAGAACCTCCTCTAACATGGAAGTTAAACGTTAAACAAATCCGTCCATAGACTGCAACATGAAGAAGCATCCTATTCAGATTACTTATCTGCACCTAGAAAAAACAAATATGAACAACCCGTAAAATCTGCTTATAATAAAAGTATTAACGGGTGGGTTCAGCATGAACAATCATAATGTCACATAGCCGGGTGGGATAATCCTCGCCACCGTGTCCTTAATAGAATTGAAAATTCTTGGCGCAAATGCTAGCAAATTTTTGATTCTATTACAGGACCCGAGGCTTCCGATTATGCTAGTTTAACCTTTTATCAAAAACAACAGATGTTATGTGTCCCACCGGCTTATAATAAAACTGTTTGAAAGTCGATTCTGACGACCAATCAGCACAACGCATGATGTCCTGAATATTAGAACCTAGCATAACGGAGTTCGATGCCATAGCACCACACACTGAATGTGCGCCACACATTTGAGTGTCAATACCAGCTTCCTTCATAACGTACCGATGCCATCTGGCTATAGTCGCAGCTGACACAGGCTTAAAAGGTTTTTGTACAGCAATTAAAAGTTGATTGGCACCTTCTGATCTCAAAGACCGAGTACATTCCTCATATGTTTTCAAACATTGGACAACACATAAATTATCATTACTAGTAAAGGCTTTATACTCAATGTGTCTGGAGAGAGTCTTTGTGCGACCTGTGATAGTAAAAAAAACTCCTTCCGGAGTAAATACTCTACCTGTAATGTCCAGGGCCGGCACGGTGGAGGAACGCCTACATGCTGACAGGGATAGAAGCATCACCAATTCGGCAAACAACTGTTTCCTGGATAAAAGATTATTCTCTGGACAACTGTTAAAGAGGGAAATGACTAAAGACACATCCCATAAGCCTGAGTATCTGGGCTTAGGTGGATTAGCCCCCATTATGCCCTTAAGAAGTTTACATATCATAGGGTGCATGCTGACCGGTTTCCCGTCTATTTGGCTATGACCCGCTGAGATTGCTGATCTAAAGTTATTTACTGAACGATAAGCCAAACCCTCGGCTGCTTTCTCTGATAGAAAATGTACAATATCGGGAAGTCCTGCCCCCACGGGATCCAAGTGCCGTTCCAAGCACCAACCCATCCAACCTTTCCAGGCTGAAGAGTACCGTTTCCTAGTTGAAGGGGCCCAATCCTGCTTGATGAAGGCTGAAGATGTCTCTAAAAAGCCCGGCATATCCCACTATTGCCGGTAAGCCGGCATGCCATCAGTGACAACCGTTTTTCTAGAATCAACAGATGCGGCTCCATGTGAGGTCCCATGAGTAGGGACGTCGACCACTGAAGCATCCTGGGAAGCTCGCAGCTCATTTCCAACAACACCGGGAACCAGGGCTGCGATCTCCACAGGGGCGTCACCAAAATCACCTCTGCTCGTTGCTTGAGAATGTGTGACGTTACTCTGGGAATTAGAAGGAAAGGTGGGAACGCATAATTCAATGCCCCCGATCAATCCTGAAGGAAGGCATCTGTCACCTTCGCCGCTGGGTCCGGCCTCCAATTGAAGAAGCTGGGAAGCTGCTGGTTGAGTCTGAAAGCAAACAGGTCAGTCTGACAAGGACCCCAAAGTTCCTGTAACCAATGGAATATACTCAGATGCAACTTCCAATCACTGTAATCCCTGAGGTGTCTGGAATTCCAATCCGCTATGAGGTTGGATTGGCCCGGAATGTACTCCGCTATTACCGTGATCTGCCGATTCAGGCAATAGTGCCAGAAGTCCTTGGCAATCTCCACTAACAGGGACGATCTCGTTCCCTCTAACTTGTTTATGCACCTCACCGCTGAAACGTTGTCCATCCGAAGAAGGATACAACAGGAGGTTTGCTTGGGTGACAGAGTCCGAATCGCAAAGGAACTCGCTAGAAGTTCTAGACAATTGATGTGTAGTGATAATTCTTGGGGAGACCACCTTCCGCCTGTGGAAATGTCTCCACAACGCCCTCCACAACCTCTACGGCTGGCGTCGGATTTGAGGATAACCTCAGGTTGTGAACCGAATATCGCTCTGCTGTTCCACGCTTCCACATGTCCCAGTCACCACTGCATCTCGTCTCTCACTTCTTGTGATAATGGTACCAGATTCGTATATGACAGACCCTTCTGTAAGTGTTGAATCTTGAGCCTCTGCAGTGCTCTGTAATGTAGTGGGCCTGGCAAAATTGCCTGAATGGACGGGGCCAATAACCCTACTACTCTGGCTATAAGTCTGAGAGAAACCACTTGTTTGCTGAGAACTGCTGTGATCTCCTTCTTGAGGTCTTTCAACTTCACCGTGGGAAGGCTTAGTTGAGCTGACCAGGAATCTATCACAAACCCCAGAAACTCTGTCGTCTGCGACAGGGTCAAAGCAGATTTGGTGTGGTTGATCACAAATCCTAGACTGTGCAACAGAGACATCGTCATCTGCAGATGGCGCAAGACCAGTTCTGCACGCTGAGCCATGATCAGGATGTGTCATTCAGGTAAATGATCATGTGTACCCCTCGCTCCCGTAAATGAGCGACTACTGGCTTCATCACTTTGGTGAAGCACCAGGGAGCCGAGGAAAGCCCGAAAGGAAGGGCCAAATACTCGAACCACCGATCTTTCCATTGAAACTTCAGGAAATGGTGGTGTGGCGGAAATATGGGGATGGAGAGGTAGGCGTCCTTGAGATCTAGCCTGACCATCCAATCTCCTTGTTTTAACAGATCCGTTAAAAGATGGATCCCTTCCATCTTGTAATGTTTGTAAATGAGATACTGATTGAAATCCCTCATATTGAGAACTAGTCTGTGTCCACCACCCTTCTTTTGAACCAAAAAGATATTGCTGCAAAAACCGTGAGGCTTGTGTTTGCATTGTGCAATCACGTGTTTTCGCAGCAATTCGGCTATTTCGTTTTCTATAAAAATGCATTCTTGTTGGGAAAAACGGAGAGGGAAGGGCTGAGTGTCTTGAAGGGGTGTTCCGTAAAATTCTAGGTTGAACCCACGCACCCTGAGTCAGGATTCGCCAATTGTGAACAAAGTGTTGCGTTCGACCCCCCAAGGGTAATGGAGACAAGTCCACCATGCTTACCTGCGGAATTTTGCGCCTGGAAACCTGCTCTGTTGCCACCTCCGTGGAACCTGCGCCTGTTGAATCAACGACAAGTGGGGTAGAAGGTGCCCCCTCTAGTTGCATCCCACTCCCCTCTGCTGCGACCAAAGTCGCCTCTGGGGGGACCTTGATTATAGAAACGGCCTGACGAGTGTCCCCTGCCTCGTCCGGCCCTCTTGAAAAGGCCTTGTTGGAATACGCGCTTGATGCCTGACTGCGCCTTGTCAAGAGAGGTGAAGGTCCCGACGTTCTTGGACACATCTTTCACAAACCGGTCCCCGAAGCGATTACCTTCAGTGAGGGGTCCCGGTTCAGTAGCTGCAAGGTCGGTGAGGTTATAATCCATTCGCATGAGCAAGGATTTGCGCCTTTCAGTGGAAATAGCACAGTTGGCATTGCCCAAAAGGCATATTGCCCCTTGTATCCATCCGACCAGGATATCTGGATCTACTGGAGTCGCCGCCTCTTTGGCCACCAGGGCCATCTACAGGATCTTTACTAGAGGTCCGACGACGTCAAGGAGTTTATCCTGATAACCGCGCCAGGCACGGACTATCCCCTTCTTTGGATCCTTCGCAAACTTTTTTTGAAATGTGGGGAGACTTACATCTATCTCTAGAGTCTCGGCTACCTTATCAGGCAGATCAGGACGAGGACATTCCGACCGTAGCCGGTTGCAGACCACTTTGTCGAAACCTTTGCACAGGTTTTCGTGAAGGTATTCGGAAACTTCCGAAGCCCAATCTGAAGACCTGGGATGCACTATGTCACTAGGATTGAAGGTGAGCGGGTATTGGCCGACCCCTCAGGGGAAGAGGAGGTTACCTTCTTCGCCTTTTTCTTGGGAAGTGCTTCTTCCTCTGTAGAGGTAGTGTCCGTATCGGTGTTGGTAGTGTCAGTATCTGGATATACCCTCTGCTTACTTTTCGCCTTGCCTCCAGTTGCATATTCATGTTCTCCAGTTGGGGCATGCGGAAGTGTACTCAATGCGCTGGCATGTGGCCATGGACTCTCTGATGCTGCGCCGGAGGCTGGAGGAGTAGCCTTGGATTTTTCATTAGTAAAACCGTGCCATTTTGCAAAGCTTTCAAGCTGCTTAGTGATAGGTTTAAATGCAGCAACTAATGCCTGTTGCATAGTATTAGGAACTGTGCTCTCAATGGCCTTATTCACCAAGGATTGGACAGATGCGTCCAGGGCCTCCACAATATTATCCTCAAGGACAGTCTGCTGCTGGCCTTCATAATAAATCTTCTCCTGGAAATCTTCATATCTCACCCAGTCATCCATTCTTGTTACAAGGCTGTGGTGAGGAGTATATATAAAAGATATTTGCTATCTGGATGTAATGGTATTGAGAAGAATGCGTGACACAAATCAATCACCGTGAACCATCCGGCGGTATCTGGTACAGAATCACTGCAGGGTTTGGTACAACATGGGATAACAATCTTAATAATCCTGCGGAGGTCCTGTACGACCCTGTATTTTCCGCTAGGTTTCTTTATGCCAATTATCGGTGAATTACATGGACTGCTCATTATTTCTTCAACCAACCGTTTTATTTCTGTTGTAACACCTGCTTTTATTTCTGGGCTCATTTTGTACTGTCGAATATTTGGATAAACTGCTCCTTCTTTCACTGTCACTTTTATTGGATCAACGTTTGCCATTAGTCCTACATCTTTGCCTGTAAAGTCCCATACTTCAGGTTTTACTGTATGCTGTAGTTCTCTGGGTAAGTTTTCTACAGTCATCTTTTTATTTTCCGTCTCCTGTCTAGCTAACATTCATTTATAAACTCCATCTTCGTCAGGGGTTTGAATTTCAACACCACTTGGTGAGCAAAAGATTGTGCAGTTCATTTTACACAGCAAATCCCTACCTAACAAGTACACAGGACTGGAATCGCATACTACAAATTTATGCATGTCTTTAAAATTTCCCATTCTAACTTCCATTGGTTCTGTAACTGGGGTACTTATTTGTTTATTAGAAATGCCCACTACTTGGATCGCTTCTCCAGAGAGGGGTAGGTTTGGAACATCTGCTGTTCTTACAGTAGAACGGGTAGCGCCAGTGTCCAACAGAAAGGTAACATCATTTCCCTCAACCTTTCCCTCAATGTATGGACCTGACTGATCTACCGGCAAGGATTCGCCAAGTATGCACTCCTCGTCCTCCCCTCTCAGGCACCGTCAGTAGGTGTCTTCGTCAAAGAATGTGTCACTCAAAAGAAATTGTGATGTTGCTACGTCTCGCCTACCACTTCCCTCCCAACTTATGGTATCCACACTGTGCTTGCCTTTGCTCCCAGTATCTGGCATAGGTGCAAGTGGTAACTGATTTTGTATTACCTGCTGCTGTTGTTTCCTTGACACCCCATTCTGCATCTGCCAATCAAAATTGTCAGTTTGGACAGGGTTATTGTTTGATACAGCTTTACCCTCGTTCTTCCAATGCCCCCATTTTCCGCACCCGTGACAAGGAAACTTCTTTTTGGCCTCATCTCTGTTGAATTTTCCTCTTGGTTTACCCCCACTTCCATCTCCTGGACTCTGATTATTTCTCAACTGGAGTTCTTGTTGCTCCACTAACTTTACTTGTGCCCACTTTACCTTTTCTTCTAAATTCTTTTGTCTATTGTCAATTTCATTCCCACAGTATTTTGCATATTTTAGAATCTCATCTATGGATTTGGCCTGCCAGCAAATCTTATGATCTTTAATCATTTGTGAGATTTCTGGTCTTAATCCTGACACAAAAAGATAAATAAAATGGGTCATATCTTTCGTATCAATGTTTTTCAGCCCACTGTACTGCTTGAACACCTGTAAAAGGTGCTCGTAATATGTGTGTACTGATTCATCTCTATTTTGAGTAGTTCTGTCTTTTCTCATCCAATCTGTTTCTTTTGGGGGTACCTTTCCTTTCAAGTATAATATTACTTGATTATATTTCTTCATTACTTCATCTGATGGGGCTCCTGTCTTTGGGTCTCTATGGTACTCATCACTTGGCCAGTCTACAGCATTTTACGTTCTGTCCATAAATCTACGGGAACAACAATGTCAAATAACCCATCCAAATCCTGTAACAGCACTTTCGAAACCTTTACAAACCTTTCGACTTGTCTGTACCACTCTACAGGTTTCTCTCTGAGTTTTGGGAAATCATTTGTAAATGACAAAATATCCTGTCAGGACCATGGGACATGCACATACACTCCTCCTGGCACTTCTCTCATGGGGCACAATCTTTCTAACTTTTCTGGTTCTTTTAACCCCGAATGGGTCTGTGAGACAGTCGGACAGAGTGCTCCGCAGCACCTCTGTTTCTGGATCAGCTATTGAGTGCGTTGGGTCAGTGACAGGTCAGCTATTCGGACAAATTCTCTAGCTAAACCTAGGCTAGTTATACTGTTTCCGGGTCAGTGTACCACCCCCCAAATGTTGCAAGTGTAAGAATCCTCAATTTCGATTGGTCAAAAGAAAGGACAGGTCATCACACCAACTAGGATTTGACTTTCTCAAGCCTACAATTTATATTTTTGGGACCTTCCATCGAATTTGGGGTTCCCATGACATGTGCTTTTCACCTAACAATGGTTAATACAACATTCATCTCTTACACTTCGATAATATTAGGCATACTCTTCCCCCCATTTTTCCAAATGGTGATCATCTTTTCCCTGCCCAACTTTTCAATTTTCGAACCCCAAATAAAAGAGAATATCAATTTGAAGCATTTCTGCAATGTGCGAGTCTGTGGTGGGAAAACCATAGATAGGTATAGCAGGATAGGAAGAAGAACAGCTTTTGTTACCATGATCTTACCCTCAATGGTGAGTTTGCGCAAGTTCCAGAAGGTGATCTTTTTTTTTCTTTTTTTCCTGGACTTCTTTCCAACTTTTCTCTATGTGAGTATCAGCAGCGAAGTGCACCCCTAGTATTTTTGTGGGTCCTGTGGTAACTGCAACTGGGAGATTAGTTAGCCGGTCCCAGGGACCCATAGTCAGACACACACATTTGTCCACATTTAAGCGGAGACCTGATGGTTCTTGGAAGAGTGAAGCCTGCAGTAGAGCTCTGCGCACAGATTGTGCATCCGTGCGTAAGATTGTGACATCGTCCATGTATGTTATGTTATGTTACCTGTTTTGTAGAGCGCAAACAGCTGCCCCAGCGACGGGGCGTCCCGGCGCTAGAACCGTAACACAATCAGCTGGCAACGAAAGAGGGACCTACGGGGAGGGAAAGAGATGGGTTTTGATCGCTCTGCGGAAAGCTAGCAGATTATCCATGCAGCAGATGTGGAGAGGGAGGGAGTTCCACAACTTGGCCCCCAGTAGTTTGAAGGAGCGCCCTCCGATGCGACAGAACTTCGTCTGGGGTATCAAGGCTAGGTGTTGCCCCATTGACCGGAGATTCCGTTTGGGATTATAGGGGGTCAGCAATGAACGGAGGAGCTCTGGACCTTCGTTCTTCAAGATTTTAAAGGCAAATATGAGGGCCTTGAACTGGATGCGGGCTTCCATGGCAGCCAATGTAGTCTGTAAATAGTCGCTCTCACTGAGCACCTTCTTGGAAGACCTACTATAGCTCTTGCCGCCGAATTCTGGATTCGTTGGAATCTTTTTATCTCAGCTTTGTTTGCTCCTAGCAACAGGACACTCGCGTAGTCCAGTCTGGACAAGATGGTAGACTGTACGATGAGTTGTCGTGTCTTGGAGTCGAAGTAGCCTAAGATGGGGTATAGACTTCTCAGTAGGCCAATGCAAGTTGCAGCAACTTTTTTGGTGTGCGACTGGAAGCTAAGGGTCGAGTCCATCCATACTCCTAGATTTTTTACTACATTTTTTGGAGGGGGTGCTGGGCCCAGCGATTGGGGCCACCAGAGATCGTTCCAGTTGTTGCTGTTTTTCCCCATTATCAGCACCTCGGTTTTGCCACCGTTAAGTTGGAGGCAGTTTGCTGTCATCCATTTGGCGACAGCAGTCAGTCCATCCCTGAAGTTGGTGGCATCAGGAGAGGGGGCCTCACTAAGGCTGATGACCAACTGAGTGTCGTCAGCGTACGACACCATTGTGAGACCCCATGTCTTAGCAACCTCCGCCAAAGGTTGCATATATAGGTTAAACAGGGAGGGACTGAGAGCAGAGCCCTGTGGGACTCCTTGTCCTATATCTTGGGGTTGAGAGATAAACGGAGGGGCAGATACCCTGAATGATCTGTTGGTTAAAAATGAACGAAACCATTGAAGCGCTGAGTCTACGATTTCTATATTTTCCAGGCGTTTTAGTAGAATGGCATGGGAGACCGTATCAAAGGCCGCGCTGAGATCGAGCAGTATCAGCGCGGCACTTTTGCCGGTGTCCATAATTTCCCGTAAGCTTTCCGTGGAGGTGAGGAGCGCGGATTCCGTACTATGGCCCGGCCTGAACCCGTGCTGAGAGGGGTCCAGGATGTTATTTTTCGCCATATACTCACTGAGAATTTTATTCGCGTGCGCTTCCGCTAGTTTAGCGACCCATGGTAACAATGAGACAGGCCGGTAATTCTCTGGTTTAGAGGGGTCTAGGGAGGGTTTTTTTATAATCGGAGTTACCCAGGCCTGTTTCCAGCAGGTGGGTACCGTGGCCGTAGCAAATGAGAGATTAAGGATTACGGTTAAAGATGGGAGGAAGAATTCCAAGGCTCCTAGAAAGTGAATTGGTCTCATCGGGTCTGTGGGTGCACCCGATTTCACCTTCCTACAGAGTTTGGTGAGTTCTTCACCGGAGATAGCGGGTAGGCATGTGAGCCTGACGTCTCCGAAGGTGGCGTTGGGAGGGATGATGTCCTCTGGACTGTCCTGGGTGAAGGTGTTGTATGCAATTGTTTTTGCAGGCGTACCACCCCCCCTTGGTACAAACACACCTTCAATTATTTTGTCACTTTGTAGCTTGCACAGGAAAGGCTCTAAATCACAGACAAAGAGCGCTGGGGACAAAGGACATCCTTGTGCGACCACTGCGCCCTCCTCGGCCTGGTTGCCCCCACGCTCCCCGCCTGCTCTGCCTGCCTCCTTACCTGCTGCCTGCCTGCTGACGCCGATCCGGAGCCCCAGCCGCTGCAGGGCCGCGCGACCTCGGATCCCCGGCGCCCCAGCCGCCGCAGGGCCGCCCGCATAGGTTTTCGCGCCTGTTCTTGCCGCGACCCCGCCCCCACCGCCTGCCGATTGGCCCACGCGCTCCCCACCTCCCAGCGGACCCTCCCTCCCGGCTCCCTTCTTATGATGCCCCCGGAGCGACCGCGCAGCGGACGCGCGCAGCGGGAGCAGCGATTGAGCGCCGAAGGTGCGCCAAAGGTAAGCCCGTCTGCGCCCGTCCGTGCCTGGACCGCGCCCAGTGCCAGGACCCCTGGCCCCCGCCGCCACCAGCCCACCCGCCGGACCTACGACGCCACCGAACTCAACGCACTCAATGCCGGCCAACTCCCGGGCTGCTACCGCGCCACCCCGAGACGCACCCACGGACCCTTCTGCTGCAACGCCTGCAAGTTCACCTGCATCCGGACCTGCACCACTCCAGCAGTGCTCAAGACCTCGACGAGCAACAGCAGCAACCACTGGAAGTGCATCCTGCTCAACACCCACTCCGTCCACAGACACGCCGTCGAGCTCTGGAACCTGCTCGACACAACCTCACCAGACGTCGCCTTCCTCACGGAAACCCGGATGAACGCCTCTTCAGCACCCGACATCGCCATCGCCATCCCAGACGGCTACAAGATCATCCGAAGGGACCGCATCAACCACACCGGAGGAGGCATCGCCATCGTCCACAGGAACACCATCCGCATCACGACCAACACCGACGACACACTCGCAACCGCCGAGCACCTGCACTTTCAGGTCCACATCAACCCCAAGACCACCCTCAGAGGCACCCTCATCTACAGACCCCCGGGACAACGCACACAATTCAGCGAAGACATCGCCAACTTCATCAGCCCGCACGCCCTCTGCTCCGCTGACTACATCCTCCTCGGGGACCTCAACTTCCACGTGGAGAACAACAACGACCGCAACACCACCACCCTGATGGACAACCTCGCCAACCTGGGACTCAAGCAGCTGGTGACCACCCCCACCCACTACGCCGGACACACACTCGACCCCGTCTTCTCTTCCAGCAAGGACATCGCCTTCAGCCACGCCACCGGACTCCACTGGACGGACCACAGCTGTGTCCACTTCAGCTTCGGAAGGACCACGATCCACCACCACCAGCAACAGGTTGCACGCAGGAGCTGGAACAAGATCACAGCCGACCAGCTCGCGACCTCCCTGAGCATGAACCCTCCCACCAGCACAACGAACCCTAGCCAGGCGGCCACCAACCTCACGAAGTGGATCAGCGACTGCGCAGACTAGCTCGCCCCCCTGAGGACCCCGCCCAGCAGACCCGGTAGCAAGAAAGCCCCATGGTTCACCGACGAACTCAAGAGCTCCAAGAAGAACTGCCGAGCCGTCGAGAGAACCTGGCGCAGAGACCCAACACCGGACAACATGACTGCCCTCAAGCTCGCCACCCGAAAACACCACCAACTCATCCACGCCACCAAGAAAACTGCATTCAAGGAACGACTGGACAACAACGCACACAACAGCAAGCAACTCTTCAACATCGTCAAAGAGCTCTCCAACCCCAACGCCGGAAACAAGGACATCACCCCTTCGCAAGACCTCTGCAACTCCCTCGCCTCCCACTTCCACAACAAGATCGCGGACATACACAACAGCTTCAGCACTCAACCGACGTACACCACGACCGAACCACCGCCCCCCACCACCACCCTCCGCGCCTGGACTCCGATCAGCACCGAAGACACCGTCCGCACGATGAACTCCATCCACTCTGGATCTCCGACCGACCCCTGCCCTCACCACGTCTTCAACAAGGCCGACGCTGTCATTGCACCCCACCTACGGGACATCATCAACACCTCCTTCGACACCGCTACCTTCCCGGAGAGCTGGAAGCACGCCGAACTCAGCGGCCTACTCAAGAAGCCATCGGCTGACCCCACCGACCTCAAAAACTACCGCCCCATCTCGCTGCTCCCGTTTCCTGCAAAAGTCATCGAGAAGACCGTCAACAAGCAGCTGGCCGCCTTCGTCGAGACGAACGGATCCCTCGACCCCTCGCAGTCTGGCTTCCGGGCCAACCACAGCACCGAGACCGCCCTGATCGCAGTCACAGATGACATCCGAGCGCTGCTCGACAACGGAGAAACAGCGGCCCTCATCCTCCTCGACCTCTCCGCGGCCTTCGACACTGTCTGCCACCGTACCCTAGTACAACGCCTCAGCAACGTCGGAGTCCAGGAGAAGGCACTGGAGTGGATCATCTCCTTCCTCGCCGGAAGGACACAGAGAGTCCGCCTCCCTCCGTTCAGATCTGAAGCCACCGAAGTCATCTGCGGCGTCCCTCAAGGCTCCTCGCTCAGCCCAACCCTCTTCAACATCTACATGAGCCCCCTCGCAGACATCGCACGCCAGCACAACCTCAACATCATCTCCTACGCCGATGACACCCAGCTGATCCTCTCCCTTACCAACGACCCGCCACCGCCAGAGCCAACCTTCACGAAGGGATGAAAGAGGTAGCCGAATGGATGAAGAACAGCCGCCTGAAACTGAACTCAGATAAGACGGAAGTCCTCATCCTGGGATCCTCACCCGCCGCTTGGGACGACTCCTGGTGGCCCCCCGCCCTAGGCAGCGCACCCAAACCAACAGACCACGCACGCAACCTGGGCTTCATCCTGGACTCCTCCCTCTCCATGACCAGACAAGTCAACGCCGTCTCCTCGTCGTGCTTCAACATCCTGCGCATGCTACGTAAGATCTTCCGGTGGATCCCCACCGAGACCAGGAAGACGGTCACCCAGGCCCTCGTCACCAGCCGCCTGGACTACGGCAACACCCTCTACGCCGGAACCACCGCCAAACTCCAGAAGAGACTCCAGCGGATCCAGAACGCCTCAGCACGACTCATCCTGGACATCCCCCGTCGCAGCCAGATCTCCGGACACCTGAGAGACCTGCACTGGCTCCCGGTCAACAAGAGAATCACCTTCCGTCTCCTCACCCACGCACACAAAGCCCTACACAGCCAAGGCCCAGGATACCTCAACAGCCGCCTCAACTTCTACGCTCCCAAACGCCAGCTTCGATCGACCAGCCACGCCCTCGCCACCGTCCCCCGCATCTGAAGAGCCACCACAGGGGGACGGTCCTTCTCCTACCTCGCTGCCAAGATATGGAACTCCCTCCCCACCCACCTCCGCCTGACCCAGGACCACCTCGCCTTCAGGAAGCAACTCAAGACCTGGCTGTTCAAGCAGTAGCGGATCCCCCTCCCCCAGCGCCTTGAGACCCTCTGGGTAAGTAGTGCGCTATAGAAATGCGATGATTGATTGATTGATTGTTGAACCCCAGCACCGATGGGAAACTCTCGTGTGTGGAAACCGTTGATGCTCACTCTGCTGTGTGCTGTGTTATACTGAGTGTGTAGGATGATTAGGATATTTTGCGGTACATTCAAGCGTTGAAGTGCAGCAAAAAGGTATGGGTGAGCCACCCGGTCGAAGGCTTTATGGAAATTCAGACTTAAAACCCCAAGTGATAGAGATCTTTCTTGAGCACACCACAGAACATCCCTAATGGTAACCAAACAGTCAACGATGGTGCGTCCTTGAACTGCACATGTCTGGTCAGGGTGGATACATGAATGAAGAACTTTCCTAAACCTACGCACCAGGACTATAGATACCAATTTGTAATCCACATTTAGTAGTGAAATTGGTCTCCAGTTTTGGAGTGATGTTTCATCTCCTTTTTTATAAAGGAGGGGGATAACCCCTGCGCAAAAATCATGTGTAAAACAATTATTTTGAAAACCCTCTTCAAGGACCTGCAAGTAGTCAGAGAAAAACAGTCCCCAGAACTTCTTGTAAAACTCCCAAGTTAGAGCATCCAAACCTGGGCTTGAGCCTTTGGAGGAGAATCTCACTGCGTCCAGAAATTCCTCACCTCCAAAAGGTTGCCCAAGGAAGTTATTTTGATCTAATGTTAACCCTCCTGTGAGTAAACAACAGTACTATTCCAAATCTGAAGCTGAAGGTGTTTTGACAGGAGCATCATACAAGGACTGATAGAAGTCAAAAACGATGGTCTGGCAGGCATCTACCCCCTGTAATATGGCTCCTTTCGCATTTTGTAATTTAGTTAGCAGCTTGTGTGATGTGTGAGCTTTTTTAAAGAAAAAAGAAGTACACTTTTCATCCTCTTGGAAATGCTTGACCCTTGAGTGGAAGATAGAATGTTTGTTACGTCTGTTTAACCACTTCTGCATGTCTTTTTTCGTAGAGTGTACCTTGTCTTTCACATCACCCCCAGCTTCTACCATTTGGTGGAGGAGTATAAGTCCTGCCATTCCCTTTTGCGTCGGAGCTTCCCTTGCTCTTGGAAGTATAGACTTGTTTTAATTTTAACCCATTTCCACCATTGGTACACATTGGGGAAGTGAGCCTTCCTTTCGGCCCATTGCTGGTAGCTCATCACATATTTGTCATAAACCTGCTGGTTTGTACGGAGGTCACTATTAATTTTCAATGATCCAGGACCCCTTTGAGGTCGATCAGGAACTGACAAAGAGACTGTGATTATATGGTGATCTGAAAAGGGTACTGGTGTAACAGAGCTGTTATCAGCACAGAAAGTTGTAGAAGCAAACACATTGTCAATGCCTGATCGTGTGAGGCCGTTATCCACCTCCCAAGTGCAGCCCTCACCTGGCGGATGATGCTTCCGGGAAGTATCATATAGGTGTAAATTCTGTATGAGAGTTAATAATAGTTTTGACGTAACATCTAGTACATAATTTTGTTGGGACCCTTGCCTGTCCCTGCTGTGTGTCAGCGGCCGCTCCACACGCTGCTCCCAGCCTCCTCAAGTGGTATCGTTGTCTACTGAGCGCCTATCTCGCATTCTGCCTTAGCCTGCATTATCTTATTATCATCTAGCTAGTTCGTAGCGCTAGATTGCCCCGCCTGCTTCGTATTATTGACTAAATCTGCCGAGACTAATTAAATTGTAACGCTCGACTGCCAAGGTGCGCTTGTGCGACATCAGTTGTTGTGCTGTGCTGCCTTAAGTTGTATTTGTGCCTGATTGCCCGCGCCTCCGCCATTTACATCGCGCTAGTTACATTGTGCCCCAGTGTTGTTTCGATATTGCCTGCTTGCTGCCATCTTGTTTGTTGTTGTCCTGCCTCCTTCCCCTGATCTCCACCCCGCCTCCCAGCTGACCCTCCCTCGCCCCTCCCCTTCCACTATCCATATATGACAGATGCATTTGCGTGCAGCGTTCACGCGCAGCGGTCGCGCCCCATGCGCGCCGAAGGTGCGCCAAAGGTAAGCCCTTCTACGCCCGTCCGCGCCTGGACCGCGCCCAGCACCAGACCCCCTGGTCCCCGCAAAGCGCACTCCTCCCGCATACCGTATGACACCGCCACCCTCTTAGCCCTTAACCCCGGACGCACACCGCAATGCTACGAAGCTGCCCCAGGACGTACCCACGGTCCCTTCGCCTGCCACTCCTGCAAGTTTAACAGCATCAAGACCCACACCAAATCCACCTCCTCCAAACACAGCTCCGACCCTAACCACCTAAAGTGCATCCTGCTGAACACCCGCTCGGTTCACAGACACGCCACTGAACTCTGGGACCTACTCGACACAGCATCACCGGACATCGCCTTCCTTACAGAAACCTGGATGAACGCATCATCAGCACCCGACATCGCCATAGCCATCCTGGACGCTTACAAGATCATCCGAAAAGACCGCACCAACCAAACAGGAGGAGGCATCGCCATCGTCCATAAGAACACCATCAGAATCACGACCAGCACCGACGATAACCTTGCAACCGCCGAACACCTCCACTTCCAGATCCACACCGACCCCGGGACCACACTTAGAGGCACCCTCATCTACAGACCACCAGGTACCCATAAACAATTCAGCGAAGACATCACTGATTTCATCCGCCCACATGCCCTCCCCTCCGAGAACTACATTCTACTGGGTGACCTCAACTTCCACCTGGAAAAGAAAAACGACTGCAACACCACCACCCTTCTGGACAACCTGGCCAATCTCGGACTCAAACAACTCGTTGACACCCCCACCCATGTAGCCGGACATACGCTCGACTCTATCTTTACCTCCTGCAAATACATCTCCTTTGATCACACCACAGCTCTCCATTGGACGGACCACAGCTGTGTTCACTTCAGCTTCAAAACTACCACGATCCAAAACCCCCCACAACCTATTCCTCGAAGAAACTGGAACAGAATCACCACCGACCAACTCCTCACATCGCTCAACCAAAACCCTCCCACCCTCTCATCGGACCCAAACGAAGCTGCCACCAAACTCAAACAATGGATCACTCACAGCATTGACGAATTAGCACCCTTGAAAAACCACCAAACCAAACAGGGTAGCAAAAAGGCCCCCTGGTTCAACGATGACCTTAAGAAATCCAAGAAACTATGCCGTACTCTCGAGAAAACATGGAGAAAAAACCCAACCACTGACAACCTGACCACCTTCAAGACAGCCACCCGCAAACACCACCAATTGATCCGATCCACCAAGAAATCAGCATTTAAGGATCGACTCGACAACAACGCCCATAACAGCAAGGAACTTTTCAACATCGTCAAAGAATTTACTAACCCCACCGCAGCCTCAAACGACATTACTCCCTCCCAAGACCTCTGCGACTCGTTATCCTTTCTTCTACAACAAAATCGCCGACATACATAACAGCTTTAAGAACATTTCCAAAGAACAGTCCACTCCACCCACCTCCGAACCTAAACCGCTCTCTAGCAACCTTAGCGCCTGGAACCCAATCACCACTGAAGACACCATCCGCCTAATGAACTCCATCCATTCAGGCTCGCCAACCGACCCCTGTCCCCACCACATCTTCAACAAAGCAGACTCCATCATCGCACCCCACCTCCGTGATATCATCTACTGCTCCTTCAACTCCGCTACCTTCCCAGAAAGCTGGAAACATGCCGAACTCAGCGCTCTCCTGAAGAAACCCATAGCAGACCCCTCTGAACTTAAGAACTACCGCCCCATTTCCCTCCTCCCATTCCCTGCCAAAGTCATTGAGAAAGCCGTCAATAGCCAGCTCGCCGCCTTCCTTGAATCCAACAACTCCCTCGACTCCTCACAGTCCGGCTTTCGAGCCAAACACAGCACCGAAACCGCCCTCATTGCAGCGACAGACGACATCCGATCGCTACTGGACAACAGAGAAACAGTTGCCCTCATCCTACTCGACCTCTCCGCCGCCTTCGACACAGTCTGTCATAGCACCCTCATACAACGCCTCAGCAACGTCGGAATACAAGGAAAAGCCTTGGACTGGATCATCTCATTCCTCGCCGGGAGAACCCAGAGAGTCCGACTCCCCCATTCAAATCAGAGGCCACCGAAGTCATCTGCGGAGTACCACAAGGATCATCACTCAGTCCCACCCTCTTCAACGTTTACATGAGCCTCCTCGCATCCATCGCGCGACAACACAACCTCAACATCATCTCCTACGCTGACGACACCCAGCTGATCCTCTCCCTCACCAAAGACCCGAACACCGCCAAAACCAATCTTCATGAAGGCATGAAAGAAGTAGCCGAATGGATGAAAAACAGCCGCCTAAAACGTAACTCAGACAAAACGGAAGTCCTCATCCTAGGATCATCCCCCTCTGCCTGGGACGACTCATGGTGGCCTCCGGCCCTGGGTACAGCACCCATACCCACAGACCATGCACGCAACCTAGGCTTCATCCTAGACTCCTCCCTCTCAATGACCAGACAAGTCAACGCCGTCTCATCCTTTTGCTTCAACGTACTCCGTATGCTCAAAAAAATCTTCCGTTGGATCCCCACAGAAACAAGAAAGACTGTCACCCATACACTGGTCACTAGCCGACTGGACTATGGTAACACCCTCTATGCCGGAACCACAGCCAAATTACAAAAAAAACTCCAACGCATCCAAAATGCATCAGCCAGACTAATATTGGACATCCCTCGCCAAGCTCACATCACCGGCCACCTGAAAGACCTCCACTGGCTTCCCGTCAACAAGAGAATAACGTTCCGTCTCCTCACTCACGCACACAAGGCCCTCTACAAACTAGGACCCGATTGCCTCAACACACGACTGTCCTTCTACTCACCCACCCGCCAACTAAGATCCTCCAATCAAGCCCTCGCCGCAGTTCCGCGCATCCACAGATCCACCATGGGAGGAAGATCTTTCTCCTACCTGGCGGCCAAGTCCTGGAACTCTCTCCTCACTCACCTCCGCCTCACACAGAACCACATCTCCTTCAGAAAGGAACTTAAAACCTGGCTATTCGATAAATAATGCACCCCATCCCACAAGCGCCTTGAGACCCTCTGGGTGAGTAGTGCGCTATACAAATTCCTGAACTTGAACTTGAACTAAGAGAGGTATAGCACCTGTTAATAAAGGTTTGATTAGATTCAACAAGCCCTCTCTTTCTGTTTTGGAGGCTGGTGCATAAACACAAATACATAATGGTATACCATCCATAAGTACTGAAATCAAAAGAGCCATTCCTAGCCATAAAACTTTTTCCTCCATGATCTGCCAATGTTTGCTTTTAAGGAGGATGACTACCCCATCGTTCCTATTAGATCCTCCTGACCAAACCGATGGCCCATATGCCCATTGTTGTTGGAATGAGGTGTATCGCATCTGATGGCCATATAACATCAGCTTGTGTGTTTGCAAAATAATCTAATACAATTGCTCTGCTGATAGCAGTTCCTATGCCCCTCATGTTGCAAGAGGCTACTGTTACTGCCATAATGAAAACCATAAGAGAACCAGCCATATTTACAACTTGGAAGAGGTATTTGCCCTCACTGACTCCATCTTCAGTGATGCCCATCCGCTCGCAACTGGTGACTATGGAGGTTGAGAACAGGGCCTCCAAATCTGGTGTGCTTTCTATATCTATTATAGGGCCATCACTGACTTCCAAGACCTGTGCAACATCTGATAAACCCTCCTCGGTATCCAAGAGGGAAAGTAGAGGGCCATACCGGGCCCCTCGGGGAAAGCGGTCCAAGGAAGAAGGACGTAGCTTGGAGTGGGTGACAGCAGGTGAGTCCATTGGGCTTTTAGTACATTTTGATTTGTGCTTGTTGGAAATGTACGTAGTCCACCCGCTGTGCTCCATATCCTTCCCCTCTCTGTGGCCGCAGTCGAGGAATGCAAAGAAAGAGCAGTGTCCTGTGCAGCCTGCCTCAGACCCTTTACTGCCTGCTCTATGGTGACGTTTTTAACAAGCACTTGCGCTGTGGGGGGATCCAGAGACACCAGAATCAGGGATCTCAGTGATGGGACTCTGGTCCTCTGCGAGGGTAGGTGCAGCGCCAGGCATAGCGGAGGAAGTAGCGCCCTATGATTTAAGATGCTTGAGCCGCGCTCTTCTTTCTAAAGCTGCAGTTTTCATCCTCTTTGTTTCTATGCGCTCCACCTTATCCCCTGCCAGCTGGGACAGCAGAGGAACGGGGCTAGGAGGATCTTCAGTGTTTAGGGGAGGCACCGCCGCCTCTGGCTCCTCCTCCTGCTCTGCATGTGCGCTACACCTTCTTCCGTGTCTGTAGCTCTGGTGAAGCTACTGGCTGGGTGGTATGAGCGGCTGGAGCGTGCTGCGTGGAATGGGTGCCAGCTGCTGAGGCATTGGAGAATTTACCCCTGGGGCACATTTTAGAGGTGCTCCTCACAACCACAGAGATTGCATTTCTTTGGAACAACACAGTCTTGGGCCTTATGATCTGCCCCCGCAGTTCCTGCAAATGAGCCCTGAGCATTGTTCCTTGGAGTGGCCAAGTTGAAATCAGAGTCTGCAAAAAAGGGGTTGTCCTGAGTAAACCAAAAACCCCTTATTGGCACCCAGGGTGAATGTCTGTGGTGGATGTGCCAACCCACGTACTCCTTCGGGGTCCTCCTTGAATGTTACCACATATTTCCTCTTCCCATTATAAAACTCACACAGGTTTGCAATCGTTTGCCCCCTCTGTCAGTGGTACAATACCGACTCAAAAACACCTCAATTAGCCTGGGATCCGTGTACGGGTTGTACATGTGTACCACTAGCACAGTCTCCTGAGGCGCAAACATAGGGGTTACGGAGAGCCCATAGAAAGCATTACTGTGTTGTTTTCCTGTTGCATTGTGGAAAAACCCTTGACAGATAGACTCACTAGAAAAGGTAACATCAAACACACCCCTGTTGAAGAAGGCCTGCACACATTCAAATGCCCTCTCAGATATATTACACTCCTTCTTTAACCCCTTCCGTGCTCAGCTCGTCATGAGGCACTGTGCTCGTGTGCTCATGACGAGCCAAGCTCGTCATGACCACACCCATTTCTATTACGGTCCAGCACAGCAGGGGAATAAGTCAAGCAGCCAAGGTGTTAACACTTCTTCAATGAGAAAGAATACATTCTTCTCCTTCCTTTGTGCTTCGTCAATTTCCACACGCACTGTATTTGGCACGTAATCTGATTTGCGTATATTGCCAGCCAAGCGTGCATATGAGGCCATGCTAATCGCCTTGATGAGGGTGGGGGAGTAAGCCCCCTGCAGGTATCTCAAGGTAATGTCTATCGGCACCCTCCGAGCTCCTGTGCGATTGAGGGAGCAGGTGTGCCTGCTTTTACGCGCTGTTGTATTAGACTTTAGAATCTTGCCCCATAATGCTTTGCTGGGCCTTTGGTTGGCATTGTAGTCTTGCCCATAACTTTGCTTGGGGTGGTCCTAGAAGGATTGGACCACCACAATCACTGAGCATGATATGCTCTTTGTGTTCTAGGCACCTGCTTGGTCCTCCCTCTTGGTTAGAGGGGACCCCAAAATCATCACTTCTCTCATTGACTGATATTTAATCATAGCTTATTTTTGTGAATTGGTTACATGCTTCTTAGCATGTATAGGTAAAATTGATTTACCAATGGAATGTGGGTGCAGTAGTCTTCTGTGTTGTGTGTATTAATAAAGGATTTAAACAGAAATCTCACATATCTGTAGTAAAATAAAAAATAATTATCTCTGCATGTTAAAATACATATAGCCATCTCACAAAAATAAAAATATAGCAAGCAATGCCTTTAATTAAAAAATAAATAATTCTATCTTTATATCATCTCACAAAAATGAAAAATAGACAGCAGTGAGAGATGTGATGATTGTGGGGTCCTTCCTAATCTAGAGCAAGAACCAAGCAGATGCCTTGAACACACATCATGCTGAAATGATTCAGTGGTGGTCCCATCCTCCTAGGACCACCTAAAGCACAGGTATGGGCAAAAATACAATCCCAAACAAAGGCCCTGCAAAGCATCATGGGACGATATTATAGAGTGTGGTGAATATTATAGTATCCAATATCAAAACATTACTCAAGGGGAAGGCTCTCAGGCTCAGCTGAGAGCTAATACTATAATATTCACTAAACTCTAGAATCTCGCCCATAATACTTTTGTGGGCCTGTGGTTAGCATTGTATATTTGCCCGTCCTAGGAAGATGGGACCACCACTGAATCGTTCAGCATGATATGCTCTCTGCGTTCAAGGCATCTGCTTGCCCTCCCCCTAGGTAAGGGGTGACCCCAAAATCATCGCCTCTCTCATAGCCTGGTGTTTTTCAAAGTTCACTTTTGTGAATTGGTTATATGCTTTTTTAACAGGTACAGGTACAGGTACAGGTACAGGGTAAGGGTTGTGGGTAACTCCATTGTGTCGTTGAATTCTGTGTGTAACCCATTGGTGAACTTGGAAAGGCATATATATCTGAAAACTAAAGTAAATTCTGAATTCAGCAAAAGTACATTTGGGTATATTGTTCATGGTTTTGTAAAAGCCACTAATTATTGATCAGAAAAAATAGTGAAAATAAGTAGGTAAATATAGCAATTGGCAATAATGTTTTAATTTTTTGCTCCGATGGCCGCCAATACGTCTGTCAGACCATTCTGTACTCAGGGACATATCATCTATGTTGGTTGTCCAAGAACACTTTACTGACAGCCAACAACTGAGGTGCAGCTTGTAATGATTTTTCATTGTGTTTCGACCATGCAGAAATTCATATGGTACAATCTAATGAATGAAAAATGAGTGAAATGAAGGAGATCCATGTATTTTTAAAACATTCACAAGATAGTTTAGGAACAGTGGTTATTTGCACAACCCCAAATTTGGAGTTACCCATACTATAGTGATTCAGAGGATAGTTTGGAAATGCGATCTTTCTTGCACACTGACTTCCATTTGGAAGCCAAAAATGGGGAAAATTCCATTCATAATCATAAATGTTACACTTATAGGTATTCTGTTTTCCCGCATCTATCGCAAAAAAAAACACTACTTCAAGTGTGTTGTTGGCCCAGGAGCCCTTGAAACACAAGGGAAACTTCAGAAATGTGCAGAGATCCACAAAATTCAAACCACCCACCATTTTTACACCTCTCAATAAAAACAATGCCTCACTTGTGTGGCTGGGCCTAGTGTACATAGCAGGAATAGATCAAACCAGGGAGTCTAGTTTTCATAAATGTCTAGGAGCCTCATTTATGGTTTTTTTGCAACAGCCTTGCTGCTGCGCTGCACTACGGCAAAAGAATGCACCGTATTTGATGGATACGATTAGATTATATAAGACCCATTCCTGTCCTTTTCCCTTGTGCCAGCACCAGAAGGAGTATATTGGACTGAAGACATATCTAAAGCTTTAACATCAGAAAGCTGTGTCAAAGTAACCATGCATAGTAGGGCAATGAATTTTTAAGACTAAACTTTGAGATGAAGAAGCATTGTTAGATCAAATCAAGTACAAATTAAGAAGCAAATTTACACCCCACATTTGGTTGTATTTCGGCAATGGAGATTTAGTAACATTTATTTTCTCCGTACAAAAGTCAAAAAGGCAAATCAGAGGATGTTCTCCGCTATGTCTCTCATCCTCTCTTACATGTTCTGCCAAAATTACTGCTCTATATGTAGTCATAGGCCTGTACGCTTTCCCTGGAGATGTTAAGGTAAGTAAGAAATTTAAGACCAGAGTCACATCTGCTGAAAAGGAATATATTATGTACCCCTTACCCACCACCTGCAGTTCCAGACTATCCAAGCGGATTTTTGAAGTCTGGTGGTTCCTGCGGAATAAGATTGAGAAGCTGAGAAGCCTCTGTTGAAATTTCGGAGTTTCTGCAGACTGACATGAAACTATCCATGCCACCAATACCAGGGAATGATTGTGAGTAGTTTTGTGATGTTGACCTTGAGGCCTTAGAAGCAAACTGGACAAAAATGGAATTAGGATGAGGAGATCTACTGACAACTCCAGGACTTTAGGGAATCATGGTTGGCTTAGCCACAGGAGAGGTGTCAACCATACAGTAGCTTCTTGGTACCTGTGCTACAACTTGCACTACCGTGATGAACGGAGGAAAATTTTAATTTAGGTGAAGAGACCAACAATGAGGAAAAGCGAGTGTTGTCAAAGCTTGAGGATCCAGTTGCAACTGTAAAATGAGGGAAGTTGAGGGATGAGGGGAGATAAATATTTAATCAAGAAGAAAAGCATTCCATTGCAAAGAGTCAAAATTTTGTATAAGGCTTTTTAAAAACTGTATGGCAAATACGCCATTCGCTTTATCTTGAAGGTGCAGGGAGCACCAATCTGCCTTTGTAATTAGAATGTCTGCAATATACCTTGCTTGTACCTACATTTTCTTTGAAGTGAAATCTCTAAAAGGTTTTTGGCTATTTCTGCGGTGGGTCTCAAGTCGACTTTGTCCGAAATGGTTGATATACTATACGGCTGAGAGATTGTCCATCCCAAAGAGGGTGGGGCAAAAGTCAAAGTAGCACAATTAAAATGTGATGAATCTATTTATTAATCAGAGGCACCTTCTCTCGGGAGAGCTGGAGAACTGATTTCTCCCTGGTCAATAAGAAAAAACCTAAAGACTCTGAATCAATAAGGAAGCACAAAAACTGCATATGTTTCAAAGGAATTAAAGTAGATTTGTCTCTGTTTATTAGAAAACCAGGGGGGCATATTAGCAAGGAATTGCGATATTTATCGCAAAACTTGCGTAGTGCATTTTTTTTTATCGCTGCCTATCGCTGGATATGTTAGCAGAAAAAACATGCTATTAGCAATGTTTTCTCCATTGTTCTAAAATATCCAGCGGTAGCGGCGAAATGCGTGAATATCGCTGGATATCTAGCGATATTCACGCATTAGCGCCAATGGGAGCTTAACCTAACAATCCACCTCCCATTGGATAAACAGGTAAGTCATCTTTTTTATTATCGCTAAACCTGCTTTGCTAATAGGCCATAGCAGTGTTAGCGACTGCTTTCAGTCGCTAACAGTTTGGGTACGCCCACTTTGCATGTCATTAGCTATAATTATCACTGACATGCAAAGCGGGCCCAAAACCAGTCGCTATCGCCTAAAAGCTGATGGAGTGATAAAAAAAGTGCTGCTAAAGCAGCGATAAAGCCCTTGCTAATATGCCCCCAAGATTTCCCAGGTTCTGTAGTGGGACAGACCGTTATACTGGCCGATGAGGCGGAACAATTAGCATGCGGTACTGATTCCAAGTCAGCGTCACTTTGAGTCTTTTGACTTTTGATGTCTGTAGCTAGAGCCCTGTTCCTTCCTGACCTCATCCTTGCGACTTCTACCGCTTTGCTCCTTAGGCTTGGGCTGTGACAAAGGTAATAGCTTGGCCAGCTGCTTGCCAATTGATCTGCCAGTAGCTTTGTCTCCTTATTGCCTTTTGCCTCATGGCTTGGTGAGTGCCAGGCAACCCTGATCCCTGACCCAGGAAGCCAGAGAATGGGAGCTCAGCCTCTGATGAGGGCTAAGACTGAGGACAGAGGTAAGTTGTACACTGGGCTGCCCACTGACAAAGCTGAAAGTGGAGGATGTTGGGTGCTGAAATTGTGTGAGGAAGATTAAGAGGAGTAATCCACCCAGCCTGCAGCCTTGCCTGTATATGTCCTGGGGGGGCCCACCTTGTATGATCTTCCTGGGGTCCTGGACGTTGAGGTCCATGGCCTCACTGAATGTAGGTGATGGTAGTGGTGAGTAATGGCAAGTAGCAGGAGGGGCAACCTGGTAGTTGCTGGTGTGAAACTGGTGTGAGGCAGTACAGGCATTGCTGAGGGAAGGAAAGGAAACAGTTCCAGGGAGGCACGGACAACAAGCCGCACTAAGGCCTAGCTTGGTCGCCTTTTTGTTTAAAATTTTTATTTGTATTTTTTATTAGCTTTAGAAAGTGCGAACTTTGTCCAGGGCTGTCAAGGCACTACGGAAAGGGGCCAACAGACCAAAGTATCTAGTGTCACGCTGTTGAAAGGGTAAACAGCCAAGTCTTCAGGGCTTTATGGAAGAGAGAATGAGTTACCAGTTCAGAGATTGATGTGGGAAGCAAATTCCCGAGTTTGGCCGCAGCCAAAGAGAAGGATCTGCCCCTCCATCTCATTTTCCTAAACTTCGGAAATACCAGCAAATTCTTGCTGGCGGGTCATATCTATTTGGAGGGGACATATCTTTGAAAGAGCCTTTGATGCCTTCAGACCCAGTATTATAGAAAGCCTTATGAGCAAGGAAGAGAGCTTTGAATGCAATTCTCCGGGCAAGGTGTAGCCAATGCAGCTTACTGATGGTAGCCGACACTGAGTGATATCTGGGAAGATCCATTACCAGCCTGGCAGCAGCGTTCTGCACCAGCTGAAGTCGATGAATCAGGGCTGTCCATATTTTCCTATGCAGACGACTCACAAATCATTTTCTCTCTCTCCATGAAGAGCACTGGAAGTTCTTCTCCCCTTCAGCTGGGTCTGAGCAAAATAGCAATCATGGATGCAACAAAACAACCTCAAATTAAACGGTGAGAAAACCGTGGTCCTTGTATTCGGGGAAAAACAAGGAACTCTGGAGCCCTCAACATTGGCCTTGCGAAATGGGCACTCTTCCCACACCCTCTCGCCAAGCTCTCAATCTGGGTTGCATTATTGATGACTAGCAGCCCGACCTGACGTTGTCCGAGTATGAATTGCTGCCAGCCAGTAGTATATTGTTTCGTAGGATTTTGTTTTGATAGCATTTCTCATCTGTGACAGGCCTGTGAGCCGCTCCGATTCACAGTGCACTGCTGATGCACTTAAGAGTGCGCGTTCAGTAGTGTGTGAACTCGAGTTTCCCTACTTTATTTTCTTTGCAATATTATATAGCGCGAACTCGACAACATGGCATGACCACAATTTACTTTACAGAAGAACACATTCATTTGTGGTAGGCACGGGGAGACAAAGCGATTTGCCTGGAATCACAGGATGTTGAGCTGATGCCGAGATTCGAACGTAGCTCCCCATCTCTAAAGTTCGCAATTCTAGAACTTGTGGTGGGTGGTGTGTCTAAAAGTGTATGTCGGTGCTGGGCATCAATGAGAGAGACCTGCGCATTTTTCCAATCGGTGGTGAAAAAATATGAGTATGTTGCTGGAGATGTGGGCTGCCGTGCCACCAATGTACTTACGGGGGAGGGTAAACACCCATTATTCCACAACTTTCTTTCCGCATACCATCACTCCGCATACTTTTATTACGAAAGTACCATGACTCCGCAATGCCATTATAACGCATGGCATTACATTTTATATGCTTTTACCACGCATACATTTACAACGAAATTCGTTGTAAATGCATGAATGATGATGCAAGGAAAATAAAGTAGGGAAACTCGAGTTCACACACTACTGAACGCGCACTCTTAAGTGCATCAGCAGTGCACTGTGAATCGGAGCGGCACACAGGCCTGTCACAGATGAGAAATGCTATCAAAACGAAATCCTACGAAACAATATACTACTGGCTGGCAGCAATTCATACCCGGACAAGGTCGGGACGGGCTGCTAGTATATATGTATATATATACATATATATGCCAGCCAGTAGTATATTGTTTCGTAGGATTTCGTTTTGATAGCATTTCTCATCTGTGACAGGGGTATTTTTAGGGTTCAGGGCTAGGTTTGGGTTTTGGGGTATAGGGGTATTGTTAGGGTTCAGGGGTAGGTTTGGGTTTTGGGGTACAGGGGTATTTTAAGGGTTGAGGGCTAGGTTTGAGTTTTGGGGTACAGGGGTATTTTTAGGGTTCAGGGCTAGGTTTGGGTTGTGGGATACAGGGGTATTTTAGGGTTCTGGGCTAGGTTTGGGTTTTGGGGTACAGGGGTATTTTTAGGGTTCAGGCGTAGGTTTGGGTTTTGGGGTACAGGGGTATTTTAAGGGTTATGGGCTAGGTTTGGGTTTTGGGGTACAGGGGTATTTTAGGGTTCTGAGGTAGGTTTGGGTTTTGGGGTACAGGGGTATTTTTAGGGTTCAGGGGTAGGTTTGGGTTTTGAGGTATAGGGGTATTTATAGGGTTCAGGGCTATGTTTGGGTTTCGGGGTACAAGGGTATTTTTAGGGTTTAGGGATAGGTTTGGGTTTTGGGGTACAGGGTATATTTATAGGGTTAAGATGGGTTAGTGTTTAAGGGTGTTGGGGTATTTTATAGAGTAAGGGTGGGTTATGATTATGGGGTGCAGGGGTATTTAAAGTAGGGGTGGGCGGAATTGGCGCGAACTTGGTAAATAAATCCGCAATATTTCGTTCTGTCAGATTTCCAATTATTAAAACAGAAACCTCATATATTCAAGGTAAAATAACAAGTATTTCTACATGCTAAAATGCATAAAGTCATTTCACAAAAGTGAAATTAGCTTCCAGCAAGCAGTGAGAGAGGTGATGATTTTGAGATCAAGCCCCTGCAAAGCATTAAGGGACGAGATTAGCAAGGGAAGTGAATATTATATTATCCAAATAATTCTACAAAGAGCTGCAGTTCACCTCATCGTCCCCAGTTGTCCCTGATGAGGCAAATGCAATAGCATTTAAAATATTATACAACAAGCTGCAGTTCACCTCGACGTCCCTAGATGTCCCTGATGAGGCAAATGCAATAGCATTTAAAATATTATACATCAAGCTGCAGTTCACCTCGCCGTCCCTAGATGCCCCTGATGAGGCAAATGCAATAGCATTTAAAATATTATACATCAAGCTGCAGTTCACCTCGTCGTCCCAAGATGTCCCTGATGAGTAAAATTCAAAAACATTGAAACCCTTTCATGAATACTAATAATCATGCTAATCTTATCCCATAATGCATTGCAGGGCCTTTTAGTTGTATTTTTGCCCATAACTGTGCTTGGGGTGGTTCTAAGAGAATGGGACCTCCACTGAATTACTATTTAAAGGGATCAGGAATGTATAGAACCTGGGAAGAAAAAACAACACTCGTGACGGAATGCCCCCAGCGATTGTCACGCCCCCAGCACACGCCCACAGCACAACGCAGACACGCCCACAAGGGACTACTTTGCTGGCACGGTTCTTTTACACTCCACACCACCCCAGTTCACACATGGTCATATGCAAATCAGCATTGACCCTGTGCCTCATGGGAACAGTCCAGCCCGAAGGGCGGAACGTACGACACGCCCCCAGCATTTGTCACGCCCCCCAGCACAAGTCCACAGCACAATGCAAGCACGCCCACAAGGGACTACTTTGCTGGCACGGTTCTTTTATCTTTTAAATGTATATGGTGGGTGTCTGCATAGCCTATGTCCTTCTGCTGCAACTGCCCTTTCCGACGCCGTATTGGGTGTTGTGATTGGTGCTGTGGTTCCTGAGATTACCCGCCTCAAAGGTTTGGGCTCTCTCTTTATTATATTAGTATATATTCACTAATTAAGCACTCCCAAAAAGTCAAAGTAGCAGCAACATGCTTTTCCATACTAAAATGGTTAAAAAAATATATATATGCTGGATGTTACCAGAATCCACCCAGAAAACCATGCTCAATGCCTTGATTACATCAAGGCTGGACTACGGAAATGTGCTTTATTTAGGCTCAAATAAGGAGGTAACCCATAGGCTACAGATGGTGCAGAATTCTGCGGCTAGGCTTCTATGCCGAGTTCCCAGAGTAACATCTATCTCAGGTCACCTACGTAACTTGCACTGGCTCAGAGTGGACAGCCGAGTCAAGTTCAAAGCCCTGAGCTATATGCACAAAATCAAAACAGAAAATGCAACCCAATATCTTCAATCTTTGGTCTGTGTTATTTCCCCTCTCGTAACCTCCGCTCCTCCACCCAGGGGAAATTCACAATTCCAAGAAACAAATAATCTCGGATGGGCGGAAGGTCCTTCTCTTATCTGGGCCCCTCAAAGTGGAACACTCTGCCTACAGATCTACGTAGCAACACTGACTATGTCCATTTTCGCAAATCCCTGAAGAAATGGCTTTTAAATAAATGGCTTGCTAGCTTCTACTACTCTGTCTGGGATCTGCTTTCGAGCCGGGAAATCCTTTTTGGGTAGCTGCTGTGCATTCCAAATCTAATAATAAATAAAATAAAAATGCACAAGCCCCTGATACCCAAGTAGAGGGCATTACAATAGTCCAATCTGGACAGCACAAGGGACACAACTGCCTGTTTTCAGGAGTAGGAGAGAAATTGGGAGATCTTTCTCAGAGTCCTATGAATCCCGAAATTGGTGGAAACCGTTCTACTAATCTGGGGGCCCAGGGAGAGGGGCTTGTCAATAATGATACCAAGACTTTTAGCGCTAGACCCGGGGCGGGGGCAGGGGCCAAGCGTGTCCGGCCACCTGGCCTCTGACCAGATATCCTGATGTTTCCAAACACTAAGACCTCAGTTTTGTCTCCATTCAGTCTCAGCTAGTTCTCTACCATCCAGGAGGCCACTTCTTGCATGCAGGTTTTAAAATTCCTTGCCGAGGCTTCTACGCTGTTAGTAATAGATACCATAATTTGAGTGTCATCAGCGTAGCATAGCACTTCCAGCCCAAAAGATTTTACGACCCTGACAAGAGGGGCAACATAAACGTTGAAAAAGGTCAGGCTCAATGAGGATCCCTGAGGGACTCCACTGAACAGCTGATTAGGATCTTAATAGAATTGGCCCATCTTCACTCTTTGCGACCGGTCCACAAGAAATGAGGTGAGCAAGTTCAAGGCCGAGCCCTTGATCCATATTTCCTTAAACCTGCCCACCAATCTTAGAGGAGTGATAGTATTGAAAGCCGCCGTAAGGTCCAGAAGGATCAGTAGTGTTGGATGACCTGCGTTACCGGATGTTGTTGAGTACCGAGTTTAATGCCATCTCAGTACTGTGCTCACTTCTGAACCCATGTTGTGATCCATCGAGCAGCTGATGTTCCTCCAAATAGGAACTGAAATAAGAACTCAGGTGTTTCTCCAATATTTTAGCTGGAACCGGTAAAGGGAGATCGGACAATAGTTTTTTTTAACTCAGTAGGATCCAAAGAAGGCTTTTTTAAAAGGGGTTTAACCACCACAGTTTTCCAAGAGATGGGGTACTTGCCAGAAGGAATAACAGTATTGTATTAATGAGGCTAGATGAGGAACAATAACCTCCCTTCCTAATTTCAGAAAAGGGCAGGACTCCAACGGGAACCAGACTTGATTCCATTTCGCAACCGATCGGTGTCCTCCTGCCGTAGAGGAGGGAAGGAGAATAAATTACCTTCCTTTACAGGTGTAACCAAATGATCCACACAGAAGAGTGCAATGAGGGGCCTACATTGATTACCCCAACATTTAGGAGTTCAAGGGAGGAATATATTTCCGTAGTTTTAGACCGGAAAAAAGTCGCCATTCTATCGCAGAGGTCCTGGGAGAGGTCAGTGTAGGCAGTGACTGAGGGGGCCAGGAGAGACTTAATCACAGTAAAAAGTTCCCTTGGAGACCTTAAAGACTCAGTCACATTTAGAATAAAATAATATTTTTTCCTCTGTGATGGCAATTTTGCATTCCCTTAATTTAAGCTTGTGCAAATCTCTTTCGGGAGAGTTGTGATCGCAGCGCCATTTCTTTCTTGATGTCGGCATGCTTGTCTACGTTTCCTCAGTCTCTCTGAGAACCAAGGGGCCGAGGTTCATTTTCTTACGGCATAATCAGCCACGGTGCGTCCATTGGGGCGTAGGGGCGTAGCATCACCAGCCACATGGACCCGCATCGCGGCCGCCGCCGCAATCCTTTCAATAAATTACTCTGTACTAGTACAGAGTAATTTATTGTAAGGATTGCGAGTCAGCCGCCGGGACACACCCGGAGATTTTGCTGTGCGCAAGGGGTGGTGGCCTGCTGCAGCTTGAGTGGCAGTACACTCAGGCTGCAGCAGACAGACCGTAGTGCGCAAGTGCAAGTTGTGTTCCAACTTTCGCAAGCATGCGCACTACAGTACCCCAGTGGAACCCTGCAGGGACTTCTCTGCCTGCCGTAGCCCGGGTTTGCAAGGGGCGAAAGGGCGAGCACCAAATGTGCCCCCCTAGCCAATCCTGGAGGTGCATGCAGTGCCAGGATTGGCTGGTCCACCCCGCAGCATCCATCATTGGATGCCGCGTGTGGGGGTGGCACACCTTGCTCACGTCACGCCACACCCGGATGCAACGCCTCCATTTCTCCTCGCGGGTCTGCTTTCTTCAGACTGGCATCAACCCCCAGCAAGGACTGGGAGGCGGCAGGAGAGAGAAGCGGAGGTTAGTCAGAAAGAGGCATGGGTGGAGGAAAAGCTGCCACACACACCCCACTGGCAGCCCTCGAGCACGCCGGCCTCCACCACAAGGTAGGTTGGTAGAACTTGTACTTGTTGTTTATATCTTTGTTTTAATTGGGGTTTGTGCTTGTTTTAGGTTTGAAACCTGGCATACGGCAGCGGAGGGTGGAAGCACGGGCTGGGGTTGAGAGCGGAGGACGGGCAGGGTGTGTGAGCTGGAGAGTCCTCCATGAGAGCCGCTGCCACCGTATGGGGAAAGCCATGAGAGGGCCTCCTGCAGCACTACTGCCCGGACCCCTCATGAGTATTTCTGTGAGTGCAGATCTATCGGTCTCTTTCTTTCCTGTGAACAGTACAGCAAGTGTAAGGCCTTGTGCAGGGACAAGATAACATACATTAAAAGATAGAACTCACAAACATTTATCCAAGAACTAAAACACACTGTAACAAACCAGGCACAACATGTCTCACGTACAAAAGGATAGAGTTCTGCGGAAGAGACACTCTGGACTGCGCCGGGATGCTCCTTCGCTGGAGTCGCTGTGCGCATAATAAATTGTTATAACATAACATAACATAACATGACTGCAAGTCCAGAATCCGAAGGCAAAACTAGAGCATCAAAACCTGGCTTTAATGGAATTTGTTCTAGAATTAACGGCAAAAAGAAAAGAACTACAACTATTCTAGCGCTGACATTCTCTCCCACCCTGCCCCATGCTGCAGCGCTATATCACTGCAAAATAATTAATTATGGTTATTTTTACGCTCTCAGTTGGTAAGCAGCCGCTTCGAAGCGCACATAAAAATTCTAAATAGATTAAAAGAATGCACGCTGCAGACTGTGGTTAGTCCATGTTTGCCCCTTGGCATGCACGCCGGGATTGTTGCCCAAGTGGGCCCAGCCGGACCCTTCAGTGACGTGGTTGCACAAGGCATGCTTCCTACCCCCCCCTCAGGTCACGAGACGCAGTTGCCTAAGCTCAGCCACCCCTAAAGTTGTGGTGGCGCGTGCTTCCTTCCTGACCCCTCGGGCCTCGGGCCCCATGGAGAAATGTTTCCCAAGCCTCCTTCACTGCCTCCCGTAACAACACAACCCCCAATGGCCCACCCCACCTGGCGTCCACTCCACACACTACTTTGGTGGCCACGTTCGCTGCCAATGTGTGAGTATGCGGAGCGAAGCCTGCAGAGGGCGGTTGAATCTTCGTCAGGGTCGATTCCGATGTTCTACCTTGTAAGGCCGAGAACTGTAGTAGCAATAATAACACTCATTGTTTATCACTTTTTTGGGGCTGGGCCATACCCTAGATTTATGATCGTAATTGTATTATACATTCATTGTCTCTAATTATCTCATCTCAGTTAGGGTTCAGTAATCAGTGGAGCTGGATTTTCGGGCGGTAATACAACATCGAGGTCACTCTCTGATGCTGGGTGAATCGGGACTTTCTGTCGCAGCATGGGTAATACCGCAAGACTCGAAATGGTGATCATTTTGAGCAGGATGTCCTGTTTCCACGCAAATGGGTATTTAGAGGCCAATAGTAACGAGGGCTTTGGAAGTGACATCTCTACTTTTCTGTAATATGAACATGGCATAGGTACTCAACTGTAATAATGTATTACAGTTGAGCTGTAATAGTACCATGAATGCTTCTAATGTAGACACTGTAATGTAACTTCCTAGGCAGAACATGTATATGCCTCTTAAACGACCAAAGGATAAGGCCCTTCTTCATGGGGAAAATGTTTTCCTCCTGGGGAAAAGAAAGAAGTGTGTATTTGCCTAGTAGCAAGAGGTGTCTGGCCCAGCTTCACAGTCGTACTACTTACTGGGCATGTTGGTGAATTCCCAGAGGTTTGACAGCCAGTTGGAACAGAGGGGGCAGGTGTCTGTGGAGGGAAAGCATGGCTGAGCGCTGACAGTGAGAGTCGATGGTGCTGACATGTTATTACGTCATGCCTGAGCCACTGCCTGACATAGCCATCCCACAAAGGCATAGTTAACACCCTCCATGATATACAGCGTATTCAGTTAACTCACAAGACGAGCCCTCAGGGTACTTTTCAATATTAGTAGGGTCATATTAAGTAGAGAAAGGTTAGTGCAGACTAATTCATCACAGACTGCATCACATATCCTTTGCCTTGATTCAAATATGGCAACAAACCGTGTTTGGGTTTTAACGATAGCCACCTGCGGGCTATCAACTCGACTTGCATCCAAATCTAAACTAATAATATCTTTGTCAAGTCCTTCAGCAGCCGGTTAAGTCTCCGGGTTGTTAGGGGCCTTTTGTTCTTTCTTCGTGGTCGTGGGTGGTGTTTATTTTTCCACCATTTTGTTGTGCTTTAGCTACGGGCATTCCTGACTGAGAGCAGCTTGTTATTTTTGGAGCTTTGGAAGTCCCTGCTCTAGCCAGTTTGGCACCAGTAGTTATTGTAGTGCTTAGTAGACCCCAGCATGGATACCGAGGGATTGGCCTGGGGCAACCCCCTTTTCTCATTTCAGGCAACATCAGTCGTCATGATAGTTTATTAAATGCATCTGACCTAAATATTTACCTATGTAGAAAACTACATCAATAGAGTGCAAGACTGTAGATGTTGCATACAGTTTTTCTGTGGCATGTCAATCATAAGTTCGAAATAGAAAAACCGGAAAAAAGGAATGACTTTGGTTGCATCTTGCCACAATATATTTTCAACAGTACAATAATACAGAGTCCAATTATCTATATTATCAATGGTGCACACAGTTTTACTCTTTTCAAACAACAGCGGTCCCATGCATTCATTAATAAAAGGAACAATAAATATAGACAGAATCAGTTCTATATTCCGAGTGACATGTCCAGCCGGACAGAGGTCTTCAAGTTTACTCAATAGACAATTTCAATTCAAACAGAATACCTTCAACTGATCACCAGTGTGGTACACAAGCCTGTGCCCAACACTAACAGATCCACTACCGAAGGTAAGTTTACAGACAAAGAAGGGCTTTTAAGGCAGACAAACGTTTTCTGTGTAATAAATACAGTTGTACAGAAAATTCAAAGAAACACCATTACATCACATAGCAATCACGTTTTGTATAGGGTGTTACAAAGCTCGACGGCGTTTCGGTCCCCCTATTAATTATAGGGACCATCATCAGGACATTAGAATTATGCCTTAACGTTGTTTAGCCTCTAATTGCCTAAAGAAGAAAAATAGAAGAAAGGGAATCACATTTATTTGGAGAAAGACCGACATGGTTTAAGGTAGGTGACTTTGTAGTGAAAGTGAACCAGTGTACAAAACGGCGGTCGTCAACGTGAAGGTGACAAAAGCAGGTGTCTCTAGACAGGTGGCTCTAGTTAGTACGGTGGAGCTCAGGACGGATGTAACCATGCTTGTCACGTGCAAAGCGGCGAGTCTAGTGATGCGGACAGTAATAATCGGAACCAAGGGTTCCAAAATGGTGAATGGATAGGAACAAGCAGAGGGTAATTGATTACCCTTCTAATTAGCATGGCAGCGTAGAATGGATAGGAACAAGCAGAGGGTAATTGATTGCCCTTCTAATTAGCGGGGCAGCGTAGTGAGCTGGTTGTGATTATAGTCATGCTCGTGGGGTGATTTACGGGGAGCAGCGGGGAATTTTGTTTACTGGAGATCGCTGGAATTGTACTGATGCGCTTCGATTCATGCCGAAGGGAGTATGCCGAGAGGGAATCGAGGTGGTTATGCTCATTCAGTAGTGATCTCCGGAATTATACTAGTGCTCTTGGATTCATGCAGAGGGGATACGGAATTCCATAAAGTAACTCTTTGAAAGGAGCTTACCCGGGCACACATGTGTGGCCGGCTAGGAGGAGTACCAGAGAATCAATACCGTAACCCTAAAATAAGGAATAACGGTTCAGTATGGGAGGGGGGAGTAGTCGAGTAGGCACCAGTGATCGAAAGTATAATTTTACCAAAATAAGGGTGCTCAGCGCGCCGCGGTATAATAACTTGTTCCAACGGTGCCAGGGACTGCCTGTTGAGAAACAACGGCCATCAGAGTTGTGCAGAAGTGTCTTACTGATTACAGGGGGCCGTGGGCTGTGCAGCACTTACCGGATTAGTCGGAGGTTTAGTGAGTGCCTGGCATGCTCGGCGAGGTGGCGCATAGAGTTACAACAAGTTGGAGTGAAACTGATTGGTTAGGGGGCGCGTCTGAATCGAGAACACAAATGACGGACAAATGTCTCGGAAGCCATACTCGAAGAGGCAAGGTTTAAAAGAATCAATGACGTGCACAGTGCGTAGTGAATAGTGGTAGTGGAATTAAAATTAAAATTGCGTAGACAATCAAAAAAACAATCAAAAAGACAGCCCATACCATGGCATCTAGATAAAATAATCTAGGGGTACGGAAAGGTAAAGGACAGAGTATGAAGATTCAAAAAACAGAGCACAAATCATTTAACATTTAGATGAGGGCAGTCCACTCCTCTTGAACGTTCAGGCCGGAGTTTAGACTGTCCGTTTTCAATATCCATCGCAACTCCTCTCTGTTGAGCATTCGGGTGAGGTCACCACCTCTAGGTGGGATGACGACTTGAGTGATCACTGTCTAACGTATGTCATTTTCCGTGTGGTCACTGTTGACAAAATGTTCGACCAGAGGAGCATTCGGTGTTTTACAGCGAATCCGACTTCGATGTTGAGAAATTCGCAGCTTTATTTTCTGCTTGGTCTGGCCCACATAAATTAGGTTGCATGGACAAAAGATGACATTAATGATATTACAACTGTTACAGTTGGTAAAAGTCTTTAGTTCATGTTTCACCTCTTTGTATACAAATTCTTTGGAGTCAATTGAAAAATCACATACCACACATGAACCACACTTAGAATGACCACGGAGAGGGGGTAGTGACCAAAGATCGTGAAGGGTGGTATTCTTTACGTTACTAGTCGGTAAAGTTGCCCTGACTAGATGGTTTTTCAAATTCTTGTTTTTCTTAAATGCAAAGAGGGGGGATTTCCAATTAAGTGATCCAGAGTTCAATATGTGCCAATTTCTTTTGATGCTCTTTTTAACCCGATTGGAGACAGTGGAGAAGGTAGTAACACACACTGTTAAGTCGGAGGTTTGTTTAGGCTTAGGCTCTAACAGTGTTTCACGGGGGCAATACCAGGCCCTTTTCATCGCGTTTTTAATTAGGCGCCTTGGGTAGCCTTTGGATTTGAGTTTGTTGAGCAGTATATTTGCCTCACTAAAGTAGTCCTCTTTTTTGAAACAATGTCGCCTAAGCCTAAGGAATTGGGAATATGGACGACTGTCCCTTAAGGCCCTAGGGTGACAGCTATCATAGCTCAGCAGGGTATTCCTTTCAGTCGGTTTGCGGAACAGGGACGTATATAGTAAGCCATCATGATGTTGGATTGTAAGGTCAAGGAAGGGAATACTGGTCTTGCTATGGGTCAAAGTAAAGGTGAGACCGTTACAGTTATTATTGAGCCAGTGTAAAATTCCCGGGAAATCCTCAGTAGACCCACCCCAAATGAGGAAAATGTCATCTATATAACGTTTCCATGTGAGCAATCCCTGATGGAATGGGTTGCTATCAGAAAGGATGGTATTGCATTCCAGCCAATCCATATACAGGATCGCCAGAGTGGGAGCAAAAATTGCCCCCATAGATGTTCCGCGCACCTGCTAGTAGTATTGTGAGTCATACATAAAGAAGTTCTGTGTAAGACAGATCTCTAAAAGTTGAACTATAAACAGAGTGGGGACCCTGTGTGGACATGATCTTGTGTTTAGAATGCTCTCTATGACGAGAAGTGAGTCTCTCTGAGGGATGTTCGTGTAGAGAGACTCCACGTCTAATGTGCAAAGAGTCTAATTTTCTGGATGGTATGGATGCTTTTCAAAGAGATTAATCATATGCATGTTATCTCTGATGAAACATTTGGTAGCTGGCACAAAGTCCCTCAAAAAGAAGTTGACATAATGACCCAATGGCTCCAAGACCGATCCACAGCCAGATACAATAGGCCTACCAGGAGGATCCACCAACCTCTTGTGGATCTTTGGCAATGTGTAAATGACCGGGGTTCTTGGGTTGGAGATATTAAGAAAATTATATTCATGTTTACTTAAGAAACCATTGTCCAATGCTTCAGTGGTCAGTTGCTTCACCACGGTTTGTATGTCCTTAGTGGTGTTAGTAGGGAGTTTGCAATAATGGTCCGTATTAGAGACCTGGCGTAAAAGTTCGTTTTTATAGTTCCCAATATCTTTTAGCACTATCCCTCCGCCCTTATCTGATGGTTTGATAATCATGGTGGTTTTATTTTTAAGAGTAGAGATGGCAGATTTCTCTTCCAGTAAGATATTGTAGGGTATGAATAAGTGTGCCTTTTCTAGTTCGGAAATTTCTTTTAGAATAACCTTTTCAAATGTAACAATTTCTTTTGGGATCATGTTGGTAGTGGGGGAGAAAGTTGAGGGAGGTCTGAACGGGGTAACCACACTTTTGGGTTCTGAGGGATTAAGTTCAAAGAAAGCCCTTAACCGCAATTTACGAAAAAAGCCCATTAACTCTGATTGGAGGTTCCAAAAATCAGGGTAAGTAGTGGGGACAAAGGATAACCCCTTACTTAAGATGGAGGATTCCTGACTTGAAAGAGTGTGGTTGGATATATTAAAGATAGGAATCATATCCAAAGTGGTATTGTTAGTTAGCATTGATAAAACGTTCTCCTGGCGGGTTGTGCCATCTTTGTTGTTGCTTTACTCTCCCTCTCTTTGGGGGTTCGGAGTTGTCTCTGGCTAAAAAATGACTCTGATTGCGTGTGGGGCCACTCTGTCCCTCACCGGGATCTGAACTGTCAGACGATTCAGCAGAAGAATCAGTGAAGCCAACAACAGTGTTTCTTCTGTTGAAGACAGCCCATACCATGGCATCTAGATAAAATAATCTAGCCCTTCTTTGTCTGTAAACTTACCTTCGGTATTGGATCTGTTAGTGTTGGGCACAGGCTTGTGTGCCACACTGGTCATCAGTTGAAGGTATTCTGTTTGCATTGAAATTGTCTATTGAGTAAACTTGAAGACCTCTGTCCGGCTGGACATGTCACTCGGAATATAGAACTGATTCTGTCTATATTTATTGTTCCTTTTATTAATGAATGCATGGGACCGCTGTTGTTTGAAAAAAGTTAGTTCCCCGAGGTCCCTTGCTGACTTAACTTGGGGCCCCTTGTTGTTGTAAATATAACTGTGCGCAATCAACTGATTGCAAGGGTTTTTGCCTTCCTTCCACTTTTCCCTAGTGGTTACTCGCCTTCCTACCCAGGCACGAGCGGGTTTTATACTTCCTTTCTCAACCTTTTCTCACAGTCCCTTCCCTTAACGCAAGGCCGGAATCTGTTATGTCTGATACAGCCCCTCTGTATTCACTTGAATACATTCACAAGATCTGCGCAGGTCCTTCCCTACTCACTGACCAAGAAGAATCCAATACAACTGGAAGTTCTAGTTTGTCTGAGGATTTAGAAAAACAAAAGAAAAAATATGTACGACTAGAACTAATGACCCTCATGCTTACCCAATACTTGAAATCCAACACTATCCCCCTTGGTTTACAAGTTAGAAAAATCCCTGGGGTTTTCACTGATAATCCCAAATATATCACTAGTTTTAGCGGCATAGGTACCACCTGCTCGCGACATTGGTTAGTCCTAGGAATAGAAACTGCCAGTGAAGAACTCAAAAAACTTGATGATATTATAAAAGATCTGGCGAAATGAATAACGGATGACAAAACGATTACATACACCAAGGCCCTTCTTGAGAAAATTGATAAAACAGTCTCAGAATTTCATCGCATTGAACAGAATAAAAAGTCTAACAAGGTGAAGAAAGATATTAAAACCCTTACCATTGAACGTACTTACCCCTACTTACAAAAAGATTTTTATACAAATCGCAACTTCAATTCCCATCAACAAACCCCAAGACCTTGGGGACGCTTCAACAGAAGAAACACTGTTGTTGGCTTCACTGATTCTTCTGCTGAATCGTCTGACAGTTCAGATCCCGGTGAGGGACAGAGTGGCCCCACACGCAATCAGAGTCATTTTTTAGCCAGAGGCAACTCCGAACCCCCAAAGAGAGGGAGAGTAAAGCAACAACAAAGATGGCACAACCCGCCAGGAGAACGTCAGACCAGACACAAGTTTTATCAATGGTAACTAACAATACAACTTTGGTTTTGATTCCTATCTTTAATATATCCAACCACACTCTTTCAAGTCAGGAATCCCCCATCTTAAGTAAGTGGTTATCCTTTGTCCCCACTACTTACCCTGATTTTTTGAACCTCCAATCAGAGTTAATGGGCTTTTTTCGTAAATTGCGGTTAGGGGCTTTCTTTGAACTTAATCCCTCAGAACCCAAAAGTGTGGTTACCCCGTTCAGACCTCCCTCAACTTTCTCCCCCACTGCCAACATGATCCCAAAAGAAATTGTTACATTTGAAAAGGTTATTCTAAAAGAAATTTCCGAACTAGAAAAGGCACACTTATTCATACCCTACAAAATCTTATTGGAAGAGAAATCTGCCCTCTCTACTCTTAAAAATAAAACCACCATGATTATCAAACCAGCAGATAAGGGCGGAGGGATAGTGCTACAAGATATTGGGAACTATAAAAACGAACTTTTACGCCAGGTCTCTAATACGGACCATTATTGCAAACTCCCTACTAACCCCACTAAGGACATACAAACCGTGGTGAAGCAACTGACCACTGAAGCATTGGACAATGGTTTCTTAAGTAAACATGAATATAATTTTCTTAATATCTCCAACCCAAGAACCCCGGTCATTTACACATTGCCAAAGATCCACAAGAGGTTGGTGGATCCTCCTGGTAGGCCTATTGTATCTGGCTGTGGATCGGTCTTGGAGCCATTGGGTCATTATGTCAACTTCTTTTTGAGGGACTTTGTGCCAGCTACCAAATGTTACATCAGAGATAGCATGCATATGATTAATCTCTTTGAAAATCATCCATACCATCCAGAAAATGAGACTCTTTGCACATTAGACGTGGAGTCTCTCTACACGAACATCCCTCAGAGAGACTCACTTCTCGTCATAGAGAGCATTCTAAACACAAGATCACGTCCACACAGGGTCCCCACTCTGTTTATAGTTCTACTTTAAGAGATCTGTCTTACACAGAACTTCTTTATGTATGACTCACAATACTACCAGCAGGTGCGCGGAACATCTATGGGGGCAATTTTTGCTCCCACCCTGGCGATCCTGTATATGGATTGGCTGGAATGCAATACCATCCTTTCTGATAGCAACCCATTCCATCAGGGATTGCTCACATGGAAACGTTATATAGATGACATTTTCCTCATTTGGGCTGGGTCTACTGAGGATTTCCCGGGACTTTTACACTGGCTCAATAATAACTGTAACGGTCTCACCTTTACTTTGACCCATAGCAAGACCAGTATTCCCTTCCTTGACCTTACAATCCAACATCATGATGGCTTACTATATACGTCCCTGTTCCGCAAACCGACTGAAAGGAATACCCTGCTGAGCTATGATAGCTGTCACCCTAGGGCCTTAAGGGACAGTCGTCCATATTCCCAATTCCTTAGGCTTAGGCGAAATTGTTTCAAAAAAGAGGACTACTTTAGTGAGGCAAATATACTGCTCAACAAACTCAAATCCAGAGGCTACCCAAGGGGCCTAATTAAAAACGCAATGAAAAGGGCCTGGTATTGCCCCCGTGAAACACTGTTAGAGCCTAAGCCTAAACAAACCTCCGACTTAACAGTGTGTGTTACTACCTTCTCCGCTGTCTCCAATCGGGTTAAAAAGAGCATCAAAAGAAATTGGCACATATTGAACTCTGGATCACTTAATTGGAAATCCCCCCTCTTTGCATTTAAGAAAAACAAGAATTTGAAAAACCATCTAGTCAGGGCAGCTTTACCGACTAGTAACGTAAAGAATACCACCCTTCACGATCTTTGGTCACTACCCCCTCTCCGTGGTCATTCTAAGTGTGGTTCATGTGTGGTATGTGATTTTTCAATTGACTCCAAATAATTTGTATACAAAGAGGTGAAACATGAACTAAAGACTTTTACCAACTGTAACAGTTGTAATATCATTTATGCCATCTTTTGTCCATGCAACCTAATTTATGTGGGCCAGACCAAGCAGAAAATAAAGCTGCGAATTTCTCAACATCGAAGTCGGATTCGCTGTAAAACACCGAATGCTCCTCTGGTCGAACATTTTGTCAACAGTGACCACACGGAAAATGACATACGTTGGACAGTGATCACTCAAGTCATCATCCCACCTAGAGGTGGTGACCTCACCCGAATGCTCAACAGAGAGGAGTTGCGATGGATATTGAAAACGGACAGTCTAAACTCCGGCCTGAACGTTCAAGAGGAGTGGACTGCCCTCCTCTAAATGTTAAATGATTTGTGCTCTGTTTTTTGAATCTTCATACTCTGTCCTTTACCTTTCCGTATCTAGATGCCATAGTATGAGCTGTCTTTTTGATTGTTTTTTTGATTGTGTACGCAATTTTAATTTTAATTCCACTACCACTATTCACTACGCACTGTGCACGTCATTGATTCTTTTAAACCTTGCCTCTTCCAGTATGGCTTCCGAGACCTTTGTCCGTCATTTGTGTTCTCGATTCAGACACGCCCCCTAACCAATCTGTTACACTCTACCTTGTTGTAACTCTATGCGCCACCTCGCCGAGCATGCCAGGCACTCACTGAACCTCCGTCTAATCCGGTAAGTGCTGCACAGCCCACGGCCCCCTGTAATCAGTAAGACACTTCTGGACGACTCTGATGGCCGTTGTTTCTCAACAGGCAGTCCCTGGCACCGTTGGAACAAGTTATTATACCGCGGCGCGCTGAGCACCCTTATTTTGGTAAGATTATACTTTCGGTCACTGGCGCCTACTCGACTACTCCCCGCCTCCCATACTGAACCATTATTCCTTATTTTAGGGTTACGGTATTGATTCTCTGGTACTCCTCCTAGCCGGCCACACATGTGTGCCCTGGTAAGCTCCTTTCAAAGAGTTACTTCATGGAATTCCGTATCCCCTCGGCATGAATCGAAGAGCACTAGTATAATTCCGGAGATCACTACTGAATGAGCATAACCACCTCGATTCCCTCTCGGCATACTCCCTTCGGCATGAATCGAAGCGCACCAGTACAATTCCGGCGATCTCCAGTGAACGTAATACCCCGCTGCTCCCTGTAAATCACCCCACGAGCATGACTATAATCACAACCAGCTCACTACGCTGCCCCGCTAATTAGAAGGGCGAAATCAATTACCCTCTGCTTGTTCCTATCCATTCTACGCTGCCCCGCTAATTAGAAAGGCAATCAATTACCCTCTGCTTGTTCCTATCCATTCACCGTTTTGGAACCCTTGGTTCCGATTATTACTGTCCACATCACTAGACTCGCCGCTTTGCACGTGACAAGCATGGTTACGTCCGTACTGAGCTCCACCGTACTAACTAGAGCCACCTGTCTAGAGACACCTGCTTTTGTCACCTTCACGTTGACGACCGACGCTTTGTACACTGGTTCACTTTCACTACAAAGTCACCTACCTTAAACCATGTCGGTCTTTCTCCAAATAAATGTGATTCCCTTTCTTCTATTTTTCTTCTTTAGGCAATTAGAGGCTAAACAACGTTAAGGCATAATTCTAATGTCCTGATGATGGTCCCTATAATTAATAGGGGGACCGAAACGCCGTCGAGCTTTGTAACACCCTATACAAAACGTGATTGCTATGTGATGTAATGGTGTTTCTTTGAATTTTCTGTACAACTGTATTTATTACACAGAAATTGTTTGTCTGCCTTAAAAGCCCTTCTTTGTCTGTAATATTACCTTCTATATTGGATCTTTTAGTGTTGGGCACAGGCTTGTGTACCACACTGGTGATCAGTTGAAGGTATTCTGTTTGAATTGAAATTGTCTATTGAGTAAACTTGAAGACCTCTGTCCGGCTGGACATGTCACTCGGAATATAGAACTGATTCTGTCTATATTTATTGTTCCTTTTATTAATGAATGCATGGGACCGCTGTTGTTTGAAAAAAGTTAGTTCCCCGAGGTCCCTTGTTGACTTAACTTGGGGCCCCTTGTTGTTGTAAATATCACAGTTTTACTCTGACATTTGGACCAAGAGGTCTGTGCAAAACAGCTATTTACACTGGTTGGTGCCAAAACACTAATCATATTCATTTCTGCACCAGAGCTCAATGGACATGGAGGTTTAGGCGCCGTCAATGTAATTTTCAGTGAAAGTGCCTTCAGCAGGGGCGTTAATGGTGAGAGAGAAGCAGCAGGGCGATTAATGGTGAGAGAGAAGCAGCAGGGCCATTAGTGGTGGTGAGAGAGAGGCATCAGGGCAGTACTTATGGGGAGCAAGAAGCAGGCAGGGCGTGACTAGTGAGTGGGGAAGGTGTTAACAGTAGGAGGGAGACGGGAGAGTTAATGGTAGAAGGAAGCAGGACAGGACGTCAGGCGACGGGGGCGTTGTAAGAGGGAGACGGGCATTAATAGAAAAAGGAAGACTGGGTCGTCAGGCAGGCCCCTGCTACGCTTCATGGAGTGCGGGGCTTCCTGCCCAAGGCCACTGAATATATTTGGAGACATGGGAGACTCGGTGGCTCCTCATCGCGTTCGGGGAGGGGAGTGGGCACCGTTTTTATCACGCCTCTGAGGAGCATTCGTGGTGAGATGGAGACATGGGCCTTAACGGAGAGGGCAGTGGTTTTAGTGATGAGATGGATAGAGTGGTCCATGGAAAGGAGACCTTGTGTCAATGGAAAAGGGAGACGGGCATCAGTTTTGATTATAGGGAGAGCATGCGTTCATTATGCTTTAGGGGAAAAAGGCAGAGGTAACCCTGAAAGTAAGAAGGGGTGACATGGAGGGCTTGGCTTCACAAAGAGTTGAGGAAGGCAGCCAGTAGAGCAATAGGAAGGAAAATCGAGACCTCAGCATAATAAAACCTAAAGCTCTTTCACCCTCTGAGGCGGAATGCCGGAGGTTCTCTCGCTTTACCTGACTTTGTTCACAAGCAGCGCTTGTCACGCTTGATTAATAAGCTTATTATGGTCACTCACACTTGTGGGGTATTTTACCACTAGCTCGTTTTAAATTTAGCGCTGCATTCTGGAATTGTCTCCTCACCTCCCTCTGCCGTTTGGGACACTCTCAGCTGAGTATTGACGCTGAGAGTTGGTCCCGGGGAGGCAAGGGCAGGACAGCGGCCATCTTGGGTCGGGTTGCGCCGTGACGCGCTCCAGACAGCTTTAAAAGGGCTCACTCTCCAGGATTCAGGTTAGCTCTTTCACCCTCTGAGGCGGAAAGCCGGAGGTTCTCTCGCTTTACCTGACTTTGTTCACAAGCAGCGCTTGTCACGCTTGATTAATAAGCTTTTTATGGTCACTCACACTTGTGGGGTATTTTACCACTAGCTCGTTTTAAATTTAGCGCTGTATTCTGGAATTGTCTCCTCACCTCCCTCTGCCGTTTGGGACACTCTCAGCTGAGTATTGACGCTGAGAGTTGGTCCCGGGGAGGCGAGGGCAGGACAGCGGCCATCTTGGGTCGGGTTGCGCCGTGACGCGCTCCAGACAGCTTTAAAAGGGCTCACTCTCCAGGATTCAGGTTAGCTCTTTCACCCTCTGAGGCGGAAAGCCAGAGGTTCTCTCGCTTTACCTGACTTTGTTCACAAGCAGCGCTTGTCACGCTTGATTAATAAGCTTTTTATGGTCACTCACACTTGTGGGGTATTTTACCACTAGCTCGTTTTAAATTTAGCGCTGCATTCTGGAATTGTCTCCTCACCTCCCTCTGCCGTTTGGGACACTCAGCTGAGTATTGACGCTGAGAGTTGGTCCCGGGGAGGCGAGGGCAGGACAGCAGCCATCTTGGGTCGGGTTGCGCCGTGACGCGCTCCAGACAGCTTTAAAAAGGGAAGGGCCTCTCCGCGTAGCGAACGCGTCGCGGACGCGCCGGATGCCCGCCGGAGTCACGCCAGAGTCCAGCCCGTCTGCGCCCGTCCACGCTAGGCCGGGCTCTGGGCTCTGGCACACTCTTTTCTTGGTGAGTAAGGCCATAATTTCCATCATTGTTATTGCATACACCTTGGATGAGCTATACGCACTACGTGGCTCTCCCAATATTAACTGTTCCACTTACCCATGTCCTCCTACCAAGTTTCGCTGTCATTACTGCAATTTCTCCTTAAAAACCCCTACCATGTGTAGATCCCTGTGTCATCATCGGAGACGAACTAGACAGGCAAGCCCCAGGACAGTCTCCCCCCGATCCCCGTTACGCTTCTGGAGTATAAATTGTAGATCTCTACCACAACATAGATACAATATACATGACTTCCTTGTCGAATACCAACCTGATGCGATATTCCTGACCGAGACTTGGCTCAGGGACTGCTCAGGTCCGGATATTGCAGATGCCATTCCCTCCAATTATGCTATTCTTCACCAGGATAGAGATTCTGGCAAGGGGGGTGGAATTGCAATTATCTTTAAGAGCACATACACTTGTAAATTGGTTGGCACCATCCTAAAAGACTGTGAGTCTGCTCTATTTCAACTGTCCATAACTCCCCAATTTACGCTGTCTGGTCTATTGGTATATCGTCCCCCAGGGACAGCCAGTACCTGGATAACTTCATTACCGGACTTCTTAGCCCCAGTTATGCTCAAAGCGTCTAATTTTACTATTTTGGGAGACCTAAATATACATCTAGATGATAATGAATGCCCTCACAGGAAACAGCTTCTCGCTACCCTGGAAGCATTTAACCTTCAATTACATAACACAGGTCCTACACATTGTGCTGGACATTTGCTTGATCCTATTTTTTCCAATCTGCCCCTAGATTGTGCCCGCGAAGCTCTTCAAATCAACTTGTCCGATCACTCAGCTGTCCCTTTTTCCTTAGACATGGCTGAAATTGCTACAAGATCTGCGACAGTAAAACCGAGGCTATCTCGGAATTGGGGGAAGGTCAGTATTCCTGAACTCAACAAATTGCTAATTAAAACACTCCTGTCCACCGACGCACCAGTCACTGCCCTTAATAGTGCTACTGAACTCTGGCTAACCAACGCCGTAAATCGGGTGTTGCCCTTGACATCTAAGCCTACAGTTTCACACCATCCTCCAGCCCCATGGTACTCGGAACAACTTAAGAGTCTCCTCTCACAATGCAAGACCTTGGAACGTAAATGGAGAAAAGGCTATTCTCCTTCTCGTAAAATCATATATAAAGAAGCCTTAAAAAAGTACCATAATAGCTGCAAAACTGCTAAAGCGATCTACACTACTAAAACAGTGTCTGATGCACAAAACTGTCCTAAGGTGTTATTCTCTGTTGTAAAGAAACTGACCGGTGCAAATTCTTCTCCCCCTCCTCCGGCCCTTGATGCCACCCAGTGCCAGTCCTTAGCGGATTATTTTATAAACAAAGTGGATCTTATTTACGATCACTTCTCTCCACCTTTTGATACCACCTTCTCTCCACTTTCTGATACCACTTTTTCCACCCCTAATACGATCCAGGAATTGGTGAACACCACCACTGATGCAGCAATTACCACCTGGCAGCCTCTAGACACCACCTCCTTTGTGTCCTGTCTAAACAGTGTGCGATCTGGTTCCCCACTGGATGTGCTCCCGGCCAAAATATTAAAACAATTGGATCCCCTTATTCATCCCATTTTCATTAAATTATTAAATGCTTCCTTGAGCGAGGCCCAGGTCCCTCTATCTTGGAAACATGCCATGGTGGTACCTCTACTAAAAAAAATGGGTGCTGATTCTTCCAACCCTGCCAACTTCCGCCCGATATCTTTGCTGCCAATCTTCTCGAAGATATTGGAGAGACACATAAATTCCCAGCTTTCTAAACTGGTTGAAAACACCGCTTTTCTCCATCCTTCTCAGTCGGGCTTTCGGCCTAGGCATTTAACCGAGACAGCGCTCCTGGGGGTAACGGAGAGTTTGAGGCACGGTGTCGACCAAGGTAACACCATGGCGCTCATCCTGCTGGATTTGAGCGCAGCGTTCGACACTGTGTCACATTCCATCCTCATCAACTCTCTGAAGTCTCTAGGTGTAGGTGGTCAGGCCTTGGCCTGGCTGGTGTCTTTCCTCAGTGACCGAAGTTTCCAGGTGTTCTCTCCTAAAGCAGCTTCCACCATTTGTCCATCTACCCGAGGCGTTCCCCAAGGCTCAATCCTCAGTTCCCTTTTATTTAATATTTACGTTAAACCCCTGGCATCCATTGTTGAACAGGCTGGGCTCACCCTGTTTTCCTACGCAGATGACACCCAGATTGTCTTCTCCCTATCAGGCAGAGACGAGAACAACATCTCCGCACTCAAGTCAGGCCTCACTCTTGTGGCTGACTGGATGCGGAGAAACTGTCTCAAACTGAACGGGGAGAAGACCGAGGTGGTCATCTTGGGTCGGAATAAACATCTTTGGGGTCCCCACCATTGGCCCATTGAACTGGGTACTGCGCCTACTCCCTCCATCGCAGTTCGTAACCTGGGTGTCATCATTGACGACAGGTTAACTATGAAACAACAGGCCACTAAGGTCGCGGCTATCTGTTTTTCAACACTGCGGTGGCTCCATAAGATCTTGTGGATGCTTCCACTATCTTCCCGCAGAACAGTGGTCCAGGCACTCGTAACATCCCGCCTGGACTACGGCAATATCCTCTATCTAGGTGCAGACAAAGCCACCTTACATGTATTGCAGGTAGTGCAAAATGCGGCGGCGCGCCTGCTAAAAAACATCCCCAGACGCACTTCAGCTAGGGCCGCCTTACGTGACCTTCATTGGTTGAGTATCCCTGAACGTATCAAATTCAAGGCATTATGCTATATGTTCAAGGTCAAACAGGGCAGTGCCCCAGCCTACCTTCAAAGGCTGATAACACCTTACAGACCCCTACATCAACTTAGGTCATCGGACATGGGTAATTTCACCATGCCAAGGTGGCAACTAACAAAAATGGGAGGTCGCTCCTTTTCTACTCTGGGCCCCAAATATTGGAACTCCCTCCCATTGGATCTAAAACTTGAGACAAACTTGTTCCGCTTCCGCAAGGCATTGAAGACATTGCTTTTTACTCAACGCGCTCAATAGCCTGCTATGGTTCTAGCCAGGTGAAGCTGCCTCCCTCTTCTACAGTCTATCCCTAGCGCTGGGAAACCCACTGTGGGTAGCTGCGCGTGGTATAAGCTTAAATAAATAAAATAAATAAATAAATAAATGTACAAAGAGGAAAACGAGAAAAGAAAAAAGAGCTGGGCATTTTGGGGTTTTGTGGAGAAAAGGGACAGGGCAATGTGGGAGAACGCAGACGAAGCAGTCAGCCACGAAGACGATGAAGTAGTGGACTTCATAAAGGGAGCTCGGTAGTTAGTAGGGTAAATGCAGATCCTAAGAAATCAGGAGATGGGGGAGGGAAAGGAGACGGCTACTTTAACGAAGGGACAGGTCAGCCCAAGATACAGAGTGGGGAAGGACGTAGAGGCCATTGGTAAGAAGGGAGGGGGCAGATGGTCACAGATCGAGTAGGGTGAAAAGGTGGAATTCGGAGAGGGGGGTAAGGGATAGAGTGAGCGGTTAGCTTCAGAAAGGGGAGTCGTGGAAAGGAAGGTGAGATGGAAGTTTTAATTCATGGTAAGGTAGTGCAGAGCAGAGGGTTAATATGCTTGCTGCGAAGAACATGTACCATGCATATAACAGTGAATGTAATGTAAACGGGTCAGTGGGTTACTGCTTTTGTCAGAGACTTCCTTTTGTTAGTTGTAGTTTACAGTGAACTATTAACTGTCATCATCAAAGAACTGCGTGCAGACTTCAAGGTATAGATTAGTGTGCATGGATTTTTCCCCCAGACTGTCATTATTCCAATGTTGGGAAAAGGGTTCACTTGGGTACAAATCAGTTCTTGTTATTAAAGAGAGCATCAATCCATTGTGTTACATTTTAAATTCAGAGTTTGTGCTTCTCCAGACCAAGTACTCTTTAACTATACTGCCTATCTATATGGATGACATGTGAATTCACCCCTTGTTGTCGTTTGTCTTATATAACATGTCCTATACACTGTTTTACACACCTATGATTGCTAGTCTCTGTGTAATGTGTGCGTTATGCACAGTGCTGTTATGTACAGTGGTGTTCATTCGACTTCCTATGTTGCTGGAGTGCATTTGTTTTTTTTGCAACTGATTCTATGACTTTTTGGGGTGTATCCTCGAAAGTTTCCTGTTAATGTGGCTGACCTGCTTGCTGAAGTGCACTTTATACTTGCTTTTGAGTGACACCAAGTATTGCTGGTTTAATTCGATTCCGTTTGCTGACTTGTGATGCACGGCTTGATGGGTACATGCGTTTGTTTCCCTGTGACTAGTTTGTTCTGATATAATTGTCTTATTTGCAATAGTTTTCAGTACACAGTTTGCTCAATCAGTTATGATTTTGTGTGACTACCTGGATTCCTGGAGTGCCTCTGACTTCGTTCTGTTTCTTTACTTTTTGTGACTGTTGGTCCTGTGGGGAAACATTTTCAATTTATCTTGTCTTGTTTACTGGGAGCATTGCTTTTATTTTCCTTTAGTGTAATAGGCTGGCTGGTGAAGTGCACTTCCCATAGTGTGCAGTCACTTCAATTTGCCTTTAGGTGACTACCTGGCTTGATGGTGGTTTTCTATTTGATTTCATGTAACTCCTTGTCTTGATGAGTGCATTGGTTTTAGTTTGTTGGAGGTAACTGCTTCACATGGTGGTTTTATCACACAGCTGACACCCACCCTGAGAAAGCCAGAGCTGCCCTGTTAGTGGTATCAACACCAGTGCGCTTAGGTTCCTTACAGCTCCTTCACTTGAAGTGGGCCCCCACCTACCCGTTCCTTTTTGTATCCTGCTCGTACCAAGTCAGATCCAGACCCAGACCAGTCCCCACAGTTGCTCCGGATTAAGGGACATTGTCATGTCATCTCAGGCGCGATGTAAAGACTCCCAGTGAGCTGAGGACTCTTTTGGCTCAAGAACCAACTAGCTGGAGACCCTTGTGGTTGTTTAAAGATTTAAGATCAGCCTGTAACTCAGTCTTGAGCTGGGTGGGTGACCTCGATTACAAAGTGGCTGTGCCAGATGTCCCATTATGACCCCTTTTGCCTGTCTCCCCTTCAGGCGCAGAGGGCATAAAACTGGGGGGTGCTCAACCCTGCCAAAAAACTGAGGGGTGACCCTAAGAGCACAGCTGCCATCCAATCAGGGGTGGGATGCTTTGGTGTTCTGGTCCGGTTTTCATGGGTGCATTGGCTCAAGTTTTTCCCATGTAATTGATTGGGTGTCTTGGTAAGTTGCTTTTATGTGAATGTCTGACTTATGACTGCGCATTCCTTTCAGTGTGCACTTGCTTCAGTTTACTTTTTGAGTCACTGTCTAGTTTGCTGGATGTATTGCTTTCATTTTTCTTTCATTAAACTGTTTGACTTGCTTGGTGCTTTTATGTTGGTGCCTGCATGCTGAGGTGTACTCTTCTTCAGTTTAAATGTATGTGACTGGCCTGTTGACTAGCACCCTGCTTTCAAAGTGAAGGTTCACAGGTTCACACTTGCTTTAGTTTACTTTTGTATGGTTGACTGCATGCACAGTTTTGCTGGATGCATTGCTTTAAGTTACTACTTGATGCATTGCTTTCAGTTTGCTTTCAAGTAATTGCCTCTCATTTTCCTAATGCTTTGTGAAGGCTGTTTCCCAACTGCTGTGCAACTTCTTCTACTCTTAGAGCTGAGATTTTCATGAAAGTCTTATAGTCTGAATTCAGCACCTGAGCGTAATAGGACGGAATGTATGAAGCTCTGTGGTTATACTGAATAAGCAGCTACCTAGGTTATGCCATCTATTAATGTAATAACTGCACTTTCACAATTGCTTTATTAACCTTCCTGCTTTCTCAAATTTGCTTGAAAATGCACGATTTTTCTTCTTTTTTTTCAAAATTTTCTTGGGGGGAGTAACCCCCCAAACCTCCCATTTGGGGTTCGAACTCGCTCGCTACGCTCGCTCGCTATGGTGCTGTATGCAAATCACTTTGCGCCCCACCACTTTCAAATGTCACCCATCGCCCCTGGGCATAATGCTCTTTAAGAGGAGCAAGGAGGTCCAAGGCTGCTAAAACCAGTTGGAAAACTCGGAATAAGATAAGTCAGCATCCAAATGAGAGGACCATACATAGTTGTTAAGGAGAGCCTCCTTATTATTAAGGCTAAGGTTTCCTCTTTTCTCCACCCTATTTTTAATATTGGGAGATATATTAGATGCTGCAATTTGCAGCTGAAATGGGATAGCATAGTGGTCAGACCAAGAGAGTTGAATAGGTTCCTCCACCCTGATCCAGGAGTTGTTCGAAAAAATGCCTATCCAATATGTGTCCTGCAGTATGAGTAGGACTCCGAATCAGCTGGGAGAGGCTGCAGCACTCCATAATTTCTAAAAACGTTTGAGCTTCTGTGCATAGGGTCTTCTCCAGATGGAAATTAAAATCCCCCAGGAGTGTTAAATTAGATCTTGCCAAATAGGGCTCTAGGTCAGGGGAAAAGTGCTCTTTTATTTCTTCCCTTATTCCAGTCCAGGCTTTGGGTATTGTTTCCTCCCTCCTTGGCCTATTACCGTAAATTTCCTCTAGGTAGCTCACCCACTTGTCCTCTGGCACAGAGCACTGTAAGGTCCCTGAGACTTTCCCCGTGCATTCTTGTATTAATTTCCAGAAGCCTTTCACATTTTTTTCCTCAATTACCTCTAATAGGGTCCCCCAACATTTATCCTTAAAGGCCCTTTTTTTGTCTCTAATAATTGCCTTGTATTTTATCTTTGATTTACTAAGTTCTAATGCTGCTTCGTCACTAAAGTTACCTCTAAGGCGTCTCTCCTGTTTCCTAATAACGGCCTTTACTTTCCGGCATTCATCATCAAACCAATGATTACTATTGTTAGGCTGTAATTTCGCATTATTTACTGGCTTATATTTACCGTGCTTCAATTTTATCCTGAGGCATTCCACCAGTTGCCTTATTATATCCTCGTACCCGGATATGCCCTCTCCCGGTGCTTGGTCATCTAAAATAAGAGTCATCTGATGAGCATTCAGTTTTTTTAAATATTCATCATAATTCGCATGGTAAGACGCTTGGGGTATTCCACCTCTACTGGTAATAGTTTTTGTCTATGTGGGGTTCTGTTTACCTGGAGTTCTACCTGCAGTGGATAATGATCGCTACCCTCCACCCTGAGTATTTTAAAGTGCTTGATTAAATGGAAGTTCCAGGCCTGTATAAAAACGTAGGGCCTCATCTATGAGGCCTTGCGTCAGTTTTGCGCTGCTGATGCGTCACTTTTTGTGACGCATCGGCGGCGTAAAACATGCCTCCTGTTGCGCACTATTTACAAAGTGACGCATCTAAGCAGATGCGTCACTTTGTAAACCCCTGCGCTACATTATACCTGCGTCAGGTATAATGTATGCAGGGGGGCGTTCCCCGCAAAAAGCCTCGTAGAAGTGACGCAGTAAAATCTATGTGATTTCACTGTGTCACTTCTAGGACGCGTTGCGTCTAAATCTTGCACCTGCCTCACAGCAGGCGTAAGACTGACGCAGGCCCTTTCACATGGGGCTTGCCCCATGTGAAAGGACGCTTTGCTGGAGTTGCAATTAGAAGACAATGTCCTGAAAGGTATAAGTCATTAGGCAGTTAATCATAGCATACACATAGCATTACTTGGGTGGACAAGAAGGAGATAACTCATAGTTTTATCAAAAAAGAACTTATTCAGTTTTATGTGGAAAAAATTCATTTCATGGTCGAATACAGTTAAAGAAACAGCACTGCATAGAATGTATTGACAACCACATATGACTTGGTGCAACAAACGTGAATAAATAGTGCAGGTGGCGACGCAAGTGAAAGAGAACAGCGTAATCGGCGCACTGTGCAAGTGGTGCAAGCTATTTACAGTGGGTGGCTAGAACGGCGCATGTGACATTGTGATATTACAGTGTAACTGGTCCCTTGCTCGTAACAGAAGAATTCTCTGGCCTTGTGGGTTGGCCTTGCTCGGTTAATTGCTTGGTTGTGGGTACAGCATTCTAGCCGGCCGAGTCACGCTAGCGGTCAGCGCTCTATCAATCAGCGTGACCGTCCGTGTACAATTGCAGTCAGGTTCTGGACCAGCTACAATAGACATGTATTTACGCCTGGCCCATTAGCGTTGACACCAATTCATCAGTGACTCACCTAGCTGCCGTATACCAACCTACCTTCTCTACTTAGTCTTTAGGATCCATATTCACTGGGATCCCTAAAAAACACTTCCCAATTCAGACAACCAGTCCTGATGATGATCCTAACTTCTCCGGATCGAAACGCCGTCGACCCAACAGCCTGAATAACAGGCACACTTTTCTCCTAGTGGCTTTAGATCTGAATCAAAACTAATTGTGCCCACTGTGATAAAACTATGAGTTATCTCCTTCTTGTCCACCCAAGTAATGCTATGTGCATGCTATGATTAACTGCCTAATGACTTATACCTTTCAGGACATTGTCTTCTAATTGCACCTTATCTACCCAGTCCTGACTTGGTCTAAGGGTTATACTCCTGTCTTGTTTAAAAGATTGCTGGAGTTGCGTCACTTTTGTGACACACTCCAGCAATGCGTCACTTTTGCGCTTACAGATACGTATCTGTAACTCCTTGCGACATGATGCGTCATACAGTAAATATGAAGCATCAGGTATGTCGCAAGGAGTGCGCACTGAGAAGTGACGCATCGCTGCTTTCACATAGCGATGCGTCATTTCTCATAAATGAGGCCCCCAATCTATACGGCACATTTGTTGCCCTACTTTAATTGTACGATGCGCAGGCTGGTCCGTTTCCTTTCTTCCATTTACGCAGACCACACCCATGGCCCCCAGCAATTGCCCGAGCCCATCATCTTGAGATGAGATGAGATGTCGCAGCTGGGGAATTGTGCAGATTCTATATTATATACTCCTAGCAGATCCCTCATCCAAGAATCTGTTTTTTTAGGGTTTAGTCTATGATTAAAGTCCCTCAGTATCATAAACACATCTCTTGGGTAACAATCACATAAATCCTCCAAGTCCGTTTTTAAGCGTTCCAGGTCAGCCTTATAATCATTTGTTTTCCCACTCAAAAAATGAAAATGTTTAAAAGACTGTTAAAATAAATAAAGGTGAGTAAGCAGCGAACAGCAAGGTACTTCAAGCCTGAAGTGACCCTGTAAGCCTCCGCTGCATTTGTGTCCTCCATTGAGTCTAGCACCGCTGGTAAATGCACCGCAAAGGCCCACCAGCAGCTGACAAGAGCTGCGCCATTCCGTACCGCGTGCCATTCCGTGTGCGGCATTCCATACTGCGCATTATATGTAGTATAAGCAAAAGACAGCGCTACAGCTAGTATTTTTCCACATTTATTTAAATTGACAATGCACACATGCGCTCAGTTGTTTTTGGTCAACACTATACATTCATTTGAAAACTTTGCCATTTGCAAAGTGTCCCAAATATGCTTAAATGTGCTATCACAAGATATTTGTCTCAGAGCCTTGCAGTTTCTGTCATCGGCAAAATGCCACATCCTTTCCCCCACTGAACACCATACTGCCCCACTGCGAGAAACTCACACTGCCTTCAGCTGCAACCCAATTGTGCCCCACCAGCGCTAAAGCTGTCCCTGGCCATTACTATGAGGATTGATGTTTTGTGTGTGCAGAAGAGAACAAGCATTTGCAATGCAATAGGTCTAGCATTTATGCTAGTTTAAGCTATTAATAAAAGGCATTTTCATTTACAATGCCGATAGCATAAACTCGGGTAAATGCAAGACTTATTGCATTGAAAATGCTTGTTTATTACTCCTTTGTCTGCCCATAGCATGTTCCAGGGAGACTGGCAAGCTTCTTGTAACACTACATGAACCGAAAATGTGGTGCGTCTTGGCTGTTTCAAGTATGTTGCTAAAGATTTGCCATGCCCTGTGACGTAAGAAGATGCACCGTTCCCCAGCGTGCTGTCAAGGGACAGGCTTGTACACGACAGCATTATGCCCTATGTCCGAAATGATTAATGCCACCCTGGAAAATGAACAAAGAGTGACGTACGAGCGGCGCAAGGAGCTTGTAAATAAGCCCCAATCTGTGATCTCTGTCGAAGGCCTGGAGGCAGGCAGGACACAGCTTATGTTGGGTCATTAAACTCCTGCTCGGGGTGAAAGGAAGATTGCTGTTGGGTAGAACTTAACCCCCACTCTTTGTTCCTGTTTAAAAGATTTAAGCCAAGTGGCTTCAATTCCCATGATACAAATGTGCAGAGCTGTGTTAAGTGTAATGATTCGGTTTTTGTTTAATACACGCCTGGCACTGCAGGTTGACGCACACAGTGCACGTCGCGCGTGACACGCTTTAGAAGCATTTTCGTTCGAGCGCATGTACAAACATACCAGAGTCGAACGGATCCATTGTACTCAGGGCAACTTCAGGACGCGGACACCATTAAACTTAGTCCAAAACGAATTACCAGACGCAGGAATTATCAAGCATAGACACAGCAGCATGAGCCTTTAGTATGGGAATTGTTTATTTGTGTCTTAACAGTATTAATGCTTTGCTGTTGTACTGTGGCTGCAGCTCACTGCAAAATCTGGATGTAATACAGTGTGACAGTTTTCATGTTGTATCAGATTAATAATAATCCACAGAGATCAATACGTATAGATGTCAGATGCTGCGTTAGCTAAGCTTTGTCTCACCTGCCACTCAGCAGGTTGTGTGGGCAGTGCGGTACCAGTCATTATTATACTGCAGTCTGGCCTCGTTCCTTCCTCTCCCTGGGCGGAATTCTTACAGTGGCAGTGGCGGCTGGTCCATAGGGGGCGCAAGGGCGGCGACCTCCCATCGCCAGCACACAGAAGGAGAGAAAAGCTACTCTGCATTTCCAGCCTCCAGAAATAAAAACAGACGAACTGGCAGGTTTGTCGGTTCGTTTTGCTTTCATTTCTGTGCAGGTGTCAACGGAAGTGCACAGAGGAGCAACACAGGGCAGGGGGTGCATCATCTCCGTGTATTGCACATGTGTGAAGAGTGTTTTTCATTTCCGCATCCTTCACACATTCGCAACCCATAGACTTGCTGCGCATGCTCTTCGCAGCGCACCTTGTCTAAGAATGGATGCATGCAAAATCGCCCCAGGCCCTATCAGGAGTCAGGATGGAGCAGGGGTGAAAAGAGGATTAAAGCTTAGCTCTAACCTGATTCCTGATTCGGCTGTGATCATCACGTTCCTGGCGCTGCAATAAAAAGACCAAATGGAGCCACTCAAGACGAGCAGAAACACGTAGGAAATGAACAGTGAAAACAATGAGAAGGAATTCTTTCAGAGCAGAACCACTATAACGGGCACAGCACCCACCGAGATTTAAAACCGCTTTCAAATGAAGCCGTACACGATTTCCCATTGTTGCCTGCAGTAAGGACTCATTTAAAAACGTTTCCTGTAAGTTTATACCATACATGACAATCGCGCTTCTGTACACATTTTATATATATATATATATATTCTGTACTCATTGTTCTGTCAGTGGTACTCTACAATGGGAGTGCACACTTCCCACGTCCGCCTTCATTGCACCACTATTTGGAGACCCTCTGCTTAAAAAGACAGCTTCATGACCTTAAAGCCTTATTTTGTGTTTACATACACAGCTGGCCCTTCACGCGGGGGGGATCTCTCATGCCATATTCAGTTCCTAAGGTGGGAGTTTTGTTTTTATGTGATATATTTTTCATATTAAGAAGAACAATTTATTTTCGTGAACCACTTGCTATGATTATTGCAGCTTCAGAGTAAGAGGCGGTATTGTTACCCAACCCAGTGGTTGGTACCTATTTAATCAACATTTGCAGGATGAAAGCCGGAGACACCCAGGGCTTGAGTCGGGGTACCACGCGGGTGGACGGCGTCCCCCCACTTATTTTACCGGGAGCTCGATAACTGGAGCAAAAGGAGCCACACATTCCCTCTTTGGCCTCTCTGGGGCGAGATCGGCGCTGATTCAGAACGCTACTAACGCGCTGGCTTCTCTGATGCAATCGCATCTAAGGGGTGAGCGAGGGGAGGCAATGAGTTTGATGGTGCAAGCCACCGTTCGTGACGTCACTTCCTGTTGTGACGTCAGCGTCCCCCGACTTCTTTATTTAGGACTTGTGCCCTGGAGACAGCCCTGCTAAACTGCAAAACAGTAGGCTGCAGATTCATTTCTGCATCTGATGCATTACCCCTGGATAGTCTGATTCACTTATAGTCAATCCTGGAACGTTTCACGCAGATTGATCAACTTGATAGGAAAATTGGGCGAAAACCCAAAATGTATTCTTACCATTTTGAATACCATGGATGCGACAGAAGAAACTGATCAGTGTTTATTTTGAGCCTGTGGTTACAGATGGTGCTCATCGGCGCTCATTTCTAGGGAATTTACACTTATATTCCTCATCAGATTTTGACCCACAGCAAGCATAGAAAAACACAAACAGGGGAAAGAAGGGGAAAAACAAGATGGAAAAACACCAGCAATAATAGAAAGCATGGTTGAAAAAGAATGTGACAGAATGAACTAAAGGGGTAGGGAGTGTCTGGTGGGGTATGAAAAAAGCATTAAATTAAGTCAGAATGCAACAAACATTTTAAGATATTATGAAAGCGTTTAAAACATGGTCCATGTTTTAAACGCTTTCATAATATCTTAAAATGTGTGTTGCATTCCAACAGGCAGGCTACATGAAGCGAAATTAAATATTTCATTAAACAACACAGAGTGCATGGGCATTAAATAATTACAAATGATTTTACCAGTGCGTCATTTCAGCACATGGTACAAGAGCCACAACTCACACAACAATGGTGTGAATAGAGACTCCTAATCTGACTCTGGCAGGGGCTCTAAAAGGGGTGAAGCCTCATTAACAAGTAAATGGTCTTCCAAAGAACTGTGAAGTGCTCGGGTGCGGCTGGCAGCTCCGTGTCTGCGCGGGAAGGTGTCTCAGACCGGGCTGACACCTCTTAACCCTCTAAGGAGGGGGAGAGACCAGATTGCAGCAGAACAAAATGTACTAGTATTTTCCCATTTTTTACATATAAATACAGATTAAGGAAAACTTGTTTTCCGTCTGTATTTATATGTAAAAATCCGTAAAAACAGAAAACCGAGAGCCCTAATTATACCTGCTTCAGGTATAATGTATCCATGATGGGCATTCCCCCGCAAGAAAGGTTTGTAGGAGTGGTGCAGTGAAATCTATAAGATTTTACAGTGCCACTTCTAGGTTGCCAATGTGTCAAAACCTTTCTTCAGCCTCATGTCAGGCATAAGGGTGACACTGTCCCTTTCACATGGGGCGCGCCCCATGTGAAAGGAACATTGCAGGAGTTGCGTCACGCTTCCGACACAACTCCAGCAATGCGTCAGTTTTGCACTGACAGATAAGTCAGTAATACTGATGTATCTGTCATTCCTTGCGATATGATGCGCCATACAGTAAATATGATGCATCAATGGTGTCTCAAGTAAGGCGCACTGAAAAGTGTTGCATCTCTGCTTTCCACAGCAATGCAACACTTCTCATAAATGAGGCGCTGGCGGTTTTAAGAATGGTTTGGGGATTTTTATTGTTGAGGGAGGTCTACAGGTGGGGGGGGTTAGGATTTGTTTATTGTATTAGTGAGGTGATGAATTTCAAAATCAGAAAATGGGTTTGTGTTTCCGAACTGCATTTCTGTCCTTATAAAGTGGCCTTTTACTCTCACTTGGCCTGAATACTTCACCCTTTTGCCCGATGAGGGTTCCTGGGGGTGTTGTCCAAAGATGTCCACCCCGCGCAGCTTCCGGCAAATGGTGTAGTCCAGACCATAGGGGAACTCCTATTGGTCATCTTTTGCGCAGGGGCGGTGTTCAGAAAGCTGTTAGGGTGTCCTGGGTTCATTGTGTCCATCTGACGCTGTGGTCCTGTCAGGGTAGGGTTTTTTCATTCTTGTTCCACCCTCCCTCCCAATAATTTTAGCTGTTTTAAAATATTTGCTGTTGGGGGTCTGAAGCTCTATGGCTTTAGGTTTTTGCTTAGGACAGTTGGCAGAAAATGAGGCACTCGCGACCTGACAGAAGGGTTGGGGGCATTGTAGAGTAGGCTTCGGCAGAGGGAACACAGGGGAGCGATGGTTGAGTCACGTGTGAAGGTCAGTGGAAGAAAGAAAAGGGATGGTGAAGTTTGAAAGTTTTAAGAATGGTTTGTGGATTTTTATTGTTAGGGGGAGGTTAATGGTGGGAGTTAGGATTTGTTTATTTTACTAGTGAGAGGATGAGTTTCAAAATTGTAAAATGTTTTAATGAGTTTCAGAATTGCATTCCTGTCCTAATAAAGCAAGCTGTTATCTCACTTGGAGGCATATCAACAAGGCCGAGATAAAAAGGCGATAAAAAATTATCGCTGCTTTTGCTGCCGTTTTTGGCCGAAAAGCAGCGATATTTTTATCTCTAAATCAGCAAGGTCACGCTACCGTGTGAATCCTTGCCTTAGCGCCTTTTCCCGTAACGCCCACCTTTGCATCTCTAATGAGATGCAAAGTGGGCGTTCTAGCTAAAAAAAACTGGAGAAATGTCGCTAACAGACATTTCTCCAAATATCAATGGGCACGCTAACAAGCATAGCGATAAGAAAAGTAGCGCCAACCTTGGTTATCTCTACTTTCCTTACGCCTGCTTTTAGTTTGACTTAGCCATGATATCCAATGGAAGGTGGATATCATGGCTGAGTCTGCCCTGCCCTATCAGCAAGCTATCGCCAAACGTTGTGCGGTTATCGCTGTATTTCCAGTGATTATCGCACAATTGGCAGCTTACGCCTGGAATCTTATCGCTTTTGAGATAAGCGTTGCTAAAAACACGCTATCGCAGAGATAAAATTCGGTGATAGCCGGTGATAATTATCTTAGCGGTAAGTGTGCTTAGTGATAATTATCGCTGGTTGTTGCTGATATGCCCCTTGGTCTGGTTTATTCACCATTTCACCCCACTAAACATTGCTGCCTACTCCAGTGATGTAGCAAGTCTATCATGGACCTTACTGCAAGGAAGGAAATGGGCCTTCTGGCTGATGTCTGAATTGCAAAATACAGCAAAAATAAGAATTTGTCCTCCCCCTTCTCCTCCCCCCGAAAGCTTCTAGGCGCCAGTCCCACTGCACCAATGGAAACTATGCCTCTGGCCTACCCACCTACATCCTGTGATATCCTAGTCTTTGCACTGCCGCCTTCCCTGTCTCTCCTCCAGACCTGCATGCTATCTTGCCGAGTGAATCCCACTACTTTTCACTGACTCCAACCCGCCATTATTGTTTTACGGAATATGGGGAGGATGGTGTGTGAGGGCCAGGGCCGCCGACTATGGAACTACGGAACAAGGTTTGAGTCTCGGCATCTTCTCAACATCCTGTGATTCTGGGCAAATCACTCAATCTCCCCAAGCCTACAAAAAAATGTATGTGAACTTGTCTAATAAAACTGAAGTGAGCTCCAGTACCTTCAGGTCAAGTTCTAGGTACACAAAGCTGCAAAAAAACAAGCATTGGTAACGCATCGATTTCGTCTAATTAATTACTAAAGAGCTGTTTTCATCAATCATCATCATGGAGAAGGAAAGATCTCTCTGACATATAACACAGGAGGGGAGAGGATGTGGTGCAGTGGCCAGAGCTGATGTCTCGAGAGAGCTGGGGATCACCTGGATGGAGCCGATGAGATGCTTCTTTGCAAACAACAATCTCTCCCGGTTTATAAATTGTTATACAAATATCCTTCAAGAGTAAAATGCAAAACATCATGGAAATTTCCACTATAGCGGATGTTAACAGTATTTCAGCTGTGGGAAACTGATACGAGAAACAGACTAGAAACAAGCACTGTTAAATGCAGGAAAATATTCTCCAGCCAACAGAAATAGAGGAAATGTAAGTGGCACTTTCAGGAACCAATGAGAAGCCATGAAAGAGAGGAGGCAAATGTAAGTCCCTTTTAAGTTTATATTGAAAAGCGCTGTGCAGGCGAAACCTAACAATTGAATGGCTGCCCTGCCACAGGTCATCAAGCCTGCCAGGGACACTGTATACACCACAGGGGCGCAGCGCCCGAAGCTGATACCTGCACCCCGTGGAGTCCTGCACAGAGCGCGCGAGGGGGCTGCGACTAATCAATATTTGTTTCTGATGATTGACATCTACCGGGGACGCTGCTCGCTCGCTCTGGAGGAGCCTGACCTCTGGCGGCTAGAAGGAGCCTTGCACCTCCCGCTTCATCAACGAGGCGCTCCTCAGTCCTTCTTCACTGCGTTTCCTGAGCTTTGCGCGTATATCGATCACGCTGAGATCGACTGCAATAGATTAGAACGGATTCGCCCACCCACGTTAAATATTCCTCGCCAGTAAGAAAAGCTTACCATTTACTTTTCTCGAATCTAATAATGATCAGTTCCCACAAGCTATCTGCTGTTTCTACTTATATAATGGATCTCGTTAACTACGAGGTCCTCCAAAAATTCATCACACGGTTGATAATCATCGCCACACGAAGTGCGTATGACCACCATCCGTCCAACGACAACTAGGAGAGAAAGCAATAAGCGCAGTTGATTTCCTCTGTCTAGTATTATAAATAACACCTACGAAAATCATGGTCACTTTACAACTATGACTCCAAGTTGTGAATGTAGCACTGAGTAAGCTACGCGCATACAACAATAACATTCTCGAGTCTCAAATCTACCCATGACAATGAAATGAATCCGTTTGTGGTTTCGCAATGACTTCTGGGAATGCAAACGACCAAAAACCAGCTGGTGGTTGTCGGGCAGACGGCCACCTAGTGCCAGCAGATGGAACTGGCAAACTAATGGTTTGGAATGTTAGATATCATAATGCTTGATAATTCTTTAGTGAAACAATCTGTTAAAAACTCTACAAGGCAACTCATAATCCAGTGGGACCTGGAAACGTTACAACTGTTTTTTAGGGAAGTAAAATTAAAAAAACTGCATGGATGCCAGACAAAGACTCAGATGTATCATTATGTCACTCAACGCAGAAAGGTAACTTACTGCGCTGCCTTGCATAACAGAGAGGGGGCAGGAATGCACCATATCTATAAATATATGGCACATTTTTGTGTTCTTGCGCTGACCTACGCAGTGCAGTCTGGCGCCACATTGCGCTCCGGTGCAAAGGTGCCTCAGTTACAAGCAGGATTGTTTTTTTGTAGGAATGGACACCTTCCTGCACAAAAACAACCCTTAGAGCCATTTCCTCTATCTAAGTCTGCTGAAGAATGCTGCACACTTACAAAGAGGAAACAACCAGGAGAAATGAAGGCATTTCTGCTCATTGTGCCCTAACAGGAAGTTGCACAATTCTGACACATTCCTAGGTCTACCTGTGTTGGTAGATCTAGGAATGAGTCAGAATACATGGGTGGAAACTTGGGAGCACCCACGGGAATGAGTCAGAATACATGGGTGGATGAGTGGAAGCACCCAAGGGAATGAGTCAGAATACACGGGGTGGATGAGTGGAAGCACTCACGGGAATGAGTCAGAATACATGGGTGGATGAGTGGAAGCACTCACGGGAATGAGTCAGAATACATGGGTGGATGAGTGGAAGCACCCACGGGAATGAGTCAGAATACATGTGTGGATGAGTGGAAGCACTCACGGGAATGAGTCAGAATACATGGGTGGATGAGTGGAAGCACCCACGGGAATGAGTCAGAATACATGGGTGGATGAGTGGAAGCACCCACATGAATGAGTCAGAATACATGGGTGGATGAGTGGAAGCACTCACGGGAATGAGTCAGAATACATGGGTGGATGAGTGGAAGCGCCCATGGGAATGAGTCAGAATACATAAGTGGATGAGTGGAAGCACCCACATGAATGAGTCAGAATACATGGGTGGATGAGTGGATGCACTCACGGGAATGAGTCAGAATACATGGGTGGATGAGTGGAAGCACCCACGGGAATGAGTCAGAATACATGGGTGGATGAGTGGAATCACTCACGGGAATGAGTCAGAATACATGGGTGGATGAGTGGAAGCACCCACGGGAATGAGTCAGAATACACGGGGTGGATGAGTGAAAGCACCCACGGGAATGAGTCAGAATACACAGGGTAGATGAGTGGAAGCACCCACGGGAATGAGTCAGAATACATGGGTGGATGAGTGGAAGCACCCACGGGAATGATTCATTATACATGGGTGGATGAGTGGAAGCACTCACGGGAATGAGTCAGAATACATGGGTGGATGAGTGGAAGCACCCACGGGAATGAGTCAGAATACAAGGGTGGATGAGTGGAAGCACCCACATGAATGAGTCAGAATACATGGGTGGATGAGTGGAAGCACTCACGGGAATGAGTCAGAATACATGGGTGGATGAGTGGAAGCGCCCATGGGAATGAGTCAGAATACATGGGTGGATGAGTGGAAGCACCCACGGGAATGAGTCAGAATACATGGGTGGATGAGTGGAAGCACTCACGGGAATGAGTCAGAATACATGGGTGGATGAGTGGAAGCACCCACAGGAATGAGTCAGAATACATGGGTGGATGAGTGGAAGCACCCACGGGAATGAGTCAGAATACATGGGTGGATCAGTGGAAGCACCCACATGAATGAGTCAGAATACATGGGTGGATGAGTGGAAGCACTCACGGGAATGAGTCAGAATACATGGGTGGATGAGTGGAAGCACCCACATGAATGAGTCAGAATAAACGGGGTGGATGAGTGGAAGCACCCACCTGAATGAGTCAGAATAAACGGGGTGGATGAGTGGAAGCACCCACATGAATGAGTCAGAATACATGGGTGGATGAGTGGAAGCACCCAAGGGAATGAGTCAGAATACATGGGTGGATGAGTGGAAGCACCCAAGGAATGAGTCAGAATACACAGGGTAGATGAGTGGAAGCACCCACGGGAATGAGTCAGAATACATGGGTGGATACTTGAGAGCACCCACGGGAATGAGTCAGAATACATGGGTGGATGAGTGGAAGCATCCACGGGAATAAGTCAGAATACACAGGGTGGATGAGTGGAAGCACCCACAGGAATGAGTCAGAATACATGGGTGGATGAGTGGAAGCACTCACGGGAATGAGTCAGAATACATGGGTGGATGAGTGGAAGCGCCCATGGGAATGAGTCAGAATACATGGGTGGATGAGTGGAAGCACCCACATGAATGAGTCAGAATACATGGGTGGATGAGTGGAAGCACCCACGGGAATGAGTCAGAATACATGGGTGGATGAGTGGAAGCACTCACGGGAATGAGTCAGAATACATGGGTGGATGAGTGGAAGCACCCACGGGAATGAGTCAGAATACATGGGTGGATGAGTGGAAGCACCCACATGAATGAGTCAGAATACATGGGTGGATGAGTGGAAGCACTCACGGGAATGAGTCAGAATACATGGGTGGATGAGTGGAAGCACCCACATGAATGAGTCAGAATAAACGGGGTGGATGAGTGGAAGCACCCACATGAATGAGTCAGAATACACGGGGTGGATGAGTGGAAGCACCCACATGAATGAGTCAGAATACATGGGTGGATGAGTGGAAGCACCCAAGGGAATGAGTCAGAATACATGGGTGGATGAGTGGAAGCACCCACGGGAATGAGTCAGAATACACAGGGTAGATGAGTGGAAGCACCCACGGGAATGAGTCAGAATACATGGGTGGATACTTGGGAGCACCCACGGGAATGAGTCAGAATACATGGGTGGATGAGTGGAAGCATGCACGGGAATAAGTCAGAATACACAGGGTGGATGAGTGGAAGCACCCACAGGAATGAGTCAGAATACATGGCTGGATGGTTGGGAGCCTCACGGGAATGAGTCAGAATACATGGGTGGATGAGTGGAAGCACTCACGGGAATGAGTCAGAATACATAGCTGGATGAGTAGAAGCACCCACGGGAATGAGTCAGAATACATGGCTGGATGAGTAGAAGCACTCACGGGAATGAGTCAGAATACATGGGTGGATGAGTGGAAGCACTCACGGGAATGAGTCAGAATACATGGCTGGATGAGTAGAAGCACCCACGGGAATGAGTCAGAATACATGGGTGGATGAGTGGAAGCATCCACGGGAATAAGTCAGAATACACAGGGTGGATGAGTAGAAGCACCCACGGGAATGAGTCAGAATACATGGGTGGATGAGTGGAAGCACTCACGGGAATGAGTCAGAATACATGGCTGGATGAGTAGAAGCACTCACGGGAATGAGTCAGAATACATGGCTGGATGAGTAGAAGCACCCACGGGAATGAGTCAGAATACATGGGTGGATGAGTGGAAGCGCCCACGGGAATGAGTCAGAATAGATGAGTGGATGAGTGGAAGCACCCAAGGGAATGAGTCAGAATACATGGGTGGATGAGTGGAAGCACCCACGGGAATGAGTCAGAATACACAGGGTAGATGAGTGGAAGCACCCACGGGAATGAGTCAGAATACATGGGTGGATACTTGAGAGCACCCACGGGAATGAGTCAGAATACATGGGTGGATGAGTGGAAGCATCCACGGGAATAAGTCAGAATACACAGGGTGGATGAGTGGAAGCACCCACAGGAATGAGTCAGAATACATGGGTGGATGAGTGGAAGCACTCACGGGAATGAGTCAGAATACATGGGTGGATGAGTGGAAGCGCCCATGGGAATGAGTCAGAATACATGGGTGGATGAGTGGAAGCACCCACATGAATGAGTCAGAATACATGGGTGGATGAGTGGAAGCACCCACGGGAATGAGTCAGAATACATGGGTGGATGAGTGGAAGCACTCACGGGAATGAGTCAGAATACATGGGTGGATGAGTGGAAGCACCCACGGGAATGAGTCAGAATACATGGGTGGATGAGTGGAAGCACCCACATGAATGAGTCAGAATACATGGGTGGATGAGTGGAAGCACTCACGGGAATGAGTCAGAATACATGGGTGGATGAGTGGAAGCACCCACATGAATGAGTCAGAATAAACGGGGTGGATGAGTGGAAGCACCCACATGAATGAGTCAGAATACACGGGGTGGATGAGTGGAAGCACCCACATGAATGAGTCAGAATACATGGGTGGATGAGTGGAAGCACCCAAGGGAATGAGTCAGAATACATGGGTGGATGAGTGGAAGCACCCACGGGAATGAGTCAGAATACACAGGGTAGATGAGTGGAAGCACCCACGGGAATGAGTCAGAATACATGGGTCGATACTTGGGAGCACCCACGGGAATGAGTCAGAATACATGGGTGGATGAGTGGAAGCATGCACGGGAATAAGTCAGAATACACAGGGTGGATGAGTGGAAGCACCCACAGGAATGAGTCAGAATACATGGCTGGATGGTTGGGAGCCTCACGGGAATGAGTCAGAATACATAGCTGGATGAGTAGAAGCACCCACGGGAATGAGTCAGAATACATGGCTGGATGAGTAGAAGCACTCACGGGAATGAGTCAGAATACATGGGTCGATACTTGGGAGCACCCACGGGAATGAGTCAGAATACATGGGTGGATGAGTGGAAGCATGCACGGGAATAAGTCAGAATACACAGGGTGGATGAGTGGAAGCACCCACAGGAATGAGTCAGAATACATGGCTGGATGGTTGGGAGCCTCACGGGAATGAGTCAGAATACATGGGTGGATGAGTGGAAGCACTCACGGGAATGAGTCAGAATACATAGCTGGATGAGTAGAAGCACCCACGGGAATGAGTCAGAATACATGGCTGGATGAGTAGAAGCACTCACGGGAATGAGTCAGAATACATGGGTGGATGAGTGGAAGCACTCACGGGAATGAGTCAGAATACATGGCTGGATGAGTAGAAGCACCCACGGGAATGAGTCAGAATACATGGGTGGATGAGTGGAAGCATCCACGGGAATAAGTCAGAATACACAGGGTGGATGAGTAGAAGCACCCACGGGAATGAGTCAGAATACATGGGTGGATGAGTGGAAGCACTCACGGGAATGAGTCAGAATACATGGCTGGATGAGTAGAAGCACTCACGGGAATGAGTCAGAATACATGGCTGGATGAGTAGAAGCACCCACGGGAATGAGTCAGAATACATGGGTGGATGAGTGGAAGCGCCCACGGGAATGAGTCAGAATAGATGAGTGGATGAGTGGAAGCACCCACGGGAATGAGTCAGAATACATGGGTGGATGAGTGGAAGCACCCACGGGAATGAGTCAGAATACATGGGTGGATGAGTGGAAGCACTCACGGGAATGAGTCAGAATACATGGCTGGATGAGTAGAAGCACTCACGGGAATGAGTCAGAATACATGGCTGGATGAGTAGAAGCACCCACGGAAATGAGTCAGAATACATGGGTGGATGAGTGGAAGCGCCCACGGGAATGAGTCAGAATAGATGGGTGGATGAGTGGAAGCACCCACTGGAATGAGTCAGAATACATGGGTGGATACTTGGGAGCACCCACGGGAATGAGTCAGAATACACGGGGTGGATACTTGGGAGCACCCACGGGAATGAGTCAGAATACACGGGGTGGATGAGTGGAAGCACCCACGGGAATGAGTCAGAATACACGAGGTGGATGAGTGGAAGCACCCACGGGAATGAGTCAGAATACATAAGTGGATGAGTGGAAGCACCCACGGGAATGAGTCAGAATACATGGCTGGATGGTTGGGAGCACCCATGCTACACCCATGTAATGCCTTCCACGCACCGTGTTTCACAAAGCAGCAACTTGCGTGGCGCTGCCTCACACCAGATTTACAAAGCCAGGCAGGACCGTGCATCTGCTGTCATGGTAAATATAATTCTAGGTTTGGCGTCACCTTCATTGCCTTGCCGTGGTACAAGGGCGACGCAAATCCTTGATAAATCTGTGCACAAATAACATGTAGAAGAAACTGAAGGAGTGTTTTTGTGTTCTTATGTCTGGAAGTACTTTTTCAAAAGGCTCCCTTGAGTCATGTAGCTGACGAGCTAGTGAAGATGCACCTGTGCGCCTGTGAGAGGTACTGAGACCTGTAAGAATTGTGGCAGCCTGCTCAGAAAACCCCAGAAGAAAATCGTTTTTGATCTCTACTGATGAAGGATAAAATCCAGAAACACCTGAGTCTAGAGATGACAGCACTAATCTGCACCAACTTTGGTGGAACACTCCAGCAAAATACCAAGTAAGCGAGCACTGCAAACTGCATTTACCATAATGCTGAGGGGTGAACTGTGCTGGGAGGTCAGCAGCGTGCTCCCGCCCCTTCCTACTTTGAAATAAGGCCATACCTACACAATCTCCCTACAATGAACTAAAGGGACAAAGCTCTCAACTGGCCCATGTTCTGAGGGATTATTTCAGACAATGGGGCAAATCTACAAGGAAATGGCACGGCACTTCGACGAATTGTGCAGCACTGCATCATTTCATAAACGCAGGGATGCGCCATATTTACAACAATACAGCGCACCCCTGTGTTTTCCCTAGAGCAGGCACTAAAAAAAGCTGCCTAACACCAACACAGACACCCTTGTACCATAGTGCAAGGGTGCCTGGTTTGCAGGGAAAGATTGTTTATGTGCAAGAAGTTGTCCTTCCTGCACATGAACAATCAATAATGGTGATTTGCTTTTTCTATGTGTGCTGCATTCTGCAGCACACATTGAAGTAGCCAATCGCCATTATTTTATGATTGTTTTTGTGCGGGCGGTATTGGGTACCATGGCCCTTACGTACTTCTGTGATACCAACATGTTTCTGCCTCAGATAGCCTAACTTGTTCTTGGGCATTCGACAGGGCTTACCTTAGGATCCCTATATTAATCCATGTGGCAATATAGAGAAAGGAACTACCTCTTCCTGTGAGATCAAAGGCAATTTCCTAACCCAGAGAGGCCCTGTGGCTCATGGTCTGTTCAGGGGTGGGCAACTCCGATGTCACACATTCATCAAGGAGATTCACCCTCCATATTCCTACCCTGCCTCCGAGTACAGCAGGCTACCTTTACTTTATAATTCCACATAGATTGATATAGGGATCCTAAGATAAGACCTGACGAATGCCCCAGACCAAGATATGCTATTTGAGAGTAGAAACATGTTGGCAACACAGAGGTAAGTAAGGGACATGGTACCCAAAAACATCCTCTGAATATTCTTCTGAAGTACTTTTTATATGATAGGTTATGTTCTTTATACTTATAGAGCGCCCGATTACCCTTGGGTGTCCTGGCGCTAAGTACTGGTTACCTGAGGAAACTAAGACCTAATGGTGAGAAAAGAGCCATGCCCTCAGGCCCTTATGAAAGGTTAAGAGATCTGGGGCATTTCTAAGTTGAAACGGAAGTTAGCTAGGATACCACGTAATAAAGGATTTCTTGTGGTTTACCAAAGGTGTTTTTAGCAAAGATAACTGGATCCCAGATAATTATCCAGATTTAGTAATTTCTAAGAACTCTCTCAAGATAGTCCCACTTGAGGTTGGGTCCACCCTCGTAGTACCATCTTTCAAGGGTGGGATGAGGCGGCCTATAATGAAGCATGTCACATTACGTGAGAAAGCCCACCTCATCCAATTCTTGGAATTGCCGAGATTTAGAGTAGGTAAGTAGGACAGGTAGACAAAATCTCTGGTGAGGCACAAATAAACACAGGTGCGCCTAGTTATTAGGGTTGAGGTAATTGAGAAAACTAAAACAATATTTGGCTTAAAAAATCGTGGGTCTCCCACCTGAATTGGGTCTGCTGGCATGTATGTTTAACCGTCAGCACTGACCATAGAAATGCTAAAAATCACAGCATTGCTAGTAATTTTATGAAAATACTAGCAGCCCGTCCCGACGTTGTCCGGGTATGAATTGCTGCCGGCCAGTAGTATATTGTTTTGTAGGATTTCATTTTGATTGCATTTCTTATCTGTGACAGGCCTGTGAAACGCTCCGATTCACAGTGTACTGCTGATGCACTTAAGAGTGCACGTTCAGTAGTGTGTGAACTCGAGTTTCCCTACCTTATTTTCATTGCAATATTATATAGCGCGAACTCGACAACATGGCATGAGCACAATTTACATTACAGAAGAACACATTCATTTGTGGTAGGCACGGGGAGACAAAGCGATTTGTCTGGAATCACAGGATGTTGAGCTGATGCCGAGATTCGAACGTAGCTCCCCATCTCTAAAGTTCGTAATTCTAGAACTTGTGGTGGGAGGTGTGTCTAAAAGTGTATGTCGGTGCTGGGCATCAATGAGAGAGACCTGTGCATTTTTCCAATCGGTGGTGAAAAAATATGAGTATGTTGCTGGAGATGTGAGCCGCCGTGCCACCAATGTACTTACGGGGGAGGGTAAACACCCATTATTCTGCAACTTTCTTTCTGCATTCCATCACTCCGCATACTTTCATTACGAAAGTACCATGACTCCGCAATGCCATTATAACACGTGGCATTACATTTTATATGCTTTTACCACGCATACATTTACAACGAAATTCGTTGTAAATGCATGAATGATAAAAGCATGTTTTTTTAAAAATGTTTGGTTAAGGCAAGTATGGGTATAGGGGTATATGTTTTGGGGTACAGAGGTATATGTTTTGGGGTCTTTGGGCATTTTAAGGGTTCAGATATAGTTTTGGGTTCTGGGGTACAGGGGTATTTTTAGGGTTCAGGGCTAGGTTTGGGTTTTGGGGTATAGGGGTATTTTTAGGGTTCAGGGGTAGGTTTGGGTTTTGGGGTACAGGGGTATTTTAAGGGTTCAGGGCTAGGTTTGGGTTTTGGGGTACAGGGGTATTTTTAGGGTTCAGGGCTAGGTTTGGGTTTTGGGATACAGGGGTATTTTAGGGTTCTGGGCTAGGTTTGGTTTTTGGGGTACAGGGGTATTTTTAGGGTTCAGGGGTAGGTTTGGGTTTTGGGGTACAGGGGTATTTTAAGGGTTATGGGCTAGGTTTGGGTTTTGGGGTACAGTGGTATTTTAGGTTTCAGGGGTAGGTTTGGGTTTTGGGGTACAGGGGTATTTTTAGGGTTCAGGGGTAGGTTTGGGTTTTGAGGTACAGGGGTATTTATAGGGTTTAGGGATAGGTTTGGGTTTTGGGGTACAGGGTATATTTATAGGGTTAAGATGGGTTAGTGTTTAAGGGTGTTTGGGTATTTTATAGAGTAAGGGTGGGTTATGATTATGGGGTGCAGGGGTATTTAAAGTAGGGGTGGGCGGAATTGGCGCGAACTTGGTACAATAAATCCGCAATATTTCGTTCTGTCTGATTTCCAATTATTAAAACAGAAACCTCATATATTCAAGGTAAAATAACAAGTATTTCTACATGCTAAAATACATATAGTCATTTCACAAAAGTGAAATTAGCTTCCAGCAAGCAGTGAGAGAGGTGATGATTTTGAGATCAAGCCCCTGCAAAGCATTATGGGACGAGATTAGCAGTGGGAAGTGAATATTATAGTATCCAAATAATTCTACAAAGAGCTGCAGTTCACCTCGTCGTCCCTAGTTTTCCCTGATGAGGCAAATGCAATAGCATTTAAAATATTACACATCAAGCTGCAGTTCACCTCATCTTCCCTAGATGTCCCTGATGAGGCAAATGCAATAGCATTTAAAATATTATACATCAAGCTGCAGTTCACCACGTCGTCCCAAGATGTCTCCGATGAGTAAAATTCAAAAACATTGAAAATATTACACATCAAGCTGCAGTTCACCTCGTCGTCCCAAGATGTCCCTGATGAGTAAAATTCAAAAACATTGAAACCCTTTCATGAATGCAAAAAATTATGCTAATCTTATCCCATAATGCTTTGCAGGGCCTTTTAGTTGTATTTTTGCCCATAACTGTGCTTGGGGTGGTTCTAAGAGAATGGGACCTCCACTGAATTACTATTGAAAGGGAGCAGGAATATATAGAACCTGGGAAGAAAAAACAACACACGTGACGGAATGCCCCCAGCGATTGTCACGCCCCCAGCACACACCCACAGCACAATGCAGACACACCCACAAGGGACTACTTTGCTGGCACGGTTCTTTTACCTTTTAAATGTATACGGTGGGCGTCTGCATAGCCTATGTCCTTCTGCTGCAACTGCCCTTTCCAACGCTGTATTGGGTGTGTGGATCGGCGCTGTAGTTCCCGAGTTTACCTTGCCAAAAGGTGTCTGCTCTCTCTTTATAATAGTACTAGCAGCCCGTACCGACGTTGTCCGGGTATGAATTGCTGTCGGCCAGTAGTATATTGTTTCGTAGGATTTCGTTTTGACAGCATTTCTTATCTGTGACAGGCCTGTGAAATGCTCCGATTCACAGTGCACTGCTGATGCACTTAAGAGTGCGCGTTCAGTAGTGTGTGAACTCGAGTTTCCCTACTTTATTTTCCTTACAATATTATATAGCGCAAACTCGACAACATGGCATGAGCACAATTTACACTACAGAAGAACACATTCATTTGTGGTAGGCATGGGGAGACAAAGCGATTTGTCTGGAATCACAGGATGTTGAGCTGATGCCGAGATTCTAACGTAGCTCCCCATCTCTAAAGTTCGTAATTCTAGAACTTGTGGTGGGAGGTGTGTCTAAAAGTGTATGTCGGTGCTGGGCACCAATGAGAGAGACCTGTGCATTTTTCCAATCGGTGGTGAAAAAATATGAGTCTGATGCTGGAGATGTGGGCCGCCGTGCCACCAATGTACTTACGGGGGAGAGTAAACACCCATTATTCCGCAACTTTCTTTCCGCATACCATAACTCTGCATACTTTCGTTACGAAAGTACCATGACTCCGCAATGCCATTATAACGCGTGGCATTACATTTTATATGCTTTTACCACGCATACATTTACAACGATATTCGTTGTAAATGCATGAATGATAAAAGCATGTGTTTTTTTTAAATGTTTGGATAAGGCAAGTATGGGTATAGGGGTATATGTTTTGGGGTACTGAGGTATATGTTTTGGGGTGTTTGGGTATTTTAAGGGTTCAGATATAGTTTTGGGTTCTGGGGTACAGGGGTATTTTTAGGGTTCAAGGCTAGGTTTGGGTTTTGGGGTATAGGGGTATTTTTTTGGGTTCAGGGGTAGGTTTGGGTTTTGGGGTACAGGGGTATTTTAAGGGTTCAGGTCTAGGTTTGGGTTTTGGGGTACAGGGGTATTTTTAGGGTTCAGTTCTAGGTTTGGGTTTTGGGATACAGGGGTATTTTAGGGTTCTGGGCTAGGTTTGGGTTTTGGGGTACAGTGGTATTTTAGGGTTCAGGGGTAGGTTTGTGTTTTGGGGCACAGGGGTTTTTTTAGGGTTCAGGGGTAGGTTTGGGTTTTGAGGTACAGGGGTATTTATAGGGTTTAGGGATAGGTTTGGGTTTTGGGGTACAGGGTATATTTATAGGGTTAAGATGGGTTAGTGTTTGAGGGTGTTGGGGTATTTCATAGAGTATGGGTGGGTTATGATTATGGGGTGCAGGGGTATTTAAAGTAGGGGTGGGCGGAATTGGTGCGAACTTGGTACAATAAATCCGCAATATTTCGTTCCGTCAGATTTCCAATTATTAAAACAGAAACCTCATATATTCAAGGTAAAATAACAAGTATTTCTACATGCTAAAATGCATATAGTCATTTCACAAAAGTGAAATTAGCTTCCAGCAAGCAGTGGGAGAGGTGATGATTTTGAGATCAAGCCCCTGCAAAGCATTATGGGACAAGATTAGCAGTGGGAAGTGAATATTATAGTATCCAAATAATTCTACAAAGAGCTGCAGTTCACCTCGTGGTCCCTAGATGTCCCTGATGAGGCAAATGCAATAGCATTTAAAATATTACACATCAAGCTGCAGTTCACCTCATCGTCCCTAGACGTCCCTGATGAGGCAAATGCAATAGCATTTAAAATATTATACATCAAGCTGCAGTTCACCTCGTCGTCCCAAGATGTCCCTGATGAGTAAAATTCCAAAACATTGAAACCCTTTCATGAATGCTAAAAATTATGCTAAGCTTATCCCATAATGCTTTGCAGGGCCTTTTAGTTGAATTTTTGCCCATAACTGTGCTTGGGGTGGTTCTAAGAGAATGGGACCTCCACTGAATTACTATTTAAAGGGAACAGGAATGTATAGAACCTGGGAAGAAAAAACAACACTCGTGACGGAATGCTCCCAGCGATTGTCACACCCCAGCACACACCCACAGCACAATGCAGACACGCCCACAAGGGACTACTTTGCTGGCACGGTTCTTTTACATTTTAAATGTATATGGTGGGCGTCTGCATAGCCTATGTCCTTCTGCTGCAACTGCCCTTTCCAACGCTGTATTGGGTGTTGTGATTGGTGCTGTGGTTCCCGAGTTTACCTGGCCAAAAGGTGCAAGTTCTCTCTTCATAATAGTACTAGCAGCCCGTCCCGACGTTGTCAGGGTATGAATTGCTGACGGCCAGTAGTATATTGTTTTGTAGGACTTCGTTTTGATAGCATTTCTTATCTGTGACAGGCCTGTGAAACGCTCCGATTCACAGTGCACTGCTGATGCACTTAAGAGTGCGCGTTCAGTAGTGTGTGAACTCGAGTTTCCTTACTTTATTTTTCCTTGCAATATTATATAGCGCAAACTCGACAATGTGGCATGAGCACAATTTACATTACAGAAGAACACATTAATTTGTGGTAGGCACGGGGAGACAAAGCAATTTGCCTGGAATCACAGGATGTTGACCTAATGCCGAGATTCAAACGTAGCTCCCCAGCTCTAAAGTTCGCAATTTTAGAACTTGTGGCGGGAGGTGTGTCTAAAAGTGTATGTCGGTGCTGGCCATCAATGAGAGAGACCTGTGCATTTTTCAAATCGGTGTTGAAAAAATATGAGTATGTTGCTGGAGATGTTGGCCCCCGTGCCACCAATGCACTTACCGGGGGAGGGTAAACACCCATTATTCTGCAACTTTCTTTCCGCAGACCATCACTCCGCATACTTTCATTATGAAAGTACCATGACTCCGCAAGGCCATTATAACGCATGGCATTACATGTTATATGCTTTTACCACGCATACATTTACAATGAAATTCGTTGTAAATGCATGAATGGTAAAAGCATGTTTTTTTTAAATGTTCGGATAAGGTGAGTATAGGTATAGGGGTATATGTTTTGGGGTACTGAGGTATATGTTTTGGGGTGTTTGGGTATTTTAAGGGTTCAGATATAGTTTTGGGTTATGGGGTACAGGGGTAGTTTTAGCGTTTAGGGATAGGTATGGGTTTTGGGGTACAGGCGTATTTTTAGGGTTCAGGGCTAGGTTTGGGTTTTGGGGTATAGGGGTATTATTAAGGTTCAGGGGTAGTTTTGGGCTTTAGGGTACAGGGGTATTTTAAGGGTTCAGGGCTAGGTTTGAGTTTTGGGGTACAGGGGTATTTTTAGGATTTAGGTATAGGTTTGGGTTTTGGGGTACAGGGTATATTTATAGGGTTAGGATGGGTTAGTGTTTAAGGGTGTTGTGGTATTTAAAGGAGTAAGGGTGGGTTTTGATTATGGGGTGCAGAGGTATTTAAAGGGAGCAGGGTGAACACCCGGAGCTGGAATGTGCAGAACCTGGGAATAAAAAACAATGAAATATTTGACACGACGCGCGCCCCGCAACCGCCCACACCCCCAGCACGGGATATGAGACATGGCATGAAGTGCAGATTGTATAAACAACATATGATGGACAGAATGCAGAACAATCTCATACGTTCACCCCAATACAGAGATCTGGGCCAAAATCCATCATTTTGTTTGCACTCCACATCTCCTCAGCCATGACCCTGTGCCTAAGAGAAACATTTCAGGCCCTTTGAACTACTAAGCCATGTCTTTCGGGGAATCTGACTCACACATGCTAGAACCAATTTCTGGCTATCAGCCGTTTTCAATCACGATAGCTTGACTCTAGTGGCCTGGAGAGCATGGCACTCACGTCTGAGCATACCCATCCCACTCGGGGTGACAAATGCAAAAACAACAGTTGATGGACAGAATGCAGAACAATGTCATACATTCACCCCAGTACAGAGATCTGGCCCTAAATCCATCATTGTTTTGCACTCCACACCACCCCAGTTCAGACATGGCCATATGCAAATTAGCCTTGACCCTGTGCCTCATGGGAACAGACCAGCCCAAAGGGTGGAACATACCACATGCCCCCAGCATTTGTCACGCCCCCACAGCACAACGCAGACACGCCCACAAGGGACTACTTTGCTGTCACGGTTCTTTAACTTTTTAAATGTATATGGTGGGCGTCTGCATAGCCTATGTCCTTCTGCTGCAACTGCCCTTTCCAACGCTGTATTGGGTGTTGTGATTGGTGCTGTGGTTCCTGAGCTTACCCGCCTCAAAGGTTTGGTCTCTCTCTTTATTATATTAGTATGGACTAGCAGCCCCTCCCGACGTTGTCCGGGTATGAATTGCTGCCGGCCAGTAGTATATTGTTTCGTAGGATTTCATTTTGATAGCATTTCTTATCTGTGACAGGCCTTTGAAACGCTCCGATTCACAGTGCACTGCTGATGCACTTAAGAGTGCGCGTTCAGTAGCGGGTGAACTCGAGTTTCCCTACTTTATTTTCCTTGCAATATTATATAGCGCGAACTCGACAACATGGCATGAGCACAATTTACATCACAAAAGAACACATTGATTTGTGGTAGGCACGGGGAGACAAAGCGATTTGCCTGGAATCACAGGATGTTGAGCTGATGCCGAGATTCTAACGTAGCTCCCCATCTCTAAAGTTCGCAATTCTAGAACTTGTGGTGGGAGGTGTGTCTAAAAGTGTATGTCGGTGCTGGGCATCAATGAGAGAGACCTGTGCATTTTTCCAATTGGTGGTGAAAAAATATGAGTATGTTGCTGGAAATGTGGGCCACCGTGCCACCAATGTACTTACGGGGGAGGGTAAACACCCATTATTCCGCAAATTTCTTTCCGCATACCATCACTCTGCATACTTTCATTACGAAAGTACCAGTACCATGACTCCGCAATGCCATTATAACGCATGGCATTACATTTTATATGCTTCTACCACGCATACATTTACAACAAAATTCGTTGTAAATACATGAATGGTAAAAGCATGTTTTTTAAAAATGTTTGGATAAGGCAAGTATGGGTATAGGGGTATATGTTTTGGGGTACTGAGGTATATGTTTTGGGGTGTTTGGGTATTTTAAGGGTTCAGATATAGTTTTGGGTTATGGGGTATAGGGGTATTTTTAGGGTTCAGGGCTAGGTTTGGGTTTTGGGGTATAGGGGTATTTTTAGGGTTCAAGGGTAGGTTTGGGTTTTGGGGTACAGGGGTATTTTAAGGTTTCAGGGCTAGGTTTGGGTTTTGGGGTACAGGGGTATTTTTAGGGTTCAGGGCTAGGTTTGGATTTTGGGATACAGGGGTATTTTAGGGTTCTCAGCTAGGTTTGGGTTTTGGGGTACAGGGGTATTTTTAGTGTTCCGGGGTAGGTTTGGGTTTTGGGGTACAGGGGTATTTTAAGGGTTATTGGCTAGGTTTGGATTTTGGGGTACAGGGGTATTTTAGGGTTCAGGGGTAGGTTTGGGTTTTGGGGTCCAGGGGTATTTTTAGAGTTCAGGGGTATGTTTGGGTTTTGAGGTACAGGGGTATTTATAGGGTTCAGGGCTAGGTTTTGGTTTTGGGGTACAGGGTATATTTATAGGGTTAAGATGGGTTAATGTTTAAGGGTGTTGGGGTATTTTATAGAGTAAGGGTGGGTTATGATTATGGGGTGCAGGGGTATTAAAAGTAGGGGTGGGCGGAATTGGCGCGAATTTGGTACAATAAATCCGCAATATTTCGTTCCGTCAGATTTCCAATTAATTAAACAGAAACCTCATATATTCAAGGTAAAATAACAAGTATTTGTACATGCTAAAATGCATATAGTCATTTCACAAACGTGAAATTAGCTTCCAGCAAGCAGTGAGAGAGGTGATGATTTTGAGATCAAGCCCCTGCAAACCATTATGGGACGAGATTAGCAGTGGGAAGTGAATATTATAGTATCCAAATAATTCTGCAAAGAGCTGTAGTTCACCTCGTTCTCCCCAGTTGTCCCCAAGAGGCAAATGCAATAGCATTTAAAATATTACACATCAAGCTGCAGTTCACCTCGTCATCCCTAGATGTCCCTGATGATGCAAATGCAATAGCATTTAAAATATTATATCAAGCTGCAGTTCACCTCGCCGTCCCTAGATGTCCCTGATAAGGCAAATGCAATCGCATTTAAAATATTATACATCAAGCTGCAGTTCACCTCGTCGTCCCAAGATGTCCTTGATGAGTAAAATTCAAAAACATTGAAACCCTTTCATGAATGCTAAAAATTATGCTAAGCTTATCCCATAATGCTTTGCAGGGCCTTTTAGTTGTATTTTTGCCCATAACTGTGCTTGGGGTGGTTCTAAGAGAATGGGACCACCACTGAATTACTATTTAAAGGGAGCAGGAATGTATAGAACCTGGGAAGAAAAAACAACACTCGTAACGGAATGCCTCCAGCGATTGTCACGCCCCCAGTACACACCCACAGCACAATGCAGACACGCCCACAAGGGACTACTTTGCTGGCACAGTTCTTTTATATTTTAAATGTATATGGTGGGCGTCTGCATAGCCTATGTCCTTCTGCGGCAACTGCCCTTTCCAACGCTGTATTGGGTGTTGTGATTGGTGCTGTGGTTCCCGAGTTTACCTGGCCAAAAGGTGCAAGTTCTCTCTTTATAATAGTAGTATAGAGTATAGATAAAGACCCTTCGTAGTCACAGTGCAAAATATAGTATACATTTACTAACTAATTTAGTGGCTGTTACCTCACACCTAAAACGCATGCATCATACCCGCACAGCCTTTAGTAGTAGTACGGGCAAAGACTGTTTCAAAGTCCCCTCATGACATGAGCCCAGATGACTGCTACAAACATGACATTTTACGCTCGGTCCTTTGAAGTCCACTGCTAGCTGCCATATAACCGTATACTTTCTTTTGTACAGTGTTTTTCTTGCACCTCAAACAGACGATGGGGGCCAATATTTATATAAGCTTTGCTCTCTTCCATAATGCAGCCGCAGAACTTTAACCATTTCCACGCGGGGCTAATTCCCCCATGGTGCGGGGGTGAGGAGTGCGCGGCGCCGCGGTGCTCGTGACGAGCTCAGTTCGTCATGCTGCACAGTGGAGCTGTGCTCATGACGAGCTGAGCTCGTCACGACTCTGCCCACTCCCGTAGAATGCCCGCACAGGAGGGGAATTAGCCCCCCGTGGGCGTTCCTTGCCTGTTATGACAAGCTCAGCTCGTCATTGTGAGAAGTTGGCCCGATATGCAGTGTTCACTATTCTAGTGACCACTATGTATCGTTCCAAACGACCCTTATGGTGATTGGTTGTAAGTCAACCTTAGACCAGCTATCCTAGTAGCGTGGATACGAGCAGTCTTCGGGCTAAACTCTAGAGGGCGTGTTAAGCCAGCTGTAATACCATCACATACCCCTTGAACACCAAGTGAAAGGACACCACACAAGTGTTATGAAAATAAAAGGTATATTTATTATGAATCATAACAGCCCAGGACTCTTTATGAGGACAGGGTACTAAGCACAGAACAAAACTCTTAGGATAATACTTCAAGTGCACAATTAAAACAAGTACCCGAGGGCACAGAAAGTTCTAATGGTCTCGGGCGGACCCGATAAGGCAAGTCGCAAGCGAGGGACTCGGGACCCTAGAGTAAGGAGGCTAGCACCGAAGTGCCGAAGTTACCTAGCCACGAGGGCTGCGGCTGCACCAGTCTTACAGGCGTCGGGGGTCTTCGCTGATGAGCCAGGAGCTGGAAGAAAAGGAGTTGCTGGCCGGCGAGCTGTGATGAATAGTTCGTAGAGATCCAAGCCTGGATCAGTGATCGTTGATACCTGAAAGCAGAGGGGACCAAGTTCGTACTACTAGCCAGTAGTCAGAGGGTACCAGGAAGGCACCGGAAGGCCGTCACCTCGACTAGGTGAGTGGGCGACGCTAGGCTTTGCAGTCTCACGGACCCGGAGGCGTTGTCGGCGACCAGGATGGAGGTGCGAGCTGTCCCACGAAGGTTGATGCTGTCGGCGTCGCTGGGCCCAGGATTGGGGCAACAAGCCTTGGCAGATTTCAGGGCCACGTGGTGGGCCTAAAATGGCGTCTTGAGTGGACCAGGAGGGTCCGGGGTGCTTCTCTCAAAGATGGAAGCAAAGGCCAGTCTGGAGCAACCAGACCAGCAGCGTTGGTTGTCGGATGTCGTCAAAGAAGGGCACAAGCCAGCGGCTAGTGACCAGACAACGTGCTGAGCAGCGAGCAGAAGGGCCCCACGCAGATCGTGGAGATGCTGGGAGACTGCACTTCGGTGCTGGAGCTGCTCAGGGTCGGGGCTTCTCGGACCCCAGAGCACTCACCAGAGAATTGCTTCGATGGTCGTGCTGATTAAGAAAGCGTGCAGGTTTTGATGATGGCCGGTCCCTCGAGGTCTCGTCGCACCCACAGATCACAGCTGAGCTGATGACGTGGGTAGAGGTCAGAGGTGCCAGGGAAGCCAGTTCTCGTCGAGCTGGGCCGTTGGATTCCTGAGGAAGGACTTGCAGCAAACCGCAGAGTTCTTAGATGGTGCCTGCGGATGCAGGGTGACTACTCCTTAGTCACAAGGGAGAAATCTTGAGAAGAGTCTCGAAGTCCTTTCGTAGAAAATATTCTTGATTCAAAGATGATCTGATTTGGAAGGGTCCCCGCTCTGGCCTTTATCCTAAAGAAAGGGGTGGGTACATGACTAGGTCCTGCCCTAAGGGTGGGACCAGGAAGGGGGGTAGTTACACCCCTCTCCCCTGCCGGACTTTCCCCAGGTCAGGGGCTGGGCGCCCCTGGAACTGGTTCTGACCGGCAGATGCGTAGTGAGCACCGGGGTGCCACTCCGCAGTCACCTTCTCCCAAAGCCCTACCTACCCAGAATACACAAACCCTGTCTGGGACGGTGCGAACACCGTCCTTGACAGGAAACCCTTTGTCCAAGCTCTCCTCGCTGGAAGGACTCCCAGCAGCAGGAGGTCAGACTCGTGTCTGTGGTGGCAGCGTCCATTTTGTGGAGCTGAGGCTTTAGTTAACTTTAACCGGGGTTCATAGTTACGTACATGTCGTGTCCCTCTAGAAGGGTGGAAGGCTAACCTCGTCGCCAGAATTGGTGAGGGGGTAGCATCCCGATTCGTATGACACCTTACTCGACATGTCTTGATAACGCTATACCGAAGTTACCGATATGATACGCGTTATCATGGAACAGCCATCGGGTCTTGGTTCCGCAAGCTGCAACCGGGCTCGGCTCGTGCCAGAGCCCAATTCACACGGGTCCATGCACTCTGCCTTCAGGATTGTCAAGGCCTGCCATAGGAGTGACTGATAGGAACCCGGGTGTCCATTGTGAGGTTATATATAGGGATACTATACCTAAAGCAACGAGCGTGTACGCTACGTTGCCCCAGCTGTCGTGCAGCCAGTTGTGTCAGATTTAGATGGCCAGCCAGGGGTGGCATAATACATGCTTCAGCCCCTGGTAGGCCCTGGGTACCCCGATGCCCTGAGTTACAGGGTCTGACAAGGTGGCCCAGTTCCAATTGGGTAATTGCACCTAGGGTACACGTTGTAATTTAGTGAGAGAACAGCTAGGCTGTGGGTCTGATTGGCAGGCCCACAGCCAGAGAAAGTCGTAAACCAGTGAAACAAAAGCAAAAAGTCCGGGTGATCATAGGATTGCAGACCCTACTCTCCTACATGACCCCCCCCAAACGTTGGGACAATAAGCTAACCTTGACCAGGTGAGTCTTCTTGTTTTAAGTGGAAATACCTGGAGAGCCCATCTGCATTGCCATGATCAGTGCCAGGTCTATGCTCCACTGTGAAGTCCATCCCCTGTAGGGAAATGGACCACCTAAGCAGTTTGGGGTTTTCACCCTTCATCTGATTTAGCCATAGGAGGGGCTTATGGTCGGTCTGAATCTTGAAATGAGTGCCAAACAAGTATGGCCTCAGTTTCTTCAGGGCCCACACCACAGCGAAGGCCTCCCTCTCTATAGCTGACCAATTTTTCTCTCTGGGGGTCAGCCGTCTGCTTATAAAAGCAATGGGCTGGTCATTACCATCAAAATTCAGTTGAGATAGAACAGCTCCCACACCCAACTCAGAAGCATCTGTTTGGACAATGAATGGTTTGGAGTAGTCTGGACTCTTGAGGATAGGTGCCGTGCACATGGCCTGTTTTAGGTCATCGAATGCTTTTTGACAGCTCGCTGTCCACTGAACCTTTTTTGGCATTTTCTTACTCGTCAGTTCATTGAGCGGAGTCACAATCGATCCGTAATTTCTGACGAACTTCCGGTAGTAACCAGTCAGGCCCAAGAAAGCTCGAACCTGAGTCTGGGTGGTTGGAGGAGCCCAGTCCCTGATTGACTGTATCTTGCTCTCCAGTGGCTGAACTTGGCCTCCACCGACGAGGTGGCCCAAGTATACAACCTGTATCTGCCCTATCTGGCACTTGGTAGCCTTGATAGTGAGACCTGCTGCTTGCAGAGCCTCTAACACTTTCCGCAGGTGGACCAGGTGATCCTCCCAGGTGGAGCTAAAGACAGCAATATCGTCAAGATACGCCGCACAGAAGTCATCCAGCCCAGTGAGAACGTGATTCACCAACCGTTGGAAGGTGGCAGGTGCATTTTTCAAACCGAAGGGCATCACCACGAACTGATAATGCCCGCCAGGGGTAGAAAATGCGGTCTTCGGCTTGGCGTCCTCAGCTAACCTGATTTGCCAATACCCAGCTGTCAGGTCAAACGTACTTAAGTAGTTGGCCGAAGCCAATCTATCGATAAGCTCGTCTGCCCTTGGTATTGGGTGGGCATCAGTCTTAGTGACTGCATTGAGACCCCTGTAGTCTACGCAGAACCTCATCTCTTTCTTACCGCCCGGGGTGTGAGGTTTCGGCACTAGAACTACGGGACTAGCCTAGGGGCTGTCCGAGGGTTCAATGACTCCCAGCTCCAACATTTTCTGCACTTCATTCTTGATGCAGTCTCTAACGTGATCGGGCTGCCGGTAGATTTTACTCTTCACTGGCAAGCTGTCACCAGTGTCGACCTCATGGGTGCACCAATTGGTCTGACTGGGTGTTAGAGAGAACATATGCCGGAAGGATTGAAGAACCTGTTTACAATCCTCCTGTTGATGTTCGGAGAGGCTGCCACAAAAGACAACACCATCTACCGATCCATCGTCAGGGTTCTGAGTGAGCAGGTCGGGGAGAGGGTCACTCTCCTCCTCCTGTCCCTCATCCATGGCCATGAGCAAACTCATGTCCTTCCTGTCGACATATGCCTTGAGCCTGTTGACATGGAGCTCCCGGTGGGGGCTCCGGGGAGTTCCCAGGTCTACCAGGTAGGTGACCTCTCCCTTTTTCTCCAGGATGGTGTAGGGCCCGGACCATTTGTCCTTGAGTGCTGCTGGGGCCACTGGCTCCAACACCCACACCTTCTGTCCGGGCTGATAAACAGTCAAGACAGCCTTTTGGTCATGCCAAGCTTTTTGGAGTTCTTGGCTGGCCTTAAGGTTTTCGGATGCCTTCTCCATGTACTCAGCCATCCGCGAGCGGAGGCCCAGCACATAGTCCACTATGCTGGTTGCAGGCTGTTTTGAGAGGTTTCTCCCATCCTTCCTTCACCAAACACAGGGGTCCTCTTATAGCATGCCCGTACAAAAGTTCAAAAGGGCTGTAGCCAACCCCCTTCTGTGGGACTTCTCTGTAAGCGAATAAAAGGCAGGGGATCAGGACGTCCCATCTACGCCGAAGCTTTTCAGGTAGTCCATGAATCATCCCTTTCAGGGTCCTGTTGAATCTCTCAACAAGCCCATTGCATTGTGGATGATAGGGTGTAGTGAATTTGTAATTGACACCACATTCCTTCCACATAGCAGTTAAGTAGCTCGACATAAAGTTTGCACCTCTGTCGGAGACGACCTCCTTAGGGAAGCCCACTCTGGAGAATACTCCAACTAGGGCTCTTGTCACAACAGGCGCTGTAGTGGTCCTAAGGGGAATAGCTTCAGGATACCTGGTGGCATGATCCACTACCACCAGTATAAACTTGTGCCCTGACGCTGCTGGTGGTTCCATGGGACCGACGATGTCAATCCCCACCCGTTCAAAGGGCACCCCCACCACAGGCATTGGTATAAGGGGGGCCTTTGTCGTGCCACCTGACTTACCACTGGCTTGGCAAGTGACACAGGAGCGGCAAAACTCCTTGGTATCTTCGTTCATGTGAGGCCAGTGAAAGTGTGAGACAAGCCTGTCCCACGTCTTCGTCTGGCCTAAGTGTCCTGCTAAGGGAATCTCGTGGGCCAAGGTAAGGAGGAAACCACGCTGAGACAAGGGGACGACCAGCCTCCTGGTCATGCCAGGCTTGGGGTCTCTTGCCTCAGTTTACAGGAGTCCATCTTCCCAGTATACCTTGTGGGTACCTGTGGCGTTCCCAGCAGCCTCAGCAGCAGCCTGCTGTCTGAGGGGTTCAAGAGAAGGGCAGTCTAACTGGTCCTTCCCCAGGTCCTCTCGTGTGGGTCCCCCTGAGCCCAGAAACTCAACTTGATCAAGTTCGAGTTCTTTAGGTTCAGTTTCCCGCAATTCTTGGAGGTCAGCCTCCTCTGAGTCCTGATCCTCGACCTGAGGCAAGGGGGAAGGCGAAGCCTTAACCCGACTGCTCCTCTTCTTGGGAGGTGTCTGGTCCGTTGTTCCAGGATCCAGCACCTGTTCAGTGGGGCATCGTCTGACCTGTGACCTGGTCACAGCAAACACGTGTGCTGGCAAGCCTAACATCTCCATGTGAGTCCGTTGCTCCACTTCTGACCATCGTGATGACTCCAAATCATTGCCCAACAAACAATCCACTGGGAGGTCTGAACTAACAACAACCTTTTTATGGCCATTTACCCCTCCCCAGGAGAAAGCAACAATCGCCATACTATGACTGGTAGTGACTTTGCTGGCATTGGTCACCAGGAATTCGGTACCTGGCATGATCTGTCCAGGGTCCACAAAGTTCGGCGTTACCATGGCGATGCTGGCACAAGTGTCCCTATAGGCCTGAGCCATTTTCCCATTTATTAAAGGCGTCTGTCGGTATTTGCCCAAAGTATTGGGACTGACATCAGGGGATATATCCACATCCCCTGTACAGACAAGGACAGCCTGAGTGAGTGTACCAGCTAAGCTGTCACACCCCTCAGAACCCAAGGTTAACCCAACTAGTCCCTTGGGAGGCGCACTACTACTGCTGGCTGTACTAGGGGGCACAGGTGCCTTAGGGACTGCAGTAGTAGGAGTCTGCCCTCCTTTCTTGGTGCACTCACTAAACCAGTGAGTTTTACTTTTACAGTATTGGCACCACCTTTTCGATTGACCTTCTTGATTCTTCTTTTTCTGGGAAGCCTGACCCCACCCCCCCTCTTTGGGTTGTTGGGAACCTGTCGAAGACTTCTGGTCAGTTTGTTCCCCTTTCGAATCCTTACCCTTCTGGTCTGCTTTCTTCTGACCACCCTGGTTCTGGCCCTGGTTTTGCTTAACCCTTGTTCTGACCCATCTGTCTGCCTTCTTTCCCAATTCTTGGGGAGAGGTCAGATCCGAGTCGACAAGGTGCTGATGCAACAACTGGTTCTGACAATTGTTTAAAATCTGTTCTCGCATGATCAAATTATACAATCCTTGGTAATCAGTAACCTTACTGCCCAGCAACCAGCCCTCGAAAGCCTTAGTGGCACAATCAACGAAATCAGACCAGTCCTGAGACTGAGTTTTCTGGGTATCCCTGAACAGCAACCTGTACTGCTCAGTGGTTAGGCCGAACCCATCAATCAGTGTGTTTTTCAGGACCTGGTAATTGTTAGCATCCTCGACCCTTGTGGTGAGGAGCTTATCTCTACCTTTACCTTCAAAGGAGAGCCACAAGATAGCTGCCCACTGACTCTGGGGGACGCACTGTACAGTGCAGGCCCGCTCCAAAGCAGTAATCCATTTGTGGATGTCGTCCCCTTGCTTAAAGGGGGGCACTATCTTATTCAGGTGCTTAGTGTCTAAACTCCTGTGTTCCCGTGGGGGAATGCTGCCACCAGTGGGAATTGTCCCACTCAACTCTTGCTCTCGAGCAAAGGCGAGTCTCTCTTTGGCTAGGGCAAGTTCTTCCCTTTCGATCCGCAGTTTGACTTCCCGCTCCTTTGCCTCATACACTCTTCTCTGAGGTGATGTCATCCCTCTTCGAGCAGAGCCTCGAGAGCCATTGGTTCGAACAGATCTGTTAGAGCCTCTCGACAGAGACCTAACTCGCCCGTTCCCAATGTTAAGCTGGCCCGAGAGAGGCCCCAGGAGTCTCCTGGTACCAATCTCGTGCCGGCTTAAGTTGTCCTGAGTTAGCTGACTAACTATGACTGGACCTTTGTCTGCCTCGTCCCCAGATGTCTCTGGTTCCTCGTCCTCCTCTTCGCCCTCGGCGGAGAGATGGATAAGGTCAGGGCCACCTCGGGTTCCCTCGAGGGGAGGCATCTCCATTTCGGGATGAGAAGGGTCGGTGTTACCCGCCTTCTTGGCATCATAAGTCTCCAAGAGACCAATCAGAAACGGAATGGTAGGGTTTGCACCCTGTCTTATCTTTCGAGACGTACAGATCTGTCGCATCTCATGAAAGCTAAGCGCAGCATATCTGGAGGTGACCTGTGGAAGGTCGACTGACACGAGGAGAGACTCAGAGTTTCCGCCTTTGTCTGACATGCTGCTTCTAGTGTGGTGTAAGTGATGCACCTACCTACACTATGGGTTTACCTACTGATCCCTTGCTAAGAGTTGTAGCCAAGGTGTGCTAAGCCTTGAGGAGCTACAACAGCTGGATCAGTAGAACTCAGAGTATTCTAAGCTAAGTTATATGTACCTGGAGTACTTATGCGATCTTTCACAAGATGTTCTTAGGATACGCGTGGTAAAACAACAGCAAGCTCAAATCCCACCGCTGCCACCAATGTGAGAAGTTGGCCCGATATGCAGTGTTCACTATTCTAGTGACCACTATGTATCGTTCCAAACGACCCTTATGGTGATTGGTTGTAAGTCAACCTTAGACCAGCTATCCTAGTAGCGTGGATACAAGCAGTCTTCGGGCTAAACTCTAGAGGGCGTGTTAAGCCAGCTGTAATACCATCACATACCCCTTGAACACCAAGTGAAAGGACACCACACAAGTGTTATGAAAATAAACAGTATATTTATTATGAATCATAACAGCCCTGGACTCTTTGGGCCCGATTCACAGAATGAACTTAAGACTCAATCCTAAACTTACTATTATTTTGGTATTCACAGAATGCACTTACTACTTTTGGCATTCACAGAATGAAATTACTACTTTTGGTATTCACAGAAGTTAGGATTTTGTCTTAAGTTTGTCTTAAGACAAACTTAAGACAGACTTAAGATAGACTTAAGACAAAATCATAACTTCTGTGAATACCAAAAGTAGTAAATTCATTCTGTGAATGCCAAAAGTAGTAAGTGCATTCTGTGAATACCAAAATAGTAGTGAGTTTAGGATTGAGTCTTAAGTTCATTCTGTGAATCGGGCCCTTTATGAGGACAGGGTTCTAAGCACAGAACAAAACTCTTGGGAAAATACTTCAAGTGCACAATTAAAACAAGTACCCGAGGGCACAGAAAGTTCCAATGGTCTCGGGCGGACCCGATAAGGCAAGTCGGAAGCGAGGGACTCGGGACCCTAGAGTAAGGAGGCTATGCAGGCACCGAAGTGCCGAAGTTACCTAGCCACGAGGGCTGCGGCTGCACCAGTCTTACAGGCGTCGGGGGTCTTCGCTGACGAGCCAGGAGCCGGAAGAAAAGGAGTTGCTGGCCGGCGACCAGTGATGAATAGTTCGTAGAGATCCAAGCCTGGATCAGTGATCGTTGATACCTGAAAGCAGAGGGGACCAAGTTCGTACTACTAGCCAGTAGTCAGAGGGTACCAGGAAGGCACCGGATGGCCGTCACCTCGACTAGGTGAGTGAGCGACGCTAGGCTCTGCAGTCTCACGGACCCGGAGGCGTTGTCGGCGACCAGGATGGAGGTGCGAGCTGTCCCACGAAGGTTGATGCTGTCAGCGTCGCTGGGCCCAGGATTGGGGCAACAAGCCTTGGCAGATTTCAGGGCCACGTGGTGGGCCTAAAATGGAGTCTTGAGTGGACCAGGAGGGTCCGGGGTGCTTCTCTCAAAGATGGAAGCAAAGGCCAGTCTGGAGCAACCAGACCAGCAGCATTGGTTGTCGGATGTCGTCAGGGCACAAGCCAGCGGCTAGTGACCAGACAACGTGCTGAGCAGCGAGCAGAAGGGCCCCACGCAGATCATGGAGATGCTGGGAGACTGCACTTCGGTGCTGGAGCTGCTCAGGGTCGGGGCTTCTCGGACCCCAGAGCACTCACCAGAGAATTGCTTCGATGGTCGTGCTGATTAAGAAAGCGTGCAGGTTTTGATGATGGCCGGTCCCTCGAGGTCTCGTCGCACCCACAGATCACAGCTGAGCTGATGACGTGGGTAGAGGTCAGAGGTGCCAGGGAAGCCGGTTCTCGTCGAGCTGGGCCGTCGGATTCCTGAGGAAGGACTTGCAGCAAACCGCAGAGTTCTTAGATGGTGCCTGCGGATGCAGGGTGACTACTCCTTAGTCACAAGGGAGAAATCTTGAGAAGAGTCTCGAAGTCCTTTCGTAGAAAGTATTCTTGATTCAAAGATGATCTGATTTGGAAGGGTCCCCGCTCCGGCCTTTATCCTAAAGAAAGGGGTGGGTACATGACTAGGTCCTGCCCTAAGGGTGGGACCAGGAAGGGGGGTAGTTACACCCCTCTCCCCTGCCGGACTTTCCCCAGGTCAGGGGCTGGGCGCCCCTGGAACTGGTTCTGACCGGCAGATGCGTAGTGAGCACCGGGGTGCCACTCCGCAGTCACCTTCTCCCAAAGCCCTACCTACCCAGAATACACAAACCCTGTCTGGGACGGTGCGAACACCGTCCTTGACAGGAAACCCTTTGTCCAAGCTCTCCTCGCTGGAAGGACTCCCAGCAGCAGGAGGTCAGACTCGTGTCTGTGGTGGCAGCGTCCATTTTGTGGAGCTGAGGCTTTAGTTAACTTTAACCGGGGTTCATAGTTACGTACATGTCGTGTCCCTCTAGAAGGGTGGAAGGCTAACCTCGTCGCCAGAATTGGTGAGGGGGTAGCATCCCGATTCGTATGACACCTTACTCGACATGTCTTGATAACGCTATACCGAAGTTACCGATATGATACGCGTTATCATGGAACAGCCATTGGGTCTTGGTTCCGCAAGCTGCAACCGGGCTCGGCTCGTGCCAGAGCCCAATTCACACGGGTCCATGCACTCTGCCTTCAGGATTGTCAAGGCCTGCCATAGGAGTGACTGATAGGAACCCGGGTGTCCATTGTGAGGTTAGATATAGGGATACTATACCTAAAGCAACGAGCGTGTACGCTACGTTGCCCCAGCTGTCGTGCAGCCAGTTGTGTCAGATTTAGATGGCCAGCCAGGGGTGGCATAATACATGCTTCAGCCCCTGGTAGGCCCTGGGTACACCGATGCCCTGAGTTACAGGGTCTGACAAAGGTGGCCCAGTTCCAATTGGGTAATTGCACCTAGGGTACACGTTGTAATTTAGTGAGAGAACAGCTAGGCTGTGGGTCTGATTGGCAGGCCCACAGCCAGAGAAAGTCGTAAGCCAGTGAAACAAAAGCAAAAAGTCCGGGTGATCATAGGATTGCAGACCCTACTCTCCTACAGTCCTGAGCACAGCTCTACTGTGCCTCATAACGAGCTGAGCTCGTCATGAGCATCGAAGGGGTTAAGGCCATTTAAGGTCTCACACAGCCCAACACCCAAAGTTGCTCCACTGCGTTGCGTGACAGAGAGACCATGACAGCGCCATATCTACAGATATGTCATTCTCCTACCCTCTCCTTAGCGTCGGCACAAACTTTTGCTGCTGAGTGCAGCACACACACCTTTGCACCATAATACAAGTGTGTGTGTGTGTGTGTGTGTGTGTGTGTGTGTGTGTGGGAGAGTCTAGCTTAGGTTTTGTACTAAAACACAAAATAATATGACTTGACACGTTTTACAACTCCTCCTACTTTGTATGTGTGCTGAACAGTACAGAACTCATGCAATTCAGAAAGAAAAGTGAAATGAAATAATTTCTCCTTTTAATGCCTGCTTTGTTATTTTTTGCTGCAAAGCCCTTTCTACTAATGGTATTAGATAGAGTTTTGTATAAAAAATCGTGGGTGGGGGCGTGGCCAAGATGGCGGCGTGAGGGGACACTTTGGTCCGGAGTTCCCGCCGACGGCAAGCTACAGCACGGGCTTACCGGCCATCACAGCAGCGGTCGGTCTGCCCGTTCGGTGGGCCGAGCTTCTAAGCGCCCAGGGAGCGCCTTTTGTGAGGAGACCCTGGTCCGGTGACTCCAGGCGCCCTCCGGCGGATGCGGGGCAGGCGCCGCTGGTGGAGACATGTGGCGGTGGAGATGGGGCGCAGGCAAACCTAGGAGTAAACGGGTGCTCGACTGTGTGATGGCACCAGGGAGCAGCAGTAGTGAAGAACGCTGCAGCGGAGGTGGAAGCAGCCTCCGGCGGCCCCTGCCAGCGTCGCTGAGGAGAGGGAGGTCGCCCCGCTGTGCTACTGGATCGGCCGCCATTTTGTGAAGGTACGGCACCCACGGCAGAGGGGGATACGAAGCAGCGGGCCCCCCCTGGTCCTCCCCTCGCGACTGGCTGACGGCTGTCGCTGGTTGGGGCGGGACGGCGCAGGGACACCCCCGGAGAGCGCTGACTGACCAGGGTGCAACGCAGGAGCGGTACGTGGGGATGGAAACGGCCCAGGAGTGAGGAAGGTGTGCCGCCATTTCGAGGGGAGGCCTACTGGTGCGGAGCGGTGAGAATGGGCCTGTGGGACGCTGCGAGCAATCGTGCTGGAGAGTGCTTCACCCCCTCGCCAGCAGAGGCTATGTGAGTAGCTGCGTGGGCTGAGAGTAGCGAGAAGCGGGGGAACTCCATTGACTCTGCTTGGGTGAGGACTGGCGGCATACCTGAGCAAGGTAACGCGGCCTACGTGGACGTTGGGGGATGAGAAGCGTGCAACAGGGAACCGAGGTGGCAGTGGCCGACAGGAGCTGGCCGTCCCTGAGGGCCCCTTAGCTGGAGTGCGTGACTGGAAGGTTGGGGTGAATGCAGTGAGGAGCACGGTGGGGTGAGCACGCCGGACTCATTGGAGGATCGAGCAGCAGACCTGAGGGGCGCTGTCCAGTCTTTTGGCTGATGTGGAGGTGGCCCACGGAGGCAGAATACAGAGATTGCCGCTTGGAGTTGGGGGCATAGGTGCCCCGCTTGCCTGGTATGTGCCGAAGATGAGCCTCGGGGAGGAGCAGCAGCCAGGAGAACGTGAGTGATCAGCAGGGATCAACAAGGGGCTCGGGCCTCAACGGGCCTGGTCGCCAGCCCCCATAGATCTTGAGGGCCGCTATGTCCATGACCAGGGTTCGGAAGGACAAGACTGTCAGGGATCTTTTTGCCAAGGCGCAGGCGAATCAGCAATCCAAGGATATGGTGGCCAGCACTGCCCATTCTTCTGTGGAGCAGATGGAGGGAGCAGAACCTATTACCAAGGCGTTTTTGGAATCGCTCTTTACCACCTTGCGAGAGGACATTCACACCCTGCAGAAGGAGTTCATAGAGGAGATAAAAGAGGTGCGTAGGGATGTGGACTGTATTGGGGAGCGTGTGGCAGACTTAGAGACCAAGAGTGATAGTCGTGACACCGAGATGGAGGCATTGAGTCAAGAAATAGTGCCGATTCATGACCAGCAGGTCGATCTACAGTCGCATGTGGAGGACCTAGAAAACCGTTCCCGCCACCACAACGTCCGCGTCCGGGGGGTGGGTGGGTTACACTCACGGATGACACCAAGGACTTGCTCAGCTTTACTAGTGAACATTTTAACCACATACTGGGGCGCCCAGCGGGATCGGAGATCAGGATTGACAGGGTACACAGAGTGGGCCCTCTGAGGTTACCATCAGCTCCCCCTCCGGATATTCTGGCCTGCGTGCAGGATTTTCGCACAAATGAAGACATTTTACAGAAGGCGAGACAACAGCATCCTTTACCTTTTAAGGGCCAATCTCCGGTGTTGTACCAGGACCTATCTGCACTCACATTTGCCTGATCTTCAAGAAAGACAATAAACTACATCAGATCCGGGGGGAAAATCTGCTATCATACTGTTGGACCTCAGTGCCGCGTTCGACACTGTTAACCATGCCACCCTATTACATCGTTTGAAGGGCATGGGGGTGTCGGGCACGGCCCTGAAGTGGCTGACCTCTTTTTTGGAGGAACGCTTTTTCCAGGTATTTGAGGGCGAGGTGGTATCATCTAAGCATCCGCTCAGCTGTGGGGTTCCTCAGGGCTCCTCCCTGAGCCCCACACTGTTTAATGTCTATATGCAGCCTCTAGAGAAGATTGTTCTCCCCTACGGTGTGCGGATTGTCACCTACGCTGACGATACCCAACTTGTGGTCTCTTTGGACCACAAGGAGGGTTCGTCTAACACCCTGGGTCCGTGTCTAGAGGCTGTTGCTGAGTGGATGCAACTCTCCCATCTCAAACTCAACGGGGAGAAGACCGAGATCATGTTACTAGGTAACCCTTCTCCTACCTTCCTGTTGAACTGGCCTTCGTGTCTCGGCGCCCCTCCTCTCCCAAAGGACCAGATAAAGAGTTTGGGAATCTGGCTGGATAGAGCACTGGATTTCTCGGTTCAAGCCACTAAAACAGCCTCCGTATGCGTGGGGCTAATGAAAATGCTCAGGAAAGTGCTCCCCTTACTTCCATTCCAGGCGAGAAGGGTCATGGTACAGGCCCTGATACTCTCCCGCCTGGATTATGGAAACGTTTTATATCTAGGGGCTCCGGCATCAGTGACAAAAAAACTCCAAGTCACTCAAAATTGTGCCGCGCGCTTACTGTTTAACATCCCCCGTTGGCAGTCAGCGAGAACTGCCCTAAAGGAGCTTCATTGGCTCCCAGTGGCTGCAAGAACATTGTTCAAGGCCATGTGCATTCTGCACAAATCCTTTCATCAAACTGGCCCGGCAGTGCTGCTCCCCCTAGTACCGCCCTATGTGCCGTCTAGAACTCTTCGTTCGGCCTCTCTGCATTTGGCAACTACGTCAAAAATCAAGAAAGCCCGTTGGGGTGGCCGTTCATTTACTTGCTCAGCAGCGAAGGCATGGAATTCCCTGCCTCTGTCCCTTAGACAAAATGACAATTTGATGTCATTTAGGAGAGACTTAAAAACCTACCTGTTCTCAAAAGCGTACTAACTCTGCCCTGCAGTCGAACACAGTAATCAGTCACCAGCGCTGCGAGGCCTCCGGGCAGTTATGCGCTATATAAGTGGAATTTTTCATTTCATTTTCATTTCATTTCATCCGGTCATTAAAAGAGGCATGTCGCCTGTTAGGTTTGGATCCCCCGGCAGAAGTCACTGAGGAGGACGTACCCACCGTCGAACCGGAGGATGGCAGACATAATGGCGTCAACAGACCAGGCGACGCAGTGTCCGGAAGCTCCCAGCGGATGTGGTCCGGGAGGGCCAGCGGGCAGCTGTGGAGGCCGTTTCTTCGGGACTAGAAGTGCCTCATCCTAGCTGAACTCCCTACGGACTTGGTATCTGGCTGTGTCCTAGAGTTTGTTTTGGATTCTGCTGTCGGAGGGCGGGAGGGCCTCTACGCAGTGAGTAGTTTACTCCATTGCTATAATTTACCAATCACCTACGGATGATGGACAATACGTAGTTTCTGAAAGGTTGGGTATTTTTTGCTTTTCTTTCAAGGGGTTCTGTTGGGGTGGGGGGTTGGGGGAAGGGGGCGGGTTCCAGGTCCAGGGGTTCCCTCAGGGTAGTTGTAGGGCTACACCCCTTTTTGATGACGGAGGGCTCAGTTTCTAGTGGTTGGTTCCTTCAGGGGGGTCCCGAGGCAAGCGCTATGTACCCCTTGGCAGTAGAGAGTATTGACTTCGATGTGAATTATGCCTGCTACTGAACTACAAATCCTCACGCTGAATGTGCGGGAACAATCCTGTGAAACTAAAGGCTGTCCTCTCTTTCCTGAAGCATTCTAGGGCTGATATTTGCCTTCTGCAGGAGACACACCTATTGCAGAGGGACTGCCAGAGGATGAGGTCCCGTTGCTTCCAGCACCAAAAGTTTTTTCTTCTGCTTCTACTAAAACTGCAGGGGTAGCGAAACTGGTGGCCCAGCGTTTCAGAGGGAAGGTCCTGCAGAGGGGAGTGGAAGTGAGGGGGAGGTTGCTGTCTTATAGATTCTCCCTGGGGGGACAGTCTTCACGATCTGTTCTATCTATGCCCCTAACGAAGGCCAGGAGAAGTTCTTCCATTTGGCACTTAGCGAAGTGGCTGCTTCCCCCGAACGACATATTCTGGTGGGACGGGACCTGAACTTAGTGTTGGATAATCTCCAGGACAGATCAGGCCAGCGCTCTTCTCAAGCAGCGACTCTCTCCGCCGAGGGATTTGCCAGACTGGGTGAGATGGGTATGGTGGACCTCTGGCGTAGCTTTCACCTAGGTGCTCGGAAATACACATATCACTCTAACGCCCACAAAACCTACGCGCGCTTGGATTATTTTTTAGCTTCCTCGTCCCTTCAATCACTTTCGACAGGGGTAGAAATAGGCGCAGCGGCACTTTCTGATCATTCACCCCTGACTGCGGTGTTCTCCTTCCCTTCAGCGCAACGAGCCACGCGCTGCTGGAAACTGAATGACACACTGCTATATCGTAAGGATGTGGTGGATAAAATTAGGGTAGCCATTAGGGACTATTTAACGCACAATAGCACTGCCGACACGTCACTAGCGGTACAAAAGGGGGTGGTAATGGACGGAGCATCTGAACCAATCAAACACTCACACCCAGTCAAAAGATCTGGGTTTAATCCATCACCGTTCTTTAGCCCACTCTGTCACCCCAGTTCAGACATGGCTATATGCAAATCAGTCTGACCCTGTGCCTCAAGGGAACAGTCCAGCCCGAACTGCCAAGCCATGCCTTCCCTGGACAGGAAACAAGCTACCGAGGACCGGTTTTTGGCATTTCAGCCGGCTTCAGCCCGGCTTGCTTGAATCCAGTGGCAAAGTGAGCAAGAGACTCACGTCTGAGCATACCCTGCCACACTTATGGCGGCAAAAAGCGGTACAAAAGGGGGTGGTAATGGACGGAGCATCTGAACCAATCAAACACTCACACCCAGTCAAAAGATCTGGGTTTAATCCATCACCGTTCTTTAGCCCACTCTGCCACCCCAGTTCAGACATGGCTCTATGCAAATCAGTCTGACCCTGCCGCTCATGGGAACAGTCCAGCCCGAACTGCAAAGCCATGCCTTCCCTGGACCGGAAACAAGCTATGAGGACCGGTTTCTGGCATTCCAGCCGTCTTCAGCCCGGCTTGCTTGAATCCAGTGGCAAAGTGAGCAAGGGACTCACATCTGAGCATACCCTGCCACACTTATGGCGGCCAAAAGCGGTACAAAAGGGGGTGGTAATGGACGGAGCATCTGAACCAATCAAACACTCACACCCAGTCAAAAGATCTGGGTTTAATCCATCACCGTTCTTTAGCCCACTCTGCCACCCCAGTTCAGACATGGCTATATGCAAATCAGTCTGACCCTGTGCCTCATGGGAACAGTCCAGCCTGAACTGCCAAGCCATGCCTTCCCTGGACCGGAAACAAGCTACTGAGGATCAGTTTCTGGCATTCCAGCCGTCTTCAGCCCGGCTTGCTTGAATCCAGTGGCAAAGTAAGCAAGGGACTCACGTCTGAGCATACCCTGCCACACTTATGGTGGCCAAAAGCGGTACAAAAGGGGGTGGTAATGGACGGAGCATCTGAACCAATCAAACACTCACACCCAGTCAAAAGATCTGGGTTTAATCCATCACTGTTCTTTAGCCCACTCTGCCACCCCAGTTCAAACATGGCTATATGCAAATCAGTCTGACCCTGTGCCTCATGGGAACAGTCCAGCCCGAACTGGCAAGCCATGCCTTCCCTGGACAAGAAACAAGCTACCGAGGACCGGTTTCTGGCATTCCAGCCGTTTTCAACCCGGCTTGCTTGAAATCCAGTGGCAAAGTGAGCAAGGGACTCACGTCTGAGCATACCCTGCCACACTTATGGTGGCCAAAAGCGGTACAAAAGGGGGTGGTAATGGACGGAGCATCTGAACTAATCAAACACTCACACCCAGTCAAAAGATCTGGGTTCAAGTCAAGTCAAGTCAGAAATTTATATAGCGCGCTACATACCCGGAGGGTCTCCAGGCGCTTGAAGAAGGATGGGGAATTATTTGTCAAATAACCACGTTTTAAGTTGCTTTCTGAATGCTAGGTGGTTCTGAGTCAGGCGAAGGTGAGTGGGAAGTGAGTTCCAGGTTTTAGCTGCCAGGAAGGAGAAGGATCTACCTCCCATGGTGGTTTTGTTGATGCGAGGTACAGTGGCAAGGGCTTGGTTGGAGGATCGTAGCTGGCGGGGGGGGGGGGAGTAGAAGGACAGTCATGTGTTGAGGCATTCTGGCCCGGTTTCGTAGAGTGCTTTGTGTGCGTGGGTAAGGAGCCGGAAAGTAATCCTCTTATTTACGGGAGCCAGTGGAGGTTTTTCAGGTGACCAGAGATGTGTTCTTTGCGCGGGATGCCTAATATGAGCCTGGCTGAGGCGTTCTAGATGCGTTGGAGTTTTTTCTGGAGTTTTGCGGTGGTACCGGCGTAGAGGGTGTTTCCGTAGTCCAGTCGGCTCGTGACCAGAGCGTGGGTGACTGTTTTTCTGGTTTCGGTGGGGATCCAGCGAAATGTTTTTTTGAGCATGCGAAGAATGTTGAAGCAAGATGACGAAACGGCGTTGACTTGTCTGTTCATAGAGAGTGAGGAATCCAGGATGACGCCCAGGTTCCATGCGTGGTCCGTCGGGATGGGTGCTTTTCCAAGGGCCTCTGGCCACCAAGAGTCATCCCAGGCGGAGGGGGAGGTGCCTAGGATGAGGACTTCTGTTTAGTCTGAGTTCAGTTTCAGACGGCTGTGCTTCATCCATTCTGCTACTTCTTTCATTCCTTCCTGTAGGTTGGTTTTGGCAGTGTTAGGGTCTCTGGTGAGTGATAGGATCAGTTGAGTGTCGTCGGCATAGGAGATGATGTTGAGGTTGTGTTGGCGTGCGATGGTCGCAAGGGGGCTCATGTATACGTTGAAGAGGGTGGGGCTGAGTGAAGATCCTTGTGGGATGCCGCAGATGACTTCAGTGGCCTCTGACTTGAATGGTGGAAGGCGGACTCTCTGGGTTCTTCCGGTGGGGAACGAGGTGATCCATTCCAGTGCTTTTCCTTGGATTCCGACGTTTCTGAGGCGTTGTAAAAGAGTGCTATGGCAGACCGTGTCGAAGGCAGCGGAGAGGTCGAGGAGGATGAGGGCGACAGTGTCTCCATTGTCCATTAGGGTTCGAATGTCGTCTGTTGCTGCGATGAGGGTGGTTTCAGTGCTGTGCTTGGCTCGGAAGCCGGATTGTGAGGAGTCGAGGGATTTGTTGGATTCGAGGAATGCGGCGAGCTGGTTGTTGACCGCTTTCTCGATGACTTTGGCCGGGAAAGGAAGGAGTGAGATAGCCCACTCTGCCACCCTAGTTCAGACATGGCTATATGCAAATCAGTCTGACCCTGCGCCTCATGGGAACTGTCCAGCCCGAACTGTCAAGCCATGCCTTCCCTGGACCGGAAACAAGCTACAGAGGACCGGTTTCTGGCATTCCAGCCGTCTTCAGCCCGGCTTGCTTGAATCCAGTCACTAGCAGCACACTGGACAGCACTTAAAGCGGTACTGTGTGGCAAGTTTATTGCGGTTTCTTCGGCTGAGAATGTGGAAAAAGCGCGTAAGAGGGAGGAGCTCACTCAAAACACGAGGGAATTAGAGCACTTGCACCAAGGGACCGGAGCGTCGAGGGTATGGAGGCAGCTGCGACCGGTCAGGCATCAGTTGGCTGCGCTGGATCAGGATCGGCAGAATATGCGGCCTTGAGGGTGCGGCATATGTACTATACTGGGGGAGATAGATGCATGTGACTATTAGGCTGCGTGCTCCGGGAAGCTCAGCAACGACACACGCTACAGGAGATCGGTACGCGAGACGGAGGGGTGGTTACGGAGGACACTGATATTGCAGCTGGCTCTTCGCTTGACCTTGTTGCAGGAGAAACGTTCTTGGAGTCGGTTCCCCTCCCAGCCCTGACGCTGGAGCAGGCGGACCAGTTGGAACGACCTATTAGGCCAGAGCAGGTTATCACAGCAATTTCGCACCTCAAATTAGTAAAAGAGCCAGGGCCAGATGGCTTTTTGGCCATTTTTTATAAGACGTTCTGCTCGCAGGTGACCCCGTTACTGACTGTCCTTTTTAATTCCTTCTCGGAACCAGGAACAATCCCGAGGGATCTCCTGGACGCCACTATTTCGGTTATCCCCAAGCCGGGGAAGGACCACACGCGATGTGAAGCGTATCCCCCCCATATCCCTTCTTAACGTCAACCTTGAGATTTACACCAGAATTTTATCGGCTTGGCTTTCTCTGTTGATGCCAGGATTGATTGACCCAGATCAGGAAGGATTCATACCGGAACGCCAAACATTTGACAACACCAAGAGGGCATTGCATCTGATAGAGAAGGCCACCCGGACGTCAGGCGAGTACATGATGCTCGCAATAGATGCTGAGAAAGCGTTCAACCGAGTCCACTGGCCATACTTGGAGCAGGTTTTGGTGAAGGCGGGGATGGGCGAAAAGTTCCGCACTTGGGTCCTAAATTGTTATACCTGCCCTATGGCGACGGTCAGGGTCAACGGCTGTACATCGCCCTGATTTTCCATTGAGCGGGGTACGAGATAGGGGTGCCCCTTGTCGCCCCTGCTTTTCGCCCTGTATATGGAACCATTGGCGCAGGCGATGCGACTCGACCCGAAGGTATGCGGTGTTAAGTTTGGGGCCTACATACATACCATCAGCCTCTATGCGGACGATGTCCTGCTATCCTTATCCTCTCCCAGCACCTCACTGCCGGCCTGTGTCGATATTCTGGACGCGTTCTCTCAGGTGACGGGATTCAAGGTCAATATGACCAAATCGGTGGCTCTGGACCTTTCCTTGGGGGGGCACAATCGGTCTTACTTGCAGGAGCACTTTCCCTTTCGTTGGGCGCAGGATGCCATCCCGTATTTAGTGATTCAGTTGGCGCCCACTCTGCATGACATGGTCCGCATCAATTATGCACGGCTGCCCCATACGGTCCGAAGTGAGCTGGGCAGATGGTGACATCTCCCGCTGTCGTAGCTGGGTAAAGTAGCTGCCATAAAAAGATGGATGGTTGGGGGGGAGTTGGGTCTGGGGGATGGGTGGGAGGTTATGGTTTTTGCTTTTCTGTGTCTTTGTTCACCCAGGACGTGGTCTCAATATCTGCATCGACTTTACCCTTGTACTTGGCCCAGCAGACGTTGCTGTCGGTTTACTAGTTGCACGACTTCGGATGCTTTAAATGGCTGAGGCCTTGTGGAATTGTGCCATATTTGATTGTGCATTCATTTGTCAATAATACACTGATTTAATAATATAGCGCAAATTGAGGGGCCGTTGCCTCCACAGGACGTGTCATGGCCCTGTGGCCTTCTCATCCTTTACTTAACACAAGGGTTAGCACTTAGCGCCTTTCGACGCCCCCCTCTTTTTTAAGACGTGGCCGGCCCTGCTGGGTTGTAGGCGGCTTGCTGTGTTTAATACCTGAAGCTCTGTTATTATCACTGATTTGTTTGCACAGGTGCACTTTTTCTGGCCGGCCCACTGGGTTGTAGGCAAATTTCTATGTGTTCTTTGTATTGTATTCTGTCAATAAAACAGATTTAATACTAAAAAATCATGGGTGGTTGCATCAGAATTCCCATATATTACCCATATATCACCCCACTTGATGCTAAAGGTTTGGGTGCATTTCCTTACAAACCAACGCAAATACCAATATGGGCTGGGTCGTAAATCCCCCAAAAGGTTTTGTGTTTGGTCTTTGTTAACAAAATAACGCATATTTTGGCCTTAATGCTGCTCTGCATTAGATCACTTCAATATATATTGGGGCCAGTGGACACTCAGAAGAGTCCCGGTCACCATGTGCACACTTGACCCAAAATGGCGCCTTGTGTGTCACACACCGACTCCAGGGAATCTTACACCATGAAGACCGTAGGTGGATTTTTTTGTTCTCCAGGATTGTTGGACAAATATTGCAATGAAGTTCCAAGCCTGTAAATCAATTCAAAAGATTTAGTCCAAATAAGAGGAAAGAGCATCAGAAACTTCTAGCATATTCTCCAGTATCCAACCGATTGCCAGGGAGCCACCATTACCCCCAACGTCACACACCATACATTCCACATTCCATCTATAAAGAATACAATTGCAAACTAAATAAACACAGATTTCCTAATTTAACACACAATTTTGTACCAAACTTGTAATCTACGTACTCTTGTACCAACATCTCTCTCATCTTGCCAACCTCCTCCTTGTTCCTTAGTCCAGATGATTATTCTAGAACATTGAGTAACTCCTTATCAAGGACACCCAGGAAGACATTGTGCTCCCCATCATGACCCTCTCTACTCTTTCCCTCACATTCCACCTACAAAGCAATGGAAACAGCCTTTACAAAGCTGGCTAAGCCACGCATGCTGTTTCCCCACAAGCAGAACCACGCTTGCCATAGGCACACATATCCCAAAACCACGCAGGGAGAGGGTGCGGTCTAATGGCTAGAGCGGTCGAACTCAAAGCTTGGAAACCGGATTCGAGTCTTGGCAGGGACGCTCAACATCCAGTGATTCTGGGCAAATGACGCAATCTCCGTCTGCCAAACAAAATTAATGTGTCCGTCTGTAACGCAACTGGTGCTCATGTAAAATGTCAGATGAAGTTTGCGCTATATAAAACTTTAAAAAAAGGGGTCAGATTTACAACTTCTGGCGCGTCTCTGCAATTCAGCAGGGATGCACCAGAAAAGTTGCGACACGTCAAATCACCCATGTGCCACCACTGATGAGCCGTATTTACAATGTGGCGCACCGTGGCGCACGGATGGGCAGATGCGTGTTGCATCCCCCAGCGGGAAGGCGGCGCATTGCTGGAATCGCGTTGCGGCTCCAACAAGGCTATTGGGTTTCCCATTCGCCTAAAATGCTGCGTCACTCCTTACGCCTGCTTCAAGCAGGTGCAGGGTTTTGACACAGCATGGCCGTAAAAGTGACTCAGATAAATCTTGTAGATTTCACTGCGTCAATTTTACAAGGCATACCTGCGAGGGAACACCCACACTGTGCCGGAACGCCCACATGAAACATGACGCAGGGTTCATGTGGCGCAGGGGTTTACAACATGACGCATTACCCTAAATGCATCACGTTGTAAATACGGCGCAACATGGCGCATGGTTTACGCCGCCGCTGCGCCATAGAAGTGACATAACAGCGGCGTAAATGTGGCGCAAGGGGCTTGTAAATCTGCCCTAAAATGCTTCGACAACATCCTCACATTCACCATCCAGGAACCATTTAGGAAGAGGTTTGGCGCCGCTGCTAGGGCGACTGACTCCGGAATCTGGAGATCATGGTTCGATCCCCGGCACGGGCGGAAGATTAGCCCAGCACCATGTGACTCTGGGCAATAGCTTGCTTAATCTTCCCCACGGCCCCCAGCGCCTAGAGACCCTTGCAATTTTGTTGTGGTGGTGAGCCTCAGCAAGGCCTACAAGTGCTTAGGGGTTCTTCCTTCTCTGCACAGAGTCCTCAGACCAATAGGAAGAAGTTGACACAGAAATAGGAATAGAAAAGACAGAGTTTATTAAACCTCATGAGGCGGACCTACATTCACACAACACCCTTCGGTAGTGCATGAAGTAGCACACTGACTGGAAGGAGCTTGGTCCTTTTATACCCACACAGGGGCTCAAATGAAGGCGGTACAAGTACAAATGCTGGTTTTAGGTACATATAAGGTCATACAGAAAATGCAGGGCCGACAAGTAGGAGGAGCTAACAGTGGCTACTTTCTAGTAAACACATCCTGACAGATATGGATTGACAACAGCTGCAAGCTCAACAGAGCATGTGCGAAGCAGAAGAGGCTAAATATATCTCGTCTCTAGGCAGATTTCAAGAGCAGTTAACAGGAAGGTAGGACAGAGCACTCGAGGCCCGATTCACAGAATGAATTTAAGACTAAATCCTAAACTTACAATTATTTGGTATCCACAAAATGCACTTACTACTTTCAGGATTCACAGAATGAACTTACTACTTTCGGTATTCACAGAATAGATTTAGGACTACTAAATATACGTCCGCACTAGGGCCTGATATTCCGGCCCGGAGGCGGAGCTTCTGGCTTGGGGGTGGTGCTTACGGCCCAGAGGCAGAGCTTGTGGCATGGAGGCGGAGCTATAGGCTCAGAGGTGGGGATTTAGCCATGGCTGAAATCTCCGCCTCCAGGCCGTAAGCCGCGCCCCAAGCCGCAAGCTACGCCTCCGGGCGGAATTTCCAGCCCGAGTGCGGACGTAAAGTTAGTAGTCTTAAATCTATTCTGTGAATACCGAAAGTAGTAAGTTCATTCTGTGAATCCCGAAAGTAGTAAGTTCACTCTGTGAATCCCGAAAGTAGTAAGTGCATTCTGTGAATACCAAATAGTAGTAAGTTTAGGATTTAGTCTTAAGTTCATTCTGTGAATCGCGACCATGGTGAGCACATGGCAAACAAAATGGCTGTCAGAAAGATTCCACAAAACGGACAAGATAGACTCTAAATACAGGATGTCTTCTGCTGATGCTTAACCTAATTGCTGCCAAATTACAACAGTGCTAAGTTACACAACTTGCTGAGCAGGGAGGTTTGTTTATGTGAATTGCCATTTTGTAACTTTCATGTGTGCTGCTTCATGCAGCACACATGGAAGTTACTAAACGTTGGAAAACGGGTTGTTCACGTACAGGAAGAGACACTTTCCTGAACATGAACAAACCATGGCATTTTGCTTTTCCATGTATGCTGCACAAGGCAGCATACATGCAAAAAGCAAAAATGAGGAGAAATACTGACGTTCGGAGATGTCAATTATTATCGCCAAACTTGATAATAGGTGGCAGTGTCAGTGTCAGTGCCTTCAATGGGTGTTGCAGTTGAACGCCCACCACAACACCCACTGCGTGCCCCCTTTCATGCCAAGTTGAGGGTGGGCATACTCCCAATTAATAAAACAGGGATGTATGACGTTACAACGCATACTTTTACCACGCATACCATTACAACGCGGTATTTACAACGCATACCGTTACAGCGCATAGCGCTTAGAGGTGCTGGATAGTGGGAAGTATAATTTTATATTCCAACTCCAGTCCCCGTGGACACTAGGGAAGGTGTTGGATATAAAATTATACTTATTCCCTATCCTAGAGCGCCCCCCAGCGCAATGCGTTGTAATGGTATGCGTGGTAATGCCTGCGTTGTAATGGTAGTGCGTGGTAAAAACTTCGTTGTAACAGTTGTATACCCTTCTATGTCTTGTTCTTCTTTAACCCCATTCATCTTTTTTTCCCTTTAGGGATAATATCTTGGGTGAATGCCCGTGGCACGGCCAAGACTGTAATGTTCGAAGCCTCCAAGATTGTAGTTGATAATTTGTATGTTGCACTCCTCTCTCCAACCTCAGCACCCTCTCCATCCTCTTCTTTCTCTTCCTCATCATTTGAGCTTCTTGTTGCACTAGAGATAGACACACCAGTCTCGTAGATATCTGAGCCAGAATCTCCACTTGATATTTCAGATTCTAGAGGCAGCTCGTTTTTTGTGTTTCCGATGGGAGACGTTTGATCCTCGGGTTTTGATTTAATGGTGGAGGCGAGGATTCTCTCCTTATAGGGATACTTAAGTTTGCGCAAGGCTTTTCAGGCACTTTTTCCTTCATTAGTTCAGTGCCAACTCCCGCATTTTTTTGAGCACTGTTTGTATCGGAAATAAAACCCATACTGTGCCTTTGTGCTTTCTGGTGGTCATTCTGATTCCTTTTGTCTTCTGGAATCGCCAGGTTGTGATAATGTTTTTTTTATTATTTTCTCTTGATTGTCTTTAGGGATCGGGCTAAATATATTTGATATCCTCGGCTGAGAGTCTGGCTGCTGCCCTGTGCCCTTAGCAGTTGCTTTCAAGTTCTTTATCGTCTGCAATCTCCTTGCTTTCTTTTCCAACAGGTTCTCACTGTCTTTATCCAGCTCATCATCATCCCCCTGGTTTTTACTTTTCCCTTTCCCTTTCTCCTTTACCTTATCGGATTCTTTTTCTGGCTTCTGTTCCAAAAGTTTTTCGTTTTGTTTTCCTTAGTTTTGTTGGAATCCTTGCCCGAAGACCTTTCAGTGCTACTCCTGTCGTTTTTACCCTCACCCAGATTGCACTCTTTGGCTTTAGTTGCTCTAGTTTCTGGCCTTCAATTAGGTTCCTTTGTTGCCTTAGGGGGTTTATTTGTAGTTTGTTCCTCCACAGCATCCCCTGTAATTTCTTGTCCATCTTGAGTATCTGGACGGCCTTAATATTTCTCTTGGACCTGATCTAGGTCTTTATCCTGGTCTTTATCCTGCTCCATATCTGCTGGGCAATTGTGTAGGTGGTCAACTATTTTGCTGGTCACACCGGGCATAGCGGGCATTCCAGGTGGCCCCTCTACTCCTGTTACTGTTGCCATTTTATTTGGGTCGTTCTCTAGGGGCCGAGGATGAGCCAGCTGTAGATGTATACCTACTCTGACATGTATTTTCAGATCCACCGTTTCGCCTTCTTAGTTGCGGGAAACAAAGTTTTGGCACTAGGTTTTAATTTAGTAGTGCAGGCAGTGTAGGCAGTGCTGTCAAAGCAGGCTGTACCAGCGGTGCAGGCTATACGAGGTTCGAGATTTTTAATAGCTTTGAGGGTTTTGAGAGCTTTGAGGATATTGAGGATATTGGAGGCTCCCCTGATCTTTGTGATCGTTGAGTTGATAACCAGACTGCTTTGCCCCCCCGTCCCCACTCTCCCCCCTCTGCTGCCAACTCTCTCTAGGTAGACGCTGTTGAAATTCTGAGGGATCGTCTCCGTTGTTGCAGCCCTTTGCTCATCAATTATTGGAACATATCCAGTCCCCTCCAGCGTGGCTCACCCCCTTTTTTTTCCCCAACAGTTGACGTCTATCTCCTGCTATCTCCTGCTTTTTTTCCCTTTTTTTTAATCTTTTTCCCCTTTAGTCAGTATTCTGCCAGTTAATAGCAGTCAATGACAGTCAATGATAGTCAGCACTCTGACAGTTAATATCTCCTGCTATCTCCTGCTATCTCTGCTATCTCTTGCTCTTCTTTTCTTTAAAAAAAAAAAAAATGTAGTCCGTACTTTGGCAGTCAATAACAGTTACCAGCATTTAATAGCGTTAGACCAGTTTGCTACCTTCATTATCCGCAAAGCGCCTAGTACCTGGATGGCTTCTTCCCCCTCTGCCTGCGTTTCTGTCAGTTTCAGTCATCTAGTTGCTCAGATCTTGCAGATCGTTTGGACAGCTGCCAGGAATGCCGTCATCACCAGGGGCCAGGAGCCAGGGAACCAGGGGACCAGGGAAACCAGGCAGGAAACAGAGAGCCACGAAAATGCGCTGTCACCACTACCGTCGGTACTCATTTTTCCAGTAAGCTCAGCCGATGGACTTGAGGGAGCGGCAGACGCCGATTTTCAGGTTGTTCTCCGAAGTACAGATTACAGAGTTTTCTGGTTACTAACGGCTGATAATGTCTATCAAGAGTAAGCGCCTCTCCGCTTATAGCCGCACACAGATTCTGCTACGGAAACGATTTTACCGCTAAGGCGACTTTAGGTGTTAACATCCGTCTGTCTGCCTCGGCAGCCGCAGTAATCCGTAGTAATCCATAATATGTAGCAAGAGACAAAAAAGAACGATGCAGAGCTACCTTCAGCCCTGGCTTTGGGTAAAGGAGTATTTTTAGAGTTCAGGGTCAGTTTTCAGTTTTTGGGTAAAGGGGTATTTTTAAGGTTCAGGGTCAGTTTTCAGTTTTTGGGTAAAGGGGTATTTTTAGGGTTCAGGGTCAGTTTTCAGTTTTAGGGTAAAGGGGTATTTTTAAGGTTCAGGGTCAGTTTTCAGTTTTAGGGTAAAGGGGTATTTTTAGGGTTCAGGGTCAGTTTTCAGTTTTAGGGTAAAGGGGTATTTTTAGGGTTCAGGGTCAGTTTTCAGTTTTTGGGTAAAGGGGTATTTTTAGGGTTCAGGGTCAGTTTTGGGTTTTTGGGTAAAGGGGTATTTTTAGGGTTTAGGGTCAGTTTTTAGTTTTTGGGTAAAGGGGTATTTTTAGGGTTCAGGGTCAGTTTTGGGTTTTTGGGTAAAGGGGTATTTTTAGGGTTTAGGGTCAGTTTTGGGTTTTTGGGTAAAGGGGTATTTTTAGGGTTCAGGGTCAGTTTTTAGTATCTTATTTAATTATAGTATGTTAATATATATATATATGTTTTAACAAATAATATTGTACATTTTTTTTATTACTTTCATTTATTATTTAATTATTATAAGTTAATGTAAGTATTTTTAAGTATATTTTAGTAATTACATTTTAATATTAATTTAATTTTTTTACAACTATATTATTGTAAACGATATTTTGTACTCGATATTTTTGTACTTACCTGTTTGTAGATACAAACTCGATATTTTGACTGTCGATATTTTGTCCACGATATTTTTGCTAGTCGATATTTTGACCCTCGATATTATTTCAGTGATCCCTCAGAGCCTCCGGATCTCCAGGCTGCAAGATGCTCCTATCGCTCCAAGAAGGATTCCCCTCTCCCTTTCCGTGATCATGCGAGCAGGGGACAGAAGCAGGGAGCAGGGAGCAGTCGTCTTGGATGACAGTCTAGCGACCATTCACCCCCATTGAATTGCAGTGATTTCTCCTCTCTCTGAGCACACCAAATCCGGGCTCACGGAGCGTCCTCTGACCAGTCTGCTCACACTGACGCCATCTTGTCTCTATCCTGCGCATTTCTCAAATCAACACGGTATTTACAACGTAAACCATTACAACGCATTGTGCTGGGGGGCGCTCTAGGATAGGAAATAAGTTTAATTTACTATCCAACACCTTCCCTAGTGTCCACGGAGACGGGTGTTGGAATAGTAAATTAAACTTTTCACTATCCAGCACCTCAAAGCGCTATGCGTTGTAAAGGTTTGCGATGTAAAAACCGCGTTGTAAAGGCATGCGTGGTAAAAGCATGCCTTGTAATGTCATACATCCGAAGAAAACTGCTGACTATTCTACAAGAGCGTTCCCAAGGGAAAATACATTTCAGCCTACAATATCCAGCTAACATAAGAACGAATAGACCTTTCTCGAAAATGAAATGCAATTAGGCCTTACACATTATGTATACTCGGGTTAATACGTTGCATCACTATGCATTGTTCGGTTACATTTCATACATGATTAGCAAATCTATACGTGCAGACATTTAATATGGCGCAGGTTTAAACAAATCACATTATACATGAACGAAACCATTTAAGCAACATTTAAAATACTATTTCGCCTATACGTTACATCCATCATTACAAATAGCATGACTATACTTCTATCATTAATCGAATACATCCTTGCATTTAATATCTTTTTTTTTGTCCTCATTTGCGCATGAATGTATAAGGAGTGCAGAGGAGAACTTTTGGACTTCCACCTTTGTTCCTTCACTCTTATTCTTTACTTTACCAGTTACGTAGAGTACCCCTTTGGTGGATCTGTCGTGTTTAGTCCTCCTATATCCTTTACCATATTTAATCATTCTTAGCGGAGGGAGTGAGAGCTAGCCATCTTGGCCACTCGGCGGGGAATTATTCCCGTCTGAATTATTGTCACCGCATTAATCATTGGACATATTAGTGTGTTGTCAGATTTCCCTTACATATTACTAGTACAGTGATTTTCCCAAATTTCCCAGAAGTTAAATTTTTTGGAGGGTTTTCCCTTCCTATCTAGTTTATGAGTTGTTATAATGGAGTTTAGCCAGTTCTCAGGTAGAGGTGATACTGGTTCAATCCAATTCAGGCATATCTCTCTTCTAGCAAGAAGTATCAATATAAATAACAAGTTTTCTTGTTTTCTAGTTAACCTCTCGTTACTTACATTAAATTCGGTACATATCCCAAAAATAATTAATGTTGTACTCACTTTTAGGTTTGTTCCCAATATCCGACATAACTTGTTACCTACTTCCTGCCAGAAGGAATACAGTTGCGGGCATCTATGAAACATGTGTATATCGTCTGCTCTTTCAAGTCCACACTTAGGGCAGGATTTTGTGCTTGCTCCTTTGAATTTTGACAATTTTTTAGGTGTCCAGTATGCCCTATGCAGTGTAAACAAGTGATTTCTCTTTAGACGTGCTGGTTTAATAAAAGTCCAACATTTTTCCCATGATTTCTGCCATAAGTTTTCAAGTTCTGGATCTGTGATGTTTTTACTCCAAACTGATTCCAATATTGAGGTATTGTCGTCTCCTGCAGTAATTATAGCCCAGTACCATTTTGAAATTTCCTTTTTTATTGGGGAGATTTTGATAATCTCTTCCTCTATTTCTGTGTTTCCTGTTTTTTTCTCCGTCAGAGAACCTGCCCAGCTTGTGAGTTGATAATATTTAAATTTTTACAAAGTTCCGTTAGTAATTTCTGTTAGTTGTTCCCAGGGCACTATTAAGTTCTCTGTCATCAGTTGGCCCCATTTATCAATTCCCGCCATTCTTAAAGGGGTTGCTAGGGCATCTTTTAAGCACTCAGGGGTGCCTGGAGAATCCCATATAGGGGCCAGGGAGCTGTAGTAAGGGATATTTAGTGAGCTTCTTACTTGATACCAGAGTTTCGCCGAATTTTTTAGTACCTTTAGTTTTATCTTTTTAAAGGATTTGGGGTGTCCGAATTTAAACAGGAAGTGGTCAGTTTTGTTTGTTAATATTTGGAGGAATTGGGGGTAAAGTTCATAGGTTTTCACAAGCGATCTCACGTTCTTGAATTGGAAAGCTCTACAATATTCCAGGATATCTGGACTAGCTATTCCTCCTTGTTGTTTTTTCTTTTTATTTTACTCCAGGCAATCCTTGAACCTTTTGAAGCCCAAATGAAGTTCGTTATGTCTCCCTGAATTTTCTTCAGATAGTCTCTTTTAAACTCCAAAGGTATAACATTAAACAGGTAGGTAAATTTGGGGAGGATCAACATTTTTACCAGATTTGATCTTCCTATCATGTTAAGAGGTAGCTTGTCCCATACCTTGAGAAGTTTTTTTGTCTTAAGTGAAATCCTGTTGAGATTTAATTGGGGGATTTTCTCGAGATCTTTCACTATGGTTATGCCCAAATATTTTATCTTATCTTATGTGTATGGATTATTCTGTTGTGTATTCCAACTCATTGACTCCGTTGCTTCATTGGTCAAGTACCCGGATACTTTCCCGAACTCTGTAATTGCCTTGTTTATTGCTGGGGAGGAACTTTGATAATTTTCTGTAAAGATCATTAGGTCATCCGCATAAAGCGCCACCTTTTTGACCCACTCCTGATAATTAAAGGGAGTTATTGATTCGTTATTTCTTATTGTGTCTGCCAGAGGTTCTATGTACAGATTAAAAAGCAGGGGAGACAGCGGGCACCCTTGTCTCCTTCCTCTTTGTATCGCGAAGTTATTGGTAAGACTCCTGTTAATTAGGATCTTTGCTCTTGGGTTTCTGTAAGTCTCTGTTATCAGATGACTAAAATTTAGACCAAGGTTATATTTGTTAATAACTCTGTTTAGAAAGGACCAGTTGACCCGGTCAAATGCTTTGGCAGCATCAAAGGTTACTATTGTAAGGGGGATTTTTTCACTGGTTGCTATATCAACTGCCGTAAAAAGTTCATGGGTAATTTCTGATATTTGCCTCCCTTTTATGAACCCCTTTTGGTCCGAGTGTATCAGTTTTGGCATTACCAGAGCCAATCTCCCTGCTATTATTTGTGTGAAAATTTTATAATCACAGTTTAGCAGGGATATGGGTCTATATGACTCACAAGCTGTGGGTTTTTTTCCTGGTTTCAAAATAATGCTGATAATAGCGTCATTCCAGGAGTCTGGGATTTTATCTTTTTCCCTGTAGATTTTGTTTAGTAATCTGGTTAGTGGGGGGGCTATAATTTCCCTTAGAGCTAAATAAAGTTTGTTTGGTAAGGCATCAGGTCCGGCTGCTTTCGGTTTTTTCAAAGATTTCAAGGCCGTTTTTACTTCTTCCGCTGTTATTTCTGCGTTCAGCTCTTCGTTTTCCAAATCCGACAACTTCGGTAGATTTAAAGAGTCAAGATACTTTCCTAATTGCTCTAAAGAGGGGGGAGGAGTCTTCCATATACAATTTAGAGAAGACATTTTCAAATTACTGCTTGATTTCAGATTCATCAGAGGTTACACCTGTTTGATTGCTAAATTGAATACTGGCTATTTTGTTTCTGGTCTGTTCCGTTTTAGTTTTCCAGTCCAGTAGTTTTCCGCAGCCCTCTCCATACTCATGGACAGTAAGTTTACTAGCCTCCCACTTCGCTTTCACTCTATCTTCAAGATAATCTGCCAGTTTTTCTTTTAGATGTTTCCTCTCCATTTCCAGTGTATTTCTTTTTTCCCAGTTTTGTTCTGTATTAATCTGCACATCTAGTTGACTTATAGTTTCTTCCTTATCTATGATCTCTTGTTTAGTGAGTTTTGATCTGTAAGCCCCCAGGTTTATGAGTTTACCTCTGATGACTGCTTTATAGGTGTCCCAGGTTATTTGATCTGAGGTGCCTATTCTATTATCTTCAAAGAAGTTGGCTGAGGTTATACTCAGATCTTCCCTTATTTTTGGGTCCAAAACAAGAGTGCGATCTACTGTCCATCTAGGTTGAGGTTTATATATTTCTGATTGTACGGTTAGTTGTACCGCCGAGTGGTCGGACAGATGCTCTGGCAAATGGACCAGCACTTTGATGTTATTGTGAAGAATTTTACTAATCAGAAAATAATCTATTCTAGACTTATGACCTAGTTTTTTATTGTGTAGAGTAAATGGGTGTTCCTTGTTTCCTTTCTCTCTCCACATGTCGATCAGTTCTAGGTCGTTTTTGTAAATGCTTAGCCATTCTCTAATTTTTGGCAAGTTAGATTGTCTTCCTGGGGGGGGATCTATCTAAATTAGGGTCTATCATAATGTTAAAATCGCCTCCCAAAATTATTGGATCAGCTGTAGTTAAAAGTTCTGTATACAATTTCTGTAAGGGATTTGGATCATCCGTGTTTGGTCTGTAGTATCCCGCTATAATAAGGTTGTTGTCATAAATTTTTACTCTTGCTACGGCCCATCTGCCCTTGTTGTCTACTACTTTATGTATGACTTTTACATTGAGCGATTTTTTGAAGAGTATTGCGATACCCTTAACATTGCAATTTTGATTAGTGCAAACGTAGGTATCCACCCAGTTCAATGTTTTTATTATTTGTTCCCATTCATTGTTTAGGAGATGAGTCTCTTGAAGAATTATCACTTCGTTATTCGCTGACTTTAAATATTCAAAGATTCTCCTACGTCTGCTAGATGTTCTGAGTCCATTTACGTTCCATGATAGAGTTTTAAATTCCTTCGCTATTTTAGTCATGCTTTTTTCTTTTTTTGTGGGTTATTTAGTTCCCGATCCATTTTTTCTTGTCGTTCTCTTGCACTCCTTGTTGTTTTGCTTTTGAGGATAATTTTTTCAATTTTTTCCCTAATTTGCTCCCCACCCACGGTGTCTTTTTTATTTGGTTTTGTATTTTTTCTGTGCTTTCGAGCTCCATAATTAATCTTTTTGTTACGATTTCCTATCTTAAATTTATGATTTTGTCCGTAGCTGATCCTTTGTCTGTTGTATGAAATTTTCCACTTCGCTAGGTTCTCTGATATTGTGCATTTTGTTCTGCCACATGATTCTCAGAGCAGCGGGGAATCTCATCTGGACCTAAAGTTTTTAATTCGGCCATGTATTGCCCTAATTCCCACTGTCTGTCCTGGGTGGCTTTCGACATGTCTGAGCGAATCCTGAAGGTCCAATCATCTTTCTTTAGTGAGCTGCTCTTTAATCCTTCGCTTACAATTCTTTCTTTTAGTGTACGTTTTGAAATTTATTAAAATCTTTCTTGGCGTCTTCCTATCTCTGCTCTTTCTGAATGTCATCACTCAAATTTGTGTCTTTGGTCCAAGGAAAGTATTCCTCAAGCAGGGATATGGTAAATTTCCTTATGTCTTGCCCTTCCAGATTTTCTGGCACATTTAGAATCCTAAGATTATTTTTCCTTGCTTGATTTTCAAGCGACTCTAGTTTCTCCTTGGTGGCTTTGTCCGAGTCTCTTAATTTCCTGATTTCGGATTGGTTAGAGACTACTTTTTTGTTGAGGGACACCACCTCTGACTCCACTGCAGACACTCTGTCCCCTAAAGCATTCAACTTTTGGTCTAGAGTCTCGCAGACTTCTTGAATCTTGGCCTGGTTGGACTCAGATATCAGGAATTTCTCTCTCATCTCTCCCATAACCTTCTCCATGAGACTTTCCATGAGTTTTCCCGTTTGCTCAAGGAAGGTCTGTGGAGGAGGGCAGTTAGCGGCGCTTGTACCAGGTTCATTTACGGATTGGAGTGGTGAATTCTCAGGAGCCTCTGAACTTTCACTCTGCGGGCTTACGTTACTAGATGTTTCTGTGCTCATTTTCCGGGTTTTATTAGTCTGACTTTCAAGAGTTTCAAGAGTTTCTTCAGTATGGGGTAATAGAGTGGGGGGACTTCTTTCTGCTGCTCGCTGGGGTTGTTGCACTTTAAAAAAGGATCTCAGCGAGGGTGTAATTTTGAGTTTATGCTCGGGGGGGGCTGCTGCCTCGTCTGATCTTGGTTTGGGCTGACGCTCCCGATTAGTGGTACTTTTTTTAGTCTTTTTTGTGATGGCAGGGTCACTTGTTTAGATGGCTGTGAAAAACTTTGTTTAGGGAATTGCCTATTTCTAAGGCAGTAACTCGATTTTACCCTGCCCCCTTCCTCAGATTCTAATCTTCCTGTTTGGTCCTTCCCCTCTACTTTATTTCTTTTCTTATTTGAAAAAAATTGTAACACTTCGGATCCACTCTTCCCTTTGCAGCCAGCTTTTTCTACTTCTGCTGTTTGAGCGTCCCCCTGTTCACCCCCTTGCACCCTTCAATTAAATCAAGAGCGATTCCCCCCTTGTTTTTTTCCTCCCCTCGTACCTGACTCATGGGGTTGCAGTATGGGCTTAAGTCTTTGTCTCTAGCGATCCTCGTGCTGCCCAGACTCCACGACTCAATCTGCCTTATTTCAGAGCAAAAACGCCAAGTGCTGGACAGGAGCGGTTCTACGCTTCTCCTTTGGGGCTCCCCGTCTCTGACGCTCCCCAATTTTCCCCGAAAACCGTCCTGTCTGTGCCACTGCCAATGACGAGCCGGCTGGGATCCTTGAGCCCTCAGGCAGTCGCTACCGTCTCCTATGCTACTGCCGCTCTTGCCCTGGAAGTGGAAGCACACTCTGCCTTGCGCTCTCCGGCAGTCTCCTTGTGCACTCGAGGCAGCTGCCCATCTGTGTGGAACGTCCGTCACAAGGACTCCGATTGCGAAGTCTCTGGATTCCAGCAGGTCACGGTCTTTCATCCCCCGCACCACCAGACGTTCCGAGGTCGGAAACCACTGACGCCGTTATCAGAGTCGGAGCTGGAGCTGGAACTAGAACTGACAAAAGTTGACGCCGCTCGTAAGTGCCTCTCTTGTTTAAAGTTCTTTCTGTTTTATCAAGCTGAGACCCACTGGTACCACATTTCCTTGTTATTGCCTTGCTACGGTTTCCATTAGACGCATCAGCTGAACAGCTGAACAGATAGGGTTAGATTTAGCCTTCAGTCTTGGAGATGTTCATGGAGCTCCCGACCGGACCTTCTAGCCGGCCGCCATCTTCCTCCTGGCTTTCTCCTTCCTTGCATTTAATATCACATTACTACTGATCACATAAGCTTTTCATTTACTAATTGCAATATATCAAGAGAAGCAATGACAGAATAAACAACAATACATTTCTTTTGGCCTAAGGGAGCAATTTCTAACACTCTATTAATACACAATCCAAAATATGCCACTCTCTACTAAACAAAATGAATATCACGCAGAATATATATGAGGGTGTGGACTATATGTGATTATGGTGTACCCCAACAAATTTCAGAATAGCATTACACTCTATCAATAGCATCCGCAAAAATGATCGCAACATATGACACTGGTAACTAACGCTAATAATATGGCGAGCAGGCGTTCGCGTGCATAAAGCCGAGACAACACCACTTTGCAACATTCTCAACAACCAGCCAGATCGGTGATAAGATCACAAAACATTTGATAAGGCACATTAGCAGCAGCGATTTTACACCTGCTCATACCTGCTCACACCATAAAAGGGAGCCCAGCCCAGAACAACACATGAAAAAGAACAGATGCCATAGAGCTACTGATCAGGCATCTCGTAGCCCCCAGAGAGCCATAACACACATGGCCAACCCCCCCAGGCCACTCCCCCCGGGGCCCTACCCTGGGCACCCCCCGCCCGCCCAGACAAAGACATATCACATCAACTTAACAAAATCATGCACACAAAAAATTTGCTTGCTGTTGCACAAGTACAACAATTCACATTCATGTGGTGTCAGAAAAAGGAGAATCATTCATTCATCTGTGAATTTCCAAACAAAATATTAGATCCAAATTTAACTCAAAACAACTTTTCGGAAGAGTCTTGGCCGGTCTTCCCTGGACAATTAGTAAGTCACAGCCTGCAATACAAAATTCAAGATAAGGAGGTGTGTCATGCGCTCATCAAAGGACAGAGAGAGAGAGAGAGAAGGAGAGAGGGAGATAGAGGGAGAGAAGGAAAGAGAGGGAGAGAGAAAGAGAGAGAGAGGGAGAGAGAAAGAGAGAGATAGAGATAGTACAATGAGCACAAGGCCACCCGGGATCTTGTCACATACATGCCAACTGTTATGTGTGTATCGCTATTGGTGCACCATGAGCCTACGGCCTTGCCTCAATTGCAGCGTGAAAGCCACATCACATTACATTACCCTGCTGCTCAGACCTGCGAAGGACTTGGAGTCCTGTTTTTACTGTTGCTGGGGCTGCTAAGGACGCCACAAACGCCGTACCGGCTTCACCGGAGTGCCGCTGACTGCTCTTCTACTGCTGCGGGACTGCGAGGCGATTGAAACAGCTGTAGCCTCTTCCCGCAGCAGCCACGCCCCCTTGCCTGCCAAAGCCATAACCTTTTGCAGCACCCGCTTCGAGGGTGCCACTCACTTGTTGATACCCTGCTGCTCGGACCTGCGAAGGACTTGAAGTCCTGTTTTTGCTGTTGCTGGGACTGCTAAGGATGCCACAAGCGCCGTACCGGCTTCACCGGAGTGCCGCTGACTGCTCTTCTACCGCTGCGGGACTGCAAGGCGATTGAAACAGCTGTAGCCTCTTCCCACAGCGGCCACGCCCCCTTGCCTGCCAAAGCCATAACCTTTTGCAGCACCCGCTTCACAGGTGCCACTCACTTGTTGATACCCTGCTGCTCGGACCTGCAAAGGACTTGGAGTCCTGTTTTTACTGTTGCTGGGGCTGCTAAGGACGCCACAAGCGCTGTACCAGCTTCACCGGAGTGCCGCTGACTGCTCTTCTACCACTGCAGGACTGCGAGGCGATTGAAACAGCTGTAGCCTCTTCCCGCAGCGGCCACGCCCCCTTGCTGCTGAGGGCTACAAGAGCAGTCTAGGCTCTCCGTGAAGCGGGACGCGTGCAGGACAAAGCACGCGGCTAAGCCCGGGCAAAGGGCGGGCCCTCTGAGGCCCTTAGAGACCGAGTGAGGCCGGGCAGGGCTTACCCTCTTCAATCTATTGATTACTACAGCTATTTGCTCCCTAATGGCTCAAAGTCCGGGCCATTTGCAGTCTGAGAAGGCTGGGTGTAGTTTCAATGGTCCTCTTGACAATTACTTTACAAAGGCTCCAATTGATCAAGATAGGGAGAAAACCTTGGCAGATCGTAGGGTGGAGCGCCGCCGCTCTGTCGAAAGTATAAAGAACAAGGTTTCTGCCGTTTCTCCACCCAAAGCCCTTACGCTTACACTTGGATGTACTTCCTCCAATGAAGATCCCTTAGGCCTGGAAAGCTTTCCATTCCTGCTACGAGACTGCACTCCTACACCATTGGGCCATACAGATCAGCCCACAAATCTCATTCCTCCCCCTAGCTTGTCATTGCCTGACGCTGACTTGTCTACTCGGACTCTGGCCCAGCCTAAACATGTTCTAAATAAACAGAGAAAACCTGTGCAGGCTAAGAGTCATGGCCCACCACCTGCAAAAAGAAGACGGAAGGGGGGGTACAGCAAAAGCCAAAGATCAGTCACTCGGATTTTGGAAAACCTACTAAAGCTAATATTAGAATTGCTAAGAACCCTGTTGTTGCTCAATCTAACATGCCAACTTTGGCTCCCCTGCTACCATTGGCACCAGTTGTACAACCTGAGAATACTATTGCTCCAATTGTTATTCCGGACGACCCATCCCATATGGATGTTTCCACTATCGCCTCACTGGATAACATGGAACACCTAATTAGGTCTTTCATTTTACCCATTATAGAGAGACTGAGGAGGGTGGAGAAAAAGCTTGAAGTGATTGAGGCTGCAGTTATTAGTCACCAGGGTCCATCTAAGGTAGTGGTGAGTGGGGGTTCAGTACCTCCAGCCGCGGTGCCTACGTGTACTCTCGGTGCCTCACAAGGTTCTGATCAACCAACTAAATCAACTAATCCCAAGCATCAGAAGGTTCCCTCCCCTAATCAGAATATTAGCTCAGTCCCTATAACTGTAAGTGTAGTGGCAAGCGGACCAGCAAAACCTCATGTGGGGACTTCACAACAGCCTACAAGTGGTCCCATCAGTCATACCAGGCCTTCGTCTCATAGAATACCCCAAGCTGAACTGCCCCCCAAAGCCGTCCCGTATGTGGTTGTACTCACGGGGGTCCCTAGCTTGCCAACAAACAAGAGGGAGGGATACTTCCAGCTTAAAAATAAAATCATGCACTGGTTAGCTCAATTTAGACCCTTAACACATAACATCGATGGTGATATTGTGCATGTTAGACGTCTCCCCTGGTTGGGTAGTAGTGTTAAGGATATTGATGGTGATTTAGTGGTTATAAACTTTAGAGACCCTCGAGCAGTCACCCATATATTAAATTGGCCCCAGGGTGGAGGTGGTAACTCCATTGTACCGCGCCCTTTGACCTATTTTTATCCGAGATCCCTGGTGTTTCCTCCTAACCACATTGGTGCTCAGATACCCAACCAGATTGCTCCCCTAATGTCCTTTAACACTGGGTTCCCACCAGAACCTCCATATTATCATCATGTTGCTGACCACTTTGGGTGGAATATGGTACCTCCCAGGTCTTCTAGAAACCCCAATAGGAGAATGGAACACCTGAGACCTTTTACACCCTTGGAGACAGCAAACAGGTTTGATATTTTCTCTAGTTTGGATAACTGTGATTGAAGATCACAGAATGACCACTGTATGGTTGGTCACACAAATATAATACAAATAGAGAAAACTGATGGTGGTTGTAAACCGGATGGGAATATACAACTACCAGTGTTGGAGAGCCTAGGACCAGTTACACCAAGTATCCTAGAATCTATTATACAGAGAGTTGAGAGTGATCCAACACTGAAGTTTATTCCTGTTGTAGAACAAGTTGTTCAAGATCTGACGCCATCTAGGTCCAACCAAGGGGGAGCCGATACTGATGTAGGAGGTGTCCTGATTACAAGGCAAGTGACTGTTGCCCCTGTTCCCCCAGTAGCAAGCGCTAGACTAGGGGCTAGTAACAGTGTGGCCTTGAAAATGGGGGCAACACTAGTAGGGGAAAGTCCAACACTAGTAAGGGAAAGATCAACCACGCAACACAAAATTACCTTGATATCTTGGAACATCGCTGGTTTGATAAAAAATCTTTCTGACCCTGATTGGTCTAACTATATAGACTCCTGTGACTTTTGTCTGTTTCAAGAAACCTGGACCCTTGAAATACCACATAGGGTGGGATATAGGACTTTCAATATCGAGGCAGTTCCTTCAGCTAGAGGCAGACCATCGGGGGGGCTCATGGTATGGGTCAGTGTGTCATTAGAGGTAAACGTTACACAATTAAACACTGATTCCGCAGATATACTAGGACTTGTAGTTAATCTGAAGGATGGTAGGCGCATTGTTGTGTTTAATGTTTATAACCGACCCTGTGGGTTATCGAAAGAATTTGTAATTTTTGATAAACTGGAGAAACTCCTCACTGATCATGTAGATATGCCTAGCAGTATAATAGTATGCGGTGATTACAACTGTAACTTTGAACCGATTATAGGGTTTGGAGATGTTTTTTCAGACGAGGATAGGGCCAATAACATCCCCTCCTTATCCTTATCATGTGAGCTGTACGACCCTATCTACCCAGATTACGAGATTGGTATCTGTACATGGTTTGAGGGCATGTAATGGCCGTTTTCCATCAGACTCTCCAAAAGCACCAACCTTTGTTAAATTTCCATAGTAGGATTGACTATATTTTGGTATCTTTCGACATTTGGTCCTTCCTATCTGACTTCGTAATTGACCTTAGGTACGAAAGTGACCATCGGCCACTGCACCTGTCAATGGACCATAGATTAGTCCCTAGTACTAGGAGTCCGATGGATTATAACATGTTGGATATCCCAACTACCGATGGCCCCTTAATGAGTAACAATAGGAGTTCCCTTAAATGGGCTAGCATATTGAGTAATAAAGAGGCATTATCCAGCATTTATCTACTTCTTGCAGATACTTTTGCCAAACATTTGCTCCAACCAATAGAGAGTAAGGTTTTTACTGACCTGCATAGTGAATTTTTTAAAGCCTTAGTACAATTTGTGTCGAAAATGCCAAATAAAAAAAGGCTGCAAAAAACTAGCTTTATTGGCACTAAACCCTGGTACAACAAGGAATGTCGTAACTGTAAGGGTTCACTCCTAGAGGCAATCAAGAGCAAAAAACCACATGTAATCAGGACCCTAAGTCAAGAATACAGGAGGGTGCAGAAAAAGGCTAGAATTAACTGGGATGAGGAATGTTGGGAGAACATGCTAATAGCTGTCAAAGCGAAGGACAACGTGGGTTTCTGGAAACTAGTTGCTAATGAGAAAATTGGAGAAAGGTCACCGGATGATGTGTTTATTGATGAGCAAACCTGGGTCAACCATTTTACCCACTTGTATGAAGCACCAGGTAGTGAGGTGATTGCTGATGGATACAGTCCATGGTTGGTCCCACGCGCAAACACTATAGAGTTCAGTCAAACTTTGGAACCTCTTGCCACTAGCCATCAAAACCGCCCCGAATTTGATGAGCTTTCGCAGGCTCTTGAAAACATGGCTGTTTAATCAGTAAGAGGATGGCTTGATGATGGACTCCAGTTTGCTCCACAGCGCCGAGACACCTTCGGGTATTTGTCGCGCTATAAATGTTGCGTAAATAAAGAAATAAATACATAAATCTTGAGGAAACAGAGTTAGTAATAACTGCTGTGAAAAACGGTAAAGCCCAAGGACTAGATAAAATACCGGGGGACCTGTACAAGCATGAGATCAGTGTATGGGCGCCATACATAAATAAGTTTTTTAATATATTAGTTGCCGGAGGGAATTTACCAGATAGCTGGCGGGGAGCAGAAATTATCTTAGTTTTTAAGAAGGGAGATAGATATGATCCTTCTAACTATCGTCCCATTTGTCTTCTAGACATTTTACAAAAAAACTTTTCAAGGCATCTTTAAAATCGAATGGATTTGTGGATCGATGAGAATGAGATCTTTACAAAGTTCCAAGCAGGCTTTAGACGGAACACAAGTACGATAGACCAAGTTTTGAGGTTTTGTTGCATTTGTTGGAAATATGTTTTTTTATTAAAAGGACACATTTCTGTAGCTTTTGTTGACCTTAGTGCAGCTTTTGATTTAGTTTTGCGGGATCGTTTATGGGATTGTTTGCTTGCACTGGGTTTACCAACTTGTATACTCCAGCAGATTAGACGATTACATGATAATAACTTTGCAAGAGCCGACCCGAAAGGGGAACTAACAGAACCCATACCTATCAGACGGGGAGTCCGCCAAGGATATGTGCTGGCCCCTACACTCTTTTCTTTATTCGTCAACGACATCCCAGAATGTGGGGGATGAGTTAGCAATTCATCTACAAAGTTAAAATGTTTACTGTAATCATTTTATAATGACAGCCGCCAAAAGGAATATCTCCATTTCTGATGGTTTTTAAATGTTTTTTATAAATTGTGACCAAACCAAACTCGGAACAACATAAGTAAGAACTTCATTGTTTTTAACTTGCAGGATTGAAATTGGTCAGGTGCAAACATGGATGTTTTTGCCCACTGGGGCAATACTCAAGAACAACCACATCTGAGAAGTATATCATGCCCACTTGGGCGTAATGCTGAAATTTCCATAGAGTCCATTAAACACTGCAAGACAATGCGTGCATGTAAAGTATAGAGTATCTATAATTTGTCTAAAATGGACAACAGTAAACACAAGCGATACAATTAAATGTTGTATAAACATGTGGTTTGAACATGCAATTATGCTGTGCCAATAACTGCAACTTTATTTATTGTCTTTACAACCACTTGGTTAATACTTTATAACAATGTAACGCTGTTAGTATTTCTTTTATGTTGGTTGATCACATGCACATTGAAACTATGTTGTATCACTTTAAAAGAAATGGCATTGGATTAGATCTCGACCCGTGAGCAAGAAGTCGGCTGACTTCGAAACGCGTAGGGTAATTTTCCTTGTGCCTAAATAAACCCTTTTGCGCACTATTGGGGCTCTGACTCTGGTTTTCTACAAAAAGAAAGTTTCCAGGAGGTGATTGAATACTTGTGGGTCGGCGACCCAGTCGAGAGCCCGCCGAAAAAAGTGTCAGGAACACGCCGCTTGTTGTGTTTGTAAAATAAAAAAAATATATATATATATATATATATATATATATATATGAGAGGGCTTAAGTTCTGATGTCACTTCTTATGATGTCACTTTCTGTGATGTCACGTGCCGCAATGTCACACTCAGCGATGCCTCGCACCGTGATGCCACTTGCATTCTGATTAGCTAGGTTAGTCCCCCACTTCTTATTTAGGTCTCGGCTAGCTGGGCACATGCGCAGTTGAGCTGGCGAGATTTAATGAGATTCAGTAAGTTTCACTAGCGAGGTTAAGCCCCGCCCCTCTTATCCATTGGCTGGCGTCACCGTTCATGCTAAACGGTAGCTAGCCATTGGAGAAGAGTTCCTGGTGACGTTCTTCTTTCTCTTTAAGCCCCGTCCTTTTCAGATTGGGTTCCTTGACTTACTGCTGGCGTAAAAGGTTTCTTATCTTCTTTATGGGTCCAGGTGGCCCCATAAAGAAGATAAGGAACCTTTTATGTCAGCAGGAAAGTCAGTCTGAAAGGGACAGGACTGTGTCATGGCAAGCGCTTGTTCTGTCTTGAGCCCAGGGGAGAAGGGCTTGTCTGTGGGATAAACCAAAACATTGAGAAGCATTGTCGCTCACCAGATATCGCTAACACGTGGTTGTTGCAGCATGGAGCTGCTGGTGACTTCCAGGACCCCTGCTGCCGTCACTGTGGCTCATGCATTCATCCTTCCAGAGTCGCTAGGTTTGGACTTGTGTATTCGTCTACTCAAATATAGCAATCTATGTGGCTCATGCATTCATCCTTCCTGAGGCGCTAGGTTTGGCCTTGTGTATTCGTCTACTCAAATATAGCAATCTACGGGGATTCACCACAGAATGCAATCAACATTTAACTTGTCAGCTCGTACTAAAAATGGGAATGCAAGTGTTTAGTTTATTGTTAAAGAACTAAAATATATATTAAGAAATAAGGATAATAAGTGGCGCAACCGGTGAGATTGACCATACATAAGTAAGAAGAAAAAGCTTAGGTATTAGGCAGCTTTACATGTGCTTGTATACACTTGTGTGTGTGTACACGTGTGTGAGTGTACAGCGCATGGGGGCTCATATGGAGGTGCTGGAGAGTGACATTATTTGAACATTGCAGAAGCAAACGCTGTGAATGAAGTGTTAAGAAAATCACGGACCCTGAAATTAAAACCAGTGTAGAAGCAACACAGAGGGGGAAAAGCAAAACAAAACGGGGTGCAGGAAATAGCGAAATGGACAGGCAGGTGGGAGTGGAAGAAGCCACAAGGACAGCGGGTAGAAAGAGGAGAAGCAACAAGGACCGTGGGCGGAGGGGGGGAACTAGTGGGGGGTGTCGTGTCCCTTGACCCCAAGTCAAGAGCGGAGACCAGCGGATGTGGGAATTATACTTTATTGTTTCATGCAGTCACAGCCACAGTCAGGTACGTCCTCCTTCTTTCCTCGTCATTCCTTCTGTGTCCACTTCCTGTTCCCTGACTGGAACTCGTGTCCAGTCTCCCCATCCCCACTATGTCACTGAGTCCTAGTGCCCCTCACTCAGGGCACGACATCTCCCCCTTTGTTGTAAACAAACATTTCTTAGGATCGCCTCCATTCACTGATAGAGGACATGTGAGAGAGAGATGTAAAGAGAGATGTAGAGAGAGAGAGAGAGAGAGAGAGAGAGAGAGAGAGAGAGAGAGAAAGAGAGTGTTGAAATATAATCGACAGACGTGAACATCACCTGCGCCATCTTGCCTAACAAGAGCCATCGTATGCACGTAAATGGCACCCATTATAGATACCGCGGCCATTTCGTGCGTTGCCGATCACCAGCGCATCACCCTGACCTCGCAATCATCCCCTGCGCTCTGCAAACCCCCAAGCACACATGCTAGAGTAGTAAAACATCCTCAGTGCGACCCAGCCCCGGAGCCACTTCCTGTGCCTAACGCCCATGTCCTTTCATCCACCTCGAACGAACAGGCCCATCGATAACCTCCTCCCCTGCACCTGGCTGTTCGATCCGGTCCCAGGGAATAACTAACCCCTGCGGATACAGTTTATTACCCCGTACAGTAGAAACTCTCTCCCCATCAAAGGGGTCGGAATTAATCAATGACACAACCCTCTTAGATCTGACCGATCCCGCATACTTCAGACCCTGCCGGAATGCCCAGCTGTGAGAAAACAATCACCTGCTGAGACCAGGGTGGGGGACATTTTCTGTTGGGTATGTGTGGGAACAAGTTGGAAGCGGGAATTCCGGGGATGTAATAAACCACTGTCAGGAATGTGTTACCCTGCAATAAACAGGCAAGATTATATATAAAAGGCCATGCCACAGATGTACAGTTAGAGCACCTCGAGAAGACATTTCGTCTGTCCGAATTGACGTGTTCTCCTCCGGAGAAATAAACCTGTTCATCGTTTTCCAGATTCCCAGCGCCTGCCTCTTTATTTGATTAGCTAATAATCGAGTAGATCAGATCAAATCTGCTTTTCTACAATTGGCGTCCCAACGCAGGGCCCATCAGTGACACGTGGGTCTGGTAGAGAGGTCCTAACGACGGAGTGAACGACTGCAACAATCGGAAAAGTGCACCTGCCTGAAAGAGACCCTCGTCTGGCAGCCGATCATCCGAACTTCACCGGTTCCGAACGGACCTCTCTCTCGAGTGATCTGCGGTCCTGACTGGGATCCCACAGGAGTGCAGCGGCAAAAACGGAGAACAGAAGACGATCGGGCGCTGGAAGTGGAAGACGAAGAACCATCCAAAAGGTCTGGGTAAGGTCGAGTAGGATGTTTATACGTCTGATTGGTAGGAAGTTATACGTCTGATTGGTAGGATGGTTTATCCATCTGATTGATTGTTTGATTGCATTGGAATAGTTTGATTTGAAAATACTAGTATTACGCTCTTTGGTTCTTTGGTCCTTTGGTTCTTTGGTTCTTAGGATATTTGGTTCATTTTGAGATATTCCCTGCTTGCAAACAACGAAGAATAGGAACGTTCTCTCTCTTTGCAGACAGTGAAGGATAGGTAGTGCGGATCTTTGTCCACCTTCTTGCTTCTTGGCAATCTGTGTACAACACTTCCCAAATCCATGTGGCCGGATAGTCTAGGCGCCCCCCCAGTTCCCAAAGCAGCAATAAAAAGTTTAGGGGTCTGGCTAGAACCTGAACTGTCAATGACCACTCAAGCTAAACGAGTGGCAGGGACTTGCTATGGACTGCTCAGGTCAGTACGGAAGATCCTCCCGCTACTCCCTGAAAACTCCCGGAAACTACTGGTGCAAGGATTAGTCATGTCAAGGCTGGATTACGGCAATGCCTTATTCCTTGGCTCACCAGAATCCACTCTGAATGTGCTCCAAAGAGCTCAGAATGCGGCTGCACGAATGCTCACTGGCACTGACAAAAGATCATCAGCTAAGCCTGCTCTCAAGGCCTTGCATTGGCTTCCAATCCGAGCTCGCATAAAATTCAAATCCCTCTGCATCGTGTTTAAAGCTTTGCAAGGATCAGGCCCTCCTATCCTTAGAGACCTGGTGCGCCCCTACAAACCTACGCGAGCCCTTCGCTCGGATGATGGTAATTTTGTAGTGATACCCAGAGCCAAAAAGGTGAGGTCCGGCGGTCGCCGGTTCTCTATTAATGCAGGCCAATTATGGAATGCTCTGCCGATGGCCCTGCGGAAAGAATCCAATCTAGTGCGATTCCGCAAAGCATTGAAAACTTACCTCTTCCCCCGTTAGGCTTTCTCTTCAGTTGTATTTGGGTGGTGGTCCTGTGTTTTGTTTTAGCTCTGGGACGCTCGAGGGCAGCCATGCGCTTTATAAATCTCTTTTCATTTCATTTCTCTTTTCATTTCATTTCATTTCATTTCATTCACCATTGTTTGAGATTTTCATTTGTCCGATTATACGTCATGCCTATCTTCGCCCCACTGATTGGTAATTGGTTCTGCCCGGATCGCTTATCAGAGGTCAGTCATCCGGCTCCACCGGAAGGCACCCCTAATAAGGACATGTACGTATAATATGGATTAGTCGCTGTAACGTACAGTAAACTATGGCATAAAAGTACTAAAAAAGATCGAGAAAATCAGTGGCCACTGATGGGATATTTTGACCTCGATAAAATAGAAACGCTAGAGAAAGCTCTACGTAAAAAGAAAACTATGCCAACTATGCTTGACAGTCTCGGCATGTGGCGAAAAGAAATGATTCAACAAAAGAAGAAGGATGAAGCAAGATTAGATGAGGAACTACGGAAATCAGCTCACCTAGCTGGTAAAAAGTTAGAAGAGGAGATTAAGAAAAGAGAAAACGCTCAGAAGGAGCGAGAATCAGAGATCTCAGGACAATGCCCTGTCAGAGGGCCCTCGGCTCTTTACCCTGAGTAACCATCAAAACAGAAGATAGATGACGATTTACTCCTAGGTCCACCAATTATTTACATGCCACCTCCTTATGCCCCTACTCATCCTCTAATATAACACCAAGATTCTCAGAACGTAACCGAAGGTAGCGCCAGGGCCTCGGTACCCCTGGCCTCTGCGCCGACCGAGCCTCCCGTGCCTGATACCTCGTCAAATGACACTCCAGCAAGAACCGAAACAACAGAAAAAGGGCCGGTAAGAATCCAGCCGTTGAGTAAGAGTGAGCGAGCAGGTATTTAGAAAATCGTCAAAACTCTGGTAGACAGGAAGGAAACAGAAGAATATATAACAGATATATGTAACTCTTACGTGGACAATCACAAGCGACACTTTGTCGTGCGTTTTTGCTATTACACCCTTACGGCTTATGAGGAAAAGTACAAGAAAATAGGGCCTGACCGACTCATGACTCTATACAGGAAGGTAGATACAGGAGACGAGAATGACTGTATGTGTGGCGGAACTTTTCTCCTATACCCTAGAAGTCTTCCGCCACCTCATAGAACAAGGAGGGGTAGTCAAAAACACGACATCGGAAATGACGGAGCCTCCGATGGGGAGACTAGACAATATGATGCCCATAAAGGAAGCTGCCCCCTATTGGGTCCCCCCTAGAGGACAGGGAACTCACGATGACATAAATCACCAGGACGCCAAAGGAAGAGTGTTTTTTAATTGGGTATATCAGCCTTGGGATAGACAGGACATCCTGACGTTCTGCAAATCCTTGCCGGACTTGCGAAAGAATCCCACCGTGTTTTACACTGAATTAGGTACCCCACTAGAATCGACAATTATGACGCTTGCCGACATCGACTTCGGGCTGCCTACCAGCTGATGTATGGAAACAGATCATGAAAACAGAACACACCAATCTGTTCGGTCATACCTGGGAGCAACTCGATGTGCTGGACAAACAACGAAACCCCGGACAGAAACCTGTAAAAGCCATATTAGACCTCCCTGACAAGATAGTACAAAAAGTAAAATCCCTTATTCCTGAGAAAAAGATAGATTGGTCCATAATAACGGCTTGCCGTCAGAAACCCCAATAAGATGTCTCAGAATACTTCTCCCGGTTCGAAACAGTGTTCTCCAATTATAGTGGACAAGACATGTCCACTGCGACCGGACATCACTTGTTCGTACATAACTATGTTAAGGGTCTATTACCAGAGGTATCGCAGAAGCTACAGACCAGCAAAAGCAGTTGTGCGGCCTCTACACCAGCGGCCATCCTCCAGATGACCCAGTACTATGAACACCAGAAAACACCAGAAAAACAAAAACAATAGGGCCACCGAAAAGAAAAAGAAGGATTTAAAAGAATGAGTTATGATAGCGCAGTTACAAGGGGTGAACATAGGGAAAGAACAGTACAATGGAGGATATCAGCAAAGTATCCCTCGAACACCACCACCCATCAATAATGTTTCCAGACTCTACGCTGGACGTCAGGACTTAGGAGAGGATCAGTGTGCATTTTGTAGAGGGTACGGACACTGGAAATCCCAATGCCAGATCCTGTTAGGAATGAATAAGGAAAAAGGGGCGAGAGAATTGACAAATGGACTGAGAGGTAGAGGACGTGGGAGAGGGTACGCAAACGACGCTAGTGAAGAGAGACCCGGTAGAGTAAATGCATTTGACCATCTCCGACAGAATCAGTACCAACAATCTGCCTACAACATGTGCGAATTCACATAGGACTGCCTAGGGCAAGGGAGGGATCTAGTCGAGCTCTATGTTGACCAGCAAGGCCCCTATGTTATCGCAAAGGTCCTGGGCACGAAGTCACCATTTCTGGTAGACACGGGGGAAACACGTAGTGCATTATCTAAGCGAATGATTCCAAGGGCACCTTTGTGTGGCTCACACGTGACATCAATAGGATTTGATGGTACGCCCTCCACTAACCCCTTGTCCAAACCGATCCCCTTTGACCTTGGAGAAAATATCATCGACACAACATTTCTCCTCTCCTCCAATACCCCAGCCATTATGGGTCTCGATCTCTTGAAGCATTTTCGAGCGACCATCAGATGCTCGCCTGACAGAGTCTGAGTCATCTTATATGACAACCATCACCATCTAAGACCTCACCCATCCCAACACATGTACCCCATTACTGAAGCAGACGTGTCCCTACTGGACACTTTACCACCACACTTGTGGGCCAAGGTTGACTCAGACGTAGGACGAATGATGATAGACCCAGTGCATGTGACAATACGACAGGACGCAACCTTACCAAAAGTACCCCAGTACAAAATATCACCAGAGGGCGAGAAAGCATTGATTGAAATAATACAGTCACTGGTAGAAGCAGGAGTAGTAGAGGAGGTAGGAAGCAATTTCTGTAACAGTCAGATCTTACCGATCATTCAGAGACAAGGAGAGGGAGATGGGAAAGCATACCGCTTCATCATTGACCTACAAGAGATCAACAAAATAGTTGTGCCACAGTACCCTGTAGTCTCTGACATCACCACCATCCTGACTCTAATCCCATCCACTGCCACCACGGCCATTGTAATTCACCTTAAGAACACCTTCTTCTCCATACCCATTCACCAAGATAGCCGCTATCTCTTTGGATTTACCCTAAGATCTCGCTCGTATAGATTTTTTCGAGCACCCCAGGGGTACACCGAGAGCCCGAGCATCTACAGCCAGGCGCTCAAGAGACAGTTAGATGAAGTTCAGTTACCAGACGGGGTGGCGTTGATACAGTATGTAGACGATATCCTTTTAGCAGCAGACACCACTCCACTAGCAGTCACCGCCACCATCCAGCTCTTACACTTCATTTCAGAGAATGGCCACAAAGTTTCCAGAAGGAAGTTAAAGTTTTGCAAACCCCAAGTCACGTATCTAGGACACCTCTTATCAAAGGAAGGGAGGAAACTCACGCCTGACAGAATCCAGACTATTCTAGACACTCCCGTCCTCAAGACCCAGAAGCAAGTCTGCTCTTTGGTAGGCCTCACCTCATTCTGTCGACAGTGGTTGCCGAACTTTAGTCTCCTAGTCAAACCCCTACTTTCCCTACTAGCCAAAGACACTTCATTACCTCTACCTTGGACCCCCGAATGCCAGACGGCGTTCAAAGAATTACGAGATGCCCTTTGTTCAGCACCCATTTTAGGAACCCCAGACTACTCCAAGTCATTTTCCGTCTATGCACATGAAATAGAGGGATGTGCCTTATCTGTCCTAACACAATAGATTGGTCCCAAGCAACGCCCTTGCACTTATTTCTCAGCAACCCTCGACCCAATAGCCAGAGCGCTACCGGCGTGCCTATGCGCCATAGCAGCTGTAGCAGTTTCGATCCGCCAGAGTGAGGGAATAGTGGTCTCCAACTCCCTTACAGTGTTAGCACCCCATGCAGTTGACACGCTTCTGAATCAGACCAAAACCCAACATCTGACTAGTGCACGACTGACAGGATACGAGTTGACCCTGCTAGCGCCACACATTACTCTGAAGCGATGCACCACTCTAAATCCAGCTACGTTGTTACCTGTGCCCGAAAACGACCCAAGCGTGACTCCCCTACATGACTGTGTGACCCTCACAGACAAGGAGCAGGGTAGATCTCTGAGACACTGCTTTTCCAGAGCCTGATGGGGAACTATGGGTAGATGGCTTGTGCATCAAACTCCCAGATGGCACGACCTCAGCTGCATACTCTGTCACCACTGCCCAAACCATAATGAAACAGCCCGCATTGCCCAACGATCCGCACAGGCAGCAGAACTGATTGCCCTCACACGAGCATGCATCTTAGCAGCAGGAAAGACTGTAAACATATACACGGACAGCCAGTACGCCTTCGGGGTGGTTCACCATTTCGGGCTCCTGTGGAGGGAAAGAGGATTCCTGACCTGGCACGGCACACCCATCCTACACGGAGATCTAGTTTCCACCTTAACTGAAGCAGTCCTCCTCCCCAAACAGCTAGCAGTAATTAAATGCCAAGCACATAAGAAAGTGACAGACATTATTGGACAGGGAAATGCACTAGCTGACATTACTGCCCGAGCCACAGTTGAAGACAGAACTGCAAAACGGATGTATGTGACTAGGTCACAAGCTGAGAAATGGACAGACGCTAGGGCCACTATAAGAGACATCCAACTGACGAGTACACCACACGAACTGACTGAATGGGCTCAGGTGGGACGGAAAGACGATGAAGGCTGCTGGAGGACAAAATACAGAGACAAATGGCTGCTACCTAACGCCTATCTGATCCCCATATTGACCATGGCACACCTATCCGCACACATAGGATCCGCTCCCATGACCAAACTGATTGCTAGGGTATGGCATAACAGCAAAATAGCAGACTCAGCAAAACGCCTAGTGCAACAATACATGGTATGCCTGCAACACAACCCAGGGAAAGGGTCAGTAGTAACACGGGGAGGGTTTGGAGTCCCCGACCATCCCTTCAAAATCCTTCAAATGGATTACATTCAACTAGAAAGGTGCCATGGTCTGAAATACGTTCTAGTTATTGTGTGCGCCTTCAGCAAATGGGTGGAAGCATACCCCACTCGTGACAATACCACCGCTGCCACTACAAAGTTATTGCTGAAGGAATTCTTCCCCCGATATGGCCTTTGTAGAGTTTTATGAAGCGACAATGGCCCCCATTTCATAGCTGAGGTCATCCAGCACATACTGAAGGGGCTGGGAGTAAAACAAAGTTCCATGCCGTTTTCCACCCCCAGTCAGCGGGCCTGATAGAAAGGCACAATGCCACGCTGAAATTGAAACTGGCCAAAATAGTCGACTCCGCTGGGCTGAAAGGGCCCGATGCCCTTCCACTGGCATTACTATCCATGCGCTCCACCCCAACCAGACACCAATTGACCCCGGACGAGGTTGTTTTCGGCAGGCCGATGAATATTTGGGCGGTCCCGAAACCAACAACCATTAACGATGTCCCGGACATACTCATGTCCGACTAGTTGTTTAAACTGATGAGCGAACTAACTGTTATCCACCAACAGGTGCAGCAAGCCATACCAGATGTATCCAGGGGCCCGGACACGATATCAAACCCCGGGGACTTCGTCCTGATTCAGAACTTCCAGAGGTCGAAGAGTTGGGAACCCCGGTTGACGGGCCCCTGGCAAGTCTTAATCACTAACCGAACTGCACTTCGAGTGGAAGGAAAGAAAAACTGTCTGCAAGCTCACCACTGCAAACAAATAGCACCGACACTGGCAACAAAAGAATACGTGGACACCCAAAAAGAGCTCCTGACCATAGATCGACCAGCCCTGAGTTGTTACCCTGAAGCAGAGACACTTGAACTAACAGAGTTTCTAGATCCCACAGTGCCGTCCAAAGAAGGGTACAACTCGCGACAAAAGGAGAGTGCTCCGACGAAGCAGGCCACTAACTAAGTAAAAAGTTTCAGAGCGGTAGCCAACACTACAAAGTTACCAGGAGAAACGCTAGTCGAAAGTATGTGGTCCTGCCAGTCACCGAGCCTCTTGAAGGTGATGGAAGCTCCTGGACATCCGAAGAACCTCTGCAACGACACCAAGACTGCCAAGATCCACAGCATAAAGACAATCATACTCCTCACAGCATCTCTTGCCAGTCTCTTACTAATGGTCACAGTCTGGATCATCGAAGAGAGTGCTCCTGCTTACCAAACACTGATACCGACCGTGCAAACCACCACTGAAAAGAAACACTATCTGGTTTCACTGCACCACGACTCCAAGAACGATGCAAAAAGTTCCTGGAACAATTCTTTTGTACAGTTGTTGCACCAACACAATCTTGCCGCAAATGCCACCAACTGTTGTATCTGTGGGCTGCTCCCAAATGCCACTGAGCACTCCATTCCTTTCATCCCTTCACCCTTCTCTGTTCATGGTTCCTGCCTCGCCTGGTTAATGCTCCTGCAAGAGAGCTTCAAGGACAATGCCACATCTGATGGGACATTGAAACAATTATATAACGAGTTCTGGCTGAACAAAACTGAAAGAACGACTGCTCCCTTTTATCCTCTCACTTCAAACGCAACTTTCCCAATGAACATTCCTGCCAAAGAACGTGTGGAAATGCGTATGGCCAAACGTACCATAGCAATGTGTTGGGGGGGTAGGAAGTCGCCGCGGATCAAACAATGGATAAGTGACATGGTGTATTGTAAGGACACTTTGAGACTATATGAGGAAGGACTACCAATACGTGCACTACCTAAAGACTACTGGCATTATCTGGTGGATTACTTAACTGGGTTGGATGAACAATTAGAACAGGAATGACGTGAAATGTATAAAAATGTGGCATATTATGTAAGAAGAGGGCCTTATTGACATGGAGTGTCGTAATGCAGTAACGTTGTAAGGGGCGCATATGCCTCATAGTTGGAAATTGCACGTCTTATGTTGTATTTGAAATGCCAATAAATAAAAATACAATTTTTTTTTTTTAAAAGAACGTGTGGAAATGCAAATACTGAATAACCCAGCCAGACCAACCCTCTCCTTTCTAAAGAAAAGAACAGCTGCAACCACAACTGTAGCCCTATCTGTAGTAAGCATCCCAGGTCTTGTCTGCATCAAAGGCCTTGGGACTGAAATCGTGGGCCGCAGCACTTGCCAGATAACGAGAACACTGAACACTGCCGACCCCTCTTCATTTGTTGCATCACCCAACATGTACTTCATCTGTGGTACAAAAGCCTACACCTGGCTCCCAAAAGGCTGGGGTGGCACATGCTACATCGCTTTTGTTCTGCCTCCAACCTACACTGCACCTGCCGGACACCACCGAGAAAGGCGATCCGGAGACACGGACCAAGCGGACTCTGCTGCATTCCAGTTTCTTGATGCAGTCAAAGGCCTTGTCCCGCTTTGGGGTCCAATGACAAACAGCCGGGCCATTCAACACCTGACTCAGGCAGTAGAGACAGCTGTGAATGTCACAGCCGGCATCCTCACCAACAACACCGCCGAGCTTCAAGCGGTCCGCGGTCCGCCTGTTGGCTTTGCAGAATTGCCTTGTCTTAGACGTTGTACTGGCAGACCGTGGAGGAGCATGCCGCATCATCAGTGCCAGCTGTTGCACTTTTGTCCCTGATGGCTCGCCTTCTGTCTATAAGGCAATTGAACACCTTCACAGACTGGCATCAGAGATCCAACAAGAACAAGAGACTTGGACACTTGGGAGCAGGTTTTGGTGCATATTAAAAGATTGGGGTTGGAAACTGTTGATGATCATCTTGGTACCAGTTTTCATAATATGTGGCTGCTGTTTGGGGATACGCCCTTGTGTTCTCTATGTCTGAACTCTTTGTGTCCAAAGACTGTAGATACTCATATAGAACGAATTAATGCAATGTATGACACAGAGATACAGAATATCATGGGGATTGAAATAGATTAGCAAGATGTCTTGGAATGTTCAACGGGGCAACTGTTGAAATATAATCTATAGACGTGAACATCACCGGCGGCATCCTGTCAAACAAGAGCCATCGTATGCACGTAAACATCACCCATTTTAGATACTGCGGCCATTTCGTGCGTTGCCGATCATTAGCGCGTCGCCCTGACCGCACAGTCATCCCCGCGCTCTGCAAACCCCCAAGCACAAACGCTAGAGTCATAAAGCATCCTCAGCACGACCCAGCCCTGGAGCCACTTCCCATGCCTAACGCCCATGTCCTTTCATCCCCCTCGCACGAACAGGCCCATCGATAACCTCCTCCCCTGCACCCTGCTGTTCGATCCAATCCCAGACAATAACCAGCCCCTGCGGATACAGTTTATTACACCTGTACAGTAGAAACTCGCTCCCCATCAAAGGTGTTGGAATTAATCAATGACACAACCCTCTTAGATCTGACCGATCCCGAATACTTCAGACCCTGCCAGAATGCCCAGCTGCGCGATAACAATCACCTGCTGAGACCAGGGTGGGGGACATTTTATGTTGGGTATGTGTGGGAACAAACTGGAAGCGGGGATTCCGGGGATGTAATAAACCACTGTCAGGAATGTGTTACCCTGCAATAAACAGTCAAGATTGTATATAAAAGGCCATGCCACAGAGGTACAGTAAGAGCACCTCGAGAAGACATTTCGTCTGTCCGAATTGACGTGTTCTCCTCTGGAGAAATAAACCTGTTCATCGTTTTCCAGATTCCCAGCGCCTGCCTCTTTATTTGATTAGCTAATAATCGATTAGATCAGAGGCGATTAACGCCAAAGCAGTGATTGTCAAACTTCAAGAGATTATCATTGGTTTTCCAGAGATAATCTCTCATTTGGCAGTTAGCGTGAGGATTTTTATCACTTCTGATATAAACGTTGCTAATAGCAAGTTCTCTCAGCGATAATTTCCGGCGATGCTTAGCGATAAAAAAATCGTTGCAAAGCCTAGTTAGCAATAAATATCGCTACTCGTTGGTAATATGCCCCTGTGCCCTTTGGGCCAGGTAAACTCGAAAAGTACACCACCAATCGCACCACCCAATACATCGTTGGAAAGGGGGGCTCCAGTAGATGGACATAGGCTATAAAAAAAAAAAACGTTATTTAAAAAATAAACAATAAAAAAAAGAAGTCCCTAAGAAGTTAAGAAGTAGCGCCGGCCGTGTGTGCTAACAACGTGCGTGCTGACATCATCGGAGGACAGGAACGCGAGGAGGAGCGGACAACAGAGCAGGGAGGAGTGGAAAACTTAGCCAGACTGGAGGGAATGAGGTACATGAACCGCGGGGAAGAGCGGTGAAGTAAGGCGGACTGGACCGGAATGAAGGACAACAGCGCATGGAGGAGTGCAGAACGTAGCAAGACTGCAGCGCCATGAGGTATGTGAAACGCGGGGAGGAGCGGTGAAGTACGCGGGGAGGATCGGTAAGTGAGGCGGAATGGAGCGGGATAGCGGACTGCAGCGGGGCGTGTAGACTGGCTTGGTGTAGTGGGGGCGGTGAAGTGAGGCGGACTGGAGTGGGATAGCAAAATAAATGATAGGTTTTAAAACGGCTTTCCCATTTGGTGCAGACATTTAAGTGAGAATAGTGGGGGGCGGTGAAGTGAGGCTCTGTGTTTCTGTGGTCTGAAACAGGAAGGACTCGAGGTCTTTGGGTGTTCTCCCTGGCACCGCCGGGTCCATAAAAACCCGGCACCTCATCCCTTACTGTACATAAACACACCTCTTCTTAAAAATGCCAATTTGTAACTTACATGTGTGCTGTATGAAGCAGCACACATGTAAGTTACAAAATGGCATTTAAGCTTTGTTTATGTGCGCAGGAAGTAACACCTTCCTGTACATAAACAAACCTTTCCTGCCTGCGCTGGCGTTAAGTTTTAAAACTTATCGCCATCGCAGGTGGAAACGCTAGGCTGCACCATATCCTTGGTAATATGGTGCAGCCTAGCGTTTCTGAAGTGGCGAAGAAAGGAGTTAAGCCACTTTGTTGGTAATATGCCCCTCAGTCCTTCTCCAAAACATAATGCAGTTGTTCAAAGATGCCGTCAACCATAGTTAAATGTTTAAGTGTCACTTTATGAATAACTTTTCAGCACCAAAGACATCCATCGATAATTGAGACTTCAGCCGATCATGCCCGGTTGGTAGAGCAAGTGAACTGCCAGTTAGATTCATGGTTTTGCAGTTTGCTGTCAGTTTCTTGTCCCATTAGTGGTTATGTTCCTGATCCCAAGGCCCTGTGATGATGAGGCCTGCTGGGATGATGGTGTTCAGTTTGAAGCCTTTTTTAGGTAAGTGGCATTTTCAGGGGTACTCTTTGGGACCCTTATTGACTGGAAACAAGGAAGTGCACACCATTTAGCTTTTCTCTCGTGTGCAAAATAGGATCATTATTTTGAGTTAGATATATTTTGGCCCTTGTAGACTTTGAGAGAGCAGAGAGAGAATTGCAAACTTGAATATCTGTGCTACTGGGATTAATAGGAGAGAGTTCAGCCTTTTTTTATGTGCTTTTTTTCTGAGATTCTTGCAGAATGTTGATTTGTTTTTTAATCTGAATTAGTTTTGGATCTGTTGGGAATTCTGTAACGTTTTTGTTTGCAGCACCATTGTATGTGGTACAGTAAACCAGGCAAGGCACTCACCAGGCCTTCCTGAGTTCCAGTAGATAGGTAACTACGCCGGGGCTTTCCTGAGCATCATGACTCGGCCATCTGTATCCTTAACAATGTCATATGCCTGAAAGGTGTTGCCAAGGTCTGGCTCTAACATGCCAGTGTCAGGTTCTTTTTTTATTTTATTTTTTTACTCTAGGGTCGTGGCACAATTTGCATGTCCCAGTACGAGGATACACTCTTGAGGTTGCTTCAAAAACAGAAAACTTTTATTTTTTGAGAAGTCAAGAGGCATTCAGTTATTTCTCTTCAGATCCTCATGCAGTTGTATCTAAACATTGATGTCTTTTGGTAAGTACAAAAGAGGAACAATTAAATGCACTGTGCACAGTGCAGCACTGGTTCTTGGATTGTGGCTTCAATCCAGGCAACTAGGCCCCCATTCTTAAAAATATTTTATGTGAGAAGCTGCACACTAGTGTAAAGGCAACATGTGACAGTGTTCAGTTATGTAACAAAACAAAGGGGCATATTACCAACAAGTAGCTATATTTATCGCTAAATAGGGTTAGAGACGATTTTGTTATCGCTGCCTATCGCTGGATATGTTAGCGGACAAAACATGCTATTAGCAACGTTTTTCTCCATTGTGCTAAAATATCCAGGGATATCGGCGAAATGTGTGAATATCGCTGAGAATACAGCGATATTCACGCATTAGCGACAAAATGCTCTTAGCCATGTTATCCACCTCCCATTGGATAACATGGCCAAGAACTGGTCTGGGCAGGTGTTAGTATTTGGAGATAGAGATATTCGCGCTTAGCGTGAATATTTCCAACGCTACGCCTGCCTTGCTAATAGGCAATAGCGACGTTAGAGACTGCTTTCAGTCGCTAACTGGTTGGGTACGCCAACTTTGCATGTCATTAGCGATAAACATCGCTGACATGCAAAGCGGGCCCCAAACCGCTCGCTATCGCCTAAAAGCTGTCGCTAACATCAGTTAGCGACAGCTTGCTAATAGGGAGATAGAATTATCGCCACTCAGCGGCCAAAAAAGGCTGCTAAATCGGCGATAATTGCCTATCGCCCCCCTTGGTAATATGCCCCTAAGAGTCTTGTTTATCTTTTACACTTTTTTTCTGAATGAATCCTTTATATTATGAGTGAATTTGACCGCCTGTATGTGTTTTGTCCATCTAGGGGCATATTACCAAGCAATAGCGATAATTATCGCTATTGCTTGGTTAGCGTGAAAAAATTAACGCCGAGCTGCGGCGATTTTTATCGCAGATGAACCTTGGTATTACCAAGGTTTATCGCAAATGCGATAAAAATCGCCCGCAATGCATGAATATCGCTGAAAAGTCAGCGATATTCATGCATTAGCGAGCTAATGCTCTTAGCCATGTTATCCACCTCCCATTGGATAACATGGCTAAGAACTGCTCAGGGCAGGTGTTAGCATTTGGAGATATTCGTGCTTAGCACGAACATCTCCAAAAGTTGGTAATAGGAGATAGCGATGTTAACGACTGTTTCCAGTCGCTAACATCTTGACACGCCCACTTTGCATGTCATTAGTGATAAATATCACTGACATGCAAAGTGGGGCCCAAGATGGTCGCTATCTCCTACTAGCTGTCGCTAACTGGTGTTAGCGACAGCTAGGTAATAGGGAGATAATTTTATCTCCACTTTCTTGGCTTTTAAAGCCAAAAAAGCGGAGATAAACCCCCTTGATAATATGCCCCCTAGACTTTTGCCAAAGCTTCATACATAGTGAAAGATTTATTTTGCCTTATCGCTAACAAGTAATACTGTATATTACAAAATGGGAATCTCTAGTAAATGGGTAGGTACAAATAATCTAGGACTCTGCAGAAGAGTGTTCAGCTGTAGTGTGCTTGCATGAATTAAGACTCTTATGTGAGTGTTTTGTTTGGGTACGTTTGTGATGGGTAAGGTCTTGTAATGATCATTGCACAGGGCCTTTAACCACCATTACTGCAGCAGGCTATAATGCTACACCATTTACTGACAAACTTGGCACCATTTTCATTAAACTTTTAGGTATGGAGATCCATACTAATATAATAAAGAGAGAGCCAAAAACCTTTGAGGCGGGTAATCTCAGGAACCACAGCACCAATCACAACACCCAATACAGCGTTGGAAAGGGCAGTTACAGCAGAAGGACATAGGCTATGCAGACGCCCACCATATACATTTAAAAAGTAAAAGAACTGTGCCAGCAAAGTATTCCTTTGTTGGTGTGTCTGCGTTGTGCTGTGGGCTTGTGCTGGGGGGCGTGACAAATGCTGGGGAGTGTGGTACGTTCCGCCCTTCGGGCTGGACTGTTCCCATAAGGCACAGAGTCAAGGCTGATTTGCATATGGCCATGTCTGAACTGGGGTGGTGTGGAGTGCAAAAAAACGATGGATTTAGGCCCAGATCGCTGTACTGGGGTGAATGTATGACATTGTTCTGCATTCGGTCCATCAACTGTTGTTTTTGCATTTGTCACCCCGAGTGGGATGGGTATGCTCAGACGTGAGTCCCATGCTCTCCACAGCATTGGTGTCAAGCTATTCTGGCTGAAAATGGTTGATATCAAGAAATTGGTCCTAGGATGCTTGTGTTTTGTCCAGGAAAGACATGGCTTGGCAGTTTGGTCTGGAATGTTCCCATGAAGCCCAGGGTCAAGGCTATGGTGTTGTGGAGTGCAAAAAAAATAATGGATTTAAGCCCAGATCTTTGTATTGGGGTGAATGTATCACATTGTGATGCATTCTGTCCATCAACTGTTGTTCATACATTCCTCCCTTCATGCCATGTCTCATATCGTGTTCTGGGGGTGCGGGGTGCGCGTTGAGTCAAATATTTCATTGTTTTTTCTTACCAGGTTCTGTACATTCCAGCTCCGGGTGTTCACCCTCCGCCCTTTAAATACCCATGCACCCCATAATCAAAACCCACCCTTACTCCTTAAAATACCCCAACACCCTTAAACACTAACCCATCTTAACCCTATAAATATACCATGTACCCCAAAACCCAAACCTATACCTAAATCCTAAAAATACACCTGTAACCCAAAAACCAAACCTAACCTGCATCCTAAAATACCCCTGTACCCCAAAACCCAAACCTAGCCCTGAACCCTAAAAAGAACCCTGTACCCCAAAACCCAAACCTACCACTGAGCCCTAAAAATACCCCTGTACCCCAAAACCCAAACTTAGCCCTGAACCCTAAAAATACCCCTGTACCCCAAAATCCAAACCTAGCCCTGAACCCTTAAAATACCCCTGTACCCCAAAATTCAAAACTACCCCTGAACCCTAAAAATACCCCTATACCCCAAAACCCAAACCTAGCCCTGAACCCTAAAAATGCGCCTGTACCCCAAAACCCATACCTATCCCTAAACGCTAAAACTACCCCTGTACCCCATAACCCAAAACTATATCTGAACCCTTAAAATACCCAAACACCCCAAAACATATACCTCAGTACCCCAAACCATATACCCCTATACCTATACTTACCTTATCCGAACATTAAAAAAAAATATGCTTTTACCATTCATGCATTTACAACGAATTTCGTTGTAAATGTATGCGTGGTTAAAGCATATAAAATGTAATGCCATGCGTTATAATGGCATTGCGGAGTCATGGTACTTTCATAATGAAAGTATGCGGAGTGATGGTCTGCGGAAAGAAAGTTGCGGAATAATAGGTGTTTACCCTCCCCTGGTAAGTACATTGGTGGCACGGCGGCCCACATCTCCAGCAACATACTCATATTTTTTACCACCGATTTGAAAAATGCACAGGTCTCTCTCATTGATGGCCAGCACCGACACACACTTTTAGACACACCTCCCGCCACAAGTTCTAGAATTGCGAACTTTAGAGCTGGGGAGCTACGTTCGAATCTCGGCATCAGGTCAACATCCTGTGATTCCAGGCAAATTGCTTTGTCTTCCCGTGCCTACCACAAATTAATGTGTTCTTCTGTAACGTAAATTGTGCTCATGCCATGTTGTCGAGTTCGCGCTTTATAAAATTGCAAGGAAAAATAAAGTAAGGAAACTCGAGTTCACACACTACTGAATGCGCACTCTTAAGTGCATCAGCAGTGCACTGTGAATCGGAGAGTTTCACAGGTCTTTCACAGATGAGAAATGCTATCAAAACGAAATCCTACAAAACAATATACTACTGGCCGGCAGCAATTCATACCCGGACAACGTCGGGACGGGATGCTAGTCCATCTATACTACTATTATAAAGAGAGAACTTGCACCTTTTGGCCAGGTAAACTCGGGAACCACAGCATCAATCACAACACCCAATACTGCGTTGGAAAGGGCAGTTGCAGCAGAAGGACATAGGCTATGCAGACTCCCACCATATACATTTAAAATGTAAAAGAATCGTGCCAGCAAAGTAGTCCCTTGTGTGCGTGTCTGCATTGTGCTGTGGGTGTGTGCTGGGGGCGTGACAATCGCTGGGGGCATTCCATCACGAGTGTTGTTTTTTCTTCCCACGTTCTATACATTCCTGCTCCCTTTAAATAGTAATTCAGTGGAGGTCCCATTCTCTTAGAACCACCCCAAGCACAGTTATGGGCAAAAATACAACTAAAAGGACCTGCAAAGCATTATGGGTGAAGCTTAGCATAATTTTTAGCATTCATGAAAGGGTTTCAATGTTTTTGAATTTTACTCATCAGGGACATCTTGGGACGACGAGGTGAACTGCAGCTTGATGTATAATATTTTTAATGCTATTGCATTTGCCTCATCGGGGACATCTAGGGACGGCGAGGTGAACTGCAGCTTGATCTATACTTCTATACTACTATTATAAAGAGAGAACAGACACCTTTTGGCAAAGGAAACTCTGGAACTACAGCGCCAATCCACACACCCAATACAGCGTTGGAAAGGGCAGTTGCAGCAAAATGACATAGGCTATGCAGACACCCACCATATACATGTAAAAGGTAAAAGAACCGTGTCAGCAAAGTAGTTCCTTGTGGGCGTGTCTGCATTGTGCTGTGGGTGTGTGCTGGGGGCGTGACAATCGCTGGGGGCATTCCATCACGAGTGTTGTTTTTTCTTCCCACGTTCTATACATTCCTGCTCCCTTTAAATAGTAATTCAGTGGAGGTCCCATTCTCTTAGAACCACCCCAAGCACAGTTATGGGCAAAAATACAACTAAAAGGACCTGCAAAGCATTATGGGTGAAGCTTAGCATAATTTTTAGCATTCATGAAAGGGTTTCAATGTTTTTGAATTTTACTCATCAGGGACATCTTGGGACGACGAGGTGAACTGCAGCTTGATGTATAATATTTTTAATGCTATTGCATTTGCCTCATCGGGGACATCTAGGGACGGCGAGGTGAACTGCAGCTTGATCTATACTTCTATACTACTATTATAAAGAGAGAACAGACACCTTTTGGCAAGGGAAACTCTGGAACTACAGCGCCAATCCACACACCCAATACAGCGTTGGAAAGGGCAGTTGCAGCAAAATGACATAGGCTATGCAGACACCCACCATATACATGTAAAAGGTAAAAGAACCGTGTCAGCAAAGTAGTTCCTTGTGGGCGTGTCTGCATTGTGCTGTGGGTGTGTGCTGGGGGCGTGACAATCGCTGGGGGCATTCCATCACAAGTGTTGTTTTTTCTTCCCAGGTTCTATACATTCCTGCTCCCTTTAAATAGTAATTCAGTGGAGGTCCCATTCTCTTAGAACCACCCCAAGCACAGTTATGGGCAAAAATACAACTAAAAGGCCCTGCAAAGCATTATGGGATAAGATTAGCATCATTTCTAGCATTCATGAAAGGTTTCAATGTTTTTGAATTTTACTCATCAGGGACATCTTCGGACGACGAGGTGAACTGCAGCTTGATGTGTAATATTTTAAATGCTATTGCATTTGCCTCATCAGGGACATCTAGGGACCACGAGGTGAACTGCAGCTTGATGTATAATATTTTAAATGCTATTGCATTTGCCTCATCAGGGACAACTAGGGACGACGAGGTGAACTGCAGCTCTTTGTAGAATTATTTGGACACTATAATATTCACTTCCCACTGCTAATCTCATCCCATAATGCTTTGCAGGGGCTTGATCTCAAAATCATCACCTCTCTCACTGCTTGCTGGAAGCTAATTTCACTTTTGTGAAATGACTATATGCATTTTAGCATGTAGAAATACTTGTTATTTTACCTTGAATATATGAGGTTTCTGTTTTAATAATTGGAAATCTGACGGAACGAAATATTGCGGATTTATTGTACCAAGTTCGCGCCAATTCCGCCCGCCCCTACTTTAAATACCCCTGCACCCCATAATCATGACCCACCCTTAATCTATAAATTACCCCAACACCCTTTAACACTAACCGCTCTTAACCCTATAAATATACCCTGTACCCCTAAACCCAAACCTACCCCTAAACCCTATAAATACCCCTGTACCCCAAAACCCAAACCTACCCCTGAACCCTAAAAATACCCCTGTATCCCAAAACCCAAACCTACCCCTGAACCCTAAAATACCACTGTACCCCAAAACCCAAACATGCCCCTGAACCCTAAAATACCACTGTACCCCAAAACCCAAACCTAGCCCATAACCCTTAAAATACCCATGTACCCCAAATCCCAAACCTACCCCTGAACCCTAAAAATACCCCTGTACCCCAAACCCAAACCTAGCCCAGAACCCTAAAATACCCCTGTATCCCAAAACCCAAACTTAGCCCTGAACCCTAAAAATATCCCTGTACCCCAACACCCAAACTAAGCCCTGAACCCTTAAAATACCTCTGTACCCCAAAACCCAAACCTATCCCTGAACCCTAAAAATACCCCTATACCCCAAAACCCAAACCTAGCCCTGAACCCTAAAAATACCCCTGTATCCCAGAACCCAAAACTATATCTGAACCCTTAAAATACCCAAACACCCCAAACATATACCTCAGTACCCCAAAACATATACCCCTATACCCATACTTGCCTTATCCAAACATTACAAAAAAAACATGCTTTTATCATTCATGCATTTACAACGAATTTCGTTGTAAATATATGTGTGGTAAAAGCATATAAAATGTAATGCCACGCGTTATAATGGCATTGCGGAGTCATGGTACTTTCGTAATGAAAGTATGCGGAGTGATGGTATGCGGAAAGAAAGATGCGGAATAATGGGTGTTTACCCTCCCCGTAAGTACATTGGTGGCACGGCGGCCCACATCTCCAGCACCATACTCATATTTTTTCACCACCAATTGGAAAAATGCACAGGTCTCTCTCATTGATGCCCAGCACCGACATACACTTTTAGACACAATTACGAACTTTAGAGATGGGGAGCTACGTTCGAATCTCGGCATCAGCTCAACATCCTGTGATTCCAGACAAATCGCTTTGTCTCCCCGTGTCTCCCCGCAGGTCACACACTCGACCCCATCTTCACCTCCAGCAACCATGTCTCCTTCAGCCACACTACGGATCTCCTCTGGACTGACCACAGCTGCGTTCACTTCACCTACAACAAGCCGAAACCCATCATCCACTTCCAACCAACTCTACAAAGAAACTGGAACAAAATCACCACGGATCAGATCTCCACATCGCTCCTTCGAACCTCCCCAGCCCTCTCTTCTAACGCCAACGAAGCCGCCTCCAACCTCACCCTTTGGTTATCCAACACCGCCGACACCTTAGCACCACTGAAAAAACGTCAACACAAATTTGGCAACAAGAAGGCCTCATGGTTCAACGATGATCTCAAGAAGTCCAAGAAACTGTGCCGCTCCCTTGAAAAGGCCTGGAAAAAAGACCCATCCACCAGCAACAAGGACGCCTTCAAAAGCGCCACCCGTACTCACCACCAACTGATCCGAAAAGCCAAGAAAACAGCATTCAAGGATCGACTTGACAACAACGCCCACAACAGCAAGGAACTCTTCAACATCGTCAAGGAATTTTCCAACCCCTCGGCCAACTCCAACGACATCACCCCCTCTCAAACCCTCTGCGACTCCCTAGCCTCTTTTTTCCACAACAAGATTGCTGACATCCACAACAGCTTTGACAACCAACCCGGAAGCCAACCCACCCTACCATCTGCTGACCATCTTCCCCCCGTAAACACCCTTAACGCCTGGAACCCAATCTCCACTGAGGACACCATTCGCCTGATGAATTCCATCCACTCTGGATCCCCCACAGACCCATGCCCTCACCACATCTTCAACAAAGCAGACTCCGTCATAGCTCCGCACCTCCGAGACGTCATCAACTGCTCCTTCAACTCCGCTACCTTCCCAGAAGACTGGAAACACGCTGAACTCACCGCCCTTCTGAAAAAACCAACAGCAGACCCCACCGAACTCAAAAACTACCGCCCCATCTCGCTTCTTCCATTCCCGGCCAAAGTCATCGAGAAAGCTGTCAACAACCAGCTCGCCGCCTTCCTCGAAGCCAACAAATCACTCGACCCCTCACAATCTGGCTTCCGTGCCAAACACAGCACTGAGACCGCCCTCATCGCAGCTACAGACGACATTCGAACTCTACTGGACAATGGAGACACAGTCGCCCTCATCCTCCTCGACCTCTCTGCAGCCTTCGACACAGTCTGCCACAGCACCCTTTTACAATGCCTCAGAAACATCGGAATCCAAGGAAAAGCACTGGAATGGATCACCTCGTTCCTCACCGGAAGAACCCAGAGAGTCCGCCTCCCACCATTCAAGTCCGAGGCCTCTGAAATCATCTGCGGAGTACCTCAAGGATCCTCACTCAGTCCCACCCTCTTCAACGTATACATGAGCCCCCTCGCGGCCATCGCCCGCCAACACAACCTCAACATCATCTCCTACGCGGATGACACTCAACTGATCCTTTCTCTCACCAAGGACCCCAGCACCGCCAAAACTAACCTACACGAAGGAATGAAAGAAGTCGCCGAATGGATGAAACAAAGCCGTCTGAAACTGAACTCAGACAAAACAGAAGTCCTCATCTTAGGTACTTCCCCCTCTGCATGGGACGACTCCTGGTGGCCGGAAGCCCTCGGAAAAGCACCCATCCCGACGGACCATGCACGGAACCTTGGCGTCATCCTGGATTCTTCACTCTCAATGAACAGACAAGTCAGCGCCGTATCCTCTTCCTGCTTTAACATCCTTCGCATGCTCAGAAAAACCTTTCGCTGGATCCCCTCCGAAACAAGGAAAACAGTCACCCACGCTCTAGTCACGAGCCGACTGGACTACGGAAACACCCTCTACGCAGGTACCACCGCTAAACTCCAGAAGAAACTACAACGAATCCAAAACGCCTCAGCCAGGCTCATATTAGACATCCCACGCAACGAACACATCTCTGGCCACCTTAAAGACCTCCACTGGCTACACGTCAATAAGAGGATCACTTTCCGACTGCTTACCCACGCACACAAATCACTCTACAACATCGGACCAGATTGCCTCAACTCTCGACTGTCCTTCTACACCCCCTCCCGCCAACTTCGCTCTTCCAGCCAAGCCAAGCCACTGTACCTCGCATCAACAAGACCACCATGGGAGGCAGATCCTTTTCATACCTGGCTGCCAAAACATGGAACTCACTCCCCGCTTACCTTCGCCTCACCCAGAATCACCTAGCGTTCAGAAAGCAGCTTAAAACGTGGATATTTGACAAATAATCCTCCTCCCCTTCCTAAGCGCCTTGAAACCCTCTGGGTATGTAGTGCGCTATACAAATTTTATGACTTGACTTGACTTGACTCATGCCATGTTGTCGAGTTCACGCTATATAATATTGCAAGGAAAATAAAGTAGGGAAACTCGAGTTCCCACACTACTGAACGCGCACTCTTAAGTGCATCAGCAGTGCACTGTGAATCGGAGCATTTCAGAGGCCTGTCACAGATAAGAAATGCTATCAAAACGAAATCCTACGAAACAATATACTACTGGCCGGCAGCAATTCATACCCAGACAACGTCGGGACGGGCTGCTAGTACTAATATAATAAAGACAGAGCCAAAAACCTTTGAGGCGGGTAATCTCAGGAACCACAGCACCAATCACTACACCCAATACAGCGTTGGAAAGGGCAGTTGCAGCAGAAGGACATAGGCTATGCAGACGCCCACCATATACATTTAAAAAGTAAAAGAACCATGCCAGCAAAGTAGTCCCTTGTGGGCGTGTCTGCGTTGTGCTGTGGGCTTGTGCTGGGGGGGCGTGACAAATGCTGGGGGCGTGTGGTACGTTCCGCCCTTCGGGCTGGACTGTTCCCATGAGGCACAGGGTCAAGGCTGATTTGCATATGGCCATGTCTGAACTGGGGTGGTGTGGAGTGCCAAAAAACGATGGATTTAGGCCCAGATATCTGTACTGGGGCGAATGTATGACATTGTTCTGCATTCTGTCCATCAACTGTTGTTTATACATTCCTCCCTTCATGCCATGTCTCATATCGTGTGCTGGGGTTGTGGGTGCGGGGGGCACGTTGTGTCAAATATTTCATTGTTTTTTCTTCCCAGGTTCTGTACATTCCAGCTCCGGTTGTTCATCTGCTCTCTTTAAATACCCCTGCACCCCATAATCAAAACCCACCCTTACTCCTTAAAATACCCCAACACCCTTCACACTAACCCATATTAACACTATAAATACACCCTGTACCCCAAAACCCAAACCTATACCTAAATCCTAAAAATACCCCTGTACCCCAAAAACCAAACCTACCCCTGAACCCTAAAATACCCCTGTACCCCAAAACCCAAACCTAGCCCTGAACCCTAAAATAAACAAATTTCATTGTAAATGTATGCGTGGTAAAAGCATATAAAATGTAATGCCATGCGTTATAATGGCATTGCGGAGTCATGGTACTTTCATAATGAAAGTATGCGGAGTGATGGTCTGCGGAAAGAAAGTTGCGGATTAATGGGTGTTTACCCTCCCCCGGTAAGTACATTGGTGGCACGGTGGCCCACATCTCCAGCAACATACTCATATTTTTTCACCACCGATTGGAAAAATGCACAGGTCTCTCTCATTGATGGCCAGCATCGACATATACTTTTTGACACACCTCCCGCCACAAGTTCTAGAATTGCAAACTTTAGAGCTGGGGAGCTACGTTCGAATCTCGGCATCAGGTCAACATCCTGTGATTCCAGGCAAATTGCTTTGTCTCCCCGTGCCTACCACAAATTAATGTGTTCTTCTGTAATGTAAATTGTGCCCATGCCATGTTGTCGAGTTCGCGCTTTATAATATTGCAAGGAAAAATAAAGTATAGAAACTCGAGTTCACACACTAGTGAATGCGCACTCTCAAGTGCATCAGCAGTGCACTGTGAATCGGAGCGTTTCACAGGTCTGTCACAGATAAGAAATGCTATCAAAACGAAATCCTACAAAATAATATACTACTGGCCGACAGCAATTCATGCCGGGACAACGTCGGGACGGGCTGCTAGTTATATTATAAAGACTTAAAACCTGAATGTGTTCTGGGTCCCAAACCATCTGCATTATACCTGAATGTAACTGTAAATGGTGTAAGTAAATCCTGCTAGTAGCTTTCGTTTTGTAGAGCTGGGTTTTAATGGTGCAGAGTGGCTGTTTGCAGCAGATCTTATTTCCCATGTATTATTGCAAATGTCAGCAAACCACCAAAGTAAGTGATCTCTGCCCCAGCAGTCGCTTACTGCTTAATGCACTCCACAATCCACTCCGGCTCTCCGTCAGACCCATTCCTTCACCACGTCTTCAACAGAGCAAGCAGCTCCATCGCACCCCACCTGCGCAACGTCAATAATCTCTCCCTCGAGACCGCGACCTTCCCAATGATCTGGAAACACACCAAGATCAACGCCCTACTCCAAAAACCTAAGGCAGACCCAAGAAACCTCAAGAACTTCCGGCCCATCTCTCTGCTCCCCTTCCCTTCCAAGGTCATCGAGAAAACTGTCAACAGACAGCTAACCCAATACCTCGAAGAAAACAGAATCCCGGACCCTTCCCAGTCAGGGTTCCACAGCAACCACAGCACCGAGACTGCCCTCATCGCTGCCACCGACGACATCAGGACCCCGCTGGACAACGGCGAGACCACAGCACTCATCCTCCTAGACCTCTCTGCCGCCTTCGACAGTCTGCCACCGCACACTATGCGCACGCCTTCCCACCGCAGGGATCCGAGACAAGGCTCTGGATTGGACCACCTCCTTCCTCTCCGGCAGAACCCAGAGCGTCCGCCTCCCCACATTCCATTCCAAAGCCTCCGAGATCATCTGCGGCGTACCCCAGGGATCCTCCATCAGCCCGACGCTGTCAAACATTTACATGGCCCCGCTCGCACACGTAGCCCGACAGCACGACCTCAACATTATCTCCTACGCCGACGACACTCAGCTGATCCTCTCCCTCACCAAGGACCCCATCACCACAAAAGCCAACCTCCAAGAAGGAATGAAGGCTGTCGCCGACTGGATGAAGATCAGCTGTCTGATGCTGAACTCGGACAAGACGGAGGTCTTCATCCTCGGCTCCAACCCTTCAGCCTGGGACGACTCCTGGTGGACGACGACACTGTGGGCAGTCCGACACCCACCAACCAAGCACGCAACCTGGGAATCATCCTCGATGCAACGCTCTCAATGACCAAGGAAGTAAACGCAATCTCCTTCTCCTGCTTCAACACCCTCCTCATGCTCCTCAAGATCTACAGATGGATCCCGACAAATACAAAAAAGACAGTCACCCAGGCCCTCGTCAGCAGCAGACTTGACTACGGAAATGCCCTCTTCGCAGGATCCCCGACCAAGCTCATCAAACGACTACAACACATCCAAATTGCCTTTGCACGACTGATCCTCGACGTACCACGCCACGGCCACATCACCCCCCACCTGAGAAACCTGCACTGGCTCCTCGTCAACAAGGGGATATCCTTCAAGCTCATCATCAACGCACACAAGGCACTCCACAAGACCGGCCCAGCCTACCTCAACAGACAGCTCTCTTTCTACATCCCCAACCGCCAGCTACGCTCTGCCGACCTCTCACTTGCCACCGTCCCGCGCATCCGAAGAACAACCACAGGTGAGAGATCCTTCTCCCACCTCGCCGCCAAGACATGGAACACCCTTCCACTGAGCCTACGACAGACCCAAGACCTCTGACCTTCAGGAGGATACTCAAGACCTGGCTGTTCGATCAGTAGCCCCCCCCCCCAGCACCTTGAGACCCTTGCTGGTATGTAGTGCGCTTCACAAATGATTGATTGATTGAATGCAAGGCTTTTATGCCTGGCGCAATGGAGCAGCAGTAAAAATGGATGCACTGAGACTTCCAGGAAGGTCATCTATCCGGAAGAGTGCACACATCAACAATCACCCTCTTTTATTAAACTTTTTATTCAGTTTTCCTTAATATTCATCATCATCATAATCTTTATTTCTGCTAAAAGCCATAATAGAACAAGTGAAACACGTGAACATACATACAGACTAAACAAGCACTCAGTGCGCACTCACACACACACACACACTCTCTCTTTCACACACTCACACAGACACACTCTCTCTCACGCTAAAGACAAGCATTTGCAATGTAATAGACCTCGCATTTATGTGAGTTTAAGCTACTGGCATTGTAAATAACAATGGGGCATATTACCAACGTTAAGCGATATTTATCGCAAACGATGCTTAGCAACGAATTGTTTAACGCTAAGCATTGCCGAAAATGATCGCAGAGATAACTTGCTATTAGCAAGGTTTATCTCAGAAGTGATAAAAATCCTCACGCTAACTGCCAATTGAGAGATTATCACTGGAAAACCAACGATAATCTCTCAAAGTTTGGCATTAGCTTGATGATAGGGGCTCACAAACTTAGCCATGATATCCACCTTCCATAGGATATCATGGCTAAGTCAGGAAAATACCAGGGGCCTCATTTATGAGGCCTTGCGTCAGTTTTGCGCTGCGGATGCGTCACGTTTTGTGATGCATCTGCGGCGTAAAACATGCGCCTTGTTGCGCCATATTTAAAAAGTGACGCATCTAGATAGATGCGTCACTTTTTAAACCCCTGCGCCACATTATACCTGCGTCAGGTATAATGTATTCAGAGGGGGCGTTCCCCCGCAAAAAGCCTCGTAATAGTGACGCAGTGAAATCTATGAGATTTCACTGCGTCACTTTTAGGATGCTGTTGCGTCAAAATCTTGCGCCTGCCTCACAGCAGGCGTAAGACTGACGCAAGCCCTTTCACATGGGGCTTTCCCCATGTGAAAGGACGCATTGCTGGAGATGCGTCACTTTTGTGACACACTCCAGCAATGCGTCACTTTTGCGCTTACAGATGCGTCAGAAATACTGACGTATCTGTAAGTCCTTGCGACATGATGCATCATACATTAAATATGACGCATCATTGGTGTCGCAAGGAGTGCGCAGTGAAAAGTGACACATCGCTGTTTTCACGCAGCGATGCGTCACTTTTCATAAATGAGGCCCCAGGTGTAAAAAAAGCAGTGCTAACCCCGGTTAGCGCTGCTTTTTTTATCACTAACAGGGATAGCGAACTCCTTGATAATAGGAGAAATGTCGCTTAACAAAATTTCTCCTATTATTTTTCTCTGGAACGCCCCCTTTGCATCTCATTAGAGATACAAGGGGAAGTGTAGAGAAAAAGGGTGCTAACATGCAAATTTGCATGTTAGCACCCTGTTGCTGATAGGGAGATAATTTTATCTCCGCTTTCTTGGCTTTTAAAGCCAAAAATATGGAGATAAATCCCTTCATAATATGCCCCAATGCGTTTTATTTATGTTTCAAAAATGTAAACATAAATAAAAAGCATTGTCATTTACTTTTTTTTTTTTTTTTTAAACGTTTTTATTGTTTGCAAGAAGTGACAAAGTTCGTAGCATATCAGTTCCATAATTAACATACAGTTATAAATTCGTAACATAGAGGAATGGAAACATAAAACAGTGTTTCTTAAATCAAACTTCACAATACTTCTAAAGAGAGAGAAAAAAAAAGGAATGAAGAAAAAGAACAGATTAGGCCTAATCATAGCTCTTGACCATCGAAAAATCTCTTCCATATCTTTTCTTTTTTCAAAAGGGCTTTAGGGCCTCTAAGCTTAGCTAGGGAGAACTCCATAGTTCTAATTTCATATACCAGTGCTAGCCAGTCAGCAACCATGGGGGGTTCTTTAGAGATCCAAACCCTGGCTATAATTAATCTAGCACATGCTATCAAAATCGTTAAAAGATCTTTGTTGGGACAGTTCATATCTTGAATATCTAACAGAACCCATTGTGCCGTGAAATCCATTGAGCTTATTTGGTAAAATTGAAGATAGTAGGATATACGATTCCAAAAATTAGAGAGTGCCGGACAATAAAATAACATATGTTCAATTCCAGCCGCAGCAGTATCACATTTAGCACACTTGGATTTATCTGTCAAGGAGTTACCTTGTGACCAACTAGATATCCTTTGTGGCGTATAGTATAGCTCCGTAACAGTCCTATAGAGTTGCATTTTCAAATTGGAAGAGTGAACTATGTCATTTAAGTGAGTTAGGGCATTACCAATGTGAACTGAATTAATGTTTTGGTTTAATCTACGAGACCATTTAGCTGCAATTTGGGTTGTGTTTTCACTCTTCACCTTAATGAGCCATTGATATCCCCATTTAATCAATGATTTAGTTTTTCCTGAATAGATACCCTCAAGAATTTCAGATTGTCCAACTTCCATTATCTTCAATTTGTTCCAAAAAAAATCTCTAAGCTGTCTATATTTAAAATGCATATCATCAGTGAGCCCATTTGTAATTTTTAAATTATCAAAATCCATCAGGCCATTAATATCATACAAGTCTCCTAGCGTGTTTATACCTAGTCTCATCCACCGATTTCCCAAACCATCCGAGAAGATACCAGGCAGGCCCGGATTATTCCATAGTCTAAGCTCAGCGTTGTAAAATGAGGAATTGCTAATGTACAGGATTTTGTCCCAAATACTGATAGCATGCTTAGCCGTCTTAAATTTTACTCTTTTGAAGTAATTAGGGTCATGAACCCGTAGTAAAAATTGGTTGGCATCTGTTCCCAGCATATATTGATGAAAAAATAGAGGAGGGGTACTCTTTAATAGACTCCTAATGCGCAAAATAAAAGTAGCTAAAAAATAAAGATTAAAATCCGGAAAAGTAAGTCCCCCTTTAGAGATAGGTAATGTCAGAATTTTAATCGCCCTCCGTGCCTTTTTATACCCCCAAATAAAGCTGCTACAGATACCATCCAATTTCTTAAAAAACAACTTATTTGGCAGTAACGGTATAGCTCTGCACAAATAGAGTAACTTAGGTAAGATTTTCATTTTAATCAGATTTAATCTCCCTAGTAGGCTCAGAGGTATCTTATGCCATTTTTTAAAACTTGCAGTTGTCTCTTTGAGAAATGCCCCATAGTTTATTTCAACAATTTTCTCCACTTTAGCCATAAGCTTTATACCTAAATATACAGCTTCTTTGCAGGTCTTATAAATACATGCAGCCGGGGTGTAATTAAGTATGATTTGGGTTTTGTTAACATTTAATTTATATCCAGAGATTTCCCCATACTTGTGTGCTTCCTCTATAATTGCTGGCATAGCTTTACACACATCCGATGTATATATTGCGATGTCATCCGCAAAAGCTGTTAATTTAAGGGTTATGTCCCCATGTTGAGCAGGTATTATATTTGTTTGGGTATTTAAAGCATTTAAAAAAGGTTCTAAAGATAAAGCAAATAATAATGGTGAAAGGGGGCATCCCTGCCTAGTACCTCTAGAAATCTTAAAATTATTAGAATCTATGCCTCCGTAGCTAATCACCGCCCGTGGTTCATCATAGATTGACATAACCCAGTCTAAGTAAGGGCCATTTATACCCATTTTTCCTAATACTGTCCATAAATAATCCCACCCCACTCGGTCAAATGCCTTTTCCGCATCTAACATTATCATACCGAGTGGGGTGTTAGTAGTTTCTGCTACATCCAAGGCCGTTATAGAAGTATTAACATGCATGGTGGTATCTCTACCTATCACAAAGCCATGCTGTTGGGGATTAACAATATCTGGCATATGGGGCGCTAATCGATTAGCTAAAATTTTAGCAAAAATTTTCACATCAGAATTTAGTAGAGATATGGGCCGATACGATCCACACTCTTTTTCAGGCTTCCCCTTTTTCAAAAAGAATATGATTTTAGCAAGTTTCCATGAAGAAGGAGCTTGTTTAGAAACAATAATAGAGTTAATAACTGTTTGTAATAAAGGAGCCAACTCTTGATAGCAAAGTTTATACACCTCCCCTGGTATACAATCTTCCCCAACTGCCTTACCTAAGGGTAAATGATCAATAGCTATTTTAATCTCCTCAATAGAGATATTTGAGTTTAGATGTTGAATTGTTTCGTGTTTAAGTTCTTGCGTTGAGTTTAGGTGTTGATCGAGATATTTTTCAATATTTAATTTGCTCGGTAGCTCCTCTGGGGTATATAGATGCTGGTAGAATTTAACAAATTGAGTTAAAATTTGATCCTCCTGCCCGTATAGCACTCGATCTGACCCCATTATTTCCTTTATTCTAGTTTTCGCTTTCCTATCCGCGGTTTTGAAGGCTAGTATTTTTCCGATACGGTCACCCCCTTCATATTGATCTAATTTATATTTATGTAGTCTAACCGCATATCTTTCCCTTAGCGTTTTCCTAAGTCCAGCTTGTATCCCTGCTAGTTGTGTTCTAATCTGATCAATATTATTTTTTGATTGCAGTGTTGCTTCCGCCAGTTGTGATTCCAGATCTGATAGTTTAGATGTCATATCCTTATTCTTATTGCGATTTTCTGTATTAAGCCTATATACATACTGTTGGACACAGCCTCTGATACTACACTTGCAGGTGTCCCATACAGTATTGATGCTCGCAGTGTTAATATTTAGTGTAATAAATTCCTGTATATGATTTTTGATTGATGTAATGAAAGTTGGGTCAACCAATAAGTGTCTAGGAAAAGTAAATTTTCTTAATTTTACATTCTGATTATCAATGTTAATTTCCATAAGAAGAGGATTGTGATCCGATGTTACTTTGGGACAGATTTCAATCGTGCATTTTTCTAAAATATTTTCTGAGGCCCATATCATGTCAATCCTAGAACATGATCTGTGCGGGGCAGAATAATAGGTGAAACCTGGCGTCTTTGGGTGTTTAGACCGCCATATGTCTCTAATGTTGTTTAATCTTGCCAATTCTAAAATCGCCATTCTAACTTTGTGCATTCTTTTAAAATTCATTGGCCCCGTAGAATCCATTTTATAATTCATCACACAATTAAAGTCTCCAGCAATAATAATTTCCCCTTCCCATTCTAGTAATTCTAAGCTTAGATCTTCATAGATTTTAGGTTTATCAATATTTGGGCCATATACCACACAGAATACTAATTTAGCTTTAGCACCTTGAATCTGTGCTATTGCCCATCTGCCTCTATTATCAGTCGCAGTCTTCATTATATCTAATTGAAGTGTTCTTTGTTTTAAAATAGCAACCCCCCCTTATGGTCTCATTCAGCGAGGTACAGATAACCAATTCGTAACCTAGTTGTGTGAGCAATTTTTTATCCTGATATTTTATATGAGTTTCTGACAACAGCACTATGTTCGGATTATACATTTTAATCTCTTCTTTTACTAGATTTCTTTTACTTTTATTATTTAGGCCATCTACATTCCAACATAAAATTCTTAACTTAAGCATTTATTAAATATTGAATTTATACATAATAAACTCCTATTCCTCCTTGTTTTAACCTTCATTAGCATTACATTGCCACTTTCTTTAAACCAAAATAAAACGTCAAAACTTGCAAACACATTTTTCCTTTTAATCACCACCCCCCACCCCTGACTCCCGTTGCCACCCTTGCCCTTGTGGCAACCCCACCCCCTCCCTTGTAGCACCCCGTTTCTAGGGGGGGAGCTCCCCTCTAGAATTGCTGCCGCTGGAGTGGCAGCTCTGTGAAGAAGCATGCATGAGTGGTTGCTCAAACCTAAATTGAATCATACCTTTAGTACCTTTAGTATCTATATTCAACTCACATTTCAGAGTATCGCAAAATATCAGCCTAAATTAGAGGAAGAAAAAAAGGAAAAGAGAAAAGAAGGTACATACATATGCCTGTATCTAACCTGCCTTCTTATATATTAGAGAAGAAAAAATTACGAGAAGGTAAAAGAAAGAAAAGAAAAAAAAAGTATAGCACTAGTTCTCTTTTTCTTTTTGCTTTCTTCTTTCATTATCACATGAGAATTTTTCCAAGCATTGTTCCGCAGATAAAGGATCGGTGAAAAAGACCACTTGTCCATCCCGAATAACTTTAAGGCGAGCAGGTTCTTGCAAATAGGCCAAGCATCCTATATTTTTGAAGGCATCGATTAATTTCCGAAGTTCCCACCGTTTATCCATAGTTACCTTAGTTAAATCAGACTTCACAAAAAAAGTGAAGTTATCAACGGTTACAGGATTATTTGGTTTAGCTTTTAGTGCAACTGCTTGTCGTAAGAGAAAATTGCCAAAGTAAATCAGAAAAGGTCTTGGGAACTTGCTATTTGTATTCCTTTGAACTAACGGTAGTCTGTGTACTCTTTGGAGTTGGGAGTCCCAATCCCAGTCTGCGAGATCCACGAAGGCCCTTTGAAAAAGTTTGACCACAAAAGCTCTCGGGTCTGACCCCTCAATACCTTCCGGTATTCCAAATAATCTAAGATTTTGTCTTCGGGCCCTATTTTCCAGATCTTCCACTTTGGTTTCCAGAAGGGTCAATCTAGAAGTATTTTGTTTAATAGTTGAGGAAGCATGATTAACATCTTCTTCGACCTCCACTATTCGTGTTTTAATGTCTTCTATTTCTTTGCTTATTCCTCCTAGATTTTGACAAATGTCTCTCATGGTTCCTTGTATTTTAGTGTTATCCTCTCTCAATTGAAGGTATTGTTGTTGGCTCTCAGCCCTCTGATTTAGCAAAGTCTGCATAATTGCCTCCATTGATATGCCCTTTGGTGGTAAGAGATTGTAAGTGTGGAAGGAACTTGGCGGAGAAGAATTCCCGGCTTGTAATATAGACCCTCCAGGTATTGATTCTTGCAGATTTAAATATGTGCCTATTGGCACTTCAACCGAAGAATCTGATTCCACTACTTTTCCTGGATTGTTTTCAGGATTCTTATCAGTTTGATCTAGTTGTATCTGTGTTTTCCTCAAACTGGATACTATAGTTTCCTCGGGTACGTTTATCTCCTCACTATTTGGATCTAACAGCTCAAGATTTGGTTCCATACTTGATTTCTTGAGCTCGTTTGATATAGTTTGCAGCGTAGAGGTATCTAGAGTACCAATTGAAATAAAAGAAACTCCAGGGGTCTCTGAGTGTGTCCCAACATTTAAATCATTATTCTCCTCTTCAGAGACTATGATCGTATTACTTGAGACCTCTTGGTTCAAAGGTAGTGCAATTCCGTTAGAGTTGGTTAGGGGGTCCATAGGTCTGTCCACATTTAAGCATGTATTGTTGCTTAACTTATCCTCTTGAGTTTTGCTCAACTGCCCGTTGAGCTCGTCCGGACTGGCCCCCGAGAGTCTTAAGGCCATATTCTTTACTCCGCCTTTAGCTTCTATCCACCTTCTCAAAGGTTTGTCATCAATTAAGCGACTTTTTTTATTTTCGACCATTTCTTTACCTGTTGCCTTTAATAGGAGGATTTTTTGCTTCGTCTTGACCTTTCTCTTAGCTTTCCTTGGTACCAATTTTTTATTAGTTTTATTAGTTATCACTTTAGGAGTCTCATTAAGCCCTTCTTCTTCTTCCGAGAGTTCCTCATAGTCAACATTTGAGTCTTCATCTGACTTAGTTCCAGATTCCTGACCCAAATCAATCACACCCTCTCCCTCCTTCTCCTTTTCTTTTTGCTTATTTTTATCAACCTTTTCACATATGGTATTGCTAGCATTAGAAATCTCGGCGCCTCCCAGTTGATCTTGTAACATCTGTGGTGGTTTATTGGTTAGATCAGTCTCGATATTGTTCTGGACCAGCTTTGTTTCACTAGCTCCCTTAGTTTCCTTAATTGCAGAGTTTATAGGCCCCTTATCTATAGATACTTTATCCGATCCTTTCTTGCCACCACGTCTCTCAGTAGTATCCTGGGTGATTTCCTGCGTACTCCTCTTTGCCAGTTCCACTCCAAATATTTTACCTAGTTCCTTATTTCTGGCATATGTTTCATCGTTTTTATTTTTATTTTTATTTTTATCACCTTTAACATTTTCATTACTCTTGTCTTTACCGACAGACTGCATCTCTGTTAAATTAGAGTCCATATTTAGCACACCCTTGGCGTCTTCCTTAGCAGCAATGGTGGAATCAATCATCTTTCCTGAGCACAAACCCTTATCGACATCGCTAGCTCCAAGGGTGTTCAAACCGGGGTTGGCAGCCCCATTTAAAGCCGTTTGACTGGTCTCATTCTTATCCCCCAGGGTGCTTACCACCGTTACCCCTACAGCCACCGCAGTCATAGTACCTGTAAGTAGTTTCTTAGGCGCCAAAGCGGTCTTCCTGGATCTTGTCTGACGTGAGGACATCGACTCGTGCCCCACTGCTGTTTCTGTCAATTCCGCTGACTCTCTCTCTCCAGCGCGTCGTTGCAGCCGTGTTCCTGGGAGAGCTCTCAGGTGTGCACCCTGAGTCACCGCTCGGAACGCCCAGCTGATCAAAAAAGTGGAAGGCGGTGTAGTGCGAGTGAAGCTCGCTGCTCGGCTCCGGGAGCGAAGCAAGCTCCTGCCGTGTTGTAGCAGCTTCCACAACATTGATCCCGCCAACCTCCAAGCACCGAACGCTAGACGCCAGTCTCCAGCCGATCTTCTTGTATCACTCCAGACGTGAGTGCAAATTGCCAAAAGTCAGTAAATCGCCAAAAAGCAAAAAGCAATTTAAATCTTCCTCTCATTCCTCCCCTACTCCGCTCTCCGTACTCCGTACTCCGTTAGGTCTCTGTTGAATAGAATTCATTCCTTCGTTCATTAGTCGCAGTTACCAGGAGCAGACCACACATGCAGCGTCTCCACTCCACTCGGCGGTGTTCAGCCCGCCATCTTGACTCCTCCTCCCACTCAGCCACTGCCAGGGTCGGAAACCCTCTACATTACCAATCATTACAATGCCAATAGCTCAAACTCGCGTAAATGCGAGACCTGTCGCATTGCAAATGTTTGGTTTTAGAGAGAGAGAGAGTGTGTGGGTGAGTGTGTGAAAGAGAGAGTGGGGCATATTATCAAGACAGGAGATAAAATTATTGCTGCTTTATCGGCAGGAAACTGCCGCTAAAGCGGCGATAATGGGCTTGATAATATGCTCTATGGAATTCCAATCAAAGCCCATGTTAGATGTCCTTCACATTTAACATGGGCTTCGATTGGAATTCCATAGAGCGACAAGGGGCATATTATCAAGGGGGTTTATCTCCGCTTTTTTGGCTTTAAAAGCCATGAAAGCGGAGATAAAATTATCTCCCTATTACCAAGCTGTCGCTAACACCAGTTAGTGACAGCTAATAGGAGATAGCGACCATCTTGGGCCCCGCTTTGCATGTCAGTGATATTTATCACTAATGACATGCAAAGTGGGCGTGCCAAGATGTTAGCGACTGGAAACAGTCCCTAACATCGCTATCTCCTATTACCAACTTTTGGAGATATTCGCGCTAAGCGCGAATATCTCCAAAAGCTAACACCTGCCCTGAGCAGTTCTTAGCCATGTTATCCAATGGGAGGTGGATAACATGGCTAAGAGCATTTGCTCGATAATGCATGAATATCGCTGACTTTTCAGCGATATTCATGCATAGTGGCCGTTTTTTATCGCATTTGCGATAAACCTTGCTAATAGCAAGGTTTATCTGCGATAAAAATCGCCGATGTGCGGCGATAATTTTTGTCTCTAAACAAGTTAGAGACAAAAATTATCGCTAGTTGTTGGTAATATGCCCCCTAGTTTGGTTGTGAAATGCATCTCGTGGAAGAAACTAAAGTTGGAAACTTTTCTCGTATCGCTGGAAGTCCGATTTCACTAGGTCTCACAAGCAGCTTCATCGGCGATTTATAATCATAACAAACAAATATAAATGGGTTGTAGTGACCAGAGTACTCTGTACATGATTCCGCTGGCTCCTAGTGTCGTCCTTGGTATATACACAGCGTCATGCCTGGTAGGCTTGATAAGGGACCCCTAGTGATGACCTGTGGAACAGCACCCTTTCAAATTTCTTTTTAGGTGGAGCCTAGGCAGCGCATGCGCTGTCTCTCGACATGGTGATTCTACTGTATGGAGTAGCAGCACGCCCACGGCTTGTGATTGGTTGTTTCATGTGCCTTTCGAAATTACCTTGGTTTTGTTGGTGATTAGGTTACATTTATCCCTCCTTTTGCTGTTTTGTTCACGACCTGGAGACTGGCCCTGTTTCATGGATCATCTCACGATCGGCCTTATACGTTACTTTCGGCGCACTACTTTTACGATTGCCTCAGCTTCTGGTTTAGAATTGTTGGGGCAGATTTGAGAAAAAGTGACTCTGTGCCTTCCGCAAGCCATTTGGCTGCGCCGCACTGAGTTACTTTCAAAGCACAGGAATGCAACATATTTACAAGAATATGTTGCATCTATGTGCTTGCCCATGCACTGGCGCACAAAGTGCTGCCATGTGCCGGTGCAGGCACCCTTGCACTATGGTGCAAGGATTCCTGCATCATGGGGAGATTGTTTTTGTGCGGTCGCACTTAAAAAATACAATCTCGCGCATGCTGCGTTGACTTACCGCAATTCTGAGTTTGCCGAGTTGTTTTCCTCCCAGTTCGCGTGTGCTGCGCCATTTTCGATCTTGGTGCGTCATGACGTGATCGCGCGAGACTTTTCGACCGCGAGTACGTCATGGAGTCCCGCCAACTTGCACTGCGAGACTTTGAGAACGCGAATGCCTCATAAGGGCCCGCAATCACGTATCGCGAGAGTAAACAATAGCAAGTACGTAGATGCGCTGCGCAGCTGACATCCGGCAGGAGATTTGAACATCTCGCTTTCTCGAAATCGCAAAAATTGCAATTCTGCACAAGAAATCTATCGCTGGCAGCATAAACCTTCTGAAATTGATGAGTTGGATCAGAATAACTCCTCAGATTGACATTTGGCTAGACTTTTTTGTGCAAGGAGTGCATTTTTGGGGGGTTGGGAGGAAATAAGTGCCTCAGAGTCTCCAACTCCCTGTTCCTGTCCAGCAGGCTCCTCACAGTGCTTTGTCCATGTCCTGGTCACTTTTCATTTGGATCTGGAGCTGGAAGGATTACTCTTTGTGGCTGCTGCTGGATATTTGTATTTGTGGACTTTTTGTTTGGATCGCTTTTGGTTTTGAGATTTTACAAGTAAGTTGGTGTTGTTTGTTTGGGGCATTGCAGTTGCTGCAACTACAATTTATAAACTTTTTCACAACTTTTTAAAAAATATATTGTGGGTAGCCACAGTATCTAGTAGGCCCAGGGTGAGTCATGAGTGCATGATACAACGGTTTCTGTGAGTTTTGTTGAACTTAAATATAATTTACGGCATGGATGGCATGGAATTTAATAGCTCACTGCTTTATCTATGTGGAAGTTTTTTGTAATTTTAGGGTGCGTGTTAAATCCACACTAGCCAGTAGGCCCAGGGGTAGTCAGTGGTGCATGGGCCATGTCTTTCTGTGGGGTCTCTTAAATTTAAACATCATTTAGGGCATGGATGCTATTGGATTGGGGGGATTTTTGCGTGTATTTGGATTTATTTTTGGGTGTTGTTGGGGCCTGGTCCAGGGCCTGGCCATGTGGGTGGTGGCCATTTTGAGGCCTGTTCCAGGGCCTGGCCATGTGGCTGGGGGTCTAAGGGCCATTTTGAAGCCAGGCAGTGTGTTGTGTGCCATAGGCCTGCACCCAGTCTGCCTTGCTTTCATCCATTATGCCCAGGGGTAGTGAGTGGTGCATGGGCCAAGTCTTTCTGTGTGTTCTCTTAATTTTAAACATCATTTAGGGCATGGATGCCATTGGATTGTGGTGCTTTTTGTGTGTATTTCTATTTTTTGGGTGTTGTTGGGGCCTGGTCCAGGGCCTGGCCATGTTGATGGGGCCATTTTGAGGCCTGGTCCAGGACCTGGCTATGTGGGTGGGGGTCTAGGGGCCATTTTGAAGCCAGGCAGTGTGCTTTGTGCCATAGGCCTGCACCCAGTCTGCCTTGCTTCATGATTTCATCCATTATGCCCAGGGGTACTCAGTGGTACATGAAACACTTCTCTCTGTGTGGTCTCTCTTCTATTAATTTAAACATCCATTTTGGATTAGAATTGCAATTTTTATTATAGGTCTTTCCGTTTTTGGGTGTGTTATGTTAATAATAATAAATGCCTAGTTGCAAATATTAATTGACATATGCAACATTTATTTAACTGGTGTTCCTCTAGCTTCCTTTGCTTTTAGGTGCACAATGACTGACAACCAGGAATCATCCTCATCATCATCACTTGTTGTAGTGCCAGGAAGAAGTCCTGCTGTGGTGTGTGCACAACGTCACATGACGTCACGTGTGGTGGCCACAGACAACTCTGCAACCGTGCAACTGCGTCCTGCTGTTCTGACATCTGAAGAAGATGGGCCCAAAGAAGAGTGGCCGTAGCTCCTCTGTGCCAGTAAGAAGGAGCAGAAGAAGCAAGTGGCGCCACTTACCAAGGAGACTGGTGTGCCAATAGACACAACTACGCCTGCAGCAGCGGTGTCCGACGGGGACCAAGCTGGGAGCAGCAACTACGCTTCATTGGTCTCAGTGCCACAACGCCAAGTTAGGCCCAAGCCCATGAGTGTCGCAGAGGCAGCCACTTTAATTGCTCTTTCACCATCGACCAGTGATGTTGGCGTTGACTCATCGCAAAGTAGCATCCAATCAACGCAGGGTGTGTTACTCATCTGATGAGTGTTCAACCACAGCCGCAATGACAACCACAGGTGCAACAAGGAGAGGCGCAAGGAGAGGCGCAAGGAGTGGTGCAAGGAGTGGTGCAAGGAGTGGTGCAAGGAGTGGCGCAAGGAGTGGCACAAGAAGTGGCACAAGTAGAGGCGCAAGTAGATGCACAAGTAGAGGCACCTCTACAGGCGCATGGAGAGGCACAACTGCCCACAATGCTTGTTCCTTCAGAAGTAGGGGCACATCAGGAAATTGAGATTCAAGCGGAGGTATCATCCAAGCAAGCCACTCCTCCTGATGATCCATTGTCTTCCAGATCCCCAGCAAGGAAAAGGTCAAGGAGGGCTAGTACAAGTTCTTCTTTAAGCCCCCTTCCTTCTGATGATCTAGATCTTGATTGGCACCCACCAATGCAGTCTGAGAGGGAGGCACGCCATGAGCCGACGAAGCTAGGTAAAAGGAAGGTTGCAGCAAGGCTTTCACTTATGGGTGATGACGAACAAGAAGTAGAAGTGGTGTATTCTGCTGCTGATGAACAGTCTGACGATGACGACCCAGTCATCACAGTCGTCACTCCAGCCCCAGCGGGCATGCAGCAGACAGACATTTTTGCCCAATCCAAAAATGCTGCTGTGCAGGATGTGTGTGGCGCGGCACCACTGGTGGTACCACCACCAACACAGGTAACTACTACACCAACACGACCTACAGCTTCCATATTTTCTCATCAGAAGCGCCGGCAGAGACCTCCATCCAGCTCGACCTCCATTACCTCAAGTAAGTGGTGCTGTAAGTGCACAACAGAGTCAAATTCCGCCACGCCTATCCTCCACTTCATCTGGCATTGAAAGTAGCACCTCCACCACCACCAGAATTCTCAACTCTCCAGTTTGGGACTTCTTTAGTATTAGCAAAAAGGCGGAAAACCTAGTCATTTGTTCGATTTGTAAACAAGTAGTTAGTCGGGGTAAGCTCGGTACCAACTGTGGTACCGGAGGCCAGAGAGGTCATCTCAAAAACCACCACATTATCCAGTGGGAGGCGCACCAAAGTAACATCCGGAAAGCCAAAAGTAGAAATCCAAATGTAGACATTGATATTGCATCTGATGACGAGGAGGAGCTGATCGTGCAGGGGGGAGGTGAAGAACCGAGAGATATTTTTTCTGGGACACACAGTACCCCTGGCAGCAGCACTGCACTGGTAGCGCCCACACCCTCCTGTAACCCAGCACTGGTAGCGCCCACACCCTCCTGTAACCCAGCAACATCAAGGAGGCACAGTAGTCTGGTAAAGAAAGTAATGCGAAAAAGTATATCAATGAGCCTAACTGAGTTGAAGAGGTCTGGATCCTAATCACATATGAAAACGGTCCAGACCACCATTAAAAGCATGTTTTGGTCGGAGGCGCCATTTGAAACGCAACCACCCAATGTAATGTAATGCTGGCTAAAATGTTAGCGCGGACCTTCTCCCTTTTTCTTTTGTGGAAGGGGTGGGTTTTCTAGAATTTGTGGCAACAGTCGGCCCTAAATGGAAGGTTCCTATCCGGTCCTATTTTGCCAGAGTTGCGGTTCCAGCACTACATCAAGATGTGCTAGAGGTGATTGGGGCAGCTTTGCAGAAGAGTGCTGTTCACACTATCCATCTGACAACAGACATGTGGACCAGTTGCCAAGCCTTTGATTACATGTGCAGCACTGCACACGGGGTCTCTTTTGCAGGGGTTAGAGACAAGATAGCTGCAGGTGTTGACAGTGCCACAATTTTTCAAGCTACTCGGAAACATGCAACAGTAGCCATGTTTGCCCTGGAGAAATCTCATACTGCAGTAAACGTTTTGGAGGAGTTTAACAGTAAGGTCTTTAAATGGCTGCATCCAAGAAAGCGCATGATTGGTTATGTTTCCACGGATAATGGCAGTAATATAGTTAGGGCCATGGCTGATGGTGACTATTTCAGAGTGCCGTGTTTGGCGCACAGTATTAACATTGTTATTCATGATTTCTTGAAAAAAGAAAACAAAGTCAGCAAGTTACTGACCACCTGCCGAAGAATCTGCACACATTTCAGCCATTCTTTTAAGGCCTGGAAGCAGCTGAGGATCATTCAACGTGTCCCTAGAGTGCTAGTCAGAGGACTCATCCAGGAGGTGGCAGCACGTTGGAACTCAACCTTCTACATGCTTGAGCGTCTGTTTGAGCAGTACTTGGTTATCAATGAGTATGTCTTTAACGCACGGGGTGCTTCTATGAAAGACATGAGGCTAAAGGTTGAGCAATGGGACCTTGTTAAGAGCCTGACAGACATGCTTCGTCCGTTTGAGGTCTTCACACGTGAAGTCAGCAGGGAGGACTGTACTTTGGGCAAAGCTATCCCATTGATGCGCATGCTAGACCACCAACTGAAGGCGATTCTGTGAATCGGGCCCATCCTTCTTCGTTTCACATGGTGCTGCTCTTTGTTTCGCTCGAAGTCCAAAAGCAGGGGGCACTGTTGTTCATGTAACACGGAACCAGCTTGAGCCAAGAATGTGCTTGGAAGTTTGGCTTTATAAGCTGGCGCTTTTGTTTCTAAAAAGACAGCAGCCGATGATCAATACCGTCATGAGAGCTCGAGCCTCACTTCACGAGGGTTCTTTAATGCATTTTCAATACAACGTCACATGCAGCAAAGAGGTTTTAAAGCATAGAGCACAATCAGGGCAATGCGCACTGCCTGTTGGAATGTTTTGTTTTATAAAGCGCTTCACGCTGAAAACCACGGGAACATCATCAGCATTTTAATGGTAGTTCCTCAACGTTATTTCATCTTTCAATTATGAAATTAAATGAATTTGAAATGATTTTGTACTTGTAACGCGCACTTATACCCCAACCGGGTTTCGAGGCGCTGTACGCATACCGCTGTGGAACCCTTCCTGGCTTTTCCCTGTGAAATGTCCACTCCTGGGCGCCCCCAAGGTGAAGCCAGGCATCCTTGCGCTGTTGGGGCCGTTGTGGAGATTAAGCAAGCTATTGCCCAGAGTTGCAGAGTGGGACCCATGATTACAATAGGCACTGAGGCGAGGATTATCAGTTCCGAGGAAATCGAGCCCAAGACCCGCCAAGGGGGGAATTGAACCGTGGTCCTGGGCCAGACCTCTGCATCAGCATCTGCCGCTCTAACGATTGAGCCACACTTCTCCCTGTGAAAGGAGCTGAAACAAAAAAAATAATACTTTTAATGCGTTTTTTAAAAAGCGTCCCAGCAGCATGTCATTTGCTGGCCACCGCTCTGTAATAAAACAAGCATTGGCCACACAGCCATAAAAGAAACGGGGCTCGTGGCCGTGAACGCGATCATGGGGACGCGTTCTGTGGTGTGGCAAAAAAATGACACACCTATAAGATATTCATTAGGATGTTATTACCCCTCATCTCGCTGTCCAACTCATTCGGTTTTCAAAATCAATCTTTTAAACATTTGCAAGACAACCAAAGTCCTCGGAGACGACCTGGTATTGGGTTGTGGACCGTATGGGAGACAACAGAAAATACCCTAAGTCTATCGATCCCTTCGCATTTCACTTCTGTCCTTGGAGAAGTAGGCGCTGTGTTTGGAGTTCACCTTTCAACACATCGTGCACAGACCTCACTGTTATGGAGCAGGGAAGAATGTGGTATACAAGAGCGAACATCGTATGTCAGATTTATGTGCTGAGAAAGATGATGGAATTTAGCGGAGCTGCTGTTTTCTTTTTGGGTGGCAAAGCAATTTCACAACAAGTTAATATTTATTTTCTTTGGAACGTGCAAACATGCAAAGGGTTAGGTTTTCTAAGTGGCAGCCGAGTATGTGAACATAATGGGCGTTTTAGGGTTGGAATTATGTTTTTTGCCATTCAGTGAGGCTATATTTGGCAATTCAAAAGTATGTACTGAATGAAGTGCATGCAGGGTTTCTGGTACAGGGTTTTAACTATATAATGTTTTACAGAATGTAACTTATTTCTCATCATGATAAATGTTTAAAGTGCGACAACGCACCCTCAAAGGGTGTGTACCTACTTCTGTAAAGGAGATGGGAATCAGAATATATTCTTCAGAAGCTTGTATATAGCTTCGTGCAGCTCTCGTGCTTCATGTTATTTTGCACCTAACGAACTCGAAAGCGCTCCTGAGGCGGAAGCCGGGAGTTAGGCATTCCCCTCCCGTTTTAACATTTTAAAATATCACTATTGCACTTCTGTTTTTAAAAATTGTGTTGTGGAACGAATTTGCTTACTAATTTCATTCCTGTACTCACGCTGTCTGGGACAGCCGGGCGCTCACTCCCACCCGCATTGGTACACACCGGGGGCCGATTTTAGGGCCATTTTCGGTGGAACACAGGCTCACAAGGGCGACGACTTTGGCCGCCATTGCAGGCGAAATAGCACGGTCAGCGCTCTAGCGGTCGGGCGAATCACAGCCCGGGCGTTACATAATGAAGTCCGTTTTCCGTCCGCGCAGCGGGCGGGCGCAGCGGGCGCGCCGATGGCGCGCCAGAGGCGCGCCAGAGGCCAGCCCGTCTGGGCCCATCCGGGCCAGACCGGGCCTAGGGCCAGTCTCTATGCCCGTGGTCCCGCTTATACCCACAAGGTTCTCCAGGGAGGAACTCTTATCATTACGACGCTCCGCCGACCCAGGATGTCTTCAATGGGATGGTTCAAATCTCCCTTTCTGTCGATGTCCAGCCTGCCCGGCCCCCATAATTGGGAAGACATATGGTAAGAAGGCTGGGAGAATACTTCAGATGGCACTCCTCCATTGCAGATCGCTGCCTAAGCATGCGGTCGAGATCAACCTGCTGATAGAAGACAGCAATATCGGCCTGCTCTTCCTGACGGAGACGTGGTTAGCCCCTCATACAGACTTTGATATTATCTCTGCGCTACCCAGTGGCTTTAATATTCAATGTATGAATAGGGAGAAAGGCAAGGGGGGGGAACTCGCCATAATCCACCGGGAGTCTCTGACATGCATACTGCAGGAGGGTGGAATCTCAGATGCTGAAAGCGCAAGCTTTAATATTCAGCTCTCACCCACCCACTCACTCCCTGTCAGGTCTCCTCATCTATAGACCCCCGGGGAGCCTAAAACACTTCTCTGACTCCCTACTAGAAACTACCTTATCAGCTGCCGCCCTGTCCTCGAATTTTCTAATCCTGGGTGATTTGAACCTACATTTTGACGACCCCAAGGATATCTCAGCCGCTGATTTGATTACCAACCTCAACTCCTTTGACCTTGAGCTGACAAGCAAGGAAGCCACCCACAACAAGGGCCATCTGTTGGACCCGATCTTCTCCAACATCCCCCAGCTCGTAGCCAAACCCCCACTGCCCCTGCTATGGTCAGACCACTTCGTAGTACCTTTTTCGTGGGAATTCTATAATGAAAAAACTAAGGCCTCCTGTCCCCACATACTTCAAAGACCTTGGCCAAGGCTGTCAGTAGAGAAGTTGACAACTGCTCTCGAACAATCGACACCTTCCGCAGTATCAGACGTCCTGCAAGCAGATATAAACTTCCAAGACTGGCTTACTAAGTCCCTGGACTCGGTTCTGCCCCTTAAACTAAGCACTAAAAAGAGCAATACTTTCAAATCCCCCTGGTTCTCACCCGAACTAAGAGAACTCAGAAAAGACTGTAAAAGAGCGGAGCGTGTGTGGCGGAAAGACTGGGCACCGATTAATAAATCTGCATATAAAGCCGCCTTAAAACTCTACAAATCGGCACGTCAAAAATCCAAAGCTGCCTTTTTTGAAGAAAAAATTCGTCTTTCAGCCAACTCTGCCAGAGAAACATTTAAAATTGTTAACCAGCTCCTTAAAGTCCCGGCTCCCACGCTGGTGCACAATGACCCTGTATTGAAATGCAACCAGTTAGCAGAATTCTTCGAGACTAAAATAAGGAAAATCCTGGAAAGCCTCCCTCAATCCTCCGCCATTGAACCCATCGAGATCCCTTCTCCTGACCCTGCCCGCATTCAATTTGAGGCATTCAGCCCTATATCCAAGGAAGACTTTTGTAGCATCCTATCCAATATAAAAAGTGGCTCCCACTCAGACCCAATCCCGATGCACATCCTAAAACAAACCTTGAATACCATTGCCCCCGTAGCCACTGAGCTACTTAATACGTCATTATCCTCGGGCATAGTGCCCCCGAGCTCGAAGCAGGCCAGAGTCAAAATGCTTCTAAAGAAGCCGGGATTAGACACCTCCGATCTGGCTAACTTTCGCCCAATCTCCCTTCTACCTGGATTGAGCAAAGTGGCCGAAAAAGTGGTGAATAGGCAGATTTCAGAGTACCTAGAGTTTAATCATCTCCTCAGTGACTCTCAAACTGGCTTTCGCCCGGGTCAGGGCACAGACACCGCCCTTCTGGCGGTGACTGAAGAGGTAAGATGCATCTTGGATTCAGGGGGATCGGTAGCTCTGATCCTCCTGGATCTAAGCGCTGCATTTGATACCGTAGATCATGCAGTTCTGGCCCAACGCCTGGCCATGCTGGGCATTACAGGATCAGCCCTTAAATGGTTGCAGTCCTACCTGGAGGAGAGATCCTTCAGGATTTGGGAGAATGGGTCCATGTCTAAGGCCACCCCTCTCCAGTGTGGGGTGCCGCAGGGCTCCTCCCTCAGTCCCACACTGTTTAATGTCTACATGGCCCCGTTAGAGAAGGTAGTAGCCCCATTTGGGATTAAATCCATCAGTTACGCAGACGACACCCAGCTCGTCGTCTCGCTGTCACAACAAGGGGGCCGCTCGATCGACCTCCCGGATTGTCTCACAGCCATTTCCTCCTGGATGTCTAGCTCAAAGCTCAAGCTGAATGGAACTAAGACCGAGATCATGTTCTTAGGCAATCAACTCACCTCTCTACCCCCTGAGTTGTGGCCCCCCTGTATGGGAGACCTTCCTCCCCCCAAGGAACAAATTAAAAGCCTGGGGATCTGGTTCGAACCCCAACTAACCTTCAAGACCTATGCGCAGAAGGTGGCAGGAGGTTGCTTCGGCCTGTTACGAGCAGCCCGGAAGGTTCTCCCCCTCCTTCCGTTTCAATCCAGAAAGCTGCTAATCCAGGGTCTGATCCTGTCCAAACTGGATTATGGCAACGCCCTTTTCCTCGCTGCCCCCCGTGCTACGATCAATACTCACCAGCGAGCCCAGAACGCTGCAGCCAGGCTGCTGATGGGGGCGCCGAGACGGGCATCAGCCAAACCATTGCTAAAGGCCCTGCACTGGCTCCCCATCCAAGAGCGGATTACTTTTAAGTCACTCTGTATCGCTCATAAAACTCTGCAGGGCAAAGGCCCTCCAGCCTTGAGAGGTCTGATTTGCCCCTACAAGTCGACCAGGGCCCTCCGCTCAGACAGGGAAAATCTGGCCATCATCCCAAGAGTGAGGAAGGCACGCACTGGAGGCCTCCGGTTTTCGCTGAATGCCTCAAACAAATGGAATGCCCTTCCTAGAGAGCTCCGGATGGAACCTGTTCACCTTAAATTTAGAAGAGCACTTAAAACCTTTCTCTTCCCTACCACCCCTTAATTCCGGCCCTCATTTGAGTTCACTAGGTTCAGGTTAGGATCAGCGCTGGGACGCTCCAGGGCAGCCATGCGCTCTATAAGTCCAAATCAAATCAAATCAAATCAAATCATGTAGGTGCCTATGTAAGGCAGATGGCGGCGCCGCAAAAGTGAAAGTAATTGCGGTCGTAAGGGTGCCCACGAGATGGCGCCTCAGCTCGTAAGCACACGCCCGCGCGCTTAACCGCAAGCTCTAGGTCACCACCAAATGCGTGTGATATTATTGCCGAAAGCCCTTACTAAAAGTCTCGCCAGGGCAGCGCATGCGCTGGCTCAGGCAAGACCTAAAAAGGGACATGTTACACATATCACTACACTACGTGGCAGGCCCAATGAGGTGCCTGCCACTTGGTGCAGTGATTTGTAGGGAGGCATCATAGATGCCCCCAGGTCCCATGTCTGGGGGCTGTGGGGAAAGGGGCCTGCAATGGGCCCCCAATGTCCCTTTCTACCAGCTTTTCCATGGCGGGTGAACCACCATGGCTGGGATGGCGAGTAAGGGACATCGTAATCCCTAGTGCGGTGCCTGGTAGGCACCACTAGCATTGCAGGAACAACAAGCCCCTCCGCCGCACTGATGAGCTCAAGGAGCCCGTCGGGTGTGTGGCAGTTGGTCTTTCCGACCACCAGTGAACCACCCGCCATTGTAATATGGCGGGCGCTGATACACTCACCGATGGAGGTTGGACCGCCACCGTTATGGCGACATGGCGGTCTCACCGCCATTATATTCACCCCCTATGTTTGGTGTGCATGCAAATCCTACATTGCGAACGCCTGGTGAGTTGCACTACTACTGCTGAAAAAGGCCAATGGAGGTAACAATGGGTCCGGTGTACTAGCCTCAAGGGTCTTGTGACGTGACAGAGTCACTGTCAATCTAGGGTGGGCTTCTTCGTATGCCTGCTCACAAGACTGGAGGTGAACTGCAGTATGGATTGTGGTGGACAGGCCTTCAGGGTTAACTCACACTTACCACCATTAGGGTCCACCTGCGGGTGCTAAGACAGTAGGGCTTCTAAGGTCTATCTGGCCTTCTAAGGTGTAGCATCGGAATGAGCTCTTTTAAGAGTATGATCTGGTGGACTGGTCATGAAGGCTGAATATGGTTCTCCAGTTCCAAATTCAGCATCTCTGGCCAGAGTGCCACATCCTGTACCCCACTGATCACCATACTGCCGCACTGAGAGAAACTTGCATTACCTTCGGCTACAACTCAATTGTGATGGGACTAAATTCAAATTATGCACTAGACAACAGTAATATGCTGCCTGAAAAAAATGAATAACACCCTGGAAAAAGCAAAATCAGTAAGTTATTTTGAATGGAAAGTTCAGGACATGGCTACAGGACCAGGAAGGGACCCGTTTGAATGTCCATTGCTTATAATCTTTAAAAAAATAGGCAGTTTGGTTTTAAAAAGACCACATCCCCGAACACAGAGCCGTATTGTATAAGCTAAAATAATTAGAACTGTTGAAAACAATCGTATTAAACGTTTCCACTCCACCCATCAACCAGGTATCGCCGTCCATTTAGGAATAGTGCTCTTCATCACCCTGGGAAAACAATGTTGTTCAAAAAAAGAAGATAAAAAGAAAGTAGCGCTTTCACTGGCAAACTCTGTAAAGTGGCGCTAATGTGAGTGGGTGTAACGAACAATCTGGCCTGTCTGCTGATCACTCTTTATTGCCTTATTTAGGTATTTAATTATTTTTTCTCTCTGTGCTGACCACTCTCTATAGCTTTATTTAGGTATTTAATTATCTTTTGAATAGAAAACGGTCAGAAAACGATGACATTTCTAGTCAAAGTGTTCCAACTTTTTTGGATCCCTTTCACAGGGGAACAAATGAAGAAAAGGAGAGATAAGAGAGAGTACAAGAGCCGTCTCTTGAAATCAGGACGTAAGGAGGAGTGAGACAGAGACAGAGACAGAAAGAGATGGAGGAATAAAGAGAGAGAAAGTGGAGGTGGGCAGCTGCCAGAGGCTTTCTCTGGGCATGAAGGAAAAGAAACAGAGATTTTTTCCTTCCCTGCCCTTCCCAGAACGTAGAGCCTTCCTACAGCATAGCAAAGGGCAGAGGGCGGGTAGTCTCTGACTCCAGGCAGGTCTAGTGCAGGGCCATTAGGTGGCGCTTTCACGCACAAATGGCCCTGCGAATACCAGAAGGGGGAGGGGAAATTCTTTTGTCCCCTCGTCCCCCCCACCCTTGTCCCCCGTGTTCCCCCCACTTGAAAATCTGGGGGGATATATCCCCGCGTCCCCAACACTTCCTACGCCCATAAACATAAGGGGCATGGGCTTGTCAGGGGAGAATAAAAAGGACGGGTGATTGGGGGAAAGAACAAACAGAAATTTGAGAGAGAGGGGGGAGATTAACACAGACAGGGGCGGGAGTGGAAGGAAGCAAAATGGACGGGATATGGTAGACGGCCTGAAAACACACACAGAGTGCTTGCAAAACTAAAATGTTGCTTTTAAATTAGATGCATTAAAACACCTGTTCTGTAAATTTATTGTCATAAAAGCAGTGACAATCGGTAATGCTTTAAAATTTAGATGTATGTTCTCAAGGACTTATCGCCGAGTTAAGGGCACTTTATCACAGCCAAAGTGGAGATAGATTTATCGCACCATTCACAAGCTGGTGATAACAGCTGATATCGCCAGTTATCCTGCGATAGCAGCCGCAAAAAACATCACCAAAGATGACCCCGGCAGCTAACGCTAATGAGATGCAGAGTAGGTGTTCCCGTGCAAGCAGCTGCGACAACTCCACTTCGCAACATTCAAAATGACCAGCCAGATCGGCGATAAGATCACAAAACATGCGATAAGGCGCGTTAGCAGCAGTGATTTAACACCTGCTCTTACCTGGTGTTAAGTCGAACGATAACCTGCACCACAAAAGGGAGCCCAGCCCACAGCCACACCTGAAGAACAACAGATGCCGTGAAGCTACTGATCTTGCAACTGGGAGTCCCAAGAGGACCACAACCACCACCCCCCACCACCCCAGGACACCTCCCCTACCAACCACTGCAATCTCCCGGACTATCACAGAGGCAGCGCAGACGAAGACAGCAGACCTTCAGAAAATGCACCAGCTTCACAGACTTAAAGCCAGAGGAAGTCATTACCTACTACAGGCTCAAAAGGACAACCATCCTCCGCATTGCCCACCAGCTGACAGTACCAACACAGCGGACAGTCAACATCCCTCCCCAGAAAAAACTGCTGGCTCTGCTGCACCTGTTGGCCTCTGGGACTTTCCAACCAACAATGGCTAAAGTCGGAGGAGTCTCACAGCCAGCCCTATTCACACACCTGTCTTGGATGCCATCATCAGCTTGGTACCCCATCACCTTTACTTCCCACACACTACGCAGGAACAGTTGGAGACCAAGCAAGACTTCAATGCCATACCTGGCTTCTCGCACGTGTTGGGGCAATCGACTGCACACATGTACTCCTCGGGCCCCCAGCCACCACTGCACACAATTACCGCAACAGGAAGCACACACATTCTATCAATGTGCAGGCAATAGTCGACCACCGGGGACTCTTCATTATTTGTCATCGCCAACTACCCAGGCCGGGTGCATGATGCCTTCATCTTCCGACAGTCCATCATTAACCAGAGCTTTGAGGCTGGCACCTATGGGAATGCACTGCTCGTTGGTAAGTACCAAATGAACATACCACACACATCAACTCCACAATCATGCAAATCACAACTCTGGGAATGCACATATTACTAACTCACATACAACATGCCAAACAACATGTCCACTTATCAGACACAACAACACAACTTACTGTGGTAACCTGGGCAAGCCATGTACACAAGCCATCCACGCCATGGCACCTCAGCCTCACAATAGCAGAATGTGGGGAGATGTAGGAACCATGCATGTGCAAAGGGGGCAAGTGACCCATGAAAGAGAATGTTCACAAGGCAAGTGCAGTGAGGATGTGCTGGTACAGAATTCAGTAAGCAGACCACATACATTACCATGTCGACATACTCTGCTGGGGTTTAGAGTGTAGTGGAAAGTGGACGCAACCATGTGACCTTAGCCATTAGTATGCCAAGCCAGCGTAGCGGTGTGAATAAAAATCCTGTTGCCCTGGGCGTGTTTCTCATCCGGAATTGCAGACGTGTTTGCCAGGGCGGCTCCTCTCACCCTGCCATGAGGCCGACGTCGTGAGCGGTGGTGCCTATAATCCTGTGCGCCTTTTGCAAACCAGGCCGCTGGTCCTCAGACTCGTCTAGGCTGCCCCTGCCGACCCAGGCCTCTCTGCTGCCCTGCAGACACTGGTGTGTGTCAAAGAAGGCCCACGATGTGCCGGTGCAAGCTCCAAGCCTGAGGCCAGAGACCTTGGCAGCCTCCTCAGACCATCACGGCCTCCGGGACACACGACCGAAGCACTCCTTTCTCATTGATGTACTCCATCGCTGCCTCCGGCCTACACTGCGGTCAAGTAGGTCACACATTTGGAACTGAGTCTTGATTTAGTAAAGGCAGAGTACGTACCATTGAACAAGTCTCATCGCAGACTGCACCCCCTTTCTGCTCCGGGGCCACTAACTTTGTGCAGCTCAAGTCATGGACCCTTGCTGTTTGAATTTTGGACTTCTGAATGTTTGATCACTAACCTGTGTGTTTCTGTTGTAGTGTTGGCACCAACCGTCCCGCAATCGACAAAATTGCAATGTAGCATGCCCCCGGAATGCGTCCTCGGCCAAAGGGATAAATGAATGAACGCAAGGTCGCTTGGGGTACAGGAGATGATAAGCGTGGCTCAAATCCACCTGAGCGACTTACCTCACTCATATACCATTACCATCCGATAAGCCAGCCGGACAGTGGAGAAGAATTAGTAATATATTTATTTGGCCATAATATTCATCTGCAGATGGGCCCTGTCAGGTCTACACCCCAGGGAGTGCACCGAGAGGACTGCCCCATCCCATCACAACAATACATTATTACATAGCAATGCAGAGTAAAACCACGCCCAGACTGGACATGTACTGGGCTCAGCAGAGGGTGAACAATGAACTCACACACCAGGCATCTGCACATGCAAGGGCAACATTATTATCTTTACTCCAAGGCCACAGAGCCGAGACTCTGCTTCTCCAGAGCACGGAAACATTTCTGCTCATAAAGGAGGGGGGAAAACCGTACCATGAGACATAGGAACTGCAGAGCAAATGTCAGCATCAGAAGTCTCTCTGCCATTGACAAGCTTCTCTCTCTTACAGGAAAGTATACAGAAATATCAATAATGGGAACCTAACCAAGGGAAAGCAATGTACTACAGCAGGTCTCCTAACTTAGAAGACAAAAATAAGACAAAAGCTTACACATTACAGAAACAATTCTATCCATCTGAAGCTTGCATATTACAAAAATATCTCAGTGGGTTGCAGCACATGAATAATAAGCTGTAACTGCATATTGGTTAGACACATTAGGCTAACATATTCACAACATCATTATGACATTCTGTAACAGGAAAATTACAATCTATCAGGAGATACATGTCAACAGTTGTGTGAGTCGCTATTACTGCAGCATAAGCCAAAGGTCTACCCTGAACTGCATTGGTGGGTTCAGACAGACATGAACTTTACCTCTGTGTCCACCCTATCCTTACCATAGACCTACACACATGTTGCCAGCCACCTTCAACGCACAACATCACAGTATCGTTGACAGGCTTGTGGACATGCGCAAATAGGCATGACAATGTTGTGGCGTAGTAGTGCAAGTGAAGCAACAGCGCTGCGCCCACTAGAAAATAGGCTCGGGGGAGGTAGGAGGTAGGAGCAGCAGTGATGCTACGAGGTACACATTGATGGTGCTCATTTGCTACAAGCAGTACATGTTATACAGGAATCACTGAGTCATACATACATCTCACAAACCAATGACCTAGTGCGGCTGCCAATACATCATGCAGAACCAACAATTGACTCATGTCTCTCTGCACTGTCACATGTGTTCAAGGATATGCACTCTGCACTTGGATCATGACACCCCTCCAAGCCCCCAACACACAGGCCGTGAGGCAGTACAATTGGGCTCACAAACGCACCATGGTGTCATGTTCCAGGTGCCTGGACACATAACCGGTGGAAGGCTCCTGTACAGCCCAGACATTGTGTGCAAGATAATGGTTGCATGTTGTGTGTTGCACAACATTTGTCTACGCACCAATATCCCATGGCTTCAACTGCCTGATTCACCGGACGATGATGAGGAAGATGAGGCAGGTGGACCACCCACCAGTGCAGCAGTGGCCCATAGGAACAACCTAATTGACAATTTCTTCACATGAGTTCATCAAAATGAGGGAAGAGGAATAGCTGTCCTATCTGTTCCCCAGAATTAGGCAGAATTAATCAAAGGTGGATAGGACACTTGTAACCACTAATACCAAGAGAAATATTTGGAAAACCCTCATAAACGTTGTGTATAACGTAAGCGGTATATGTTGTTGGCCGCCCCACACAAACGTTATGGCAGCAATCATTGGGTTTAACAATTTGTAAATTGCCAGCCTCACCCGAGGCGTTCTCTGGTTTTGTGGCAGTCTCCAGAGAATTTAGAGTTACCCCACTGAGAGTGCGCAAAAAGGTTTTGTCAAAAAAGCTTCCAGGCGACTTAGATATTCTTTATTAGTATCGCTGGACTGCTGGGTTAAAAGGTTGGGTATGCTCGCTGGAAGTTAGGTATCCATAGCATATGATTAATAAAATTGTAAGAACGTCGACATGTTTCTGCTCTGTTGGCCAGGATGGTCTAAGAGCATTCGTCAGGACAAATACAACATTTAACACAGATAGAAAAACATATCACTATTTGTGATGTAGATGGGTAGATTTTTAAACTTATTAGTCTTACCCTTCTGTTTTCGGTATATGAGGTCACCTCTAGTTAGGTGAGCTTTTCAGGAGGCAGAGTCAGCACAAGACGCGGCATACTTTCAAAGCGGCCTGGGACAATGTCCTTTCCTCCTGATGAAACCTTGATTCTTCATTCCTAAGGTTTATATGAAAAGCTCACCTAACTAGAGGTGACCTCATATACCGAAAACAGAAGGGTAAGACTAATAAGTTTAAAAATCTACCCATCTACATCACAAATAGTGATATGTTTTTCTATCTGTGTTAAATGTTGTATTTGTCCTGACGAATGCTCTTAGACCATCCTGGCCAACAGAGCAGAAACATGTCGACGTTCTTACAATTTTATTAATCATATGCTATGGATACCTAACTTCCAGCGAGCATACCCAACCTTTTAACCCAGCAGTCCAGCGATACTAATAAAGAATATCTAAGTCGCCTGGAAGCTTTTTTAACAAAACCTTTTTGCGCACTCTCAGTGGGGTAACTCTAAATTCTCTGGAGACTGCCACAAAACCAGAGAACGCCTCGGGTGAGGCTGGCAATTTACAAATTGTTAAACCCAATGATTGCTGCCATAACGTTTGTGTGGGGCGGCCAACAACATATACCGCTTACGTTATACACAACGTTTATGAGGGTTTTCCAAATATTTCTCTTGGTATTAGTGGTTACAAGTGTCCTATCCACCTTTGATTAATTCTGCCCAATTTCTTCACATGAACACGTCACATTGTGACCGTCCTTAGCAACCATGGGACAGGACAAAAGGACCACTGGCACAGCATGTGCTAATAAATTAATTCATTGTTGTCAGTTTTGAGGTGCTCTTATTCTTAAGTGTGTGTGCTGCCTTGTGTGTGAGTCGCCCCTGCAGCTCTGATTTGGCTGCCCCATATCCCTCTCAGCCGGTGTGCCTATGACTTCTGTGCTTCTATAGTGCTGCAATGTTGTAGACTTGGGTAAATTGGGCTCTTGGTAGAGTTGTGACTCTTGGACATGGTTTGTCTGCAGATGTGTTGTTGACGTTAGGGGTTGTTTGTGCACGTGGATGTGTCAGTGTGTGGCCTGCTCCTTTCTGGATGTGGTCCACACTCAGACAACTCTAGTGTCCTGGGGCCCAATTCACAGAATGAACTTAAGACTCAATCAAAGTAAGTTAGGATTGAGTCTTAAATTCATTCTGTGAATCAGGCCCATGGTGTGCACAATGTCTTGATGATTGGACTGCAGCCATGCTAATTGTCATGCAGTGTCACTTGCATTGTCAGTGTGGCTCACGAATATGGTATTGCACCGTTACATCGCAACTTTTACAACGCACTTCTATTACAACGCAACTTTTACAACGCTGGATCCATTACATCGCATGCCTTTACAACACATGACATTACATAGCAGATGCTATTACAACGCATGTTATTACAATGCAAGTATAGGTAAGTATATAATTTTTTTTTTTTATTTAACTAATTTAATTAATAATAATAATAATAATAATCAATATATTAATTTATGTTTTTATGAGTATAGGAGTATATGTTTTGGGGTACTGTGGTATATGTTTTGGGGTACAGGGTTATTTTTAGGTTTTAGGGATGGGTTTGGGTTTTGGGGTACAGGGGTATTTTTAGGTTTTAGGGCTGGGTTTGGGTTTTGGGGTACAGGGGTATTTTTAGGTTTTAGGGCTGGGTTTGGGTTTTGGGGTACAGGGGTATTTTTAGGTTTTAAGGCTGGGTTTGGGTTTTGGGGTACAGGGCTATTTTTAGGTTTTAGGGCTGGGTTTGGGTTTTGGGGTACAGGGGTATTTTTAGGTTTTAGGGCTGGGTTTGGGTTTTGGGGTACAGGGGTATTTTTAGGTTTTAGGGCTGGGTTTGGGTTTTGGGGTACAGGGGTAATTTTAGGTTTTAGGGCTGGGTTTGGGTTTTGGGGTACAGGGGTATTTTTAGGTTTTAGGGCTGGGTTTGGGTTTTGAGGTACAGGGGTATTTTTAGGTTTTAGGGCTAGGTTTGGGTTTTGGGGTACAGGGGTATTTTTAGGTTTTAGGGCTGGGTTTGGGTTTAGGGGTACAGGGGTATTTTTAGGGTTTAGGGCTGGGGTTGGGTTTTGGGGTACAGGGGTATTTTTAGGGTTCAGGGCTGGGTTTGGGTTTTGGGGTACAGGGGTATTTTTAGGTTTTAGGGCTGGGTTTGGGTTTAGGGGTACAGGGGTATTTTTAGGGTTCAGGGCTGGGGTTGGGTTTTGGGGTACAGGGGTATTTTTAGGGTTCAGTTTTTAAATAAATAATTTAAAATAATTAAAAAAATGTTGATTAATTGTATTTATTATTATAGTTCTTTAATAATAATAATAATAATAGTTCTTTTAAAAATAAACTAGTTTTAAAAATATATATAAGTACAAATTAATTATTTTTAATAATTTAATTTATTTAATTAATTATATGTAATTAAATTTCATTTTTAAGTAAAATAATATACTTACCTATACTTACGTTGTAATGACATGCGTTGTAATAGCATCTGCTATGTAATGGCTTGCGTTGTAAAGGTATGCGTTGTAAATGTTGCTGCATTGTAGAAATTGCGATGTAACGTCTGCGTTGTAAAATTACGCGTTGTAACGTCATACATTTCACAAATACGCATCTTTGCTGTGCTTCGCACATGTGCATGTATTGGTGGTGAAAGTGGTGATATGTGAAGTGGGGCCCCTTTCGGCACATGGTGGACGGGGGCCGCCTTGGCATTTGTCTGTGTGCTGCAGTGTGGCACAGGGATCATGGACATGATCCAAAGTCATTGTGGGTGTGCAGTGTGCTCTACTTATTTGTGCATGTGTGCCATTGTGCCCATCTCCCCCCGTCACTCCCGGTTCCTGGTCGGTACTCACCCTGTTGATGTTGTGTCAGGTCACGTTGGGCATTGTCCGGATCCCCAACTCTTGGCACCGTAACATGACTGATGACTGTGGCCACCATTTTCGCCATCTCATCCAGCTCCTAGTGTGCCGCTGGGCCCCCACCTCCAATCTGCATTGCTGCGTTTCATCATTGTTTTGCCCTTCACATCATTCCAGCGCCTCTTGACCTCTTCCATTGTCCTCCTCAATGCTGCAACTGCGATCACAAAGTCTAAGATGGTCTGCCATATTTGAGTTTTTTTGCAAATGACACGGAGTTTACGAACAGTTGTTGGTAGTTCTCTCTCACCTCTTTAACGGCGTCCCTGTTTTCCAGCGGACTGAACTGTGTCTTCCTCTTCTCCTCAGCCTTCCCCAACCACAAGCTTCCTTGCTGGTCGTCTGTGGGCTTGTGGGTTTCGCATTGTCCTCTGCACTTGGTCTGTGTGCATCCATGGTGCTACGCAGTTGCATTATTTGGGCATTTTTTCCCCCCTGCTTTTATTATACATTTCCCGCATTAAGCGTGGGAATTGCAGGGCTGTTGCTGGTTATCGCATATTTTTTTATCGCTGTTGGCCACATCACAGAATTTTTCACGATAGTGTTTCGCGTTTTTTGTTAGTCGAGGTAATTTTTAGGTGGTCATTTGTCGAATTAGCGTGATACTATCGCATGGTCCCTCTGTGTTGAGAATATGACATTAACACAGAGGGCCCGATTCACAGAATGAACTTAATACTCAATCCTAAACTTACTACTATTTTGGTATTCACAGAATGCACTTACTACTTTTGGCATTCACAGAATTAACTTACTACTTTTGGTATTCACAGTAGTTAGGATTGTGTCTTAAGTTTGTCTTAAGACAGACCTAAGACAGACTTAAGACAGACTTAAGACAAACTTAAGAAAGACTTAAGACAGGCTGAAGACAGACTTAAGACAAAATCCTAACTTAAGTCTGTCTTAAGTCTGCCTTAAGTTTGTCTTAAGACAAACTTCAAGTCAAGTCAAATAATTTATATAGCGCACTACATACCCAGAGGGTCTCAAGGCGCTTGATGGGGTGGGGAATTACTTGTCGAATATCCAGGTTTTCAGTTGCTTTCTGAATGCTAGATGGTTCTGAGTGAGGCGAAGGTGAGTGGGAAGTGAGTTCCAGGTTTTAGCTGCCAAGTAGGAGAAGGATCTTCCTCCCATATTAGTCTTGTTGATGCGAGGTACAGTGGCAAGGGCTTGGTTGGAGGAGCGTAGCTGGGGGGGGTGTAGAAGGAAAGTCGAGTGTTGAGGCATTCGGGTCCAAGTTCGTAAAGTGCTTTGTGTGCGTGGGTTAGGAGGCGGAATGTTATCCTCTTATTGACGGGGAGCCAGTGGAGGTCTTTCAGGTGACCAGATATGTGGTCGTTACGCGGGATGTCTAGTATGAGTCTGGCTGATGCGTTCTGGATGCGTTGGAGTTTTTTCTGAAGTTTTGCGGTGGTGCCGGCGTACAGGGTGTTGCCGTAGTCTAGGCGACTCGTGACCAGTGCGTGGGTGACCGTTTTTCTGGTTTCTGTGGGGATCCAGCGAAATGTTTTTTTGAGCATGCGAAGAATGTTGAAGCAAGACGATGAAACGGCGTTGACTTGTCTGTTCATGGAGAGAGAGGAGTCCAGGATGATGCCTAGGTTCCGTGCGTGGTCCGTCGGGATGGGAGCTTTTCCAAGGGCCTCTGGCCACCAAGAGTCGTCCCAGGCGGAGGGAGAGGTACCTAGGATAAGGACTTCTGTTTTGTCTGAGTTCAGTTTCAGACGGCTGTGCTTCATCCACTCGGCAACTTCTTTCATTCCTTCATGTAGGTTGGTTTTGGCGGTGGTCGGGTCTTTGGTGAGTGAGAGGATCAGTTGAGTGTCATCAGCATAGGAGATGATGTTGAGGTTGTGTTGGCGTGCAATGGTCGCGAGGGGGCTCATGTATACGTTGAAGAGGGTGGGGCTGAGTGAGGATCCTTGTGGAACTCCGCAAGTGACTTCAGTGGCCTCTGACTTGAATGGTGGGAGGCTTACTCTCTGAGTTCCTCCGGCAAGGAACGAGGAGATCCATTCCAGTGCTTTTCCTTAAGACAACTTCCTAACTTCTGTGAATGCCAAAAGTAGTAAGTGCATTCTGCGAATACCAAAAATAGTAGTAAGTTAGGATTGAGTCTTAAATTCATTCTGTGAATCGGGCCCATAGTTATTTTCCCGTGATAGACTGCGATATGCAAAGTTGCGCTAGGCAAATTTAGTGATAACTAACACACTTTTTGAGAATATGCCCCTAAATGGGTTAAAAGACACAAGACCTGTCCTGGAAGTTAAGTTTATAAATGCAGTGCTGAAAGCAGCGAGGGGGCAGGAGGTGAACATCCAATAAACACCAAATACAGGCAGCCTTTGGTAGATTAATTGAAGAGAGGAGGACAAAAATGAAACCTCACAAAGCCACCAACTCTGCATGCCCAAAGGGGCGAGTGTCAAGTAGTGTTATGTGGGTAGAAACACACAGGGGGAGCACATTAACAATGGGGCACCCGAGGACACCAATAAACACAACAGGGCAGATTTACAAGCCTCCTGTCCCCCAACAGTACATCACTTTTTGTGACGCACTGGTGAAGTATTTGAATGCTCCATATTTACAAGTACAGGAAAAGCCACCCTGCGTGGCTTTTCCTGCCTTTGTAAATATGGCCCCTTTACACGCAGCATTTTGCATGGAAGGGGTGTTCCATGGATGTTGCTGTGGGTGTTCCCACACAACACCCATGGAACCAGACACATTTACAGATTTACGAGGAATCGTGAATCTGTAAATGTGTGTGAATCCTACGCCTCCCCAGGTGAGGCGTAGGGAGGCGCAACGAGGAGAAATGTTTTAATTTCACCTAGTTTGTTCCTGTTTCAATTAGGCCTGGGAGGTAAATTCCATTCCGCTTGTGGAATTTGGGTAATTTGGATAATTTCGCGTTCCGCGGAGAATGCAAAATTGCTCAAAATTGTGCGTTCCGCGACTTTGCGATTTTTTGTTTGTTCACGCTCTCAAAAAGCATGTTCGTGAGATATTGCCCCCGAGCACGCAAACAGAAATTGAGAACAGGAAAAAAGCATTGCGAACAAGCAATTTTTTACCGTTTCGCAGAGATTACGCAAATTCCGCCCCTCCCTACTTTCAGAAAAAAGCAGAAAAAACTCCTTGTACGCCCCTCCGTACGCAGGCGTACGGAGGGGCGAAATAGGTATACGGCTGTATACAGACCACTGAAACTAATACGTTTCCTATACTGTGGCATCCCTTCCCTCTAATCCTGTGCAGCATTCTAAACCCCTAACAAGGAGTTTTTTCTGCTTTTAATGCAACCACTTTTGGGTTGCTTCTCCCTCTGCCCTATAACTAATTTTGTTATTTGGGAACAAAGGGTTGCAGGTACGGCAGGGTGTTAGTGTACCCTGACCACCCAACACCTTTATTTTTGGTCCTGATGAAAAACCGGTAAATTCCCTGACGTTTTGAAACATGTAGACCTCACACATACCTCATAGATACATTTTGTCAAAATAAAACCATCTCTGTATCGACACGCACTGTTTTTACTTTTGTCCAGTAGTCTTAGAATAAAATAATTGCATAAGCCATACCAGGACAAATTTTACCTCACTGACTTCTTTTTTTCTTTACATTCATCACTCACATACCCGCTCCACTGTATCCCAGGTGTTGCAGCACACCTTGATAGCACTCGGCTGTCAAGGTGGCCCGATGATGAAGCATGTCACCGACCAGGTCGGTGAGTGAGGGGTCTATTAAAAACAAAGAAGGACTTCTTCTTTTTTCATTAGAATTCCATCCCACCGATATCGCTCTCTAGCCTTATCTATGGTGATACTCCTCTTTTTGTTATATAGCTTCCTACCCAGGCATTAGGAGTACCCTTCCGTCCACCGAGGTGGATAAAATCCCTTTACTCTCTACTTTTGTTTGCAGTAATATTAGGAGGGAGACAGCTAAAATTAATATTTTTGGGCTTCAAAAGCCGTAAATCTTCCACCGGAACTGGGTTTGTTGGCATGTATGTTTAACCATCAGCACAGACTATTAAAAAAACAAAAGATTACAACATTGTTGGTAAGATTATGATCAAAATAAAGACCCTTGATGTGCACAGCAGTGACATAACAAAACCTTAGGGGCCCCATGTGCAAGGTATTGGGAGGGGGCCCCCCATATCCGATCACACTACCACCTCCGTTTTCAAGCCCCTCACCCTTGCAACTTACTCCCATGCTATCCGCAGGATTTTCAGTGATACAAAGAGGTACAATTATTCCCACTCACACCTTCACTCAATATAACTCACTCTCATTCATTCTCACTCACTCCCTGATCATTTGATTGCAGTGCAACTCCATGCACTATATATGTGAAGCCTGAAGTGCCTATGGCTGTATGTACAGAAGATGCTGCAGCAGATCCAATGGGTGGCTTGGGGGCTTGCCAGGGCTCTTAGGCCAGAACTAGAACTTCTCTGGGCCTGGAAAAGCTGTCTGGTGGCTGGTGATTACCTCTCTGTTAAGCTTGGTGTGCAGCCACCTGCTTACACTATTGAAGCGCACTACGTAATGACCCTAAAGGGTTCAACACAAATGAATCAATTAATCGAAAATAAACTTTTTTTCATATACAACTCCAAAACAATATCTTGTTCACATTCTAGTGTATTTTCAATTCAATGTTTCAGGAAAGAAAGGAAAATCAATGCATAATTGAAGGTTCACTTCAGATAAGGCAAGTCTATCAAGACATTAATGTTCAAATCAAACAATCTCCGCAAGCGTGCTTGCTTTGACGACCCCAATGCAGTTGAGGTTCCAAGAACCCTTCTTCAGGGGTAAAGGCTTCATGAACTGAGAAATGATAATAGGGCACCTTCTCATGATGCCTTAAATGTTTTCAAAATCTGCAGCGAAGAAACAAAACCGTCATGCAACTCTCTTTCTGATTTGAATATTATTAATTGAACATTCATCAGATTCACTGCGCCACCTCGTTGATAATTACGAATCCTCTGTGGAGTTTATCTGTCAAACCTCTGTGCTCAACGTCTACATGAAAAAAGTTTATTTTTGATTAATTGATTAATTTTCGTTGAACCATTTAGGGTCATTACGTAGTGCGCTTCAATAGTGTACGCTGGTGGCTGCGCACCAGCTTAGCGTGTATTTTTCCTAAGGATATTGGCAGATCCCATGAATGAAGCTGCACACACTGACTCATTGCAAGAATAGAGTACCAACAGTAGAAATTCATTAACAGGGTGTGTGGGTTGAAGCAATTTATCAGATAATTTCTCTGTGCCAGAACTGGTCCTCAGAATGAAATAAAATTCAAGGGCATATTTACAAGTCCATATCGTCACAGGAACGTTACTTTCCACGACTTTCCTGTGGCGATAGGGGCTTTGCCTGATTTACAAGGCAGCGTTAAGCCACTTTACGTGGCTTAACACTGCCATGTAAATAAGGCCCCCTTTCACGCTATACTTAGTGTGAAAGGGGAGGACAATCAACCTCACATCCGTCATGTAGGCGAAATGTCCACTGTCTTACGTCAAACAGCCAGCGCCTCAAAAACAGTCACAATATACATTGTCATGCAGTCTGTATGTACACATATACAATGCGTTAACATACATGGGACACACCTACATCTCCCCTTTGCATTGCAAAGGGAAAATCAAAACCTCCTTCAAAGCAGACTGGACATCTCTTCAGTGAAGATGAAGAGGACCCCATGGCCATTTGCTCCGACACCCTCCAATGGCTCGTGGAGAGTCTCCACACCCCACCTCCAGGAGCAGGGCAGCCCAGCTGAATCAAGGTGACCCCACCCCCTTCCCAGACCACACAGCAGGAAGCAACCACCACCACTGCTGGCTCCCACCACCTCACGGAAAGACACATGGCATTTCAAAGCCGTGTGTTAGGCTGCCAGAAGGAGCTGGCTGAACAGGTGCAGTTGGTTTCGACCTCATGGCAGCCAAACTAGATGCCATATGTGGGTGTATAAGTCCCATCAGGGACCACTTACAGTCACTAATGGACAGCCACAGTCTGTTCCATGCTCTACATCAATACTTGGCTGACCTCGCTGGAGCCATTACTCGGATACAAGAACTGTCTCGTCAGACAGGCCCCAGCGATGACAGCACGGAGTTTGCACAGCTGCGGAGGATAATAGAGAACATGAGGATAGAGGCTGGAAGGATGGCTGCCACAGCTGAACACCAGCGAGATGTAGCTGGGATCTTCCTTGCCCAGCAGATCCTCATCATGGCATTGCTGCCACAGAGGCTGTCCCAGATGACTGCTGCAGGAACTTTGACACACACATCTCTGCCCCCTGATGTGTCAGTGGCACACAGTGATGCAGTCATACCACCTCCACCCCCTGATGTGTCAGTGGCACAGTGATGCAGCCATGATACCACCACGCACACCTGACACAGAAGACATGTCAGCGGACTAAGATGTGGCTGGTAATAACTCTGTTTGCGAAAGGAGGTTGTTGCATTCATCCCCGCCATATGGCCTGTTCCTGCTTGGTTCAGCCCTCTGCATCATGTCCTGGAACAACACCTTCCACTGTCCCCTGAAACACCCTGCGACATTCACCTGGACCCCAACATGGACTGGCATATCTGCTATGGTTACCAATGACAAAGCAATCCAGCTGCAGACTGAACTCGTCCTCTTCCAATTAACTTAACGTTCCACAAAGGACTCTGGTGGCCCCTCCAGTGGGCAACCATGCAACATGGGATCCCCCCGGTTCTGTCACGTGGACCCAAAACTTGGATTCAGTCACTTGACACACTACTGATTTATTTGCCCAACCGGGGGTCCTGACCCAATGAATTTCTAATAATTGCAGTCTGGAAGGGTGGGGCGGAGCTGTCACCCCACAGCCCTGTCATGTCCCCGGGTCAGCCTCATATGACAATAAAGTGTGACTCGGTGGAGGCCTGCTGGCCGATGGGTTATTGCAGTGCAATGGGAGAGAGTCCATTTTGCCTAATTCGGACCGCGGCTGGAAGCTGCTTCACAGTCTCCAAATAATGGCTGGGGGTGGGGGGGCATTTCACAAGGTGAGGGTCTCCCCTTCTCCCTGGCAGGATTTACATTTCTTAACTGTCCACTTTGTGTAAACAGTGCATTGCAGTGATTAAAAGAGCCTTGTTTGGTATCGACTCGAGCCCCCGTGGACCGCTCGAAAGTTCACTGCGAAAAAACAATGACCGTAGTCCCCCACCCACGTCGGCACCCGTCACTTCAGACCTTCTCCCCTTGGGCCCGATTCACAGAATTAACTTAAGACTGAATCCTAAACTTACTACTATTTTGGTATTCACAGAATGCCAAAAGTAGTAAGTGCATTCTGTGAATACCAAAATAGTAGTAGGTTTAGTATTGAGTCTTAAGTTCATTCTGTGAATCGGGCACCAAGTGTTTCATTAGAAGGGATGCGCCTGGAATCCTCGCTTGTGTCGAGCGTGCGATCTATGTTACTTTTGTTGCAAATATAAGCAAAGCAACAAAAAAAAGGCTAAAATTGTGGATGAAAAACTAACAAACAAATGCCGACATGTGGTGACAGTAGGGTGTGGTTACCAAGGTACAGGCGCGCAACACCCATTGAACTCACCGGGCTTCAGCCCCCCTCGTCGTATGTGGCAGCCCGGGATGAGACAGATCCCGGGCACACACAGAGCCGCACACAAACATTTAACAGGTCTTTAAAAGACCATTTGCATGGTAATTAGGCCTTCCAGTTGTTTCACCCCTTCTAAGAGCGCCTGCAGCACCACTCTGCATACTGATTAAAGGTTCAGCCCCCCCCGACATTTTTTCTTAGCCCCCCCCGAAATTTGGCTCTAGTTGCGCCTCTGCCAAGGTACGTGCCATTTTTACTTCGTTATATGCAGTCTATGGGCCATATTATCAAGAACGGCGATAAAATTATCGCCGCTTTAGCGGCAAGAAACTGCTGCTAAAGCGGCGATAATGGGCTTGATAATATGGTACTAGCCTGAGGCGGAAAGCCGGGGGACTAATGGTCGGAACTTGAGCCTAAACGCTGATTGTTGAGTGTGGATTGCACGATTTTAACTGCAATCTTTTTTAAAGGATTCTGGTGGCACTAAAATGGACTGCATGAATTTTAATTGAAACTTTAAAAAAAACGAACTTGTTTGCACTATCGCTTCAAATTCTATTTTGCACATACCACTTTAAATCTTAAGACGGCTGGTGGTGCCGGGCATTTCCACTGGTGTGTACTTTCACCCGACCCCCCGTGCAGCCAAGTAGGCACTGACACGAAAGGAGGCACAGGGACCCGCCATCTTGGAGGGAGGGGAAGGTCTGCGGACTAGTTGTCGCAGCCTCCCGCCCTCCCAGAGACATAAAGGAAGGAGGAAACGACGCGCTCGTTCTGGTACTCCCCTGAGGCGGAAAGCCGGGGGACTAATGGTCGGAACTTGAGCCTAAACGCTCATTGTTGAGTGTGGATTGCACGATTTTAACTGCAATCTTTTTAAAGGATTCTGGTGGCACTAATGTGGACTGCATGAATTTTAATTGAAACTTTTTAAAAACGAACTTGTTTGCACTATCGCTTCAAATTCTATTTTGCACATACCACTTTAAATCTGGCATCAGCCCGTCCCTCCCTGCGTATGGACAATGCTCATTGAGGCACACGATTTGTCATTCTAATCAACACTCATTACAGTTGAACACTAGTGAAGTTGCACAGACTTTATTAGCATGCACGTGTCAGTACGGGCAAGACAAGGGCCACAACATGCAGACCAATGCTTCAGACACTAACAGGCAGCATAGGAACATGTAGAGGTACAAGAAATGGGGAGGCAAAATTTAAGTCCAATCATTATGGAAGACAACGGTATCAGCCCACCTTGCCTTGCTGGAATAGTCATGTGATGTTTGGTGTAGGCTCATTGCCCCGTGTCAGGGGACATGACTCACAACCCATGGAATCTGCATCCTACCACCTTTTTTGGTTGACACTGGTGTCTCCCGGTCTACTGTGAGATCTGCAGTGGTTCCTAACCTACTCCTCTAGGGACAATCAATCCAAGTTGTAGGAGTGGCAAACAAGAGAATGATTAACCCATTGACTGAGTCGATTCCTGTCAGAATAGGAACCTTCCCAGACCGACACCAGTTTGTGGTGTGCGACTCGAGTCCAGTTTGCTTGTGAGGATGTGATCTATTGTGCAAACTGAACTGCACCATCTATTGTACGCCGAAAGGAGTCGAAGTACAGATGAGGGATGATGATGCTACCTTTAAGGTTGCACATAAGCACTTGTGTATAGAAATGCACCCTGCGCTGACAGTGGAAGAATTTTCACTTGATATGAGAGACTCTGTCTCACTTGAAGTGTGGGACTTCACATGAGAGGAAATTGGACTGATAAAAGGAGTTGAGCCAGTAAAGATCCAGGTTAAGCAAGATGTTGAGTTCCCTCGGACACCCCTGTACAATTTGTCACCTGAGACTATTGCAGGGATCAAACCTGTAATCGAGTCCATGTTCAAGCAGGGAATTCTGAAGAAGATAAGGGTTAGCCGTTGTAATTCACCAATCAAGAGACTACAGAAGCCAAGTGGGAAGTTCAGGATCGTGCAAGACCTACGAAAGGTCAACACGATAGCTGTCCCCTGTTGTCCAGTGGTACCGATTCTATCAGTGATATTGTTTCAGATCCCATGTGAAGCTGAGTGGTTTACTGTGATTGACTTGTGCCAAGCATTCTTTTCGATACCTCTCCACCAAGAAAGCCAATTTTTATTTGCTTTCAGGCTGGAAAATCAGGTGTTAACATGTTGTCATCCCTCAAGGGTACACAGAGAGTCCATCGTTCTTTAATCTGATCCTAAAGAAGAATCTTGAGAGTCTCGTATTGCCACAGAACTCAGTTCTTGTGCAGTATATAGATGATCTCCTAATAGCATCAGACACCGAGGATGCTTATAGGATTGATACAATTGCCTTACTGAACAATCTGGCAGAGAATGGACACAAGGTCTCCAAATAAGCGAGCAGGTACCGCTATATTGACGATATTGTCTTTATTTTGGATGGAGAAATGGAGCTTCTCAATGAATTCATAATCTGGCTTAATTTGGGGGACCCCAACTTAAAATTTACATCACAGATTAGTAGAAGCAAGGTTGATTTTTTAGATATTACAATTAAATATGTGGCAGATATTTTGGAAGTGGAGCTGTATAATGACCCATCTCCCTGCTCCCGTTCCCAGCGAAAGTCATCGAGAAAGCCATCAACAGCCAACTCGCCACATTCATTTAAGAACACAACATCCTCGACTCCTCCCAATCCGGCTTCAGAAAAAACCACAGTACGGAAACCGCCCTCCTCGCCGCAACAGACGACATCCGCACCTTACTGGACAAAGGAGAAATAGTAGCCCTCATCCTCCTCGACCTATCAGCGGCGTTCAACACAGTCTCCCACTGCACCCTAATACGCAGACTCTACGATGCAGGAATCTCATCTTCCTGCTTCCACACCCTCCGCCTCCTTCGTAAGACCTTCAAATGGATCCCCCTCGAACACCGAAAGACAGTCACTCATGCCCTGGTCACCAGCAGACTCGACTACGGCAATGCACTCTACGCTGGAATAAACAAAAACCTCATCCGCAAGCTACAGAACATCCAGAACGCCACCGCAAGACTGGTCCTCAACCTGACAAAACACTGCCACATCTCCCAGCACCTGCGCACACTCCCCTGGCTCCCCGTCGAGGCGAGAATCCCCTTTAAGATGCTCACCCACGCACACAAGGCCCTCCACGGCACCGGACCAGCATACCTGAACAGCCGACTCAAATTCCACGCACCCCAAAGGACCCTACGATCAGCCCAGCTTTCCTACACCGTGGTCCCCCGCACCAGAAAGACCAGATCGGGAGGCCGCTCCTTCTCCTTCCTCGCGGCCAAAGCATGGAACGCCCTTCCGCTCCACTTCAGACAGACAACATCGCTCCCCATCTTCGCAAGAAACCTCAAAACCTGGCTCTTCGACAGACCCCCTCCTTGATGGAATGGAACCTGCACCCCCCCACACCCCCACGCCCCCGACCCCTAGCGCCTTGAGACCCTTACGGGTGAGTAGTCGCGCTTTAACAAACTCCTGATTCATTGAACCAATGGCTAAAAACAAACTATTACATTATACTAGCTTCCACCCCAAGTCACAAATTGACAACATTCCATTCAGCCAATTCCTCCGTCTTCGGAGGTATTGCTCCAGCTTTGATGACTTCCATAAGCACTCAGAAATGCTGAAAAAGAAATTTAAGCATAGAGGATATCCAAAGAAGCTCATTACCCACTCTTTTAAGAGAGCAAGATTTTACAATAGAGAGGCAATGCTCGAGAAAAAGACAAGGACAGAGAAGCCAATACATTTGAGAAGCTGCTGACTGCTTTTAAGCGGAACAAAAATCTCAGGAATGAGTTTGTCCACACCTATCGTGAGGATCAACTTGAAAGCCAAAGTACCCTGGGCATCTCTAGAGCCATAGGTAATGCTAAATGTGGTTCTTGCAATATCTGTTCCTTATGCCTTCAAGGGAAAGAAGTGGAATATAACAACATAACCCTTAGGTCAAAAACCGTGAATAATTGCAGGAGCAAAAATCTGATTTATTTGTTGTTATGCCCATGTGGCCTTGGCTACGTGGGCGGAAGTAGTAGAGAGCTGAGGGTTAGGGTTCAAGAACATAGATCCGCCATGAAAACTAGATAGGAAAATGCACCATTGGTCTCCCACTTTGTTGAGAAAGAACATAAACAAAATGACCTTCGCTGGTTTGTATTGGAAAAAGTGACCCTGAGCAGACGCGGTGGCAACTGGGACACAAAGCGGAGAGCTTGTGAACAATGGTTTATCTCTTTTTTAGATACCATGCATAAGGGTTTGAACTCAAGAGATGAATGGGAACGTTTGGGTCTCTAGTAATATGTGCCGGTTCAAACGATAAATAATACATGGTAGGTTAATGCCAAACTTCATGTTTGGTTAGACACTTGGTGAGAATTGGAGTGCATAGATGGTGTTAAAGAGATCTACTCACCTTTATGCTACACTAATTTTTATCTACATGAAGTGGTTAGATGTTGTTCTTAAGAAATTTTATCTTTGCGATAATTGATCTAAAGTAATGAATTTATTTTGGACTTTTTGTCCATTTTAGAGGTCGAGTTTTATGTGTTCGGCATTTGCCAACCGCTAGATGGTGGTTTGACATTGAAAATAGACATCCGAAGAGAATTTCTTGCCTCTCGTGTCGCTGGCCAATCGTAAGTTTGCGAGCGTTTTGATGTTGTCGCAAATATATCGGCTTTTAGGAAATTTCTTTTTGCCAATCTTTACTGTTGGAATTTTTAGTCATTCGTTTTGCGGTGCAAAATGTTGGGGTCACTGCATTGTTAGGTATACCATCCGATGTTAAGGGTTAGACTCTCGTTTACAACTGGGGCCACCAAGATGGCGCCCGCCATTGTACACAAACATCATGTGATCCTTCTACCGCAGCTGTCATGAATTTCCATCAGGCAGCGCAGGACTTAGTTAGTATAAAATCGGACATCTATCTTAGACCACAAGAGACGCTTCCGGAGGAATACTACCCCGTGTCAGACTCCAGTCTTTATTTTCTGGGACATCACGCGTTAAGGCAAGCGAGTCTGTACTAATAGCGGTCAGCAGGGGTCTCTGGTAGTGTAAGTTTGTCTATCTTTTACACGAGTGGCTAGCACACACGTATTATTTAGTATTATGCTGGGGTCTATTTCATTTAATACTTCTCTCTTTTCCTTAGAGAGATCCCTGTAGTGAGAGACTCTGGTCCTGTGTATATATATTCCAGAATATACATTCAGACGTAGAACGAGAAAAACTGAAACCGGGGCTTCGTTTCTGGCTCTTTTAAGATATGTGATTAGCGTATTGCTTAGGACATGATAAAGTGTAGGCAGTATAACAACACGGGGCATCCAGCTAAATATATACGAACCCTTTTCTTCAGATTGTCTTGGACACAATGAGGAAGGAGCTGTGGTTCTTTGCTTAACTTGAATAAGATGATACAGCATTAGCCTCGATTATTATTTAAGGTATTTTGTGTGGAGCTTTATAAAATCTCCTTCCTTTAGTATACTGAGAATTGAAACTTTTTTACCCTCTTTTTATTGTTTTATCTTTTTCAGTCTCGGCCGTGAGTGACGGCAGGTCACCATTGGCGTACAAAATTGTTTTTAACAAATGAATAACTAGGAGAGTATTCACGAATATATGAGGTAATTTTGCCCTTCTGTTTACAATGTGCTACTATGTCCAATGCATCTCGATCACAGTAGTAAATAAACCCCATGAATGATTTAAAGCAGGGGTATGTTGATACTAAGCAGGGAATAAAGACAAGTTGAGTCCCATGACACTTTCTTATTACAAAAGGCCGGCTTAAATATCCAGAATTAAATACGCTAATATGTTTAAGAAATCTGGATCAGATTAGTAGCTAACACCCTAATAATAACTTCTGGTAGGGGGTGTGTTTATTTTTAAACAGGGACTTAAGACAAGAAGAGTCCCCGGTACTTTCTTTTAGGAGGCCGGTTTAAAAATTCGGAATTAGGTGTGAGAAAGAAGATGTTGATGTTTGGGTTTCAAGTGATGGTTGAGCAGTGTTACCAGAAAACGTATTGAACTCGATGGCGAGACAGATTCGTGGTTCAGTGAATTTTGGAAGAGATGTGATGGTGCAAGTGTTTAGACCGACGAGGTACAATCCACGATTTTGCGCAGTTACTGAAGCAATGTGTCAAAGGTGTGTTACTTGCCAACAGATGAATGCTGGAAAGAAAACTGGTCACTTTGAGTTATATTGGAAGGTTGGGAGGACCCTTCAATAGAATGCAGGTGGAATTCATTGAGATGCCTGAGTGTAATGGGTTGAGGTACATTTTGGTGGTGGTGTGTGTTTTCTCACGGTGGATGGAAGCATATCCGACACAAAGATGTGACATTCTCACAGTAGCTTAGCTATTATTGAGGGAGCTGATCCTGAGGTTCGGTATTCCAACCTCTTTTGAGTCGGACAAAGGAACACACTTCCACAGCGAGGTCATGAAATTGCTTTGTGCCGATTTGAATGATGACCATTGCATTGCAGCTATCGACCAGAGGCTTTTAGGATTGTAGAACATATTAATGGGACTTTGAAAGCCCGAATGGCAAAAGTGTGTTCATCGACATCTTTGAAATGGCCTGATGCTTTGTCTCTTGAATCAATCAGTATCGACAGTAACCCTGGGCGAAGCACTACGCTCCGTTTGCGGAGTTTGCGGAGTTTTGGCAACTCCGCGTTCCGCGGAGTTCGCGTAGCTGCCGATAACTCCGCTATCCGGTGCGGAGCGTAGTTGTCGCGCGCTAAATAACATTGTCGCGCGCTAAATAACATTATCGCGTGCGCGGCAATGGCTTACCTTGGTTCTGCGTTCGCTTTTTCCCGGTCGCGTCGGCCACCATGTTTGTAAACCCTTCCGTGCAGCTGTGCGAACGCGATAACGTCATTGGAAGCGCGATAAAGCCATAAGGACGCGCGAGTATGTTTGTTGGTAAGATCGAGTTGCCGAACACGCAGAACCTGCAATCTTGCACAGAATAACTCGCGAGCATGTTAAAAGTTAAACCATAATAATAAATTACCATTTTGGTTAGCAAACAAGTGAGAAACCCCTCAAAGTTGTACCTTTGGATGTATTTTTGGGGGGGAAGGAGTCCTCTTTCTGTTTCTACTGTATTTTTGAATATTAAGGAGGAAGGGCTCTGGAGTTTACAACTTCCTGTTCCTGTCCACCAGGCTCCTCCCAGTGCTTTGTCCATGAGGTGGTCACTTTCATTTGGATTTTGAGCTGGCAGGATCACTTTCTGTGTGTGTTGGCTGCATTACTGCTTTTTTTGAATCTTACTGAGGACTTTTGGATTTTGAATTCTCTTTTTCAAGTAAGTTCAGTAATGTATGAGTGAGTATGATGTTGTAGACTTGTGTTTGTTTGATTTAAAATGTTTTAACTACATTATTCATTCCTTGATTTAAATTATTGATGGGTGCCTACTTTTATGAGGTCCCAACTTGTATTTCTTTTTAAATTTCATCCAGGCTACATAGAGAGGTACCCATGGGTAAAATCATAATTCTGTGTTTACATTTTTATTCAAGTTTGTAAACAAACATCATGGCTGGCATTGGATTATGGTCATCATTATGCAATAGCAATGTCTGCTGTGGAATTTCTGTTTGTGTAATGAAAAAGTTTTTTATTTTTTTAAGCCAATAGCTGACCCTAGTACTCCATGTAGTTAGTGTGTAGGCATGTTTGAGTTCATTGTAATAACTTTCTGTGGTTGGCCTGGCCATGTGTTGTTGGCGGCCATTTTATGTTTCCCAGCCACTTTGGTCTTGCCATAGGCCTCCAAACTTGTGGCCTACTCTTCCAGTAGGCCAGAGGTACTAGTCATAGGGTCATGAAAGGTAATCAACTGTTTTTCTGGTGTACCTCTAATTAGGAAATCATGGATGGACTGGATTGATTTAGAAAATCTTATGTTTATGTGTGGGGTATGTCAGGTTTCGGGTGTCTGTCAATTTCTGCCATTAGGTAACCCTAGGAATACAGCTCGGGTAGTTTTGGTAACGTCGCGCCGTGTGGGAACGCGACCTTACCTTTTTTGTCTTTTTCGCGCGCTCAATGTACTGGCTCGGGAACGCGATAACGACTTTTTACTCGATTCGCGTTGCCGAACACGCCGATTTTGCATTCTCGCGAACAATATGTCCCGAGTTGCATAAAAGTTCCTCGAAAATGTTTAATGTGTCCCCTGTGCTACCAAAAAGTCCTCATTTTTTGTGTTATTTACTTCTTTGGTTGTAGTTTTGTCTTCCTGGAGCATGGGCCACTCCCAGTTCCTTTCTGTCCTCTATGTAATGATTTCTTGTTTATGGTTGGGGTGATCAATTTGGGGGGTGGTGTCTGGTGTGTTCATTTTGTGAAGCAAAGCATTGTCCCTTTGGCATAGGCATTTATTGTCTGTCCTCTCTTTCTTTTCATGTAGTGGTGAGGGCCATTTTGTGTGTACTTCCTTTGTGATGATTCTGCTATGTTGTTGTTGGTGGGCAGGCTATGTGGTGGCGGCCATTTTGTGTATGCTTCCTTTGTGACTGATTTTGCCATGTGGTGGAGGCCATTTTGGGTGCATCCCCTTTCCATGTTGTCTTTGGGTGTCCCTGTCCTCCTGGCCCTATGGAGGCGGCCATTTTCTGTGTCCTTCCCTGGTCCTCTTCTTTTGCCATAGCCATCCAAGGCTTTTGTAGGTACTACCACTCAAAGCCATAGGTGCATTCAAGTTAATCAACTATTTTTGTGGTGTAACTTTAATTACACCGTGTATGGCTTTGGATTGCTTCACATTTTTTTGTAATGGTGGTACTTTTAGTTTTTTGGTTGCTTGTGTGTAGCTATTATGGCACTCCCTGCCATTAGGTAACCCTAGGAATACAGCTCGGGTAGTTTTGGTAACGTCGCGCCGTGTGGGAACGCGACCTTACCTTTTTTGTCTTTTTCGCGCGCTCAATGTACTGGCTCGGGAACGCGATAACGACTTTTTACTCGATTCGCGTTGCCGAACACGCCGATTTTGCATTCTCGCGAACAATATGTCCCGAGTTGCATAAAAGTTCCTCGAAAATGTTTAATGTGTCCCCTGTGCTACCAAAAAGTCCTCATTTTTTGTGTTATTTACTTCTTTGGTTGTAGTTTTGTCTTCCTGGAGCATGGGCCACTCCCAGTTCCTTTCTGTCCTCTATGTAATGATTTCTTGTTTATGGTTGGGGTGACCAATTTGGGGGGTGGTGTCTGGTGTGTTCATTTTGTGAAGCAAAGCATTGTCCCTTTGGCATAGGCATTTATTGTCTGTCCTCTCTTTCTTTTCATGTAGTGGTGAGGGCCATTTTGTGTGTACTTCCTTTGTGATGATTCTGCTATGTTGTTGTTGGTGGGCAGGATATGTGGTGGCGGCCATTTTGTGTATGCTTCCTTTGTGACTGATTTTGCCATGTGGTGGAGGCCATTTTGGGTGCATCCCCTTTCCATGTTGTCTTTGGGTGTCCCTGTCCTCCTGGCCCTATGGAGGCGGCCATTTTCTGTGTCCTTCCCTGGTCCTCTTCTTTTGCCATAGCCATCCAAGGCTTTTGTAGGTACTACCACTCAAAGCCATAGGTGCATTCAAGTTAATCAACTATTTTTGTGGTGTAACTTTAATTACACCGTGTATGGCTTTGGATTGCTTCACATTTTTTTGTAATGGTGGTACTTTTAGTTTTTTGGTTGCTTGTGTGTAGCTATTATGGCACTCCCTGCCATTAGGTAACCCTAGGAATACAGCTCGGGTAGTTTTGGTAACGTCGCGCCGTGTGGGAACGCGACCTTACCTTTTTTGTCTTTTTCGCGCGCTCAATGTACTGGCTCGGGAACGCGATAACGACTTTTTACTCGATTCGCGTTGCCGAACACGCCGATTTTGCATTCTCGCAAACAATATGTCCCGAGTTGCATAAAAGTTCCTCGAAAATGTTTAATGTGTCCCCTGTGCTACCAAAAAGTCCTCATTTTTTGTGTTATTTACTTCTTTGGTTGTAGTTTTGTCTTCCTGGAGCATGGGCCACTCCCAGTTCCTTTCTGTCCTCTATGTAATGATTTCTTGTTTATGGTTGGGGTGACCAATTTGGGGGGTGGTGTCTGGTGTGTTCATTTTGTGAAGCAAAGCATTGTCCCTTTGGCATAGGCATTTATTGTCTGTCCTCTCTTTCTTTTCATGTAGTGGTGAGGGCCATTTTGTGTGTACTTCCTTTGTGATGATTCTGCTATGTTGTTGTTGGTGGGCAGGCTATGTGGTGGCGGCCATTTTGTGTATGCTTCCTTTGTGACTGATTTTGCCATGTGGTGGAGGCCATTTTGGGTGCATCCCCTTTCCATGTTGTCTTTGGGTGTCCCTGTCCTCCTGGCCCTATGGAGGCGGCCATTTTCTGTGTCCTTCCCTGGTCCTCTTCTTTTGCCATAGCCATCCAAGGCTTTTGTAGGTACTACCACTCAAAGCCATAGGTGCATTCAAGTTAATCAACTATTTTTGTGGTGTAACTTTAATTACACCGTGTATGGCTTTGGATTGCTTCACATTTTTTTGTAATGGTGGTACTTTTAGTTTTTTGGTTGCTTGTGTGTAGCTATTATGGCACTCCCTGCCATTAGGTAACCCTAGGAATACAGCTCGGGTAGTTTTGGTAACGTCGCGCCGTGTGGGAACGCGACCTTACCTTTTTTGTCTTTTTCGCGCGCTCAATGTACTGGCTCGGGAACGCGATAACGACTTTTTACTCGATTCGCGTTGCCGAACACGCCGATTTTGCATTCTCGCGAACAATATGTCCCGAGTTGCATAAAAGTTCCTCGAAAATGTTTAATGTGTCCCCTGTGCTACCAAAAAGTCCTCATTTTTTGTGTTATTTACTTCTTTGGTTGTAGTTTTGTCTTCCTGGAGTATGGGCCACTCCCAGTTCCTTTCTGTCCTCTATGTAATGATTTCTTGTTTATGGTTGGGGTGATCAATTTGGGGGGTGGTGTCTGGTGTGTTCATTTTGTGAAGCAAAGCATTGTCCCTTTGGCATAGGCATTTATTGTCTGTCCTCTCTTTCTTTTCATGTAGTGGTGAGGGCCATTTTGTGTGTACTTCCTTTGTGATGATTCTGCTATGTTGTTGTTGGTGGGCAGGCTATGTGGTGGCGGCCATTTTGTGTATGCTTCCTTTGTGACTGATTTTGCCATGTGGTGGAGGCCATTTTGGGTGCATCCCCTTTCCATGTTGTCTTTGGGTGTCCCTGTCCTCCTGGCCCTATGGAGGCGGCCATTTTCTGTGTCCTTCCCTGGTCCTCTTCTTTTGCCATAGCCATCCAAGGCTTTTGTAGGTACTACCACTCAAAGCCATAGGTGCATTCAAGTTAATCAACTATTTTTGTGGTGTAACTTTAATTACACCGTGTATGGCTTTGGATTGCTTCACATTTTTTTGTAATGGTGGTACTTTTAGTTTTTTGGTTGCTTGTGTGTAGCTATTATGGCACTCCCTGCCATTAGGTAACCCTAGGAATACAGCTCGGGTAGTTTTGGTAACGTCGCGCCGTGTGGGAACGCGACCTTACCTTTTTTGTCTTTTTCGCGCGCTCAATGTACTGGCTCGGGAACGCGATAACGACTTTTTACTCGATTCGCGTTGCCGAACACGCCGATTTTGCATTCTCGCGAACAATATGTCCCGAGTTGCATAAAAGTTCCTCGAAAATGTTTAATGTGTCCCCTGTGCTACCAAAAAGTCCTCATTTTTTGTGTTATTTACTTCTTTGGTTGTAGCTTTGTCTTCCTGGACAGGCCATGTGGTGGCGGCCATTTTGTAGGTACTTCCTTTGTGCATTTATCATTGGCCTCCCTGCTTTTGGTCTGATCTGATAGTAGGACAGACTCCCAGAGGTGGTAGTTAGTTACTAGTGAGCGGGGCTGCTTTATGTAGCTGTTTCTATTTGGTCTATTTAATTACCATCATTACGGCATGTGTGTATGCCATTGCATTTCCAAGTTGGTTGTCTGGGCAGGGGGGTAGGTAACTTTTTTGTGTGTGGAATAATTTTATGACTTGTATGTGTTTTTGCCGTGAAGTTTTACAAACTCTTAGCCATGGTGTATTTTGATTTTCCTTGCATTAACCTGTCATGACTCATGTGTAGCAGGCAACCTCCTTTTTCTGTCCATGTTGGTATATGATAGGCCTGCTTGACTTTATTATTGGTTATTTCTAGCTGGGAGCTGTGGTGCTCGTACTATTAGTCTTCTTTTTTGTGTTTTATACATTGCCCTGTGTGTCTTTCAATTGTTCATGTGTTGTTGGCTTACTGCTTGTTTGACTGACGTTTTCTGTCTTCTTTGCTTGTAGGTGCACAGAAAAAGACTGAGGAGGTGCTGGCTGTTTTCATCCATCACCCGTTCAACTGCCAGACGGACGTCCTTCAATTGTACGCCACGTGTGGGGTGTGACTCATCTGACCACACATCTCTGCAATTTGTGCTACTGAGTGCTGCTGTGTGCTGCTGACATCAGAAGAAGATGGGTCCTAAGAGAGCAGTTACCAGGTCCTCCACCACCAAGAAAGTTGCTGAGAAGAAGGTACAGAAAAAGGAAGTGTCACTTAAGGCTGGTATGGACCCCCAAACCTTTTTTGGGCCCCCAAAACGTACGCCTACAGCAGCGGTGTCCATGGTGCAAGCTGGAGCCAGCACATCGGCATTAGCGGGGGCAAGCCACCAACCCAGGGCCAAGCACATGAGGGTCGAAGAGGTAGCCGACCTAGTGTTACAAAGCAGTGATACTGAGCCTGAACTCAACTTATCGCTGTCTCAAAGTAGCACACAATCTATGCAAGCTGAAAGTGCTGACCAACCGCCGCCAGCAGTAGATGTTCAACAACCACAACCACTTCCCGCAATAGTTGTTGAAAAACCACAACCACCGCCCGCAATAGTTGTTCAACAACAACAACCAAATCCCACAGTAGTAGTTGTTGAAGAACCACAGCACGCTATAGTACTTCCTCAAGAACAACAACCACCGTCTCCACACGCAATAGTGGAAGTTGTTCCTCCCGATGTCGGGGCAGTTCAGGAAGTAGAGCCTCATTCCGAGCAAGAAGAAGAGGAAGCCACTTCTGGAGGTGATCTACTGTCTTTAAATTTATGAAAGGAAAGGAGGGTTAGTGGCAGTGCATCGAGTTCTTCGCATAGCATCCCTTCAGATGACCTTGATAAGGATTATCAACCACGACGACGAACTGAGCATTCAAAGGAGAGGCATCAAAAGACCAGGCTGGGAAAAAGGAAGGATCCGTCAAGGCTTGAACTTCCGGAGTTCGATGTAGGTGAACAGGATACTGATGGTGATAAAGACGGGTCTGACACTGACAATGTCATCATCACAAGCGTTATTCCTGGTGCAGAGGATGTAGAGACCAGCATTTTCACCCTATCTAGAAGGGCTGCGATTAGTGATGAGCAGGTAGCACGTGTAACTCCTACACACTCAGCGCCCAAAGTAACACCAGCTCCCATTTTTGCATCAGCAAAGGCCCGGCAGCGTGCGACATCCAGCGCAAGCGCCACCTCAACAGAAGGAGGTAGTGGCAGTACTAGTACTGAACTGTCACATAGGGAAATGCAACCAAAAGGCTCCAGTTCATCCGGGATTGGAAGTGGGTCCTCCTCTTCCTATGGCAGGAGACAAAAGTTTAGCTCCCCAGTCTGGGATTTTTTTACGGTTCACCCACATCAGGAGAACATTGCTATATGCTCCATTTGTCACACCAATGTTAGTCGTGGTAAGATTGGTACAAACTATGGTACTGGAGGCCCAACGACCCATATGAAAAAAACACACACAATTGTATGGGAGAACCACCTTGCAAGCTTACAAAAAGATGTAAGCACTGGTGTTGGTGGGGAGGATACAGTACTACAAGGTCCACTCATGGAAGAAGAGGGAGACGATGACCTTCTATCTGGGAGTGGTACACCAATGAGCCCTGTCGCCAGCACTGGAGTGGTGCAGTCCAAATCCTCAGCATCAGCAACTTCTCAGTGGCACCAGAGTCAGCCGGAGACACCAAGGGCAAGGAGTGAAAAGTCTGCGTTGAAAGGTGGTCCGTCTAGCAGAACAGACAGAATTACCAAGCAGCTTACCATTACTGGCATGTTTAGGCAGGAGGGAAAGTACGAGCGGAACCACCCAACAGCACGTTTGTACAATGCGAAACTTGCAAAAATGTTGGCACTGGACCTTCTCCCATTTTCATTTGTTGAGGCAGTGGGATTTCGGCAATTAGTGGCAACACTCGCCCCAAAATGGGACGTTCCCAGTCGCTACTATTTTGCAAGAGTTGCTATTCCAGCACTACACCACGACGTGCTGGGATTGATTGGGAAAGCCTTACAACAGAGTGTTGTCCATTGTATCCACCTGACAACCGACATGTGGAGCAGTCGCGAAGCCACAGCAGATTACATGTGCATCACCGCACACTGGATCTCTTTTGCAGGTGTGAAAGACAAGTTAACATCAGGCCTTCTTGATGTTGCTGGGATTTTCAATGACACTCGCAAACATGCAACTGTAGCCATGTTTGGTATGGAGAAAACTCATACTGCTGACAACATTTTGTCTGACTTTAACAGCAAGGTCTTTGAATGGCTGAAACCAAGAGGCCTTAAGATTGGTTTTGTTGCCACCGACAATGGCAGTAATGTAGTGAGGGCAATGAAAGATGGACAGTATTTCAGGGTACCCTGTTTGGCACACTGCATTAACTTAGTCGTGCAAGACTTTCTGAAACATGAACAACAAGTCAGCAACATACTGACCATCTGCAGAAGAATATGCACGCATTTTAACCATTCTTTCAAAGCGCGGAAGCTGCTACGCGTCATTCAGCGGGAGCATAATTTGCCAGTCAAAGCACTGATCCAGGAGGTCCCAACACGTTGGAACTCGACTTATTTCATGCTTGAGCGTCTCTTTGAGCAGTACATACCACTGAATGCTTATGTAATGTCAAGAAGATTAGTGGATCCTACTGTTAATCTTAAAAGCCTGACCGTTGAGATGTGGCAGTGGGACATCATTAAATGCTTGACAGAGATGCTACAACCTTTTGAGGTGTTCACACGTGCAGTTAGCAGGGAGGACTGTACTATGGGCCAAGCCATCCCATTGTTGTACATGCTCGAGCAACAGCTGAAGGAGGTCTGTGAAGCATACGAAGGTGACGAAGAAAAAGTTGATGCATGTACCTTGGCCAAGGCCTTACGCAACCGCTTATCTGTAAATGCAAGGCTTAAAATGATTGTGTCAGATCCAAATTACATAACTGCAACAATCTTGGATCCACGGTACAAATTGTTTGTCAGCAGTAGCGCAGTCATTCCTTTTTCAGATGGGGATGTTGCCAATTACAAAAGTTCCATAGCTGTGGAAGCTAATGATTTCGAAACTGAACGGCTGTTACTTAAAGGCCTGACAGTGCCAGCCCAGGACAGTCAAAGTACTCCAGGCCATCCTCCTGAGGCAACTCTGGCAAGTTCATCACAGCATGAGAGCGGTGCGTCCGCTTCCCAGCAGGCACCAACAGTACCAAAAGCAGCACCTGCACGATCTGATTCAGCAGACACAACCAAAAGCATAACTGCTTTTTTTCTACAGAAGGGAATGGGTAAGTCCGTTGCTGTTGCAAAGGGGAAAGAGGAGCAGCAAAGCCGAGCACCATTGAACACTGAGCGGATGGTTCAGGCCTATCTGGATGACACAACAGAGGTGTTCATGGAGCAAAGCCCATTGGTCTATTGGTATGAAAGAAGGAGACAGTGGCCAGTGCTGAGCAGGCTGGCGATAAAGTATTTGGCTTGTCCTGTAGCCAGTGTCGCCTCTGAGCGGGTTTTCAGTGCTGCTGGTGCCATTGTGACATCGAAAAGGACCAGTCTCTCCCCCAAAAGCGTCGAGAGGCTGACAATGATAAAAATGAATCAACACTTCATACCACCAGACTATACTGTACGTGAATCAGAGCAGGATGAAGAAAGCGAGCCCGAAGAATTTATCACTGCTGGGTTACATGACCTACTGCTGTCCGGACCCGCAGAGTTTGAGGACGAGCACCTCTTCCCTGACCAATAGGCTGTTAAATTGTGACTTTTTCCCTTCTTTTATTTGTGTTATTTATTTTCTTATTAAAAATGACTTTCTGGTGCATAACTGCTAATCTTAAAATAAAAAGCTCAACCAAATCCATCCCCACCACTCATTCTTTTAATGTACCTACTGGAGTTGCACACCTGTGCATTTTATTTTCGCTGTATCTTTTTTAGTTACCTCCTGGAGTTGCACGCCTGTGCATTTATGTTCCATGTTGACTGCACTCCTCAGAGTCTTGCTGCATCTTCTTGACTCCCACTCAAGTCAATACAATTCCATCTTGGCAGCCATACATTTGATGTTGTAGATGGAGTATAGTACAATAACAATAATGTAGCCTCTAACAGTCCCTCCATAATAAGTGAACCGTACATGACTACAGCCATCCTCTATTTCATTTGAAATCTGCAACTAATAACTGCCTTGCTGAGTCTTACTGTTAAGGCTACCACCTCTGTCTGCAGGCATTCAGAGACGACTCTTCTGTGTCAAAAGAAACTTGAGCAGGCATCCACAACTGAAGTCAACTTGTTGTGATGATGACTCGCATTACAAAGGCTCGGCAGCATCTGTGATCAATCTTCTGACAGTGAAAGAGAAGAAGAGCAAAACAGGTATAAAAATGAATGCCATGCATTGCATGGGATGTATTTTTTGGCTGACTCTGAGCTAATGTGCATGGAGTTGAAGTATATTAGTAACTTCAGTTCAGACTCACGTGATAGCCAATTCTTCCATGTTATTTACTAATAATAGAAATTATTTACGCACTTGTGTTCCTACTACTACAGATGCAGTCAGGACTTAATTTATCTTTGCTGTCCGGCGGTTGGATCTGAGCTGATTGATGCACGATGTTTCTTGGAGTGGAATACAAGGTAATAAATAAAATACAAATAAGAGTCACAGCACAGTAGACCCAGGCTACTACATGTTTGTGCACAGTGCTGTGGTAGAGTACAATAGTGGTATGATTGATGACTGAGAATGACGCATTGATTTTGTTGATTAATTTTGTAAATGCTAGGTTGCTTTTTCAATTTCATTCACCTTTCTGTGGGTCTGAAATTTTTAGGGAAATGCAGTTTGTATAACGGCCAAACCTGTGTCGTCGTGGGCCTGTTGTTGTGTGCTTGCTCCTGTCTTTTTTTGTACTTCTACATTAAAAATGATATGCAACTAGTAGACTTATACAAATTGTATCCAAGCCGCCTCAGTCTGAAAGTCCTCTCATACGACTACTCCTCTTGTTTTGTATTGTTTTTTTATCTTCACTGTATTACAATTTGTTTAGGTCATTCACATTCTTTTGTATTTGCCTTTTCTTTTTCAGGCTGGACATCTTTCACGGTTCACCCACTGCTTTATAGTATGAGCATCAACTCTCATCCTTACCACAGATCCTCATCATCAAGCAATTGGATTGCGGGAAACCAAGAATCATATTCAGCGTGTCCTTTTCTTACGTCCATTGCTTACAATCATTAGCTAGCTGATCAACATCATAAATCATCGTCTTCATTGTTTTGCTTTTGTTGTCTCCAATCTCCATGCGTACTGTTTTTCTTTCTCAAACCTTTCCCAAAACCCCCGTACCCATCCATTAAACAATCCCTAACCCTCTTCCCCCGGGCTGCGTGGTTACATTGAGGTGTGATGTTTCTTACATTAAATATACACCAACAATTTGATCACGCGCTTGCTGGGGCAGATGTGGTCAAAGCAACAATAGTGAAATGTCAACAAGGCATGGCCAGGATCTTCTGCGGCTTCCCAACTCAAGCTCTGTGTATAACGCCAAATAATTTACCATTTAACATCAAACAACGAATGCATCTAATGAATTGGCGTAATTTATTTTTTGGGTTTAAAGTGTAAAGCATTTATGATTTAGAAAAGTTTGACGTTGCCGTGAGTACTACAAGTAACGTTGAACTTCTTATCTTCTCTTGCACTTTGTTTCCAGTCCCCAAAACCATTGTTTTGTTTCAGTTTAGCAGTTGCAATATTGGGTCACCCATGCAATGTACTGTACTTACTTATACTACCCCCACATTGTCTGTCACGCGAATGACTGTCTCTTTCTTTTTGTCGCTACTGGCAGGGTCTGTCTACTATCACAGAAGTTCTGATTCTGAACCACAGATTCTTCGCCATTGTCTTGGAAATCAAATGCAGCCCTTGCAGTGCCACACTTCATGATAAATCATCATCATCTCATCAGCAATCACAGGTAAGATAAGTTTGCAGTGAGGTATAACGCAAGACAGACTGGCCGTTCTTCTAATACTACCAATATAACTCGGTGAGGGTTTACTGCATCTATCTGTTTGCATGTTAAAGATGTGGGCAATATATTTTATTATTAAAAAGCACTGTCCGCCGACCTGCATGGCCAAATTAAACCTTGCGAGGTTGCACAACGTACATTATTTGGTGAAACACTCCCCCCTCCAACCCCACAAGAAACGCAAATGAACTTCAAATGTTTTCTTTTTACAATAACTTTGTCTCGTTTATTTTAACATAATGTAATATATATATAACTAAAGATGATACAAAAATAAAATATATATAAATCCTACACCAAGCTGTCCCCCTACCCGCCTCCCCTAACCCCAACCAAATTCCCACGCTCAATGTCATGTAAAAAAAAAGTAAAAACCCAACACCCAATTCCCACCCACCAACAAAAGGATTGAAAAAGGGGCAAACAGGGTCCATCTCATAGCCGGCGGGCTTTTAAGTGTTGATCCACCAGGATCTTGACACGCTCCTCTATCTGTTTTTTAGTCTGACTGCTTTGAGCCTCCAGCCTGGCTACCCGGAGGAGAATTTTTCGCTGGAACTGGCGGCACCTACATTGGCAGCCATGTTGTTGTGGGGGGGTGGACGATGCGGGGAAAATCTGGCGGCGGGCGGCTGCCTGAGCACGCCGACGTACTCCTGCAGGCTTGGGGGCCGGGGCATTGGAAGAGGCAGCAGCTGCTGCCGCCGCCTCCTCCTCCTCCTCCTCGGCCTGAGCCACCAGCCGGCGGTAGGCCTCAACGATGGCCTGCAGTTTCCGCTGACGGGCCCGGACTGCCAGCTCCTTCCTGGTTGGTTTAGAAGGAGTAACTATAAAGAAAGAGACAGAATTGTTGTAATCAAAAATCCCAGCAAATAAAGAACGCAAAATGGATCCAACACATAGTGGGCGGCACAGTACAGTAGCAATAGCAAGCAAGTTGAGTACCTAAAATGTTGTTTTATCTATCTTGAACATTCTATTCTACGCCTTATATACTTCATTTGTCTGCCTTTTTGGCACGGCATTATGCCTGCCCTAGTAACATAGTATGGGTGTACTTGAACGGTCACATACGAACACCTGTCTTTTTCATATCTCGTTCTTTTATATCATATACTCTGTGCTTCCGGGAAAAGTGACAGTCTCAAACTAACATTAAATTAACAGTGGCCAGCTAGTACTAATAAATGTCTACTCTAGAGACTATCATTCTTTATATCGCCAACAAACGTTAGGTGGTTTGTGTTTCGCCAGCAACGACCCGGAATGCATCCAGTCGTCCCCTCCTTCCCTTGCCTTTGTGTTTAACCAAAACACCGCTGCCAACACTAGTATCCACTAACCACCAATATTGGATGTGTCTCCCACCCACGCAGGCAGCTGTGTTTTCCACTTTCTATGCTTCCACAACAACCCACGCATCCAACTGCTCTCAAACACCTGCATTGCTGATTCCAAAGTATCCTTCTATATTATATGATTAGAGCTTTTTCCTTGCAACTTTCATCATACTTTAGTTAAAATCAATCTCATGTTAATCCATCGCGGTCATGTAATGTTGTGGATAAGACTTTTTTAGTCTGCCACCAACCTTTCACAGCTGAGTTGTAGTCACATAGAAGAGGCATGTATAACTAATTTTATCAATTCTGGCCGGTGGTAATGCTTTTGCTAAGCTTGGTAATGAGAACAGTGGCGTCATATATTGTCCAGTAGAACTTCAAGTTCACTATAAATATCAGAGTACAGTGAGGAAGTTTTCCCCACCCACCAAGTAATGCGGATCACTATTGAATGTAACTTACCATCGCCCACCGTTGTTGTCTCCTCCCCCGCTGCTGCCGGTGCTGCTGTAGGTGCCTCTGGTGGTCCTCCATTCCCCTCCGGGATCGCCTCTGCTGACGGCGTTGCAGCGCCGCTGCCCCCGTCGGCACTGGTGGATGGTACCGGTTCTGCAAAAATAAAAATAAGTAATTAAGTACACCTTTTTAGATGGATGCACAGCCCCCATTGTACTTGTTCACCAAGAACGGAGTTCTGCAAAACAGTTAAGTACAACGTAATCACTAGTAGTCCACATTGCCTAGTACAGCAGAGTAAGTAACACACTACACATATCAGCATTTATTTGGTATGGTATGGTACCCAAGCTCATCTCATCTATTCTATACTGGTACTCTAGTCCTTGGAAAGTTAGACTGAACCATGTAACCTAACCAGTTTACTTTGTACATCAATGACATGTCTACAGTTTTGCGCATGCTACCTCACAGCTTGTTGCGCAGTACGAGGAGACGCCTTTGAGGCCACATGATAGTTCAAAGCATACACCTGAAGAGTTTGGAAAATAGAGGCCCGTATTTACTTTTTGAATGTGGATTGTGGAGTCCAGTTTCCTTACAGCCTCAGGTTACACCTTCTTTTTTGCATGACAGCTAAAAAGTTGAATAAATGTATGTAATGTTTTCATACTGTCTAACGTGCACCACTTTTGTCATTATCTTTCGGCAGATGAGAAGATTTACTTCTACGAAGCAAAGATTTGCAGAGCTTACCAACAAGAGGCATATGCAACCAGTATACGTTCAATGGTGAGGGGTCTCGGACATTTCCCACATTTCCCTATCGTGCACTGGTAGCTGTACAAATGTAGGATACTTTTTATTGAGCCTTTTTTAACTCTGGATTTCTTCTGGTGGCCCTGCCCTTGACGTATTTGACAGAACAACTTAAAAACATTGATGTTACTTACTTAGTTACTTCTAACAAAATAAAGGTTTTGAAGTACCACATTGACTCGGGAGTATATTTTCAGTGTCTGTTGTCTTGTAGACTTACACGAGAGAGTGAGAAAAAGGGGGTTACTTAGGTTATGGATTGTGTAATAAAAAAAGCATTTGGCGTCTTCATATTGGGGTTCAGGAAAGGGGTAATTGAATAATTGACCAATGACTGAGCCCATATAGGTTGTCGTTCATTGAATTGTGGGTTCCTCTGAGTTCTGTGACTGAGGTGTAAGACTGTAAGTAAGTAAGGTCCAACCTGCCTATCAACAACAACATCCAATTTTGGGGTGCATACATAGTTATGTATGTCACTGCATAGAAGAATACCCGCAAGAGTAGTAGTGGTATTCTTACTAACGCTTACAAAATAGTAGACCATTATCTGCATGCATACTTGGTTGGTGTCAATTGCCAAAGAAGAGACATTATAGAGGAAAAAGCATAAGACAGGAGTGGACCCTGTGCCTTCCGCTATTCGATCACAGATTTTTTGAAAAGATTGATACCTTAACTAAACAGTTAGGTGAAATGTCATTAATCGGTTGGAAAAAAAGCTCCGTTAGAAAGTTAGGGAAATATCATTGTTCCAAAAGAAAACACTGTTGGACTTACTAGGGACAGCAGCAGGATCCTCAGTAGAGGAGCTCTGTGCCTGTGGTTCACAATCACGTTCACCCGCCGACTCGGTCCCAGCCTTCTGCTTGCCCCTGGGTTCTGTGGTTCATGTAAGAAATAATAAAGAAAGAGAAAACATTGAGTGCTGTGAAACATAGACAGCAAGCATTTCAAAAACCACTGCTACAACATTAAAAGAAACAAACATTGGTCTACCAAATGACTACTGCCTTGCATGATTCACTGACTAGTGTACTTGGTGAAAACAAATCAAATGTTCCATAAACATTCTGATTGCAGATTACTAAGTAACACAGAGGCAGTAAGACCTGAACAACACCACAGATTCAAGAATGTAAGTAGCCATTTCTTTTTCATTTTTTGCCAGCAAAATACATAGATCGCAAGGAGGAGACAAGCTTAACTTTGTGCATACTAACTAACACGAAATTGTACGTTCATGGCATCATATTTTGTTTTGCTACTGACTGAATGCTACTGCTGCCCTACCCACTCAATAAACAAACTACATCAGTTCTATGGAGGGCTGAGGCAGGGGCGGCTATAGGCTCATGGTGGTCCTGGACTCCTGACCAGGGAGCGTAGGTGGGGGGCCCGGAAGAGGAGGTCGGGGCGGAGCACGGAGGCCAGTGAAGAGGGGGGAGTCAGGGTGTTTGGAAGTGGAACAGAGCCGGAGGCACCAAATCCCTGCCAGGGGCCGCCACGCAAATATGTATCCATCCTCTGAGGATTATTAAATTAAGGATATATATTGGTGGGGTGGCCCCTGGCGTTTGGTGGCCCTGTGCAGTTGCACAGCTTGAACATGCCTAAATCCGGCCCTGGCTGAGGTAAGAAGAACAAAGTAACTTTTGCATTCATTGCCAGAGGAGTATTATTATTCATGCAGAAGAGAAGGCCGTGAAAAAAAGATACAATATGCATTGCAAACACGTACAATTATCCATCAACGGCTATTTCACTGACGGACAAAGGAAGGACAAGACTCTATTAATAGCATTAACTAACTTCAGTTCTCTACAATAAAGAAAATCTCACACCAATAAACAGCAAAAGCTAGCGCCAAATTGAACACGCAAGAGTCAGTGAAGATGAAGAAGCGCAGCATAGACCAGTGTCATACAATTACAGTAGATATAATAACGGAATACATCGGAAATGTAACTAGGAGCACCAGTCATTGCGTTACTTATTCAGCCAAGATTTACAAAGATACAACAACAATACTTATACTACTATAGAGATATATTACACACACTTTTTTTTTGGGTAGCCACTCACCAAGACCCACGACCTCGACGCCAAGCAGGTCCAACAGGTCCTGCTCCCGGTCCAAAATGTCTGCCCAACGGTGGGTCAGCTGGTGGTGGGTACGCCGGATACCGGAGCAGCGGAAGACTGCCCGGCGCACCTTCACCCACCGCCGGAGACGCTCCTCAATATGCTGGTAGCCGGAGCCGGGCCTGCCACCTGCTGCCAACATCAAGGGGAGATAGCGCTGGATAAAAAAAACAAGGGCAGCCACCTCCTCCTCCCCAAAAAGTTGGCGGGGCCTCACCCCTTGGGGGCGCATTCTGCCGCAAGGCAGCCTAGTTTTTTGGGGCACTGGCGCCTTGCCCTTTGAGCCGCCGCTGCTGCTGGCGCCCTTGACCATGGTTCTGGGTGGAGGGTAGAAGAAAACTAAAAGTTCAAGACAAAAAGGTAGGGGAAAGAAGAAGCAAGGTAAAAGAACAAGAAGGAAGTAAAAAGCAATAGAAAAGTTGTAAAAGTAGAAATAAAATGAAAAATATAAACCTAGGCACAGAGAGAAATAGGTAATAACTAAAGAAAGTTAGAAAAAGTGGGTAAAAAGACAAGGATTAAAGAGATTTTAACAGGATGCAAAAGTAGGCCCAAAACCATAGCCAGAGTGTGTGATCCACAAGATGGCTGCGCCCATCGCGACCGCATGGGTAGGTTCGCGCGATATTTAGCGCGATCACGCACTTTTGTAGTGCGAACGAGAAGATGAGTTCCCGAACATGTCTTGCACAACGCGACCACGTTAATTGTGACCCGGAACAGGAAATAAGGGAACGCAAGCAGGCGGGACAAACCTCTGTGGTAATTTAGCGCGCTAGCCATCCCGAGCATGCAGGCAACGCCCCGAACACGCGCACCGCGCTCCCGAAGACGAAAAACGGCGCGCGAACGGGCCCAGCAAGCAACTCCGCATGCTTGCGGAGCTACGCGTAGTTCGCGGAGTGCAACTACGTCTTCGCGTAGCTCCGCGGAGTCCGACTCCGCGAACTACGCCCAGGGTTAATCGACAGTTCCCAGACAGGAGGACTGGGTTATCTCCTCAGGAGATCTTGATTGGGAGGGTGATGCGGTTGCCAGCAGTGCCAGCTACAGCTTTGATAAACATCACTGATGACTTAATTCTTGACTATTGCAAGGGACTAGCTAATGTGGTCTGTTCTGTGTCCCAGCAGGTGCAGGCAGCAGCTGTTCCAGCCTCGAGTGATCTGTGCCACGAATTGTGCCCAGGGGACTGTGTATTGGTCCGTAAGCACATGAGGAAGAATTGCCTGAATGTCCGCTGGAAAGGCCCATACCAAGTGATACTGATCACGAACATAGCATTTTACAGATTCAGTAATTCAGATTTTAAAATTACCTACATCTGCCCCCTTCCCATTTACAATCGGTAAAATTCGGTATTTAAGAGTCTGTAAATGGGAATTACCTACAGCTAGCCCTAGGTGTGCACTGTACAGGAACTGGTCTGACAACATTTGCCAGAGCAACTTTAGGTTTCCAGTCCAACCTTGGCAGGAGGAGGAGCCTCGGGCAGCGAAATAAAACCAAACAATGAAAAGTTCGTCGTTAGATGCAGCACCAACCTTCACATTAAGAATTTTTGCAAATATTTTTCATATACAAAATACGAAAATCTTTAGTAATTCAAGTCTAGTTTTAGTTTGATGTGCACTCGTGTGTGCTTATTTTTTTCGAATTACAGTTTTAATGTTTGTCATTTAAATCATAAAAATTGATTGGATGACCCGGTTTCAAACAGTGACTCTATGGAGGCCCTCTGGGGTGAAAAGTTTGGGAACCACTGCTCTATGCCACTCTACACCACTTTAATATACATCACTGCACTCTATGCCACTGCATTTTACACCAAGCACTTTATGCCACTCTACTTTACTCTGCATCACAGCACTCTAGGCCACTACCCTTAATGTCACTGCACTATACTCTGCACCACTATATGCCATTGCACTCAACATCACTGTATTCCACTATGCACCACTCTACACCTACTGCACTTCACACCACTACACTTTACTCTTTACCACAGCACTCTACACCACTGTACTCAACACCACTCTACTTTACACTACTCCACTCTATGCCTGCCAATCTACTCAGCACCACTCAACTCTATGCACTTCACTCTATTCTGTTGCACTCTACGCCACTCCACTCTATGGAACTGATTTGAGAAGGGAGACAGGAGGCAGCTGAGAGGAGGAGCGGGAAGAGTCACCAGGTGCGCGATGTTAGGTGAGCGCAAGGTCCTCTGGTACTCGCAGTCCAGTCCTCCCCGATGGGTCCGATAAGCTGGCAATGCTCCTCCAGAAGTTCACAGCAGGCTCCCACCATACGCCCCGCAGTAGTTCCGTGTTCGGCTCGCAGTGATTAGAGGTCTGAAATCCGCATGAGTTCTATGCACTTCACTCTATTCTGTTGCACTCTACGCCACTCTTCTCTACACCACTCCACTCTATGGAACTGCACTCTATGCCACTCCACTCTACTCCATTTCACTCAACGTCACTTCAAGCCACTCTATGCCACTCCAAGCCAATCTATTCCACTCCACTTTATGCCAATCCACTCTATGCCACTCCGTACCTCTCTACACCACTCCGCTCTACTCCACTTCATACTGCTTTAGAGGATGGCTGAAAACACTGGCAAAGCCAATAGCTCTTGCATAGGCGAAACCTATTGGCTTTGCCTAAGTTTGTTTTTGTTATGTGGTGAATTTTCCTGGTCTACACCAGACACACTGGAAGAATGCCTGGTGCTCATTGGGTCCATTAGCCATTCTATATGCCATGGCCCCTGTCCTCGCTCGTGGGGTGGCAGGTACATTCATTTCAGCTGTCTACATTTCTAGAGATGGCCTTTTGTAACAAAATGCTGTGCTTTGTATTTTGAGTTGGATTTTTCAACAATTAAAAAATGTAAAGAAAATGGAATTATCCAGATCCTAGATTTTCCCAGGGGCCTTTCATCTGGATGCTAATGGAAAACTGTTCCCCGGTACTATTCACACCGAAACTTCCATTCTGCTAGCTCTATGCTACTGGAATCTTTAAATTAATAATGATTCAGCTTTGAATGAAAATATTATTTTACGCAGTTCCATTCTGTGGAAGAATTTGCAATATAAACTTTATTTGATTGAGTTGATGGACAGTTATATTCAGAATCTGGAAATCTTTCAGTGCCTGTGCCAACAGTAGAGCCTGTCTTTATTTCAGAGGGATGCAGCACTATAGAAATATTGAATCAGGTACATTTTCTATGGTTTCCAGGTTGGCAGTATAAGTGAAGGACTGCTCTGAATGATCCTGCCATCAGTTCAGTTTATAACTTTATTCGAATGTTTAAAAAACATCCTGCCATCAACCACTTGTCTGTTGAACATAGCAGAGGTTTCTAATTGATGGCTAGATGGACTGGCCTGATACTGGCCTATTCAGTGCATTCCTGCACTCATACGCCTTACTGGGAAGTCCTATTATGAATACTCACAGCCCTATGCAGTGAGCATATTAAAATGCTAGCATCTTTCCTTCTTGGCCCCCAGTAAAAGGAAGGACTATGAGTGGTTGGTTGATGAGGGGGTGGAGGGAGGAAGCAATACCCAGCCAAACGGGTGGTGTATATTTAAACTAATAAGAGCTTACGGTTTAGTGAGGCTAATTGTTGATTGATTATTTCATGCTAAATGAAACTGCATTACTTTACAGAACAGTGCGTTTTCCATTTACACTGCCTCTTGATGGTACAGTTGTGTCTGATGTATACAAAAAATGATGAGTGGAATGCTTGAATTAATTTCAGCCAATTGTAATTACTTGAGGCCGAATCCCAGGACCATTTTCATTCTTATTAGGACTCATTTTAGCTAGTTCTATAAGCACATTTTTCACGGGACCATTGTCTGAGCATACCTGTCCTACATATGGCATCACATGTAAGCATACAAAAACACTGATGAATAGAATGGTTGAATTACTCTCTGCCACTGCTAATTGCTTGGGGTTTTTATCTCAGTCCATCGTCCATTATTTTTTGCACACCAGCCACCTCAGTTTGGACCCAGCCATATGCGAATCAGTCTTGACCCTACTCCAGTGGGAGCAGTCCAGCCCGAACTGCTGGGCTCGGTCTTCCCTAAACTGGAATACAAGCAATCCCGGACGCCTCTGTTTTCAAACCTTCCTGAATTTGTGAAGCGCGAACCTTTTCCGTTTCGGAGTTTGAACTTGTCAACTCTGTACCTTCACTCCCCAGCCTTCTTCATCTTAACAATACACCGAAAAGAGAATGTGAGTCCTCGCTGATTAATACAGCTCGCCTTGGGCGCCTCTGATTTCGGCATCTTTGAAACCACATTCAGGTATTTTGCTACTTTGTTCAAACCGTCCATGCGTGATATACCTCATGACACGCATACATTGATAGCCTCCACTCTTGTCTTTTCAGAATAATTCCAGTGGTCCTTCCCCTCCTCTCCACGCAGCCATTGTGCTGGCTGAGAAGGTAATCTTATTTATTCATGGGTAGTCAGTCTGAGCATTACTTTGTCAGAAATATATACTCTATATACAGTTGCTGACACCCTCCCTAAATTCCCTTTCAGGTACATCTTTACCCAGTCCTCGTCCTGAGGAGAACCTAGAATAAACAAGGTTCGAAACGCGTTGACCCCCAGCCTGTGTCAAGAACTAAGGGTGCAGCTAGGGACAAACTCATACCACTATCGTGGGCCCTTTCTGTAACTTCTTACAACTCACTATTCACAGGTGTTGTGTGACAGGCAGGCTATTCCATCTCAGTTCCGCCCTGTTCACGGGTTTTTGTTATCAAAGGACTGGTTTCATTTCTTTAGTGATTTGTAAAAAAGTGTTCAATTTGCAACCATGTGCTTTTGAATTCATATCGCAGACAACAGTTGGTGTCATCATAATAATTTGATTATATGTTTTCTCATCATTTCTGCAAGTGTATGTTGCCTTTACTGTGATATACCTTTGTATATATTTGTATATATTCTTTCACGTTTTTGTACTAACTGTTGTGATGGAGTGTCTATTTGATGCCATGTTTCCTATGAAATAATACAAAAGTTTTTTCAAAAAATACTTAAGTTGTTGGGTAATATTTAAACCCTTGGCTGCACGGCACTCATTGGCTGTGTAGTTACGTACTCTGTCTCTAACTTTCCTGATCAGCCACTTGGTTCTGTTTCTCGACTATTGAGGTCCAGGTTGGTCAGTAGTAGGACCCCACACCTTCATTTGTGTACGGACTGGAGTCATAGCCACAGTTGAGAAAACAGAAGGGCCGTTTCCGGTCACATTATGGGAGAATGAGTTCGCTTGTTCCATTTAAAGGGGGAAAATAGGATCGCCATTTCAATGGGACCACCACTTACATATAATGAGAGTCTTTTTCTGTTGGGCTTCTTTGTCTGCATTAGAGATGACAAACGGGTTATTGATTGTGTTGTAGAAGAAGCATCATACAGGTGGCAGGTGACCGATGTAGTGCAACAGATGTAAGGGGTCTGCAGAGGGGTCAGCTGGGTGCCTCGAGGTAGAAAGTCCAGCTTTAAACTCAGTGTGGTGAGATAAAGTAAAAGTGACACACAGTAGGTACTGCAGGAACTCTAGTAAACACCACATATGCAAACTACATACTCACCTTTGTGAGATGGACAACAGCCATGAAGTTTCAACTTAAATGTATATCACAGCTCTACAGTTGATCGATAAAATCGCATATTCCAACTAGCCAAAGACCAAAATGATGTAATTTCTGAAATCAACAAACACATACCTTTGCTGATGGCCAGCGTGCAGGTGAAGTCTGGGAAATGAATGATCCTAAGAATCTGTGCTTTGGTTTTACATAAGGAATGTGGGAAATTGTGCTATTGTGAATTGCAGCTCTTGGTAAAAGCTGATATACTTTTATAGGGCGTGACATCCCTGATAAATTGAAGTGCAGGTCCGGACTGGGAACCAAGCAGCCCTTGCAATTTTCTTAGACTAGTCCTTGGGGAAGCACTGCCTGGCTCTAGGAGACTGGAAACGCTTGCTTACCGCTTTTGTTACTGGGGGCTGATATTGCAGCACCGCTGCAAAACCGGCCGCCGGTAACAAAACCAGCCCCCTCGTCTGAATAATCGACCCCCACCCTTACAGCCTCCCGGGGAAACGCCCGATGTCCGGTACGGCCAGTCCAGCCCTGTTGAAGTGGGTCTCTTGCAGGCAGCAAAACTTGGTCCTTTTGAATTGTAGTACATGGATTTTCTAGATAAGAATCCTCAATTTCCCTACAAATATATGGCGAGGGATATTCCAAGGGTGTGCCAATTTCAGAAACTGAGGCAGCACTGGGGCACGATAAGGTCAACTCATATTCTAAATGTTAAAGCCTTACCATTTGGAAAATGAAGATACCCCAAATGGCAAACTAAATCTCACTGGACGACTTGTGTTAATCCAGAGGCAAGACAGTAATATCTCTCCGGTGACTGTATTTAAAATCAAAATTCTGTGCTTAAGGCAAGGAATCAGTGAGGTTCTCCTGACAGCTAGTTCCTTTCTTCATGCTCAATTGCTGACATCCTGAGAAAGTGCATGTCTGAAGGATCAATAAAGGGTAAAACATTTGTGCTGGGACAGATTACCCTATGCAATCCATATGCCTACAGCACTTACCTGTGTTCGAATAGGAGGGTGGAGATTCACCTATCAATGGACCACCCCATTCGCATAGTGTTCAACGCGTCTCAATGCAATCAAAGAGCATTGAGCCTTAAAAAAGGGCGGTTCCATCAAGGAGAAGGCACCTCCTTCTCCAAGGGAGGGCTTTGTCCTGCAGCAGATTGTTGATGCTTGTTCAACAGACTTTCGGGCCTGGGTACAGACAATAAAGCATCTAGAATAGTGATTACAAGGGATCTAATTTCATACAAATGCCTTAAAATTAAAATTGACGTTTTAGCAAAACCAGATGGTTTTTTGTTCCTAGCCATGATTCTTGACTCTATTTTAATTCATTTTCTTCGCTTGTTGGATGCGTTCCTTGCTTGTGTTTGTTGTACTCTACTCCCACCCAGGCCTGGATCACCACCAGGCCTTACTATGTGGGAGGGCTCTGACCAGAGGGTATGGTGTTCTGAATCTGGTGTTCATGACCTCACCCATCCTCAAGTTGCCTCTCATGAAAAGCCTCTCTGTCGAGCACAGCGCCACTGTTCTACCTTAAGGCACATGCCTTATTTGAAGCGCCTCATCATTCCATTCGCCCAGCATCTTTCCGTTATATCACATCTTCTCTTCCAAGCAGAGACCTATCTTACATCACCTCTTTTTTAAAGTGCCACTCATCTTGAAATCAAATTTCCTGTAGCGCCTCTCTTATTTAAAGCGCACCCCTTTTCATTTCTTCCGTGAAATGTCTCTTTCACATAAATTACCTTCCTTCCTTAAACCTTCTGTCTTTCCCTTAAATTACCTCTCCCTTCTCAGTAAAGCATCTCTGCCTTGTAAAGCGCCTCGGTCTTTGCCATGCGCGCACACAGTTTGCATACACATTACGCCTCTGGGCTACACTGGCCCTACGAGGTTGTACTGAATAGAGTATTGAGCATCAAAAGGCACACTTTGGACACTGCCTGTGGCTAAATGAGTCATGTAGCTTTAATAACTCAGGAAATAAACCAGGCCAGTCCAGCCCCTCCCTCCTCAGTGGCTGCCATGGAGCAAGGTTGCACATGTAAAGCGACTTGCTCGGATTCAACCCTCTCAAAATAACTTGTAACATATTAACATGTTTTGTGTACTAATAATTGCACCACACAACATTTATAGTATCTAGGGGAAGCTTTTCTGTGTGCTTTTACTTACCGTAACTTTATCGCACTAAAAATAGCCACAGCAACGCAGGAACTGTACAGCGCATGCGTCAGTCATACTCATGTGACATGACGTCTTTACTCTGCTTGGTGGGAAATCTTTGCTTCTGCGCACTAAAACTAAGATGGCTACTCTGTGTCTAAACATGCTGCAGCTTGCATCGCCGCTTTTACTAAATTGTTCATTCTGCTTAAACTCCTAATGCTGTAGTTAAAATAAAGTAATGGGAGTAGAAAAGAGGTAAGTGGTATACAGTGCATTCATTTATTCTTTGTTCTAAAACTGTTTCTTTTCTATTTCGCAATAGCTCGTGTTTGGGCCTGGTATGTATTGTAACTCCATTTTGAAAGCCACACCGCGCATGTGCAAGAGTCCAAGAATCCACAAGCAATGACATTGAATGGGTGCCAAAGAGAAGTCTTGACTGAGATGCGCCTGGGAGCGTGAACTCTCAACCCTGCAAGAAGAAGCTGGACTGTACAAATAATACAATGTTATTGATATTGATACATTCACTGCCGGGTGGAATAAAAGTGCATGGGAAAATACAGTTAATGGGAGGAAACATAAATCTGAAAATTGAAAAGATGATCTCATAACTGGTATGGTGTGATGACCTCTCCTCGCCCTTTGTCCAATCAAATTGCGGGAATACACAAATTTGCAACATTGGGGGGTGGTACACTGCCCTGGAAAATGGTATATCTAAGGTAGGCTTAGCTAGCCAGATTGTCCGACTTGTCCGAGTAGCAGATCTGTCACTGACCCAACGCACTCAATAGGGGATCGAGAGCAGAGGTGCTGGCGGAGCACTCTGTCAGAAAATTCGATAACCCAATCGGGGTTACTGGGAAAATCGATAACCCAATCGGGGTTTTGGGAGAAGATTCGATAACCCAATCGAGGTCCAACTGGTAGCTGCAGAGAGGGGCGTAACACTGGCGTTACACTTAGCTAAAGGAACCTGGTTCAGTTTGCATCCATCCTAATTTGGCTTTCACCTACCCTGACCTGTACCTGTGCTGTCAAACTGACACCTGAACCATTCTAAATCGAGGAAATATCCTCCGACTTATGGGAAACTTACCAAGTCTAAGTAATATATCAACAAAAGATATCGAAACAGTAGGCTTTCAATCAAATTCTGAAGGCCCTTTGCCAATAACTCTGATAACAGTACCCATAGGCCCAATTGCAGACTCCATAATGAAGGAGCATGGTTGTTTCCGTGATTGGGGCATAATAATAAGTCAAGTCGCTCCAAAGGTTTATCCAACACCTCTCTTATATACTGAAAGTAATTAAAAAAAATCACTGTCTGATTAACCTAAAGCGGTGTTTTCCGTATTAAAAAATCCCCAGGGGACAATAAACCGTGAATTTGAATCTTCTTCAATAAGAACGAAGAAAGCAGATCGAAATGAAGTAAATGACTCGTGGATTAAGGTATCCCTTCATGGCTCCAAGGATCACTGACAAAACTTACCCCAAACTCAATCACAAGAAAATTACAGAGTAGTGTCTAACTTGAAGTTATACTCATGGAATATTAATGGCATCTCCGGTCAGAGGATGGAAGCTAAAATCCAAAGTATTTTAACGGAAATCCATATGATATTACTTTGAACCAGCTGTAAAACATCAGAAATTTGGTCGCCCTGTGGAGGATTAGCAATTTTTGTATCAAATAAACTTAATGCGAAACATGAGTTAATTTTCACGAACAATCCTAACCTTCAGGCCTTAAAAATCCATTCTAAACCTAGAATAAATATTCCGAATAAAGTTTTGACTCTAGTAAATGTATATTTACCTTCGAACAGGTCTTTAAAGAATACGCTGATCAGTGCCTTAAATAATCTATTACTAGAACAAATATTGGATGAGCCTCTAGCCGACTATATTGTTACAGGGGATTTTAACGTCAATTTGCTAACGCCCCTAGCACGGAGCGAATTTGTGCAATCTCAAAATCAATAATGGGCAATCCCTGACCCAATAATGGACCCTAATCACATTAGTCGATCTAATAAAATGGGGTAAAGTTGGGGAGGGATATGGAAGCGTTAGGTCTAAGAATATTGAACAGCAGATTCTCTACTGATTCTCCCCCGGCCTGCTCATTTCATTAAAAAAATTGCTCTTCCCGAATTGATTACACCCTGACGTCTTTATCTATATTTCAAAAGGTGATATCCTACTGCTTAATCAAGATGATGGAAAGCGACCACAGCCAGCAAATTATCGACATCAACATAATATGTACAAAATCTAAATCTTTCCTGACAATTCCTGGAAAAATCTGTTCTGCTAATTATACGAAACTAACATGGAAACCGGCAGAAATGGACAAGATCACTGTAAGGGCAAGAAGTTGTTGATGGATTCCATGGTCGAAAAAAGTTTAAATCCCATTGAACAATGGGAAAACTTTACACACAAAGTCGTCACTGATAATTTACCGTCTATAATCACCCAAGAAAGGAAAAGCTCATATTGCCAAAAAGGGGAAGATGCAGTAAATACGATCTTTTTACCTCATGCTATAAGGAAACTTAGAAGGCAACGAAACAGACTGAGAAGACACCTAAAGAGGACTCCGTCTAACAAAGATATAGGAGCCTCATTGGCGAATATCAATTGTAAACTAAGGAAACTGATATGGAATGAAAAGAATAAAGCAAGGCAGGACCTATGGACAAAAATATTCCATACAAGCACAATGGCAAATTCAAGGGAGTTCTGGAGACTTATTAATTGCTTATCTAGACCAAAGAATCTGGTGATTGGATCAAGTTTATCCGAAGAAAAATGGGTAACTTTTCTACAAACTCATCTCAATCCAAACCAAGGAACTTTAATACAATCTAATGTGGAAAGTTCTCTAACAAAGAATTGCAAAGAAGGAGTGACAGACGTGAGTATAACTCCCAGTCAAGTGGCAAGATTGATAAAAAAACAAAAAGATGGCGCCCCTGGGCCAAATGGCATTCCCTTTGCATTATTTAAAGAATCGCCGGATTTCTGGTCAGATCATTTTACAGCTGTTTTCAATGATGTGGTCGAGAGAAGGGAAATACCAACCTCGTGGAAAGGCTCGCTTATAATCCCAGGGCCTCATTTATGAGCCTGTGCATTACTTTTACGCCGCCGGTGCGTCACTTTTTGTGACGCACCAGTGGGGTAAAAAGGTGCCTTGTTGTGCCATATTTACAAAGTGACCCATCTAGGTAGATGCATCACTTTGTAATCCCCTGCGCCACATTATACCTGCGCCAGTCATAATGTATGCAAGGGGGGCGTATTGACGCAAGGAAGGGTCGTAGAAGTGACGCAGTGAAATCTATGAGATTTCACTGCGTCACTTTTAGGACGCCGTTTCGTCAAAATCTTGCGCCTGCCTCACAGCAGGCGTAAGACTGACGCAGGCCCTTTCACATGGGGCTTGCCCCATGTGAAAGGACGCATTGCTGGATTTGCGTCACTTTGGTAACACACTCCAGCAATGCGTCTCTTTTGCGCTTACAGATACGTCAGAAATACTGACATATCTGTAACTCTTTGCGACATGATAAGTCATACATTAAATATGATGCATCAGGAATGTCGCAAGGAGTGCGCACTGGGAAGTGCTGCATCGCTGCTTTCACGCAGCTATGCGTCATTTCTCATAAATGAGGCCCCCAATATTTAAAAAAGGCAACTGGCAACAGTCAGAAAATTACCGTTTAATTACCTTGCAGGATTCAGATGCAAAGTTGTTTGCCAATATTCTTTAAACAAACCTAACTGAGTGGGCAAAAGAAGTGCAGTTAATAACCCCAAACCAAACAGGCTTTGTCAAAGGTCTTGGCACAACAACAAATCTTTTAATCTGAGCACTATTATTTGAAAAGGCAATAATTGCAAATCTACCTTTATATTTGTGTTTTGTAGATTTAAAATCTGCCTTCGACTGTGTTGATCGCGAGCTTCTTTGGACCAAGCTTGCAAAACAAGGAATTCCAGACAATCTGTTAAAAATGATTAAACTTTTGCATTCTGATACTTGGGTTAGAGTGAGGATGGGTAATGGCTCAACGGTAACTAAAATTATTCCTACATCGAATGGGCTTAAACAGGGCTGTGTGTTAGCTTCCCTACTTTTTAACTTATTTTTATCCGATCTCACCTCTGCCCACCCACCAAGGCTGGCTCAAACTCCGATATCAAACCTGCTAACTGCAGATGATGTTGTTCTAATGAGCTATACAAAGGTGGGGACGCAACGACTGATCGACGGCATATCTAAATACTCCAAGGAAAACGGTATGCACATTATTGAGGCAAAGACTAAAATGATGGTAATCTCCAAAAATGTACGTTTAAAGTATGTGCATACCTGGTTTTTGGAAGGTAAAAAACTGGAACAAGTAAAGGATTACAAATACTTGGGAGTAATTTACAGCGATAATGGTAAGTTCGTTCATCAGAAAAGTGAAATTACAAGGAAAGCGAATTCCATTACTGCCGCATTTAGATCTATCCAGAAATCCATTGGAGATTTGTCTTACCACCCTCTATTAAAATCAATATCTGCTAAACTATTGCCTTCCCTAACATATGGGAGTGAGGTGCTCAATGGGAGCGATGCAGAGATTATAAATACTTTGGTAGCAAAAACCTATCGTCATTTATTTTCGCTCCGTAAGAATGCCTCACAATCACAATAAGGTTGGAATTTGGTCTGAACGACCAATCTTGTGCAAGAAAAGGAAACATAATGAAGGTGTGGAACAGAATTAAAAATGATTATGACAACGAAATGTCCCGCCTTCTTTGGCAAGAAGCAAGCACCAACCGTTCCCTAAATATTTTTGCATATTTAAAATCGGCAATCAAGGACTATGGTTTAGCTCCTATTTGGAACAACACGATCAAACAGGAGAGTTTCAAGAAGACAATAAACAAAATCACGGACTATCTTTCTTTGATAAAGGACAAAGATAATTGTACTAAAAGACACCATGCGTGGCAAATAGTAAATGTTTTTAAGGAAAAGAAGATCCAAACCTATTTGCAAACATCATGGACGAAAAAAATAAACAAATCTTATGAATGCTAGGTTTGGTATCTTTCCAGGTTCATGTCATTTGGCACCATGGAAAAGACCTGAAGATTTCGGGGCGTGTACGCTTTGTAAATCTGGTCAAGAAAACATCATACACTTAATGTGCCTTTGCCCGAACCTGGAAGTCGAAATAAAAGCTGTTCTTAAGAAACTATTTAATGAACGTGGTATAAGGACCTATAGACAGGCTCTTATGGCAAGCTTAGATCCCGAAGATTCAGCAATTAATTCAGCATTTGCGAAATTTCTTATATTGGTCAAGAAAAAGTTGGACGCTGGTGTTTGAATTTTTGTGTAATTACTGTCAAGGTGATTAATGGAATAATTTTTATGGGTCAGACTTCTTTTTATTGTTTTACTAGCAGCCCGTCCCGACGTTGTCCGGGTATGAATTGCTGCCGGCCAGTAGTATATTGTTTCGTAGGATTTCGTTTTGATAGCATGTCTTATCTGTGACAGGTCTGTGAAACGCTCCGATTCACAGTGCACTGCTGATGCACTTAAAAGTGCGCGTTCAGTAGTGTGTGAACTCGAGTTTCCCTACTTTATTTTCCTTGCTACTTTATTTTCCTTGCAATATTATATAGCGCGAACTCGACAACATGGCATGAGCACAATTTACATTACAGAAGAACACAATCATTTGTGGTAGGCACGGGGAGACAAAGCGATTTGCCTGGAATCACAGGATGTTGAGCTGATGCCGAGATTTGAATGTAGCTCCCCATCTCTAAAGTTCGCAATTCTAGAACTTGTGGTGGGAGGTGTGTCTAAAAGTGTATGTCGGTGCTGAGCATCAATGAGAGAGACCTGTGCATTTTTCCAGTCATTGGTGAAAAAATATGAGTATGTTGCTGGAGATGTGGGCCGCTGTGCCACCAATGTACTTACGGGGCAGGGTAAACACCCATTATTCCGCAACTTTTTTTCCGCATACCATCACTCCGCATACTTTCATTACGAAAGTACCATGACTCCGCAAAGCCATTATAACTCATGGCATTACATTTTATATGCTTTACCACGCATACATTTACAACAAAATTCGTTATAAATGCATGAATGATGAAAGCATGTTTTTTTTAAAATGTTTTGATAAGGCAAGTATGGGTATAGGGGTATATGTTTTGGGGTACTGAGGTATATGTTTTGGGGTGTTTGGGTATTTTAAGGGTTCAGATATAGTTTTGGGTTATGGTGTACAGGGGTATTTTTAGGGTTCAGGGCTAGGTTTGGGTTTTGGGGTATAGGGGTATTTTTAGGGTTCAGGGGTAGGTTTGAGTTTTGGGGTTATTTTAAGGGTTCAGGACTAGGTTTGGGTTTTGGGGTACAGGGGTATTTTTAGGGTTCAGGGGTAGGTTTGGGTTTTGGGTTACAGGGGTATTTTAGGGTTCTGGGCTACGTTTGGGTTTTGGGGTACAGGGGTATTTTTAGGGTTATGGGGTAGGTTTGGGTTTTGGGATACAGGGGTATTTTAGGGTTATGGGCTAGGTTTGGGGTTTGGGGTACAGGGGTATTTTTAGGGTTCAGGGTTTAGGGTTCAGGGGTAGGTTTGGGTTTTGGGGTGCAGGGGTATTTTTAGGGTTCAGGGGTAGGTTTGGGTTTTGGGGTAGAGGGGTATTTTTAGGGTTTAGGTATAGGTTTGGGTTTTGGGGTAAAGGGTATATTTATAGAGTTAAGATGGGTTAGATGGGTTAGTGTTTAAGGGTGTTGGGGTATTTTATAGAGTAAGGATGGGTTATGATTATGGGGTGCAGGGGTATTTAAAGTAGGAGTGGGCGGAATTGGTGCGAACTTGGAACAATAAATCCGCAATATTTCGATCCATCAGATTTCCAATTATTAAAACAGAAACCTCATATATTCAAGGTAAAATAACAAGTATTTCTACATGCTAAAATGCATATAGTCATTTCACAAAAGTGAAATTAGCTTCCAGCAAGCAGTGAGAGAGGTGATGATTTTGAGATCAAGCCCCTGCAAAGCATTATGGGACGAGATTAGCAGTGGGAAGTGAATATTATAGTATCCAAATAATTCTAGGAAGAGCTGCAGTTCACCTGTCGTCCCCAGTTGTCCCTGATGATGCAAATGCAATAGCATTCAAAATATTATACATCAAGCTGCAGTTCACCTTGTGGTCCCTAAATGTCCCTGATGAGGCAAATGCAATAGCATTTAAAATATTACACATCAAGCTGCAGTTCACCTCGCCGTCCCTAGATGTCCCTGATGAGTAAAATTCAAAAACATTGAAACCCTTTCATGAATGCTAATAATGATGCTAATCCTATCCCATAATGCTTTGCAGGGCCTTTTAGTTTTATTTTTGCCCATAACTGTGCTTGGGGTTGTTCTAAGAGAATGGGACCTCCACTGAATTACTATTTAAAGGGAGCAGGAATGTATAGAACCTGGGAAGAAAAAACAACACTCGTGACGGAATGCCCCCAGCGATTGCCACGCCCCCAGCACACACCCACAGCACAATGCAGACACGCCCACAAGGGACTACTTTGCTGGCATAGGCCCTTATTTATGAGGCCTTGCGTCAGTTTTGCGCCGCTGGTGCGTCACTTTTTGTGACGCACCAGCGGTGTAAAATATGCGCCTTGTTGCGCCATATTTAAAAAGTGACGCATCTAGGTAGATGCGTCACTTTTTAAACCCCTGCGCCACATTGTATCTGCGTCAGGTATAATGTATGCAGAGGGGGCGTGCCGCCGCAAAAAGCCTCGTAATAGTGACGCAGTGAAATCTATGAGATTTCACTGCGTCACTTTTAGGATGCTGTTGCGTCAAAATCTTGCGCCTGCTTCACAGCAGGCGTAAGACTGACGCAAGCCCTTTCATATGGGGATTTCCCCATGTGAAAGGACGCATTGCTGGAGTTGCGTCACTTTTGTGACACACTGCAGCAATGCGTCACTTTTGCGCTTACAGATACGTCAGAAATACTGACGTATCTGTAAGTCCTTGCGACATGATGCGTCATACATTAAATATGACGCATCATTGGTGTCGCAAGGAGTGCGCAGTGAAAAGTGACGCATCGCTGTTTTCACGCAGCGATGAGTCACTTTTCATAAATGAGGCCCCGGTTCTTTTACCTTTTAAATGTATATGGTGGGCGTCTGCATAGCCTATGTCCTTCTGCTGCAACTGCCCTTTCCAGCGCTGTATTGGGTGTTGTGATTGGTGCTGTGGTTCCTGAGATTACCCGCCTCAAAGGTTTGGGCTCTCTCTTTATTATATTAGTATAGATGAGAAGTATTTGAATATATGCAATGCATCAGTATTTAAGTATTGTATAAATGTTTATCCGTTTGTAATTTTTTAATTAATTAATCAAACAAATAAATAAACATGAAACACACATGACACCTGAACCTTCGGGAGTCCTGTTTTCTTGTCCCAGCCCGTGGCCAGGGTTGGTCGTCATACCATTCCACGTAATTATAAAATCCATGTGGGTTCGTCCTTGTATTGTCTCCCTTTCTCTACGTTCCCTATGTTCAAATGCTTAATGACAGTTCTTATCAAATCTTCGCACATTTCGCTTTCATTGTTGTTCTAATTGAACAAGCTATAATTGAATTTTTGGGGACATTGACATTTACGAATTTTCTTAAAGTGTTTAAACCTTTCCCGAGTTTGTGGTTATTTAAAGGTAAATGCAAACGTTATTATAATACCTATTTGTGCTAACTCCCTTGAACCCTTAGGACTTTAGGTACCAGCGACAAAGATTGGTAAGTCAATGGTATAGGTCCTAGTAGGTAAATTAAACTTGGTAGGCGCAGGGAAGGGGTCACCTGTTCAAAGTGTTAATGTTGTTTTATGGGCCAAGGTGAGTATGGTAAAACGAGCAGGTGAACCTGCACGCCCTATCAGCTGCCACCAAACTCTGATCTGGGCCACACTTGAGTGACCTGCCAAGGAGGTGCATGCAGAGGGTTTGAGCTGCCTGTGCCTTGAAGACCATAGTTTGTTCTGCAGCCGATCTCCAGAGCCCACCGCCCCCCAGACCAAGCAAGCGCAGGACTGGCCTCTGAACAGAATAGTGTGTTTATATGTTAATCGATGGAGCCCTGTACCCTGGAACATGAAAGCAGACACAAACGCGATCCCTGTGCATGGAAGTGCTATGCCCCTCCCTGTTGCCCCTCCAAAGTGCACCCCCAGTCTTCTGCCCAATGCCCACCCTCCTGACCATCAACGTAGCTTCATTTGCCTGCTCCAATGCTGCTGCGCGGAGGCGGGGTAGCCAAGGGGCCTTCGCAATGCCCACCTATACCTACCCAAACCAGAAAAGACATCACATGGCCCAGGTCATAAACATCCTCACAGGGGATGGGGAGGAGAGGGGTGTGGAGACCTGGAGACTATTCAGAAGGGGCCCCGTGCCATTTTCCAATGCAGAGAGGGCACTGTGTCTCGTGATTAGGTGTCACCTGTGGAACCAGCACACCAAAGTTCTCATCTTAGCTATATCAAGCCACGAAACCATGTGACCCTTGACAAATAGCACCGGCACCCCACAGGGGGGCAGCCGCAAAGAGTGGTAAAACATTCACAGCCCCTACTCCTGTGCGCATGACTACAGCAACTAAATGACCTATGGCACCGAGGTGCCCGCCTTCTACTTACTCTCTGGGAAGTGTGAGGAGTGTGTGCGCCGCTCCGGGCAAGGCCACGGGGTGTGAGGAGGCGGGGCACGCTCAAGAGAGAGCCACACACTGTCCCAAATCTGAGTCTCCTCCAGTACTGACCTGCGGGGCTGGCAGAGGCCGTGCACATCACTGCATGCAGGCAGGGGCCATCAGATGCCACACTTTCTTTCACAGACCTGCGCCGGCGGAGACAACTGCACGCTATCTAATTTTGAAAAGCGGAAGCCTCAGAGGCCCGTCCGGGCCCCAGCGTGCGCATGCGCACTAACCATCTAATAAATGAAGAGGCCGTGGCATGCACGCACCATTTAATTCATGAAGTCTTGAAGAGAATTGCTTGCTGGCTCCGTTGAGTGGGGGTGCCCCTGGAGCAGGGGCCGCCCGCACTGCGCGGGCTGAGGGGGTCTGTGTTACGCCCCTGAATAAACAGCCTGAAAACACGCATGGAGTGCTTGCAAAACAAAACTGTTAGTATTAAAAAAAATGCGTTAAAACACCCAAGACCTGTTCTGTAAGTTAATGTTATAAAAGCAGTACTGCTTTAAAATGAAGGTGCATATCAGCAACAGACGGCGTATCGCGAAGAAAAACTGAAATTTGGGCGGGAAGAGTGAGAGTAACACAGACAGGGGCGGGAGGGAAAAGAAGCAAAATGGACAGGATATGGTAGACGGCCTGAAAACACGTATGGAGTGCTTGCAAAACATTAATGTTACTATTAAATTAAATGCGTGGAAACACCCAAAAACTGTTCTGTAAGTTAATGTTATAAAAGCAGTGACAAGCGGGACTGCTTTAAAATTAAGGGGCATATCAGCAACAGACAGCAATAAATATCGCAAAGCGCTTTTATATTTATCACCGTCTATCACTGGAATTTATCACCTGGTTAGCGCGTTATCAACAATGCGTTACTCCAGTGCAATAATATTCCAGCAATATCCAGGGAAATGGGCCAACATCACTGGAAAACCAGCAATGTTGCATTCAAAATGGCAATAACCTTGATGATACGACCCTGCGGTCGTATCACCATAATCCACCTCCCATGTTAGGTATGCATTAGTCAAGAATTTAACAGACGTTAAATTCCTGCGGTAAGGCATAGTTAACACAATGAATATTATCGCTAAGGCTCTTTGCTGATATCGCGAAGTTGCCTTAGCAATAATTTCCCATGTCGTTTTCCCAGCCACGCCTACTTTGCATCTCATTAGCGCTGTTTATCGCTGAGATGCCAGGCATTGGGAATTCAGCAGCTAACATGCGCTAATGTATGTTAGCGCCGCCTTGTTGATAGGGCGTTAAAATTATTGCTGCTTTAACGGCAAAAAAGTGCCGCTAAAGCTGCGATAATGCCCTTGATGATATGCCCCTAAATGCGTTAAAAGACACAAGACATGTCCTGGGACTTAAGTTTATAAATGCAGTGCTGAAATCAGCGGGGGCAGGAGGTGAACAGCCAACAAACACCAAATGCAGGCAGCCTTTGGTAGAATAATTGAAGAGAGGAGGACAAAAATAAATCCTCACAAAGCTACCAAACCCGCAGTCCCGCAGTCCAGAAGGGGTGTCAAGTCAAGTCAAGTCAATAGATTTATATAGCGCGCTACATACCCAGAGGGTCTCAAGGCGCTTGAAGAAGGGTGGGGAATTACTTGTCAAATATCCATGTTTTGAGTTGCTTTCTGAATGCTAGGTGGTTCTGAATAAGACGAAGGTGAGTGGGAAGTGAGTTCCAAGTTTTAGCTGCTAGGTAGGAGAAGGATCTACCTCCCATGGTGGTTTTGTTGATGCGAGGTACAGCGGCAAGGGCTTGGTTGGAGGATCGTAGCTGGCGGGAGGGGGTGTAGAAGGATAGTCGTGTGTTGAGGCATTCGGGTCCGATTTCGTAGAGTGCTTTGTGTGCGTGGGTAAGGAGCCGGAAAGTAATCCTTTTATTGACGGGGAGCCAGTGGAGGTTTTTCAGGTGAGCAGAGATGTGTTCTTTACGCGGGATGTCTAATATGAGTCTGGCTGAGGCGTTCTGGATGCGTTGTTGTTTTTTCTGGAGTTTTGCGGTGGTACCGGCGTAGAGGGTGTTTCCGTAGTCTAGTCGGCTCGTGACCAGAGCGTGGGTGACAGTTTTTCTAGTTTCGGTAGGGATCCAGCGAAATGTTTTTTTGAGCATGCGCAGAATGTTGAAGCAAGATGAAGAAACGGCGTTGATTTGTCTGTTCATCGAGATTGAGGAATCCAGGATGACACCCAGGTTCCGTGCGTGGTCCGTTGGGATGGGTGCTTTTCCAAGGGCCTCTGGCCACCAAGAGTCATCCCAGGCGGGGGGGGGAGGGGCCTAGGATGAGGACTTCTGTTTTGTCTGAATTCAGTTTCAGACGGCTGTGCTTCATCCATTCGGCTATCTCCTTCATTCCTCCGTGCAGGTTGGTTTTGGCCGTGTTAGGGTCTCTGGTGAGTGATAGTATCAGTTGGGTGTCGTCGGCGTAGGAGATGATGTTGAGGTTGTGTTGGCGTGCGATGATCGCGAGGGGGCTCATGTATACGTTGAAGAGGGTGGGGCTGAGTGAAGATCCTTGTGGTACGCCGCATATGACTTCAGTGGCCTCTGACTTGAATGGTGGAAGGCGGACTCTCTGTGTTCTTCCGGAAAGGAACGAGGTGATCCATTCCAGTGCTTTTCCTTGGATTCCGACGTTTCTGAGGCGTTGAAGAAGGGTGCTATGACAGACCGTGTCGAAGGCTGCGGAGAGGTCGAGGAGGATGAGGGCGACTGTGTCTCCGTTGTCCAGTAGAGTTCGAATGTCGTCTGTTGCTGCGATGAGGGCGGTTTCAGTGCTGTGCTTGGCTCGGAAGCCGGATTGTGAGGAGTCGAGGGATTTGTTGGTTTCGAGGAATGCGGCGAGCTGGTTGTTGACCGCTTTCTCGATGACTTTGGCCGGGAAAGGAAGGAGTGAGATAGGGCGATAGTTTTTGAGTTCGGTGGGGTCAGCTGTGGGTTTTTTCAGGAGGGCGCTGAGTTCGGCATGTTTCCAGCTTTCCGGGAAGGTTGCGGAGTTGAGGGAGCAGTTGATGACGTCTCGGAGGTGTGGTGCAATAATGAAGTCTGCTTTGTTAAAGATGTGGTGAGGGCATGGGTCTGTGGGGGATCCTGAGTGGATGGAGTTCATCAGACGGATGGTGTCTTCAGTGGAGATTGGCTTCCAGTCATTGAGGATGTTCAGGGGGGGTGGGGGTCCTGCAGGGGATTGGGTGGGTTGGTCTCCGGGTTGGTTGTCGAAGCTGTTGTGGATGTCTGCAATTTTGTTGTGGAAGAATGAGGCTAGGGAGTCGCAGAGGGCTTGAGAGGGGGTGATGTCGTTGGAGTTGGCTGAGGGGTTGGTAAATTCCTTGACGATGTTAAATAGTTCCTTGCTGTTGTGGGCGTTGTTATCTAGACGGTCCTTGAAAGCGGCTTTCTTGGCATTTCGGATTAGTTGGTGGTGTATGCGGGTGGCGTTTTTGAAGGCGTTCTTGGAGCTGGTGGTTGGGTCTTTTTTCCAGGCTTTCTCGAGGGAGCGACAAAGTTTCTTGGATTTCTTGAGATCATCGTTGAACCAGGAGGCCTTCTTGCTGCCTAGTTTGATTTGTCGTTTTTTCAGTGGAGCTAGGATGTCGGCGCAGTTGGATAACCATTGGGTGAGGTTGGTGGCTGCTTGGTCTGGGTTTGGGGAGTGGGCAGGGGGGTTTTGAAGAAGCGATGAGGAGATCTGGTCGATGGTGATTTTGTTCCAGTTTTCTTTGCAGAGTTGGTTGGGGGTGGTTGATGAGTTTAGGCTTGTTTTAGGTGAAGTGAACGCAGCTGTGGTCAGTCCAAAGGAGAGCTGTGGTGTGGCTGAAGGAAACATGTTTGCTGGAGGTGAAGATAGGGTCGAGTGTGTGACCTGCGATGTGGGTGGAGGTGGTGACTAGTTGTTTAAGTCCGAGGTTTGCGAGGTTGTCCAATAGGGTGGTGGTGTTGCGGTCGTTGTTCTTTTCAAGGTGAAAGTTGAGGTCTCCCAGAAGGATGTAGTCCACGGAGGGGAGCGCGTGTGGAGTGATGAAGTCCGTGATGTCTTCACTAAATTGTGCGCGGGGTCCTGGTGGCCTGTAAAGGAGGGTGCCTCTGAGTGTGGTCTTGGGGTCGATGTGGATCTGGAAGTGAAGGTGTTCAGAGTTGGCGAGGTTGACGTCTGAGCTGGTAGAGATGCGGATGGATTTCTTATGGACGATAGCGATGCCTCCACCTATGTGGTCGGTACGGTCCTTGCGTATGATCTTATAGTCTTCCGGGATGGCAATGGTGATGTCTGGGGCTGATGTGGCGTTCATCCATGTTTCTGTTAGGAAGGCGATGTCCGGAGAGATGGTGTCTAGTAGATTCCAGAGGTCAATGGCGTGCCTGTGGACCGATCGGGTGTTGAGCAGGATGCATTGTAGGTGGTTGGGGTCGGATAACTGTTGTGTGTTCGTAGATGTGGAGTTGTTCTTGGTGCCGTCGTACTGGCAGGAGTAGCATGAGAAGGGTCCATGGGTGTGTCCAGGAGCGGCTTGGACGCAGTTGGGGGAGCGGCCGGGGTTAAGGGCTAGGAGGGTGGTGGAATCATAGGTAATGCGGGATGAGTGCGGTTTGCGAGGACCAGGGGGTATGGCGCTGGGCGCGGTCCAGGCGCGGACGGGCGTAGACGGGCTTACCTTTGGCGCACCTTCGGCGCGACTAGGGCGCGATCGCTGCGCGTGAACGCTGTGCGCGGGAACAACTGTCATATATGGATAGTGGAGGGGGAGGGGCGAGGGCGGCTCAGCTGGGAGGCGGGGCGGGCTACAGAGGAAGACAACAACAAACAAAATGGCAGCGGAGGGGTGAGCACAGCAGAGCGCTTGAGGAAAACGCGCAATCAGAGTCAAAGTTACAATGGCAAATCAAAAGTGCATACAAAGCAGGGAGCACATTAACAATGGGTCGTGGGCTCCAGAGGCCACCAATAAACACAACGGGGCAGATTTGCAAGCCCCCGGCACCACCAGTACGTCACTTTTTGTGACGTACTGGTGGCGTATTTGAATGCTCTATATTTACATGTACATGTACAGGAAAAGCCACCCTCCGTCGCTTTTCCTGTCCTTCTAAATATGGCCCTTTACACGCAGCATTTTACGAGGAAAGGGGCGTTCCATGGGTGATGCTGTGGGTGTTTCCACGCAACACCCATGGAACCAGACACAGTTCCAGGTTTACGAGGAATCGTTAATCTGGAAATGCTTGTGAAGCGGCGCAACGAGGAGAAATGTTTTCATTTCTCCTCGTTTTGTCCTCTTTCAATGCGTGCTGCATTCTACAGCACGCATTGAAAGAGGAAAATGCCTGTAGTGATTGTTTTTGTGCAGGAAGGTGCCCCTACCTGCACAAAAACAATCTCCCCATGACGCAGGCATCCTTGCACCATGGCGCAAGGGTGCCTGCGCCGGTGCATGGCAGCAGTTCGTGCACCAGCACAGGGGGAAGCACAGAGATGCAACATATTCTTGTAAATATGTTGCATCCCTGTGCTTTGAAAGTGGCTCAGTGCGGCGCAGCCAAATGGCTTGCGGAATGCACGTAGTCACTTTCTCGTAAATCTGCCCCAACAATTTTAAACCAGAAGCTGAGGCAATCATAAAAGTAGTGCGCCGAAAGTAACGTATGAGGCCGATCGTGAGATGTTCCATGAATAAGGGCCAGTCTCCAGGGCGTGAACAAAACAGAAAAAGGAGGGTCAAAAGTAACCTAATCACCAACCAAACCAAGGTAAATATTATACATCTTCTGTGCCTCTGTCCAGAACTAAAAAAGAGAGGGATAAGGACTTGCAGACAAGCATTGATTCGATGTCTTTCCCCAGATGATGTACCCATTAATTCTGCTTAGACAACATTTTTAACAATTGTATCGAAAAAATTTGAATATAACATTGATCATTATAATGATCATATTCTCCATTAACTCTTAAACATATGAATTTGTTTTATTTAAACACTTTTAATAATGATTGTATATAATTTTTAAGATTTACCGCTATTTAAAATGCAATATTAATGACGTATTGTAATTCAAATGTACATAATGGAGTATTTACCTTTTTGTAAAGATTTTAATTAATCAATCAATAAACAACTACTACACTAAAAAGAAAATAGGTAATTTTACACCACCAACTTATCCGGTCTGCCAAGAAAGCTGCATTCAAAGACCGTCTAGATAACAACGCCCACAACAGCAAGGAATTATTCAACATCGTCAAAGAATTTACCAACCCATCAGCCAACTCCAACGACATCACCCCCTCCCAAGCCCTCTGTGACTCCGTAGCTTCCTTCTTCCACAACAAAATCACAGACATCCACAACAGCTTCGACAACCGACCCGAATATCAACCCACCCAATCTTCTGCAGGACCTTCACCCCCCTTGAACATCCTTAACGACTGGAACCCAATCTCCACCGAAGACACCATCCGCCTGATGAACTCCATCCACTCAGGATCCCCAACAGACCCATGTCCTCACCACATCTTCAACAAAGCAGACTCCATCATAGCACCACACCTCCGAGATGTCATCAACTGCTCCCTCAACTCCGCCACCTTCCCGGAAAGCTGGAAACACGCAGAACTCAGCGCCCTTCTGAAAAAACCCACAGCTGACCCCACCGAACTCAAAAACTACCGCCCCATCTCGCTTCTTCCATTCCCAGGCCAAAGTCATTGAGAAAGCTGTTAACATCCAGCTCGCCGCCTTCCTCGAAGCCAACAAATCCGTCGATTCCTCGCAGTCCGGCTTCCGAGACAAACACAGCACTGAAACCGCCCTCATCGCAGCAACAGACGACATTCGAACTCTACTGGACAATGGAGACACAGTCGCCCTCATCCTTCTCGACCTCTCCGCTGCCTTCGACACAGTCTGTCACAGCACCCTTGTACAGCGCCTCAGAGACGTAGGAATCCAAGGAAAAGCACTGGAATGGATCACCTCGTTCCTCACCGGAAGAACACAGAGAGTCCGCCTCCCACCATTCAAGTCAGAGGCCTCTGAAGTCATCTGCGGCGTGCCACAAGGATCTTCACTCAGCCCCACCCTCTTCAACGTATACATGAGCCCCCTTGCGGCCATCGCTCGCCAACACAATCTCAACATCTACTTTGCGGATGACACTCAACTGATCCTATCACTCACCAAAGACCAAAGACCCTAACACCGCCAAAACCAACTTACACGAAGGAATGAAAGAAGTATCCGAGTGGATGAAGCACAGCCGTCTGAAACTGAACTCAGACAAAACAGAAGTCCTCATCTTTGGCACCTCCCCCTCCGCATGGGATGACTCTTGGTGGCCAGAAGCCCTTGGAAAAGCCCCCACCCCGACGGACCACGCACGGAACCTGGGCGTCATCCTGGACTCCTCACTCTCGATGACCAGACAAGTCAAAGCAGTTTCATCATCTTGCTTCAACATTCTCCGCATGCCCAAAAAAACATTTCGCTGGATCCCCACCGAAACTAGAAAAACGGTCACCCACGCTCTGGTCACGAGCCGCCTGGACTACGGAAACACACTATACGCCGGTACCACCGCAAAACTCCAGAAAAAACTCCAACGCATCCAGAACGCTTCAGCCAGGCTCATACTAGACATCCCGCGTAAAGAACACATCTCTGGTCACCTGAAAAACCTCCACTGGCTCCCCGTAAATAAGAGGATTACTTTCCGCCTCCTAACCCACGCACACAAAGCACTTTACGAACTTGGGCCCGAATGCCTCAACACACGATTGTCCTTCTACACCCCCTCCCGTCAGCTGCGATCCTCCAACTAAGCCCTCGCCACTGTACCTCGCATCAACAAAACCACCATGGGAGGTAGATCCTTCTCCTACCTGGCGGCTAGGACCTGGAACTCACTTCCCACTCACCTTCGCCTTACTCAGAACCACCTAGCATTCAGAAAGCAACTTAAAACTTGGATATTCGACAAGTAATTCCCCACCCTTCCTATAGCGCCTTGAGACCCTATTGGTATGTAGCGCGCTATATAAATCTCTTGACTTGACTTGACTTGACTAGCCATTGGTGTGCTGCTACTCCATAGAGTATACAATGTCGAAAGACTAGGCTCCACTTAAAAAGAAATTTCAGCGGGTGCTGTTCCACAGGTCATCACTAGGAGTCCCTTATCAAGTCTACCAGGCATGATACTGTATATATACCAAGGATGACACTAGGAGCCAACAGGGTCATGTACAGAGTGCTCTGGTCACTACGACCCATATGTATTTCATTATAATGATTATAAGTTGCCGGTGAAGCTGTTTGTGTGCCATGTAGGAATTTGACTTCTAGCAATATGAGAAAGCCTTCCAACATTAGCTTATTCCATGAGATGCTTTCCACCAGGGCTTTAAGTGGGAGAAAAACTAGGGGCAAACCTCAAAGGGTTGTGACCTATCTAAGTAGGGGTGTGGTCTAAATAAAGATAACTAGTATACAATGCGACTCTCCTGGCATGATGTCATGGCTGTAGGAAGCGGTGTCCCACACAGGAACAAGCCGGCCCGGCAGGGGACGGGCAATAACAGTGCGGGCCTCCATCTGGGTGGGAGAGAGGAGCAGAGACTACTGTCCCCAGCTAGGCCGTTCAGGTCCCTTTCGGGCCACGTAGGACAGCCGAATGATACGCAAAGACACCAAAAGGGCCAACATGGCATCTAAAAGACCAGCTCACAACTGGCCCTCAGTCACAGGCCCATCCCTCCCTGCCTGAGTGCCTGCCTTATCAATCCGACCTTGGCCGACAGCAGGCGGACAACTAGAGCCACATTTCGGGGGCGGGGGGGGGGGGCTACGTCTTCCTGCCATAGGCAGAGTGGCTCCAAGAAGGGGTGAAAAAACAACAAAGGCCTCATTAAAAAGTAGATGGTTTTTTAAAGACCCGTGAAGTACTCGGGTGAGGCTGCAAATAGACGGTCGCCAGCCCGCGACGCTCTCTCAGCCCGGGCTGAAACACACGACGGGGGGGCTGAAGCCCGGTGAGCCCAATGGGTGTTGCGCCCCTGGCTGACAGTGATTCCAGACTCCATAAGCTGCTGGAAGGCGATCAGTTCTAATGGTACTCAGTACCCCGTTAGTCCACCTGCAGCGTGCACAGTGCCCTGAGGGGTGGGGTCTATTTCAGCCTCTGTATCAGCTGGCACCACCCCTGCTTACACATTGATGCAGTATATCCCCCTCCCGCACCCCTGGTGACTGGACCAGCCAGATAGATCCCAGGTCCAACAGAACAAGCGAGAAGCACCCCAAGAAGCCGGCCCCCCCTTACTAGACAGATGGTAGACACCCGGAGAGGATGGGGCGGGTGACTGGAAGAAACAGATATTTATTCATTCACTTATTAAACAGGAACGCGCATTGGAGGGAAAACGTTGTAAATCCTTTTATTCTGCTCTATAAGGTCAGTGCAGGACGCAATCAGCACCCCAGGGGTTATTATGGCCGAGAATAATGTTCAGTGAATTTCATGCTCTGATTGGTTGAAAGCCGTGAATTGTGAGTGCAGCAGCTGAAGGGAAAGCTCCTTCCGCCCCCAAACCCGTCCCCAAACCACCGAGCGGGGAGCTATTGACATGCACGAGGGACCTTGTGACCAAGAATATATCGCACTTGTCAACTTAAGACCGATGTGCATGCTCTCATTAGTCCAAAATACAAAAAGAAAACAGACTATCTCTGCGAGGCTCAATACAAAGCCAATTAAAACCCTGCTTTAAAAACATCAATTACGTGTCGTTAACGTTACATATTATAAGGGATGTTACCTGCTTTTCCAGAAATATGGATCTGAGCACAGATCCTCCAAAAATTGTTTTTAATGCCCGATTGTCATCGCCACTCGAAGTGCGAATGAATGTCATCAAGATAAAAGTCGAAATTGGGTAAAATACTGCAGCCATTGACCCTCTAGTTAGTGTTTTCAAATAATCTTAGGAACATTATGGTGACTTTATAAATGTAACTCAATGCAGCGACAATATAACGCTAGCACGTGCACATATAGAATAGATCCTCATTCTCAATGTTACAAAAATCGATTTTGCCTATGACAATGAAATGGAAGTGTTTGTGGCGTTGCAGTGCCTTCTGGGTATGCAAATTTCCCCAAAGCAGCTGGTTGTTGTCAGGCAGACCGCCCTCTAGGGACAGCTGATGACACTGCAGCTACTGCTTAGTGGACATGTTCAATCTTTCCCTCTCTCTCACACACACACACACACACACACACACACATCCACACACACACTCCCTCTCTCTCTCACTCTAAAAAAGAAACAGTGGCAAGGCCATTGGTTTGTATTTTTTGGGGCAGATTTATGTTGGGAATGCGCCACGTTTGCGTCACGCAACTACGGTGTAAACGTGGCGCATCCCTAAGACCCATTTACAACGTGACGCATCTAGGCAGATGGGTCACGTTGTAAAGCCCTGCGCCACTTGTGGGCGTTCCGGCGCAGGGTGGGCGTTCCGGGGCAGGTGCGCCTCGCAAAAGTGGCTGAGTGAAATCTATAGGATTTCACTCAGTCACTTTCAGGCCAATGCTGCGTCAAAACCCTGCGCCTGCTTGAAGCAGGCGTAGGTCTTGACGCAGCATTGTAAAGATGGGGCACCCCCGAGCCTTGCTGGAGCTACGTCGCGCTTGCGACGCAACTCCAGCAATGCGCCACCTTTACGGCACAGATGCGTCACGCATCTGTGCCGTTTTTGCCCCATGGTGCGCTGCATTGTAAATGCGGTGCACCATGGGTGGCGGAGCAGCAGCGCAAAATAACTGGCGCATCCCTGGTGATGCACCAGTTATCATAAATCTGCCCCTTTGTGCCTAATAATTCTTTGGGGGGTGAGGAGGGGTGGGAGGGAATGATTACAATATCTCCGGCCGAATCAGGAAATACCGATTTTAATGGGGGCGGTGGTGTTTACTTCATTTACAACATAAGTGCATCAGCGCCTCGTTGGGTGTATCAAGCGCTATACAAAAGAATTACAATGCAATAGAAATCCCAGCCAAGCTCAGCTGAGGGTCCCTTGCAGGGAGGGGGAGTAGTATTGGTCCCATACTCGGTCTGATTGGGTCAGATGAGCAGGAACCCGCAGGCCGAGTACAGAAGCCAGAGTTGGGGGCTCGGTCGAGGGGCTGCTGCAAGGGGGTGGGGCCCCAATGCCACCAACAGTAACAGGATTAAAAGGAAGAAATCCTTGTTCACTGCTGAAACCCATGACTTGATGGAAGTGCACAAACATAAGGGGCATGGGCTTGGTGGGGGAGAAGAAATGGCGGATTGAGGTGAAGAAGAACAGAAATTTGGGCGGGAAGAGGGATATTAACACAGACAGGGGCGGGAGGGAAAAGAAGCAAAATGGACGGGATATGGTAGACGGCCTGAAAACACGCATGGAGTACTTGCAAAACAAAAATGTTGCTTTTAAATTAAATGCGTTAAAACACCCAAGACCTGTTCTGCAAGTTAATGTTATAAAAGCAGTGACAAGCGGTGCTGCTTTAAAATTTAGGGGCATATTAGCAAGAACCCTGCGTACAATTATCGCCATTTTATCGGCAGGAAACTGCCACTAAAACGGTGATAATGGGCTTGCTAATAAGCGTTATAGAATTCCAATAGAAGCCCTGCACATCTAACCTGGGCTTCTATTGGAATTCTATAATAGATATTAGCAAGCACATTATCGCCGTTTTAGCGGCAGTTTCCTGCCGATAAAACTGCAATAATTTTACGCAGGGTTCTTGCTAATATGCCCCCCAATGCGTTAAAAGACACAAGACCTGTCCTGGAAGTTCAGTTTATAAATGCAGTGCTGAAAGCAGCGGGGGCAGGAGGTGAACAGCCAACAAACACCAAATGCAGTGAGAAGGACAAATATAAAAACTCACAAAGCCACGAAACCCGCAGTCCCGAAGGGGCGAGTGTCACGTAGTGGTGTGCGGGGAGAAACACACAGGGGGAGCACATTACCAATGGGGCGTGGGCTCCCGAGGCCACTAATAAACACAATGGCGCAGATTTACAAGCCCCCTGCGCCACCAGTATGTCACTTTTTGTGAGGTACTGGTGGGGTATTTGAATGTTTTATATTTACAAGTACAGGTAAAGCCACCCTTTGGACTTTTCCTGTCCTTATAAAAATGGCCCCTTTACACGCAGCATTTAGTGTGGAAGGGGCGTTCCATGGGTGTTGCTGTGGGTGTTCCCACGCAACAACCATGGAACGAGACACATTCCCAGATTTACGAGGAATCGTGAATCTGGAAAGGCGTGTGAATCCTACACCTCCCCAGGGGCGGCGTAGGGAGGCGCATTGAGGAGAAATGTTTTCATTTCTCCTTGGTTTTTTTTTCCTCTTTCAATCCGTCCTGCATTCTTCAGCACTCATTTAAAGAGGAAAAAAGCCTTGCACCATGGTGCAAGAGTGCCTGTGCCGGCATATGGCAGCAAATTGTGCACCAGCGCAGGGGGAAGCACAGAGATGCAACATATTCTTGTAAATATACAGATTCATGAACGGGCCGTTTTGCGAGGCTCAAATAGCGAATCATAAGGAATCGCTATTTGAGACCCGCAAAACGGTATTCATGTAGGAATCGCAATAGTAATTGCGATTTCCACTGATTCCTTATTTGCGATTAGCTAATTGCTAATCGCAAATAAGGAATAACTCCCCATGCATTCCTATGGGCCAAAAGGCCCATAGGAATGCATGGGGAGTCATTCCTCATTTGCGATTAGCAATTAGCTAATCGCAAATGAGATTGCGAGTACAAGGGTGCCAGGGGTGTCCAAAGGACACCCTGTAGCACCCCTGCATGGAAATTAACACAGGTGTTGCACACACACATGTCCAAAGGACATGTGTGTGTGTAACGTGCAACTCAGAAAAATGCATTTAAATGCATTTTTCTGAGTTTCCGCAATTTACCGCGAGGTTTGACCTCGCGGTAAATTGCGGCCCGAAATTGCGATTTCGCAATTGTAAAATGGATGATGAATTACATTTAAGGAATCACAAATAGAGATTCCTTAAATGTAAATCCTCGCAAATATGCGAATTAGCAAATAGCGATTTTTTTCATTTGGGATGTTGAATCCCAAATGCAAAAATCGCACTCGCAAAGGGCCACATTCTCAGAATCTGGCCCTTTGCGAGCCGATTCGGCCTTGATGAATAAGGCTGATAGTCACTTTCTTGTGAATTTGCCCCAACATTTCTAAAGCAGAACCTGAGGCAATCGTAAAAGTAGTGCGCCGAAAGTAACGTATAAGGCCGATCGTGAGATGATCCATGAAATAGGGCCAGTCTCCAGGGCGTGAACAAAACAGCAAAAGGAGGGACAAATGTAACCTAATCACCAACCAAACCAAGGTAATTTAGAAAGGCACACGAAGGAACCAATAAAAAGCTGTGGGCGTGCTGCTACTCCACACAGCAGAATCACCATGTCAAGAGACAGCGCATGCGCTGCCTAGGCTCCACCTAAAAAGAAATTTGAACGGGCGCCGTTCCACGGGTCATCACCAGGGGTTCCTTCCATGACGCTGTATATATACCAAGGACGACACTAGGAGCCAGCGGAGTCATGTACAGAGCACTCTGGTCATTATGACCCATTTATATTTGTTTGTAATGATTATAAATCGCCGGTAAAGCTTGTGAGGCCTGTAGGAGCCTGACTTCTAGCGATACGAGAAAAAATACCAATATTAGCTTCTTCCACAAGATGCTTTCTACAATCAATCTAGGGCAGAAATTGTGTCTCCCGGAATTGAGCAGCATAATGGTTAATTTTTTATATTTTTAGATAATGATTTGGACCTAGACTTTCACAAGTTACCAAAAAATGTCCTCGAGCTATCATTTTTTTGAATTTTTATTCCGATTTACCTGTCAAGCCCTCAGTCAACCGGTCAAGCCAGCTTTGCCACACCTGCCAGCCCGCCACAACTGCCAGCCCCGACCTCCGTCCCGGCCAACTCACTCGTCGTACTAGCCCAGGGGGTACTAGGCATGGCTTATCTTTTCAGCCGCCCCGGTCTGTCAGCTCTGCCCTTCCTCCAGCAGCCAACTAGCCCAGCCCAAAGCGGGGAACCAATCTGCAGTCAGACATTAGGCGGTCAGCATACGGGGAACCAATTCGCAGTCAGCCATTAGCTGGTCAGCCCGCGGGGAACCAATCCGCAGTCAGCCATTAGCCGGTCAGCCTTGCGCTGGTCGGACCCAGGAGGGTTTCACCACAGGGGGGTCAACTAATTTTATTTTATTTATGCGTTTTTATATAGCACGGACTTTACCCGAAGGCGTCAGAGCGCTTCACAATAGGAACAGAAAATTACAAATGAACAAATTACAAAACCAGACGATAAGTTACATGAGGTAAAAGTGACAATTGTGAGCAAACAAAATACATGAGGTAGCAAACAGTGCAATACAGGAGGACAGAGTGACAAGTGTGCAGGTTACAAGAGAAAACAAAGTACAAATAGAGGTGTGTTTGACTTGCACGCAAGACCTACATATGACGTTCCCGTCACTGCTCGAGAGTTTCATCGCCACACAAAATGCAATGATTGCATCCCAGCTGACCGTGCTCCCTCTAGGGACAATCAAGTGAACTGCACTTGATCTGAGCCAAATGGATGCGAAGCAATCGCCACAGAATTTTATTTTTTTTGTAAAAATATACTTTATTTAAAACTAGCAGCCCGTCTCGACGTTGTCCGGGTATGAATTGCTGTCGGCCAGTAGTATATTGTTTTGTAGGACTTTGTTTTGATAGCATTTCTTATCTGTGACAGGTCTGTGAAACGCTCCGATTCACAGTGCACTGCTGATGCACTTAAGAGTGCGCGTTCAGTAGTGTGTGAACTCGAGTTTCCTTACTTTATTTTTCCTTGCAATATTATATAGCGCGAACTCGACAATGTGGCATGAGCACAATTTACATTACAGAAGAACACATTAATTTGTGGTAGGCACGGGGAGACAAAGCAATTTGCCTGGAATCACAGGATGTTGACCTGATGCCGAGATTCAAACATAGCTCCCCAGCTCTAAAGTTCGCAATTTTAGAACTTGTGGCGGGAGGTGTGTCTAAAAGTGTATGTCGGTGCTGGCCATCAAGAGAGAGACCTGTGCATTTTTCAAATCGGTGTTGAAAAAATATGAGTATGTTGCTGGAGATGTGGGCCGCCATGCCACCAATGCACTTACCGGGGGAAGGTAAACACCCATTATTCTTCAACTTTCTTTCCGCAGACCATCACTCCGCATACTTTCATTATGAAAGTACCATGACTCCGCAAGGCCATTATAACGCTTGGCATTACATGTTATATGCTTTTACCATGCATACATTTACAATGAAATACGTTGTAAATGCATGAATGGTAAAAGCATGTTTTTTTTAAATGTTCGGATAAGGTAAGTATAGGTATAGGGGTATATGTTTTGGGGTACTGAGGTATATGTTTTGGGGTGTTTGGGTATTTTAAGGGTTCAGATATAGTTTTGGGTTATGGGGTACAGGGGTAGTTTTAGCGTTTAGGGATAGGTATGGGTTTTGGGGTACAGGCGTATTTTTAGGGTTCAGGGCTAGGTTTGGGTTTTGGGGTATAGGGGTATTTTTAAGGTTCAGGGGTAGTTTTGGGCTTTGGGGTACAGGGGTATTTTAAGGGTTCAGGGCTAGGTTTGAGTTTTGGGGTACAGGGGTATTTTTAGGGTTCAGGGGTAGGTTTGCGTTTTGGGGTACAGGGTTATTTTTATGGTTCAGGGCTAGGTTTGGGTTTTGGTGTGCAGGGGTATTTTTTGGGTTCAGGGGTAGATTTGGGTTTTGGGGTACAGGGGTATTTTAAGGGTTCGGGCTAGGTTTGGGTTTTGGGGTACAGAGTTATTTTTGGGTTCAGGGGTAGGTTTGGTTTTTGGGGTACAGGGGTATTTTTAGGATTTAGGTATAGGTTTGGGATTTTGGGGTACAGGGTATATTTATAGGGTTACGATGGGTTAGTGTTTAAGGGTGTTGGGGTATTTAAAGGAGTAAGGGTGGGTTTTGATTATGGGGTGCAGAGGTATTTAAAGGGAGCAGGGTGAACACCCGGAGCTGGAATGTGCAGAACCTGGGAAGAAAAAACAATGAAATATTTGACACGACACGCGCCCCGCAGCCGCCCACACCCCCAGCACGGTATATGAGACATGGCATGAAGTGCAGATTGTTTAAACAACAGATGATGGACAGAATGCAGAACAATCTCATACGTTCACCCCAATACAGAGATCTGGGCCATAATCCATAATTTTTTTTGCACTCCACTCCTCCTCAGCCATGACCCTGTGCCTAAGAGAAACTTTCTAGGCCCTTTGAACTACTAAGCCATGTCTTTCCTGGAGCTGACTCACACATGCTAGAACCAATTTCTGGCTATCAACCATTGTCAATTAAGATAGCTTGACTCTAGTGGCGTGGAGAGCATGGCACTCACGTCTGAGCATACCCATCCCAGTCGGGGTGACAAATGCAAAAACAACAGTTGATGGACAGAATGCAGAACAATGTCATACATTCACCCCAGTACAGAGATCTGGCCCTAAATCCATCGTTGTTTTGCACTCCACACCACCCCAGTTCAGACATGGCCATATGCAAATCAGCCTTGACCCTGTGCCTCATGGGAACAGACCAGCCCAAAGGGTGGAACATACCACATGCCCCCAGCATTTGTCACGCCCCCACAGCACAACGCATACACGCCCACAAGGGACTACTTTGCTGTCACGGTTCTTTAACTTTTTAAATGTATATGGTGGGCGTCTGCATAGCCTATGTCCTTCTGCTGCAACTGCCCTTTCCAACGCTGTATTGGGTGTTGTGATTGGTGCTGTGGTTCCTGAGATTACCCGCCTCAAAGGTTTGGGCTCTCTCTTTATTATATTAGTATGGATTCTACAAAGAGCTGCAGTTCACCTCATCGTCCCCAGTTGTCCGCGATGAGGCAAATGCAATAGCATTTAAAATATTATCCATCAAACTGCAGTTCACCTCGTGGTCCCTAGATGTCCCGGAGGAGGCAAATGCAACCAGCATTTAAAATATTACACATCAACCTGCAGTTCACCTCGTCGTTCCTAGATGTCCCTGATGAGGCAAATGCAATAGCATTTAAAATATTATACATCAAGCTGCAGTTCACCTCGCCGTCCCTAGATGTCCCTGATGAGGCAAATGCAATAGCATTTAAAATATTATACATCAAGCTGCAGTTTACCTCGACGTCCCAAGATGTCCCTGATGAGTAAAATTCAAAAATATTGAAACACTTTCATGAATGCTAAACATGATGCTAATCTTATCCCATAATGCTTTGCAGGGCTTTTTAGTTGTATTTTTGCCCATAACTGTGCTTGGGGTGGTTCTAAGGAATGGGACCTCCACTGAATTACTATTTAAAGGGAGCAGGAATGTATAGAACCTGGGAAGGAAAAACAACACTTGTGACTGAACGATCCTAGCGATTGCCACGCCCCCCAGCACACACCCACAGCACAATGCAGACACGCCCACAAGGGACTACTTTGCTGGCACGGTTCTTTTACCTTTTAAATGTATATGGTGTGCGTCTGCATAGCCTATGTCCTTCTGCTGCAACTGCCCTTTCCAACGCTGTATTGGGTGTTGTGATTGGTGCTGTGGTTCCCGAGTTTACCCGCCTCAAAGGTTCAAAGTTCTTCCTTTATAATAGTAGTATAGATATAGATTATTTGTCAGGTTTACATTTTAAGCAGTCCCTTATATTTGGGTGCTGTACATTTAACCATTCTCAAAGAAGCGCATTAGGCTATCTTTGGTGGTTTTCCATCAAGATTTCTCATTTTACCCATCCAGACCAACTCCTGATTTTCCAGGTTTCCTTTGCCCACTCTTGTCCAAATCTATGGGTGTCTATGCACATGTAAGAGAACATTTTAGTGAAAACAAGTTTTTGGCATTCTTTTTCCGTGATTGCTTGGTGTTTGTACAAGGAAATGTTCCTGTTTTCCCACATCGCCTCTTTCACACAGTTTATTATTCTCCAAAGTGTCCTTTCTTTATTTGCATTGCAATCCATGCCCAACCCATATAGAACCAGTTCATAGGACAGGGATGCCTGTCCTGTTAATTCTTTAATGAGCTGTCCCATTGCCTTCCACATGCTTTGTGCTCTGCCGCAGTTCCAAATGAAGTGCATCAGGGATTCATCTGCTGCACAGCCTGGTGTTGGGCATCTTGCTGTTTTTGCCAGTTTCCTTGCATGTTGGAATTGCTTCACTGGTAGGCATTTGGATACCATCATCCATGCCAAGTCTTTCTGGGAGTTTGTCAAGTCTTTGTGGTTCACCATCTCCCAAACCTTCCCTGATTGTTTCTCTGATAAGTTGTTTACCATTGTCACTGAGTCTGTTTCTTTCAGTTCTTTGCTTAAGGCCATCTGGGGTGTGATGTCCTTCGCTTGAATTTGCCTCTCTTCCAACTTCTTGAAGAAAGGTTTGATGCCTTTGTACGCAGGGGTGGTTCTAGTAAAAAAGGCTTTGTATTGTCCAGTTTACATATGCCCTCTCTTGATAAGATGAAGCTTGTAGCAAACAGTGTGTAGGCAGCCACATTTGAGTCTTTCTTTGCATTCCCCAGTACGTTTTTAACAAAATGTGACATCAGGAAGTCATGGAGGTTTGGCAGGTCTTTCCCTCCTTTTGTGGGTAGTTTGAAAACTGTCTCTCTTTTTAGTTTTTCAATTTTTGACCCCCAAAAGAAGTTTGCAAAAAGTCTTTGTGTCACTTTTGTCCACCTGTATGATGGAGGGAAAATCATGGCAATAAACATCAGGATTGGTAGACATATTGCTTTCAGCACCAAGACTTTCCCTTCCATGGAAAGTGTTCTTGTCGTCCAGAGCGCCATTTTCTGCTTGAGCTTTGTCTAGATCTTCTCCCAGTTTATTTCTCCCTTCATGTCCTGTGAAAAAAGAATCCCCAGTATTTTTACTGGGTCTTTGGAAGGTTTCACTGGCAGCTGAGACAGTTTGTCCCACTGTCCCACCGTCATGCAGTGTGTTTTCTCCACATTCACCTGTAGCCCAGCTGCTAGGGAAAAGAGTTGGGTTATAAGGAAAGTTATTTTTATGGATCTAGCGTCAGTGCAAGCAATGGTGACAGCGTCGATGTATGCTACACATTTGACCTGTTTGCCTTGGCTGCCCGGTACCAGAGGGCCAATTATGCACTTGTCCTTCCTGATGGCACATAGGAGAGGTTCAATTGCACATACAAAGAGTGCCGGTGATAAGGGGCATCCTTGTCTGACCCCCGATTCAATGTGGAACCCCTCAGATAGTGTACCATTTATAAGGACCTGGCTTTCACATCCAGTGTATATTAAGCCAATAGTTTTGATGAAACCTTCTGGGAATCCCATTTTCCTGAGCACTTTGAAAAGGTATTCATGACTTAGGGAGTCAAAGGCTTTCTGGAAATCAAGGGCTAAGATAGCTAGTGGATTCCCCCTATCTTTCGCTAACCACAAAGTGTCTCTAATGATGGTCAAGCTGTCCCAGATTTTCCTTCCTGGGACCGCACATGATTGGTCTGGGTGCACGATGGAGGCCAGCACCTTTCTGCATCTTCCTGCCAGGACTTTACTTAGGATCTTACTGTCCACATTCAAGAGGGTGATTGGCCTCCAATTGTTGATGTCCAGCTTGTCCTCCTTTTTCTCCAGCAGTTTGATGATGCCCTGTGGAAAGGAGGGGGGGTAAAACATTTTTTTCCAAGCATTCTTTCAACAGACTCCAAAAGTCCTTTGCAATAAGCCCCCAGAAAGCTTTGTAAAACTCCCATGGAAGGCCGTCTTGCCCAGGGGCTGATCCTTTTGGGGCTTCCTGAATGATTTGGAAGAGTTCTTCTCCTGAAATGTGGGTGGTTAGAAAATGTTGGGGCATATTATCAAGGGGGTTTATCTCCGCTTTTTTGGCTTTAAAAGCCAAGAAAGCGGAGATAAAATTATCTCCCTATTACCTAGCTGCCGCTAACACCAGTTAGCGCCAGCTAGTAGGAGATAGCGACCCTCTTGGGCCCCACTTTGCATGTCAGTGATATTTATCACTAATGAGATGCAAAGTGGGCGTGCCAAGATGTTAGCGACTGAAAACAGTCGCTAACATCGCTATCTCCTATTACCAACGTTTGGAGATATACGTGCGGGGAACGGGATTTTGATATCAATTTATGATTATGATAAATTTAATAAAGAATCCCATTCATCTGTTTTTGGACCGCTTTATCTGTCATTGAGGAAAGGACCACCCCTGCATTGGTTAGACAAACCCCATTAACTGACGCCACTCTGAAGAACCACTTACAACTGATGAAGTTTCAAGAGTTTATATAAAGATTAATTCGAATACGATACAATCCAATCAAGATAAAATCTCAAAAGAATACAAAATACAAAATCAATTTCAATATCCGTCGCTTTAAGCTTCGGTGCGAAGTGGTTCCTTCTGCGTCATCTGCAGTAAGATATAAACAATAATCAGGTTAAAAACTGTCCCTGCTCTATGCTACGTGACAATCCTACTTCGCAAGTTCCTTCCCTAAAAAGGTGTCAGCAGTTTGACTCCCTAAGAAGTTCAAACTCTCTTAGCCTCTAAAGGAAATCTTAAGTTTCAGAAGCAGTACCCTATCTGCCTACCCATCCGCTCTCTAAGGGTCCTCGGCCTACTGCTCCCTTGCGCTATAAAGTCTCAGCGCATCTGCTCAAGGCATCTACCTTTTGCCCTTGCTCTGAGCAATTCGCCCTTCTCTGATTGCCCTCTCCTGCTTGCCAAATGCTACCTCCTCCCCGGGGTGCTGTCCCTAAAATACACAATCACAGTGTGGGTGGAACGCCCCTTGACGCCCACCACGGACTTTCCCCGATGATGTCAACTTCCTGCTTCTTCTATTGGTCCACTCCTTGCGTCGTCCGTTAAGTTGACCCTTCTCCTTTGGATGTCATCTTCATCATTTCATCGTCGACATTTATCGATTCTTTCAGATCATGTAACATATGACTTTAGACAAGGCCTTAACTTTATGTCTCTTAACTTGACCCTGCTAGGTCCTGTGAATGGTCTTGCCAAAACATAGTCTTCATTTAAAGTGTCCTTCCTCACGTTCGAGCAATAAGCTCCGTCCGGCATTGTCACCTTAAATCTAACAAGTGCTAGACTTCTCGGCTCTCATGTCCACATCAAGCTATTTACGACCTTCACAAGACCACTAAATTACGTTTCATGTGACTATGCTCCTTCGAGCTCTTGACCAGTTAGGTTATATACACAAATGACCTATACTCTTCCAACATTCCTACAGAAACCCTCTACACAGTATAACCTTTGGCATACATTTATATATTCGTATTTTAGCAAAGCCTTAGTTATACTTAAACATTCTACAAAATATATACTACATCAAATACATTGAGTACGACTACAGAGAATACAACTTATGCATTTTCCTTGGTTACATCTTTACGTGAGTTCTCTTATACATTTATCCACGTTTCTCCACGTTTACGCCTTTCCATGTTACATTTCTCTCGCCGCTTCTCCCAATGTAAATACATTTTAAAGTTACACACGTATACGAATTCTACTGTGCACGTTCTACAATTCTTAAGCATTTCTACACATTTCTATACATTTACCCTTCATGTATGCGGGTCTTCTAACTCTAATGCATTTTAACGTATGAATACATTTATATTTCCCATATCATGTTATCACATTCATTGGCCTTTATGCTATAGTTGCCAATTTTACATTACGATACACGTTTCATTCCTACGTTTATAACATATACGTCTAGATATGGTTACTATATACTTTTCGTTCAAATTGCGCTCTCTCAGTTCCCCCCTTTGATGACTTTTAGGAGTCATCACTAAAAGCAATTTGAATACGTCCGTTATATAGAACTAGTTACATCAGTTCCTCTTTTTATCGACTCCAGTGTTCTCAGACTTTTATACTGTTGATCTTGTAGAACAGCTTGTCTCCTTTCTTGGTCTCTCATCGATCTTTGTAACTTGTTCGACCTATACCATTTATACAATTTTACTAATCCTAATAATGTAATTATACAAATCACTACTATTAATACAGGCTTTAATATGTACCAAACTATACCTTTGCCTATATTAGCAAACCAATTTCCAACTTTTCCCACTCCATTTCCTACTTTTTCCCAAACATTTACTCTTGATAAATCTTCAATTTCTTGGTGAATCTGTGTAATGTTCTGTATGACTTTTTCAAGTGGTTTTGAATTATCAGGAATATAAGTACAACATTCCTGAACTTTCAAAGCTTTACAAACTCCGCCTTCCTTTGCTAATATTACATCTAAAGCAAGTCGGTTTTGTAAAACCATTGCTCTAATCGACTGCATTTCACCCTCTACTAACATTAAAGATCTTGCAGTACTAGCAGACAATCTATCCACGACTGTCGCTAACCTTCTAATCTTAACATCGTTAAGAATCAAACCTAACAATGGAAACATCGCTCCAAATACATCTCCTACTACTTCTGCATCTCCTACTTCCCTTTTCGTTCTCCTCGAAGCCTTTCCTTCCATGATCGCCAAATCCTTTGCATGATATATTTTGGGGAAGACAATTGCCAAGTAACACGAACCATACCAATTGTCTGGAAGTTTTACATAGGCATTTCTCCCACATACAAAATACACATTCGGAATAGCTTGCATCCCTTTCATAAAATCCTTTGTGTAGTACTCCAGTCTAAAAGAGTGCTCACAACTAACTTCCCCTACAAATACACTCTCATAATACGTTTTGCTTCGAGTTAAACATAACTTTCCTTTCTGCGTTCTATCCAATGCTATTGGACCATTGCTACCTTTCTTTTTATGTGCCTTCTCTTCTTCTGTCCAGTCTATTTTCCATTGTCCTGACATTTTTAGAATCTTCTGCCGTCTGTATCGATCATCTACTTGTGCTATAAACCTTTTCTCTATTTCCGATACTTTGCAAGTCAGATTATTTCTACGTGCATATGATGTATCTAATGTGTCCCAAGGAAGAAAGAATTTAGCTAGTCTATCTTCCTTTTTGTAGTAGTCCCACTTATTCATTTGCTTATAATTCGGAACTTCAGGCAGTACCGAATCATAATTTGAAAAGTAGTACTCAAACCCTTCTCTACCGTAAAATATACTAAGCAGTAAACTACATGTTATCCCATAAGTCAATGGGAGATGGTGATATCTAATGCCTTCGTCTACAGAAGCCGGCAATTGCATACAAACGTAGCAATCTTTGGCCTCCATGGCATCGATATATTCATACAACAATTTGGCATATGCATTTGACCTAAAGTTTCCCTGTGACTCGTCTATATGTAATCTACGAGCTTCATCTGCAAGTAACGCCTTTTCACGCGTAACAGTGCTCTCCTCCTTCTTTCCCACAAGAGCAGGTTTCAAGGTCGTTACAATTTTTACATTTGCTATTCTTTTATCGTTTTCATATCCTGTCATGTAAGATATCGTTACTACTATGATTATGAGGAATATCACTATTGCTATAAGTGTACCTACTATACATCTAGCTTTTCTGTTTGGGTTGCCGTTCTCCATGTTATCAAACAGCGTACCTCGTTCTCCAGCGAAAGTTCTCTTTCCAGTCTTTGGTTGCTTGTTTGCTTTCACAGTCTTTTAAAGTGCTTTTTATTAACAGGTATCTTTTCACAACAATGTCTTTTTTTTTTTCTCTTCTTAGCAGCAGACAACCCTAGCCCTTCTCCGTCCTCTAAATGTAATCCCTAAGTTTATTCTTCTTTCCACTTGGCGCTAGGTTATCTTCTTCTTTATAACATACGTACAAAAAGTCTTTTATGCATCAACAATTATTGTCGGACCTGCAGCTTTCACAACAATAATTAACAGTTCAAAACGAATAACTTTTTCTTCTTCCTCTGTCATTTGCCGACCAACTGTTGGAAATTGTAGTCTTTTTAGCACTAGATCTTGAATTTTACTCAAACGTGGGGGTCGGGGAAGTGTGAAAGTCAGTAACCCCTCAGTCTCAAGCCCAGGCGCCACCATCCATACCTCCACTGTCACGACTGGATCGAGAGTGGTTACTTTCACACTCTTCACTCTCCCAGATTTCTGTCCCCAATACATCTGCTAGATAAGTCCACTCTGGGGTGGCGTACCTTCTGCAGGGCACACGTACCCTTCTTGATCTTCGTGGACTCTCAGTTCCTGAATCTGTCGTCTCGTCCTCCTGATCCGATTCTTCAGCGATCGGGGCAAGAGTTCTTTCCTTTTTCCTTTCCGAACTTGGCCTTTTCCGTCTCTCCGGCCAACTGGCTCCTTCACTCTTTGTCTTTCCGCTCCTTGTTCTAGGAACTGTCTCTTGTTCACTCTCAATTTGTTCAATATCTGTGTCGGATTCCCAGTTACTTTCTTCTCCTGAGGCAACTTCGGTCCCACTCGTGTCCTGACCTTCGTCGCCCTGTTCCAACACAGCTTCAGCTTCTTCGATCACCTCCACAGCTTGGCTTTCCCCCTCTATGGCTTCTCCGCTTCCCGCCGGATTCTCATCCGAGAGAGGAGCTGTGTCTTCTGGAGGTGTTGGCACTCTTCGGGTGTGTGAGGCATGTATCCAGTTTGGCAGCCCTCCACACTTCACTGCAGTATTCGTTACAAGTATGACTTGAAACGGTCCTCGCCAACGCACGTCTAAGCAGTTCTTCCTGACATGCTTCTTCACCAGGACCCAGTCTCCTGGACTCAGATCATGGCACAAGTCTTGTACTGATGGAACCTCTGCAGCCTGGACCTGGAGGGACACAGAATTTACGGCATCAGATAGTCCCTTGCAGTAGTCCAAGATCAAATCGTCTGTGATGTTCACTAGCGCTGCAGTCGGAACCGATGGCAATCTCATAGCTCTCCCCATTAGCACTTCATGTGGAGAGAGGCCTGTTCTTCTATCAGGTGTGCTACGTATACTCATGAGAACTACTGGAAGTGCGTCTGGCCAACTCAGGGATGTCGATGAACAAACTTTAGCCAGTCTGGACTTGATAGTACTGTTAATTTGCTCTACGATCCCTGAAGCTTCTGGTCGATAGCTGCAGTGTAACTTTTGATCGATATTTAAAGCTGAACACAGCATCTTCACCACTTCGCTATTGAAATGAGTTCCTCTGTCCGATTCCAAAGAGGATGGCACCCCAAATCTCGGTATCAACTCTCTAAGTAACAACTTTGCTACTGTAAGTGTATCGCACCTACGTGTAGGGTAAGCCTCAACCCATCTCGAAAATATGCAAACAATCACTAGCACGTATCTGAGTCTGTTGCATGGAGGCATTTCTATGAAGTCAATCTGCATCCTATTAAAAGGCCCCCCAGACCTTCCTATGTGACTCAAAGTAACTGGTGTTCTTTTACCCACATTTAGTTGCTGACAGATTGTACATCGCTGACACACTGCTTCTGCCGCTACTCTAAATTTAGGGTTAAACCACGTTTGTCTGAATACTCTCACCATAGCATCTCTTCCTATGTGTGCTGATCCATGCAATTTCCTTGCCATTGGACTAATGAGTTCGTTAGGTAATACTGCCCTTCCGTCGGCAGACACCCAGAAGTTCATTTCACTTTTCTCGCACCCAGTTGTTTCCCAGCTCTTTTTCTCCTCATCTGGTGCATTCTCCTGTACTGCTCTCAATTCATCCCACGTATCTACAGTGTCTAACAACATGGTCAATTCAGTCATTTCCTGGATTCCCCCCACTTTTGCATCAGTGTGAGAATATCCCTGCTCTGCGCAGTAACGCGCTACCTCATCCGCATATTTATTTCCTAATGATACAAAATCCGTATTCTTTGTGTGCGCGACACATTTGACCACAGCTATGGCCAAAGGTTTTTGCAAAGCCTCTAACAGTAGTTTCACGAATTCTCCATTCCTAATAGGAGAACCCGAGGAGGTCATGTAACCCCTTTGAGACCACAACTGCCCGTAATCATGAACTACGCCGAAACCATACTGACTATCGGTGTATATAGTGACTCGAAGTCTATCGCTTGCTAAGCAAGCACGAGTCAAAGCCACAATTTCAGCTACCTGTGCGGAGTGTACTCCTTCCAGGCAAGCGGCTTCTATAACTCTGGTAATCGTGCATACTGCATAAGCTGCTCTCAGCTGACCGACATCGTTTCTTACGCATGAACCATCAACGAAGAAAATTTCGTCTGGGTCTGTCAATGGCTCATCTACGATATCAGGTCTCGGTTTGGTACATAGTTCAGTCACATCGAGGCAGTCATGTTCTGTACAATCATCATCATCCACTTCATTCGGAAGTGGCATCAAGGTTGCAGGATTCAAGACAGAGCATCTCTTTAGGGTCACATTCTCGGCAGCCAGTATGACCTGCTCGTAGCGTGTGAGCCTGCTATTCGTCAGATGCTGAGTCTTCGTCCTTGTCATTAACAGTTCTACTGAATGTGGTACATACACCTCTAACGGATGACCCATAACTACGCTCTCAGATCTTTCAATGCTGACACCCGTTGCAGCTACGGATTTGAGACATCCGGGCAACGCTGCGGCTACTGGATCTAATGTAGCCGAAAAGTACGCCACTGGCCTGCGCGCATCTCCATGGACCTGTGCTAATACCGCTAAAGCGCATCCCTCTCTCTCGCAGCAGTAAAGCAAAAAAGGTTTCTTATAATCTGGCATTCCTAAGGCCGGGGCACGACATAAGTCCTCCCTCAGCTGCAAAAACGCCATCAAACAATCTTTGTCCCATGGTACCGGATCACTTACTCCTTTGTGCGTCAGTTGTAATAACGGTTTTGCCTTCAGTGAAAAGTTGGCTATCCACTGTCGACAGTAACCGACCATGCCTAGAAACATCCTGACTTCTCTTTGTGTTGTAGGCGCGTTCATTTTCATAATCGCCTCTATTCTGTCTGGAGACACCTTCCGCTTTCCCTTTTCAATCCTATGGCCCAAGTATTGCACCTCAGTCTTACAATATTGCAACTTACTTGGAGACACCTTGTGTCCGTTCTCAGCCAAGTGATTTAACAAGGTGATGGTGTCTTCTTTGCAAGCTTCCTCAGTTTCTGACGCAACAAGGAGGTCGTCTATGTACTGGACCAGAACTGAATTCTTGGGCAGTACCAGACTCTCAAGATTTCGTTTCAATAACTGGTTAAAGATCGATGGGCTTTCTGTATACCCCTGAGGGATACGACACCATGTTAAGACGCGATCTTCCAGCTTGAAAGCGAAAAGATATTGGCTCTCCTCATCTAACGGTATCGAAAAGAAGGCCTGACACAAATCTATCACTGTGAACCATTCAGCTTGGAACGGTATCTGAAACAATATCACTGATGGATTCGGTACCACTGGACAACATGAGACAACAATGTTATTAATCTTCCGAAGATCCTGCACTATTCTGTATTTTCCACTAGGTTTCTGCAAACCCATGATCGGGGAGTTACATGGACTTCCCACGATCTCCTTCAGTATTCCCTGCTTAATCATGGATTCGATCACAGGCTTAATCCCTGCAATCGTCTCTGGCGTTAGCTTATACTGTGGTGTTCTTGGATACTCAGCATGGGGTCTTACCAAGATTTTTACCGGTTCCACTCCTTTGATCAATCCAATTTCTTCCCCAGTAAAATCCCATACCTCAGCTGAGACTTTCTCTCTCAAGTCTTGTGGAAGCTCCTCCACTGTTAAGGTAGGATAAAGTTCCACGCATTCCCTTGAGTTTACAACTTTGAAATCTGCGTCCTCATCATTTGTCTGCACTTCTACTCCCTCCGGTGTGCAATGTATCGTGCAATTCAGTTTGCACAGCAAATCTCTCCCTAATAAGCACACAGGACTAGAATCGCAGATCACGAACTGGTGTTCGTCACTGTAATTCCCTATTCTCACTGACACTGGTTCGGTCAGAGGATTCGTCATCCTCTTGTTTGCAACTCCTACCACCTGAACCATTTCTCCTGATATTGGCAGACCCGGGACTACTGCAGATCTCAACGTGGATCGAGTGGCCCCTGTATCCACCAAAAAGGTTGTAGGACATCCCGCTATTTCAGCCTCTACGTATGGTCCTCTCTGATCTACCTCCAAGGCGGCTCCTAGAGTACAGTCTTCGTCCCTACTTGCCCGCTGCCCTGTAAGAGGATCAACGTAGTAACATTCCTCTCCTTCTACAAACAATGGCATCTGTCTGTAGGTTTTCCCTCCGTTCGAGATGCGAGGTGGTTGAGGAAACGGGGCTCGAGGAGTCTGAGTCCCCCCTTTGACAAACTTGCCTTTCGGGACTGTGGCTCCCTTAACCACGTTATTCTGAACCTCTTCCTCCTCCTGCTCTAATTCCCCTGTCTCAACATTGTAGGGACACTCGCGTCGCCAGTGTCCCACCTCATTACACTGATGGCATCTCGTCGTCTTTTTCAATGTCGCAATATCCATTCTCGGTCTCGGTCTCTCTTCCTCGTCTCTGCTCTGATTATTCTGTTTCTTTGCCTGTGTTCCTGTTCCCTGCTGCCGCGGTTTATCCTTTCCAGCAGCTTGCATTTGCACTAGCATTAACTTTTCTTTAAGCTTCTTCGCCTTCGAGTCTATCTCGTCACTACAATACCTTGCATACCTCAAGATCTCGTCTAAAGGTTTGTTCTGCCAACAGATCAGATGCTGTTGGATCATTAGGCATATTTCTGGTCTTAATCCTAAGACAAACTTTGAAACAAATTGTCCTATGTCCTTGGGATCCATCACATCTAACCCGCTGTACTGCTTGAATGCTTTCAACAATCGCTCGTAAAACTCATGCACTGTCTCTTTCGGCTCCTGAGTAGTTCGATCTATCTTTACCCAGTCTATGTCTTGTACCGGCACTTTCTCTTTTAGCCACGCTATTACCCTCTCGTACTTTTCCATGACTCTATGAGATGGACCATTCGTCCTGGCCTCTCTCGTTGGCTCACAAGTGGGCCAGTCAACACTGAGCTTGCACGCCGTCCACAAGTCTCCGGGTACTACGATGTCGAACAGTGTGTTCAAATCGACCCACAGTACCTTTGAGATCTTCACAAATCTTTCTACCTGCTTATACCATTCGACAGGATTATCTCTAAGCTTTGGGAAGGAATTGGTGAATGCCGCCAAATCCCCCCTAGTCCAAGGCACATGGACGTAGCTTCCATTCGCGACCTCTCGCAAAGGGAAGGCTTCCATTCGCATCAAATCGGTGTCCTGGGACCTTTCAAGCATACTCCGTCTAACGGAGCCCTTTCTGGACCATCTTTCCTCCCATCTATCTAGATCTCTCCATATTCTGATACTTACGATCAATTCCCTTATGTGAACTTTCAGCGCGATCGTTCTGCGGTCGTCCAAATCCTGATCTGTGCAAGTTAGCCTGTGGTTACTCTGTAAAGCCTTAGTTCGTGACAGGTCTACCATGTACCTGTTTGCTAAATTAGATAAGTTCTCATGAACTGACCTCGCTCTTCGAGTAATATCTTTGGATAGAAACAGTATCTCATCTGGTGTATATGAGTTTAATCTCTCTAGTTGCACTGTACCATCAATCAGTTCATCCAGATCTGCCTTCAAACTCATTACGTCAAGCCGTTTCGCTTTTATTTCAGCTTTCAGCATTTCAGTTCTGTGTTCCTCTCTCATATCCCTCTCACCTCCACTATGCGCCCTACGCCTGAGCACAGGTGAGTTGTGAGGAGTCTTACTTCCATCTCTTCGTTCCCACCCTTCTAGATCCCAAGCCTTTCCATCTCCACGTGGGGTATGGTGGAATAATGCTCCGTCCCCCAACCCTATGTTCCGATCTTTAGGCTCGGTTTCTCCAGATGTGAGATAGGATCCACCGTTCTGTTCTAACCCATTGTAACTTGCCTGCTGTCTGGTGTCGCTTAATAAACGATAGGGTCCGTCACGACCCTCCATGTTCCCGTGATCTCTTTCGCGATCACCGGAAGAATGGCGAGACGTTTCGCGACTCCCTATGTTTTCATGACTCCGACCACTATCCCCGGACGCATGTCGAGACGCTTCGCGACTCTCCATATTTCCGTGACTCCAATGTCTCGCATTCTCACCTGGGGCATGATGTGTGCACCTGAAGGTATTCCGGTACTCCTGTGTCCTATGTTCCCCTTCACTGAAGGTGACGCGAGGCACTCCGCCACACCCTGCACTCCTGTCTTCGCACATTAGCCTATTGCTGTTATCAGTAGGACAAGTATCTCTCCTGCTCTCTTGGCTCCCTCCCTCCCACTCGGGGCTGCTTTCGCCAGCTCCACAATGAGAGAGAATCCTGTTATCTTGCTCTCTCCACTCGGATCCCGTTTCTAAACTTTTATTCCGAGCTTCTTCGGCAGCGTCCCATTCTCTCAGGTATTCCCTTAATTCCTTATGGGTTTTTGGTTTAGGACCCCTCAAATCCATTGGTCCTCTTCGGTCTCCCTGTTCTACTCTGGGACCCGTTGCGGACTCTAATGGGGTACTCCGACTTATCGGTGCTCGTATTTGCCTGTGGGAATTCGTTGTGGCATTCCTATTTTCCTCTTCTGCTCTTTCATTATCCCACCGTGCTTGTTCCTCCTGCTGGACCCCTTCCGGATTGTAGATTGACACAATAGGGCCTATGGTAACCGGAACCTGCAAGGCGTCCGGCATTTGGTATGACCTAGCACATTGCGTCTCTGGAGCCCTCTGGACCACAAATCTTCCCACTACTCTCTGTTCTGGGCTAGCTTGGGGTATTTCTACAGTCTTAGTAGCGTCCCACTCTGATACTGGGATCGACTTATACTCTCCCCACCTAGTTCCGTCTACTTGCGGTAATATGGGACTCGCAAGTTCTCCGCTGTATGGAGGTGGTCTATCTGTTAACAACCTATCTATCAGATCCTCCTCCGACTCACTTTCCTCATCTTCCTGTTCTAGAGGTTTCCTTTCTCCCGTAGCCTCTATCATGGTGAACAGTTTGTCCGCTTCTACCTTCTGTACCCTCCATTTCTTAGCTTCCTCGTCCCATTTGGCATCCTGCACTGCCTTTACTGATCTTCTCACTCTTTCTTGTCGCCTCTTTACGCCCCTTTCGTGTGCTATTCTAAACCACACACCAAGAGCTTCAAATTGTGTTGGCCTCGGTAGAGGTCTCATCGAAAGCATCGTCGCCTTCAATTGGTTCAACACTTCTAATTTAAACGTTCCAAATCTTGGAAACGCTAGTTCTTTTTGCCCTTCAGTTAGCCTATGCCACTCGGAAATCCACAATATTGAATGTAAGCCTACATTTATTGCCATATGATGTGCTGGTGTGCCTTCTGGTGGAGCTTCTTCTCCGGCATATCAATTTCTCCTTTTCTTTTTAAAGATCTTTCCTAAACCCTTAAAACACTTCATTTTGTTAACGTACGATATGTCTTACTTATTTGCGTCTTGATAACAACCACCAATCCCTGTGCGACTCTCGCTAATCAGCCTATCCCAGCACGGTTCTACGCTGACGTCACTTCTCTCAGCAGCTTCCCTCGTTTCTCAACTCGTCTCGCGATCTCACATGCGTTTTCATTCATACATTGAAAAATGACTACTTCCGTCCAAGCGATCACTTTTCTCTGACTGTACGGCCACAGTCTAACTGTAATTGTCACCTCAACTGGCACAGCGTCTTTCCTCTTACGGTCGGACACTTGCCTCAACTGATAGGTTACTTACACACAGTAAACGTACGACCAGCGTCCGCTACTCATTCACTCACACATACGCTCCCCCTATCATCGGTCTGTCGGGAAATCAATGGTACCTCATGACCCCCTTTCAATGGTAGACAAATTACTCTGGGTGTTCGATACACCCGAACCACTTAAGTCCTCTGGACATAAGATTTCATCCAGTTGCGCGCGCTCACAACTTTCCCTCAATCACACTACAGGCATTCAACTCCGCTTGACATTACAACACAGGAACAACATAAAACACCGCAATCTTACAACGCATGACCCTTATACTCACTCTCGACCGACTCTGCTGCTTTTCTCTCGACGCACCATCAGCACCGTTTTCGGCTGCAATTCTTCTTCTGGTCGACGATGACTAGGGACCTTGGGGTAAACTAACCTGGCCTAGGTCGTCTTCCTCAAGAAGATAACCATCAAATTCTGCTACCAACTGCGGGGAACGGGATTTTGATATCAATTTATGATTATGATAAATTTAATAAAGAATCCCATTCATCTGTTTTTGGACCGCTTTATCTGTCATTGAGGAAAGGACCACCCCTGCATTGGTTAGACAAACCCCATTAACTGACGCCACTCTGAAGAACCACTTACAACTGATGAAGTTTCAAGAGTTTATATAAAGATTAATTCGAATACGATACAATCCAATCAAGATAAAATCTCAAAAGAATACAAAATACAAAATCAATTTCAATATCCGTCGCTTTAAGCTTCGGTGCGAAGTGGTTCCTTCTGCGTCATCTGCAGTAAGATATAAACAATAATCAGGTTAAAAACTGTCCCTGCTCTATGCTACGTGACAATCCTACTTCGCAAGTTCCTTCCCTAAAAAGGTGTCAGCAGTTTGACTCCCTAAGAAGTTCAAACTCTCTTAGCCTCTAAAGGAAATCTTAAGTTTCAGAAGCAGTACCCTATCTGCCTACCCATCCGCTCTCTAAGGGTCCTCGGCCTACTGCTCCCTTGCGCTATAAAGTCTCAGCGCATCTGCTCAAGGCATCTACCTTTTGCCCTTGCTCTGAGCAATTCGCCCTTCTCTGATTGCCCTCTCCTGCTTGCCAAATGCTACCTCCTCCCCGGGGTGCTGTCCCTAAAATACACAATCACAGTGTGGGTGGAACGCCCCTTGACGCCCACCACGGACTTTCCCCGATGATGTCAACTTCCTGCTTCTTCTATTGGTCCACTCCTTGCGTCGTCCGTTAAGTTGACCCTTCTCCTTTGGATGTCATCTTCATCATTTCATCGTCGACATTTATCGATTCTTTCAGATCATGTAACATATGACTTTAGACAAGGCCTTAACTTTATGTCTCTTAACTTGACCCTGCTAGGTCCTGTGAATGGTCTTGCCAAAACATAGTCTTCATTTAAAGTGTCCTTCCTCACGTTCGAGCAATAAGCTCCGTCCGGCATTGTCACCTTAAATCTAACAAGTGCTAGACTTCTCGGCTCTCATGTCCACATCAAGCTATTTACGACCTTCACAAGACCACTAAATTACGTTTCATGTGACTATGCTCCTTCGAGCTCTTGACCAGTTAGGTTATATACACAAATGACCTATACTCTTCCAACATTCCTACAGAAACCCTCTACACAGTATAACCTTTGGCATACATTTATATATTCGTATTTTAGCAAAGCCTTAGTTATACTTAAACATTCTACAAAATATATACTACATCAAATACATTGAGTACGACTACAGAGAATACAACTTATGCATTTTCCTTGGTTACATCTTTACGTGAGTTCTCTTATACATTTATCCACGTTTCTCCACGTTTACGCCTTTCCATGTTACATTTCTCTCGCCGCTTCTCCCAATGTAAATACATTTTAAAGTTACACACGTATACGAATTCTACTGTGCACGTTCTACAATTCTTAAGCATTTCTACACATTTCTATACATTTACCCTTCATGTATGCGGGTCTTCTAACTCTAATGCATTTTAACGTATGAATACATTTATATTTCCCATATCATGTTATCACATTCATTGGCCTTTATGCTATAGTTGCCAATTTTACATTACGATACACGTTTCATTCCTACGTTTATAACATATACGTCTAGATATGGTTACTATATACTTTTCGTTCAAATTGCGCTCTCTCATACGCGCTAAGCGGGAATATCTCCAAAAGCTAACACCTGCCCTGAGCAGTTCTTAGCCATGTTATCCAATGGGAGGTGGATAACATGGCTAAGAGCATTAGCTCGCTAATGCATGAATATCGCGGACTTTTCAGCGATATTCATGCTTTGCGGCGATTTTTACCGCATTTGCGTTAAACCTTGGTAATACCAAGGTTTATTTGCGGTAAAAATCGCCGCAGCGCTGCGATAAAGTTTTGTCTCTAACCAAGCAATAGCGATAATTATCGCTATTGCTTGGTAATATGCCCCGTTGTTCCTCTTGGGATAAAGAGCTCTGCAAAGACCCTAGAAAATCTTCCCATGCACTTATATCTGATGGCTCTTTTGTACAATTGGGAAAAAAAGGCTGTTGTTATTTTCCCTACTTTCTCTGTGCCCTTTTGTGTTTGTCCATTAGTGTCTTTCAGTTCATTCATTACCTTTTGCACTTGCTGTGCCTTTTTGAAAAAGAACCTTGAGCACTTTTCATCTTCCTCAAAGATCTTGACCCTGGAGTTAAAAATGTGTTCTTTCCCTCGTTGTTTCAGCCATTCTTTCAGTTCTGTTTTTGTTTTTTCTCTTTCCTCCCCGACTTCCATTCCACCCCTTTCCAGGTTTTCTAGCGTGATTATTCTTTGTTGTATTTCATCAAATTTCTGAAACTTTTCCTTGCTTTTGATCATGCTCTGTTTTCTGAAAAAAAGTTTTGTTTGTTTTTTTACCTCTTCCCACCATTCTGCTAAGGATGGGAAACTTTCCTTTCTGGTTTTTAAGTTGTTGTACATATCACTGTAATTTTTACATATATTTTCCTCTTGTAATAACAAGGTGTTCATTTTCCACACACCCACATTTGACACATGTTTGAGATTTCAACGGTTGCTTTCAAGATTTGGTGGTCTGACATACCACTCTCGTTTGTTTCATAATTCCTTGCTTTTATATTTTTGGAGGTGAAAATGAAATCAATTCTTGATTTGACTTTGCCACTTTCTGCTTCCCATGTGAACCTTTGTTTTGACCCTGATTTTGCCCCTGTATCTGACAGTTGTAAATCTTTACACATGTTTTCGAGACATTTTGCAAACTTATCAATTTTGTAACAATTTTTCTTGCCACATCTGCCTGTGGGTTTTATGATGCAGTTGAAATCCCCTGTTAACACCATCGGGGTTGCACCTGCAATAAAAAGTGGGAGCATTTCAAACAGGGACATTCTTTCATTCTTGTCGGTTGGTGCGTAAATATTACAGACCTTAAAGGTGGTGTTTCTGTAATGTATGGTGACCATCATAGCCCTAACTGGCTGTATAATTTTAGTATCAAGGATTGACATATCTTTGTTTTTCATGAGAATGCCTATTTTCCAGCATTCTTGTTTCCACCCCCAGACCTTTTGGAGGGGCCTTCTTTCCAATATTTGGATATGTGACTGTAGTCCGTGGAGTGGGGAATTGCACATTCCTGTAAACATATAATGTCCCCTTTTTGTACTTTGCAGAGCTCAAACACTGACGCTCTTTTCACTTGTGAGCCCATTCCTCGGGCATTCCATGATATGATGTTAAACATTATATTTGCAATGGTGATTACTTTGCACGATATACAATACATGTTAAACCTGAACATTTTCAAAGCTCAATGGCGACCAGATGCTGTCACATATTTGCTGATTGCTTTCACTATTTTGCGTCTCTTGCCCGCCAATTTCTTCTGCTCCCCCTAAGTATGGGGACTGTAGAAAAAGGTCTTTGTGGGGGGTTACTCCTACCTCTTGTGAGAATAAGCTATATCCTAGGTCTTCTGAGTCTGAGAGGTCCCCTAGTACACTATACCTGGACCCTGAGCAGTTCTCTTTTGGTAGAGTTTTCTTCCTATTTTCTTTCTGTTCTGTTGCGGCCGGACCACTTGGGTCCGCCGTTTGCTTTTTAATTTTGATTTTATTTCTTTTTTTAACCATCTGCATTTGGCCCTCGGTGGTTTTTGTTTTCTCTTCGGAGGAGGTCTGTTCTTCTCTTTCCCATTTTTCTTGAGCCCTGTCGTTGGCTTCTTTGATGATGTTATATATATCTGTAGGGATAAGAGTACAATCTGAATCTATTTCCCCGTCTTCCACTTGTGAGTCTATGTCTGACATCCCTTTAACTTTCTTTTCACTTTCCACTATTTCTGTCACTTGAGTCTCATCTACTACCTGTGTACTTTCCTGTTTGTTCCTGTTCTGCCTGTGGGGTAGGGGTAGGTTCAACCAGTATTACTTGTTTTTTTTATGTTGGGTCAATCAATCAATCAATCAATCAAAGCATTTATATAGCGCGCTACACACCCGGAGGGTCTCAAGGCGCTAGGGGGGGGAAGGGGGGGGGGGTCCGCTACTGCTCGAACAGCCAGGTCTTGAGTTGCTTCCTGAAGGCGAGGTGGTCCTGGGTCAGGCGGAGGTGGGTCGGGAGGGAGTTCCAAGTCTTGGCGGCGAGGTAGGAGAAGGACCGTCCCCCCGTGGTGGCTCTTCGGATGCGGGGGACGGCGGCGAGGGCGTGGCCGGTCGATTGAAGCTGGCGTTTGGGAGCGTAGAAGTTGAGGCGGCTGTTGAGGTATCCTGGGCCTTGGTTGTGTAGGGCTTTGTATGCGTGGGTGAGGAGTCGGAAGGTGATTCTCTTGTTGACCGGGAGCCAGTGCAGGTCTCTCAGGTGTCCGGAGATGTGGCTGCGACTGGGGATGTCCAGGATGAGTCGTGCTGAGGCGTTCTGGATCCGCTGGAGTCTCTTCTGGAGTTTGGCGGTGGTTCCGGAGTAGAGGGAGTTGCCGTAGTCCAGCTGGCTGGTGACGAGGGCCTGGGTGGTGACCGTCTTCCTGGTCTCGGTGGGGATCCACCGGAAGTTCTTACGAAGCATGCGCAGGATGTTGAAGCACGACGAGGAGACAGCGTTGACTTGTCTGGTCATGGAGAGGGAGGAGTCCAGGATGAAGCCCAGGTTGCGTGCGTGGTCTGTAGGTTTGGGTGCGCTGCCTAGGGCGGGGGGCCACCAGGAGTCATCCCAGGCGGAGGGTGAGGATCCCAGGATGAGGACTTCCGTCTTGTCCGAGTTCAGTTTCAGGCGGCTGTTCTTCATCCATCCGGCCACCTCTTTCATCCCTTCGTGAAGGTTGGCTCTGGCGGTGGCGGGGTCGTTGGTGAGGGAGAGGATCAGCTGGGTGTCGTCGGCGTAGGAGATGATGTTGAGGTTGTGCTGGCGTGCGATGTTTGCGAGGGGGCTCATGTAGACGTTGAAGAGGGTTGGACTGAGTGAGGAGCCTTGAGGGACGCCGCAGATGACTTCGGAGGCTACGGAACTGAACGTAGGGAGGCGGACTCTCTGTGTCCTTCAGGCGAGGAAGGAGGTGATCCACTCCAGTGCCTTCTCCTGGATTCCGACGTTGCTGAGGCACTGTACTAGGGTACGGTGGCAGACAGTGTCGAAGGCCGCCGAGAGGTCCAGGAGGATGAGGGCTGCTGTTTCTCCGTTGTCGAGCAGAGCTCGGATGTCATCGGTGGCTGCGATCAGGGCGGTCTCGGTGCTGTGGTTGGCCTGGAAGCCAGACTGTGAGGGGTCGAGGGATCCATTCGTCTCGAGGAAGGCGGCCAGCTGCTTGTTGACGGTCTTCTCGATTACTTTTGCAGGAAACGGGAGCAGCGAGATGGGCCGGTAGTTCTTGAGGTCGGTGTGGTCGGCTGATGGCTTTTTGAGTAGGGCGCTGAGTTCGGCGTGCTTCCAGCTCTCCGGGAAGGTGGCGGAGTCGAAGGAGGTGTTGATGATGTCACGCAGGTGGGGTGAGATGACAGCGTCGGCCTTGTTGAAGACGTGGTTAGGGCATGGGTCGGTCGGAGATCCGGAGTGAATGGAGTTCATCGTGCGGATGGTGTCTTCAGTGCTGATCGGAGTCCAGGCGTGGAGGGTGGTGTTGGGGGCTGGTGGTTCGGTCATGGCGTGCATCGGTTGCGTGCTGAAGCTGTTGTGTATGTCCGTGATCTTGTTGTGGAAGTAGGAGGCGAGGGAGTTGCAGAGGTCTTGCGAAGGGGTGATATCGTTGTTTCCGGCGTTGGGGTTGGAGAGCTCTTTGACGATGTTGAAGAGTTCCTTGCTGTTGTGTGCGTTGTTGTCCAGTCGTTCCTTGAATGTGGTTTTCTTGGTGGCGCGGATGAGTTGGTGGTGCTTTCGGGTGGCGAGCTTGAGGGCGGCCATGTTGTCCGGAGTTGGGTCTCTGCGCCAGGTTCTTTCGAGGGTCCGACAGTTCTTCTTGGAGCTTTTGAGTTCGTCGGTGAACCATGGGGCTGTCTTGCTCCCGGGTCTGCTCGGTGGGGTCCTCAGGGGGGCAAGCTCGTCGGCGCAGTTGCTGATCCACTTCGTGAGGTTGGTGGCAGCCTGGCTTGGGTTCGTTGTGCTGGCGGGAGGGTTCATGCTCAGGGAAGTCGCGAGCTGGTCGGCTGTGATCTTGTTCCAGTTTCTGCGAGCAACCTGTTGCTGGTGGTGGTGGATCGTGGTCCTTCCGAAGCTGAAGTGGACGCAGCTGTGGTCCGTCCAGTGGAGTCCGGTGGCGTGGCTGAAGGCGATGTCCTTGCTGGATGAGAAGACGGGGTCCAGTGTGTGTCCGGCGTAGTGGGTGGGGGTGGTCACCAGCTGCTTGAGACTGAGGTTGGAGAGGTTTCCAGCAGGGTGGTGGTGTGGCGGTCGTCGTTGTTCTCCAAGTGGAAGTTGAGGTCCCCGAGGAGGATGTAGTCAGCGGAGCAGAGGGCGTGCGGGCTGATGAAGTCGGCGATGTCTTCGCTGAATTGTGTGCGCGGTCCCGGGGGTCTGTAGATGAGGGTGCCTCTGAGGGTGGTCTTGGGGTTGATGTGGACCTGGAAGTGCAGGTGCTCGGCGGGTGTGAGGGTGTCGTCGGTGTTGGTCGTGACGCGGATGGTGCTCCTGTGGATGATGGCGATGCCTCCTCCGGTGTTGTTGATGCGATCCCTTCAGATGATCTTGTAGCCGTCTGGTATGGCGATGGCGATGTCGGGCACTGAAGAGGCGTTCATCCAGGTTTCCGTGAGGAAGGCGACGTCTGGTGATGTTGTGTCGAGCAGGTTCCAGAGCTCGACGGCGTGTCTGTGAACGGAGCGGGTGTTGAGCAGGATGCATTTCAGGTGGCTGCTGCTGTTGCTTGTCTTGGTTTTGGTTGGTGCAGGAGTGGTACTGGTCCGGATGCAGGTGAACTTGCAGGCGTTGCAGCAGAAGGGTCCGTGGGTGCGTCTCGGGGTGGCTCGGTAGCATCTAGTATTTCCCCGGTGCCTCCATCACTAACTGTCTTAAAGATTAATGGTGCCAGTACTGCGGCATAAGGTTTACTATTCCCTGGCTGGTGATGTTTGGCAGCTGCAGATGCCGCATATGAGAATCTTTGCTTTGGGCATGCTCTATAAAGGTGCTCTTTGGATCCACATAGGTTACATGATTTGGGGGCATTACATTCGGTGTGTTTGTGGCCTATGTCCCCACAGAACTTGCAACTCTCATTTTTGCATTCTTCTTTAAGGTGGCCAAAACTTAAACAGTTCCTACAATATTGTGGTTGGCTTGGGTAGTTTAAATAGCCTCTGTTCGGGCCCAATGCAAAGGTTTGTGGGAGGTGGGTCACTCCCCCAGCGGGGTTTGGTTTAAGGATCACAAAAAACTTCCTCTTGCCATTCCAGATTCCAAACTTATTTCTCTGTAATATACCTCCCCTCACCTTTGAGCAAAACCGGTTTAAAAAACATTCAATCTCCCACGTAGACACATGAGCATTATACATATGGACAATTACTGGCACCTCCTTTGCTGCTGCCATAGCAGTAATTTTTACCCCCTTGAGGTTCTCATGTGAACACATGAGTGACACTCTCTGTAAAAAAAATTCATATTTCAGCTCTGTAAAAAACATGATTTCAATAAAACCTCTATCTTTGTTTTGCTGCACACATTTTAAATCCTTAGCAGTACATTTGAATACTTTTTCAAGTATTTCCTTCACTACATACTCTAGATCCTTAGTACCTCTGTACTCGTCCTCTATTTCGATTTTAATGGCAAGCTCCCCATACTGGAGCGTTTGTTTTGCCATCTTATCTGTGCACTTTCTCCCTGTGCTTAGGGCAGAGGTCTTCAAACTTTTGGATGCCGAAACCCCCCTGTCAACATTTTCAAGCGTAAGGACCCCCTCCTGACAAAAATTTCTAAACCTCTAGGTTATGAGGAAGGTGAGGGCCAAATTATGCGGCAGGCTTCACTAAATTGTGCGAGTAGAAAATGTAAATAATGTTCTGTGATGCTGCGTATTTTGGGATAGCATTGCTTTATTATTTAGAATTTTTTTAACACAGTAATACTGAGGAAAGATTTCACCCCATCAGTACCAGTTTATAACCACAATACAGCAATTAACATCAAAAAGATGTCTAGTCAACCTCTGTGAAGGGCCTCCCAATCCGCAGGAATACGCGCTGCCACATTAGAAGCTCACCTGGCCATGGCCGGGACAAGCAAGGGTGCATTCAAACCGTGGTGGTCTTGTACAGAGTTAAACAGTTTACCCATGCCCCTTTCCTCTCACCCCCTTCCTTCCATCCCTCTCTTCTCTCCTCTCCCAAGATCCCTCTCTCACATTGCAGCCAGATGGTTATTAGCCCCAGGACACATTTTGGTAACATTAGCGCACTACAAATGAAAATAACAGGCAGAAGCAGGGGATCCACTAGACCCAAACTTTGGGGGGGTGGGGGGGTTAACACTCCCAGCCAGGGCTTGTCCAAGCACTGGTCACACACAGTGCAACAGTCTTTCCACCTTCTTCAGGAATTCCCTCACTTCCACTCACCAACAATACACCTCATCTCTCTATAGCACCTGTCTGACTAACATTTCATTTTTTTATAGCGCTACTCATAGTTTACTCACACTCAGTTCTGTGATGTGCATGGTACATCTTCTTTGTACCAGGCACTTTGACCTTCTGCATGGTGTGGGTGACAAGAGTGCCCATGTGACTGCACGGTGAGCAATGCAACAGTGTGAGAGTATGGTAAAAGGAGTGACTGCAGGGTGAGTGAGGTGACCATATGAATTTGGGTTCGGCTGTAAGTGCAGATTGGGACGAATTAGTGCATGGTTAGTGATTGCCTTGTTTGAGTGAGCTACAGATTGAGTAGTAAGGGGGCACAGGTGAGTGGAGTGTCACATGAGTGCAGGGTGAGAAGTGTGCTCGTGTGACTGCAGGGTGAGGTACAGAGTGAACAATGCAAGCAAATTTTTAGTGCAGAGTGATCACTGTGAGAGCAGGGTGAGCGGGTGAATGTTGTGAGTGCATGGTGGATCAGTGTGAGTGCATGGCGATCAGTGTGAGTGCAGGGTGAGCTGGTGAATAGTGTGAGTGCATCATGATCAGTGTGAGTGCATGGTGATCAGTGTGAGTGCATTGTGATCGTTGGGAGTGCAGGGTGAACGTGAAAGTGAAGGCGAGAATGAGAAGTGAGTAGTTTGAAAGCAGGGTGCATTCCCAGAAACTTAAAGCGTAGGGTTTCAGATATAAGTTAAACTATTGCTATAATGGCATTAATCAGGGTTCGAGGGTGGAGGAAATAAATAATGTGCTGATCCAGCAACAAACTTCCAGTTTAATGATTAGGGTTACCAGCTCATTATTTTGATGGCCCAGAAATAAGCAGTCACCTACAGCTGTATTTTTTGCACTTATCTGTGAATACTTAGAACAGCAAATATAAATAGAAAGCACTTTTAATTGTGTTCTAGGGATGCCTCAATGATCCATGACTAATAATTAAAGAAAATAAAGACAGAAAAGTCACATCACTAATTAATACATACTTTTTTATTTATAACTCAATTTAGTGTCAAGAGCAGGCCTCTGCAGGATCTTTAAACAACACATAGCAGGCATGTTTCTTTTGGCAATCTAACTTTATATTTCTTTTCATTAAATGCATTCTCACACTACAGCAGTAAGTGTAAAAATACAAATGTAAGGAATAGGCAGAGTGGGGGCCCAGAGGCTACTGGAACCATAAAAAAACTAAGCTTTGGTAATCAGTTAACAAAGGCATGTAAATATGCTAATGGTCTCTAAAGACCTGTGAAAAATTCAGAGATAAGACTCCAGACACTGCCCAGCCGAGGCCCCAGGAGCGCGAGCTGCACTGCAGCAGCCCGGGCTGAGCCACAGGATGGGGGAGGAGGGGGGCTGGAGCCCCCTTTGCATCGTTCCATGGCCCCCCTGGGGGTCGCGCCCCACAGTTTGAAGACCCCTGGCTTAGGGCAACATTTTGGCTCTGTGATCTTAGGCCCTCTGTGGCCGAGCCCCGTGATTGCCCACAAAAGTTTACACCAAGTTCAAAGTCAGTGTTCCAAAAGTCCCTCGTTTTCCCAGGGGTGCAGCGCCCTTCTGTCTGCCACTCGCTTTAAGTCAGAAGTGAGCCGAGGTGCCGTCGAGGGGCGCTCTGGGTGGAATGTGGGGCGTGGACCTGAGCCGAGGTGCCGTCGAGGAGCGCTCTGGGTGGAATGTGGGGTGTGGGCCTGAGCCGAGGCGCCGTCGAGGAGCGCTCTGGGTGGAATGTGGGGCGTGGGCCTGATTAGGCGAAGAATCCCGAGTGGGAACCCAGGGAAGGCAGGACCAAGACTCAGGGCAAGGGTCTCTCTGCGCCTCAAAACAGGGATGCACTCGAGTGGAAGTGCGAGCCCCCACTGATGTTTGAGGTGGTATTTGCTGGGGGGATGGAAGGGGCTTCCTGCCCAGGGCTAACAAAGGGAGAGAATCCTGTCTCTCTCCCGTGGCTACCAGCCACCTTCCCATTGAAAAACGGGTCCCAGACTCACCTCACTTGATGGTTCACAGCTCCGGCCCTCTAGGGACCAAAAGGGGTACTGCAGGGGGCAGCCTCCTTCGCCAGTGCAGGGGGTCCAAAGTGGGCTCGTCTGCTGCCCATGCGGGTTCCTCTCGGGGGTGGGGGCACCTCACAGGGGTCAAGGACAAGGGGCGACGCCTCAAATCCCTTGTGGCCGGTGATCCTGGTCAACTTTAGACCACAGCTGTGGCCGGAGGACCCGACGGGCCTCTGTGGATTCTGGTCGTGGGCTCACGCAGCAGTGACCCTACCTGGCTCACAACCCAGGCTTCCTCGACGGGGTCGGCTCCCCCCTCCCTCTCAGCACCGGCAGATGGACATCAGGAAAAGCGAAAAAAACGTGCACCCAAATTCCTCAGGAACGACAGATGCATATGGCAGCCCTTCATCCCGGTGCCTATTCCCTTTAGCGCAGCTTTGATCCGGACAAGCCAGAGGTCGAAGGCCCAGCCGCAGGGTCTAGTATTCGAGAATCCGCACTGGACTATCTACCCTCCCCCTCCCCGACACGCAGCCTGGCCCCGGACAAGCCAGGGTAACGCAGGCCCAGCGCCTCAACTTCTAAAGGAGCACTTCTCTCTCATAGTCACGCTGGAAAGGTCCATAAAATTCCCACAGAAAGAGCAGATGAACCTCGACAACCGACTAAAATGGCCCTAGGTTTGGGAATTTGTCCGTCAATCTTTTACAAAAAAAATACTTAGGAAAATTACGGTAACATTACAAACGTAACTAACGTAAAAAAAAAATAGAACGCCAACACATGCGCATATAAAGGAGATCTTGATGCTCAATGTTACAAAAATCTATTTTGCCAATGACAATGAAATGGTAGTGGCAGATTTACAAGCCCCTTGTGCCACTTTTGCGTCACTTTTCCCATGTTAAAAGTGACTCAAGGGGCTTGTAAATCTGCCCCTAATGTTTGTGGCTTTGCAGTGGCTTCTGGGTATGCAAATTTCCCCAAAATCGCTGGTTGTTGTCAGGCAGACCGCCCTCTAGGGACAGCTGATGACACTGCAGCTGCTGCTTTGTGGACACCTTCTATGTTTCCCTCCTCACTCACTCTCTCTCTCACACACACATTCTCTCTTTCACACACTCACTTACACACACTCTCTCCCACTCTAAAAATCAGCGGCAAAGCCATTGGTTTGTGATTTTAGGTGTCATGGTGCTTAATAATTATTTGGGAGGGGGCTCGGGAATGATTACAATATCTCCGGCCGAATCAGGAAATACCGATTGTAATGGGGGCGGTGGTGTTTACTTCATTGACAACATAAGTGCATCAGCGCCTCGTTGGGTGTATCAAGCGCTATACAAAAATAATTACAATGCAATACAAATCCCCGCCAGGCTCAGCTGAGGAGCCCTTGCACGGAGGGGGAGTAGTATCGGTCCCATACTCGGTCTGATTGGGTCAGATGAGCAGGAACCCACAGGCCGAGCACAGAAGCCAGAGTTGGGGGCTCGGTCAAGGGGCTGCAGCAAGGGGGGCGGGGCACAAATGCCACCATTCCAGGCCAGGATCACACACCCACTTCTTTGCGCTTTCTAAACAGTAACAGGACTACAAGGAAGAAATCATTGTTCACTGCTGAAACCCAAGACTTCATGGTAGTGCACAAACATAAGCAGAGGCGTAGGAGATGCTAAAATTCTGGGAGGGACAGGGACAACCTTGTAGACTTTCCAGTGACCCTATACAAATCACCGCCCATTAAACAAATACAATCGCATACTTTCGAAGAGAAATATTGAGAAAAGCAGGCATGTAGTCACAGTTTGCATTATGCTTCATTGTTATTTACATTCATATAGTAATCAGACCAAATATTAAAAAACATGTATAGGAATCTTCATGCACCAAGCAAACAAAGGTCGCTGATTTACGGTGGGGGCGTCGTGTTTGCAAGTGCATTATGGTTTGAAAAGTACCCGCTGCTGTATTCCTGGTCTCCACCAATTTTCATTTATCGCATTTGAGATAAACGTTGCTAATAGCTTGTTATCTCTGCGATAAAATCTGGCAATGCGCGGCGATAACATTTTTTTTGCTAAGCTCATTTAGCGATAAATATCGCTAGTTGTTGATAATATGCCCCATTGTTCACTGCTGAAAGCCATGACTTCATGGAAGTGCACAAGCATAAGGGGCATGGGCTTGGTGGGGGAGTAGAAATGGGACGGGCGGATTGAGGGAAAGAAGAAACAGAAATTTGGGCGGGTGGAGGGAGATTAACACCAACAGGGGTGGGAGGGAAAAGAAGCAAAATGGACGGGGATATGGTAGACGGCCTGAAAACACGCATGGAGTGTTTGCAAAACAAAAATGTTGCTTTTAAATTAAATGTGCTAAAACACCCAAGACCTGTTCTGCAAGTTAATGTTATAAAGCAGTGAAAAGCGGTGCTGCTTTAAAATTAAGGGGCATATTAGCAAGAACCCTGCATAAATTTATCGCCGTTTTATCGGCAGGAAACTGCAGCTAAAACAGCGATAATGGGCTTGCTAATATGCGTTATAGAATTCCAATAGAAGCCCAGGTTAGATGTGCAGGACCTCTAACCTGAGCTTCTATTGAAATTCTATAACGCATATTAGCAAGTCCATTATCCCGATAAAACAGCGATAATTTTACGCAGGGTTCTTGCTAAAATGCCCCCCAATGAGTTAAAAGACACAAGACCTGTCCTGGAAGATCAGTTATAAACGCAGTGCTGAAAGCAGCGAGGGGCTACAAAAACACGGGTTAACCCAAGAAGTCACTGGGACCTGGGCGGAATATTGATACAAACAAAGCGGTCCCAGATAGACACACAATTAACTCAATCGTGACAACAAATAAGTGCATCCAAAAATGACTTATAACAACATTGTTTTTAATCACAACGTATATCGTAAATGATTCATTCATAAAAATAAATACGCAGTAAATCACATATAATGCCCCTAAAAGAAAGAAGTAGGGAAGGGTAGTGCTGGGATAGTGAAAGTATAGGAACTAGGATATGGGTCACTAAGACCAGGATACACCAGAAATAATGAGCCTAGCGATGAGCAGTGCCATTTAGGATTTCCTGACTAATCCACAACCTTCCCTGCCACACGACCCTATCCTTTGACCTTTACGGATTAAAAATCGCAGAAGTAACCAGCGGCTTTCTGTACAATCCTTCACGTTCCTTGACACTCCAGCGTTTGCTAGATTCAGCGCTGTGGAGCTGACGAGGAACACTTTATTCAGCGGTGACCCATGCACGTCTTTGTTCAAGACCACAGTTGAACCCCAACCCTTCGCCCCATTTTTCCTGCTGAATCTCTGCTCCTTGCAGATTCTGTTCTATCAAGCTGACGAGGAACGCCACTACATTCGATTCAGCTGTGAACCACACAAGCTCTTGATTAAAACTACAGTTGAACCCCCTGTTTTCTGCCGCATTTCTGCTATTGGCAGAGTCTACATTGCTGTGCCCTACAGGTAAAGCCACAGTCCGACAGCGATTAGTAGTCACCATCTCATACATCTACGTTTTAATCCCCTATTGTCAATGGCAGTTTTTATTGAAAGAACGTGACTTCACTACCGCATCTTCAAGGGTCTACCACTATTGAGTCATACCCACTACATTGTAGTATCTATTTAAGATCCATTGCCCCACCTCCCGCAACCCCTGTCCTGATGAAGACCCTCTAGCAAGGTTTATACCACGCCTGCATCTACTCTGGGTCGAAACGTCGACACTTCGTCTTATGTTCAGCCTCCTCCTTGATTTATCATTTGTGATTTTATTTGAGGCATGATTGTTTAAATTAATTGATGAATTAATTGTTCCATTGTGTTAACTTATCATTATTTCTGGTGTATCCTGGTCTTAGTGACCCATATCCTAGTTCCTATACTTTCACTATCCCAGCACTACCCTTCCCTACTTCTTTCTTTTAGGGGCATTATATGTGATTTACTGCATATTTATTTTTATGAATGAATCATTTACGATATACGTTGTGATTAAAAACAATGTTGTTATAAGTCATTTTTGTATGCACTTATTTGTTGTCACGATTGAGTTAATTGTGTGTCTATCTGGGACTGCTTTGTTTGTATCGAAAGCAGCGAGGGGGCAGGAGGTAAACAGTCAACAAACACCAAATGCAGACAGCCTTTGGTAGATTATTTGAAGAGAGGAGGACCAAAATAAAACCTCACAAAGCCATCAAACCCGCCGTCCCAAAGGGGCGAGTGTCACGTAGTGATGTGTGGGGAGAAACACACAAGAGCACATTAACAATCAGTCGTGGGCTACCGAGGTCACCAATAAACACAATGGCGCAGATTTACAAGCCCCCTGGGCCACCAGTATGTCACTTTTTGTGACGTACTGGTGGCGTATTTGAATGTTCCATATTTACAAGTACAGGTAAAGCCACCCTTTGTGTCATTTTCTGCCCTTGTAAAAATTACCCCTTTACATACAGCATTTTGTGTGAAAGGGGCGTTCCTTGGGTGTTGCTGTGGGTGTTCCCATACAACACCCATGGAACCAGTACATTCCAAGATTACCAAGGAAATCGTAAATCTGGAAAGGCGTGTGAATCCTACACCCCCCCAGGGGAGGCGTAGGGAGGCGCAACGAAGAGAAACGTTTTAATTTCCCCTTGTTATTTTTCCTCTTTCAATGCGTGCTGCATTCTACAGCACTCATTGAAAGAGGAAAATGCCTGTAGTGATTGTTTTTATGTAGGAAGGTGGCCCTTCCTACACAAAAACAATGTCCCCATAATGCAGGCATCCTTGCACCATGGTGCAAGGGTGCCTGCACCGGCGCATGGCAGGTGTGTGTGTGCCAGGACAGGGGGAAGCAGAGATGCAACATATTCTTTTAAATATGTTGCATTCCTCTGCTTTGAAAGTAACTCAGGGCGGCGCAGCCAAATGGCTTGCGGAATGCACAGAGTCATTTTCTTGTGAATTTGCCCCAACATTTCTAAAGCAGAACCTGAGGCAATCGTAACAGTAGTGCGTCAAAAGTAACGTATAAGGCCGATCGTGAGATGATCCATGAAATAGGGCCAGTCTCCAGGGCGTGAACTAAACAGCAAAAGGAGGGACAAATGTAACCTAATCACCAACCAAACCAAGGTAATTTGGAAAGGCATATGAAGGAACCAATCACAAGCCACAGTAGAAACACCATGTCAAGAGACAGCGCATGCGCTGCCTAGGCTCCACCTAAAAGGAAATTTGAACGGGCGCCGTTCCACGGGTCATCACCAGGGGTTCCTTCCATGACGCTGTATATATACCAAGGACGACACTAGGAGCCAGCGGAGTCATGTACAGAGCGCTCTGGTCATTACGACCCATTTATATTTGTTTGTAATGATTATAAATCTTTTTAAAGAAGAACAAATGAAGGAGTATTACCCGACAAGGAGTATTCCCCGTCCAGTAACCACGGACGCAACTCCTTACTCTCTTTTTGTTTTCATGAATGATTATAAATCGCCAGTGAAGCTGCTTGTGAGGCCTGTAGGAGCCTGACTTCTAGCGATACGAGAAAACTTTCCAATATTAGCTTCTTCTACGAGATGCTTTCCACAATAAATCTAGGGCAGAAATTGTGTCCCTCTGAATTGAGCAGTATAATGGTTAATTTTTAATATAATTTTGATAATGATTTGGACCTAGACTTTCACAAGATCCTCAAAAAATGTCCTCGAGCTATCATTTTTAATTTTTTTATCTGGATCTACCTGTCTAGCCCTCAGTCAACCGGTGAAGCCAGCTTTGCCACACCTGCCAGCTCAGACCTCCGTCCCACCCCAACTCACTCGGCGTACTAGCCCAGGGGGTACTAGGCATGGCTTATCTTTTTTTAGCCACCCCGTCTGTCAGCTCTGCCCTCCCTCCAGCAGCTGACCAGCCCAGCACAAAGTGGGGAACCAATCCGCAGTCAGCCATTAGCCGGTCAGCCTGCGGGGAACAAATCCGCAGTCAACCATTAGTCGGTCAGCCTGCGGGGAACCAATCCGCAGCCGCCCATTAGGCCGTCAGCATGCGTGGAACCAATCCGCAGTCAACCATTAGCCGGTCAGCCTGCGGGGAACCAATCCGCAGTCACCCATTAGCCGGTCAGCCTGCAGGGAACCAATCCGCAGTCAGCCATTAGCCGGTCAGCCTTGCTCTGGTCGAACCCAAGAGGGTTTCACCACAGGGGGGTCCTTTCGGGCCCGCAGTTCTACCGAGGACGTCAGCCCGGCCGTGAGACATGCTTGACCTGCACGCAAGACAAGCCAGGCCCACTGACCATGTAAAAAATCACCATCCAGTCAGTCTGCCACACTACACAGTGAGCCGCCCAGCAGTCCAGCCGTCCAGCTACTATAAAGGTATGAGGTTACCGTCGTCTCTTCCATCACTGCTCGAGAGTTTCATCGCCACACAAAGTGTAATGATTGCATCACAGCTGACCGTTCTCCCTCTAGGGACAGTCAAGTGAACTGCACTTGATCTGAGCCAAATGGCTGCGAAGCAATCGCCACACAAAGAGCAGATGAACCTCGACAAGCGACTAAAATGGCCAGGGCCGGTTCTAGGATCTGCGAGGCCCTGGGCTAAAAGGGAACCTGCGAGGCCCCCTCTAATTTAGATAAGTGGCCCCCTACAAGGAGACCATTCACAGACACTGTGGGGGGCCCATTGTCCAGCATTTTGGGCCGTGGTATTTACTTCATTTACAACATAGACGCATCAGCGCCTCATTGGGTGTATCAAGCGCTATACAAAAATAATTACAATGCAATACAAATCCCCGCCAGGCTCAGCTGAGGGGCCCTTGCAGGGAGGGGGGTAGTATCGGTCCCATACTGGGTCTGATTGGGTCAGATGAGCAGGAACCCGCAGGCCGAGCAAAGAAGCCATAGTTGGGGGCTCGGTCGAGGGGCTGCTGCAAGGGGGGCTGGGCACCAATGCCACCATCTCAGGCCATGATCACACACCCACTTCTTCTCGCTTTCTAAACAGTAACAGGACTACAAGGAAGAAATCATTGTTCACTGCTGAAACCCAAGACTTCATAGAAGTGCACAAACATAAGCAGAGGCGCAGGAGATATTAAAATTCTGGGAGGGACAGGGACAACCTTGTAGACTTTCCAGTGACCCTATACAATTCACCGCCCGTTAAACAAATACAATCGCATACTTTCGAAGAGAAATATTGAGAAAAGCAGGCATGTAGTCACAGTTTGCATTATGCTTTATTGTTTTTACATTCATATAGTAATCAGACCAAATGTTAAGAAAACATGTATATGAATCTTGCATCTTCATGCACCAAGCAAACAAAGGTCGCTGATTTAGGGTGGGGGCGTCGTGTTTACAAGTGCATTATGGTTTGAAAAGTACCTGCTGCTGTATTCCTGTGGCCTCATTTATGAAAAGTGACGCATCGCTGCATGAAAACAGCGATGCGTCACTTTTCACTGCGCCCTCCTTGTGATAAGTGTGGCTCAAATCCACCTGAGCGACTTACCTCACTCATCTATCGTTAAACAATATAATAAGCCAGCCAGGCAGTGGAGAAGAATTAGACACATATTTATTGGCCATAATATTCATCTGCAGATGGGCCCTGTCAGGTCTACACCCCAGGAAGTGCATCGAGAGGACTGCCTCCTCTCACCACAGCAATACATTATCACATAGCATGGCAGAGTAAAATCACGCCCAGACTGGAAAAGTACTGGGCTCAGCAGAGGGTGAACAATAAACTCATACATGAGGCATCTGCACCTGCGAAGGCAACACTGTTATCACCCCTCAAGGCCGCAGAGCCGAAGCTCTGCTACTCCAGGGCATGAAACATTTCTGCAAAACTAACTCGAGGCAAGAAATGCTGAAACAGGGACTTTCTGCTCATAAGGGAGGGGGGAAAACTGTACCATGAGACATTGGAGCTGCAGAGCAAATGTCAGCATTAGAAATCTGTCTGTCATAGACAAGCTTCTCTCTATTATAGGAAAGTATACAAAAATATCAATAATGGGAAACTAACAGATAGAAGGCAATGTACTACAGCAAGCCTTCTAACTTAGAAGGCAAAAAATAAGACAAAAGCTTAACCATTACAGAAACAGTTCTATCCAAATGAAGCTTGCATATTAAAAAAAAATAGCTCAGTGGGTTGCAGCACATGAATAATAGGCTGTAACTGCATATTAATTTAGACACATTAGGCTAGCATATTCACCACATCAATAGCAGTACAATTACAATCTATCAGACCCTCCTTTTAGCCTAATGTGGCTAACATAAGTGCAGCCTTTATTGCTCAAAGTAGGGACTGTACAATTCTAAAGGAGAGAACGGGGACGGCATCACTCATCAATCAAAGGTCGGGAAAGGAAATACTAGGATGAGCATGATCATAGAAGTAGTGCAGCATACTATAGGACAGGAAGTGCAGAGGCAACAAGTAAAAGAACAACCCCTGCAATACCTACTAAAACAATTATTATTCTCTGGGTGTGAGGCACCCTCCTTTTTGACTAATCTAAGCATATGCTCTCGGCGTACCATTGCTCTATAACACTATGTCATGATCGGACAACTGAAAAAGACATTACAGTTCAAGTCATGAGCAGGAATTAATGCAAATAATATCCAACTATCATTATCAGAGAAAACACCCTATTGAACCATATACTCAGTGTTCACTTGCATTATCAGCGAGGACCTGTGTCTAACATCCATGAAATATATCTTTATTGGGCTGAGAAATGTTTTTTACTAGACTACTCAAAGTATACTAACCCTCACAGCTACTTCCATAGGGCAAGAACAGAAGCAACATTTTTTTTTCACCCTTGTGTGTGTTTGAAGGCAACGACCCACACACCCAATAATCTGCAGTACTATAAGTAACATGTGTCTGGTGCAACAATGGAATACTACATCATCCTAATGAACTTCCCAGAAACAAACACAATATTAAATTTGTAGACCATGTGAACCAAATATGGACAGGGGCATCTGGACAAGGAGCCGCAGAGGCAGCTCCTCCTGGGGAAAAGGAACATTCAAAGGGACTCATTTTCCTAGCTAAAAGACCAAAGTAAACTAGGGGAAAAACAGTTCACACTGAGGCCAACCAGAGGGGATCTTCTCCCTTCAAGGGATCTTCTCCCTGCGTCCGTTAAAGCCTCACAGGCAGGCTTTTATTGTTCATTCCCTAACTCCCACGACGGAGTCGCACAGCTTCACGACTCAGAGGAGCACTTAATCTGGGCCCAGGCGCAATCCTAGTGTCCCACCTGACAATGTCTCAACAGTGCAACAGGGCTCTTCCAGCAGTCCATCCCTAACACTTTCTTTAGTCCTTCCCTACTTCCCTTACTCAGCCCTTCTTCCGGTGCCCTGCTCTCCTTTCTTGGGCCACAGATTGTATCGAGTGCTCCCTCGCACCTCTGGATCTGTGAACAGAATGGGGGGCTCATTTGCTGGGGACTTATCCGCTGATGTTTGCTCACTGTGATCAAGAGAGACCTCACCACTAGCAATCAGAGCCGGCCTCTTCTCCTTTTGATCAGGCTCCTCACCTCTCAATAAAGCATCTGAGAAGCGTATTTGTCATCAGCGACGCCCTTTCTCACCCACTCCCACTCATAGGGCAACAGAAGCTAGACCCTCTTTACACGGCTAGCATGGGTGCACACTCATGAGCCAGGATCCTGAGTGCTGTTTGGGTGGCAGCAGCACCTGCCTCGGCTCAAAGTAAGACTTCCGCTGGTATCTTCGGGTGTCGACGCAATCCTCATGTTGGTTGGTGTGTGAGGCCCCTCCGGTTGCGGCTTCAGTGTGTCTGCTACCTGCTGATGAAGGGAACGAAGATCTTTAGTCAAAGCATACAAATAGTCTATCAACAAAGGGTCAAAACAATTTGGTCTCAGGACACCCCATACATTTGCTGGGCGGTGTGGATTGGAATGAAAAAAACATCTCAGGCCTATCAATAAATTTGTGCTAACAATAGGTAATACATTACATATTTGACTTTTCCACTGTCTTACCTGTGGTCGCACGTATGCGTTAATTCTAAGAGAAGAGAAAAAATAAAACAAAACAGACATGTTGTATTCCCTCAAAACATTTGCTTGAGAATCCTCAAAAAGGGAATTTCAAACCGCTATTCCTATAGCATGCACACAGCGTCTACTTTGTGAACCTTCACTGTTGTGCAAAACATCAAACACTTCTAATATTCTCTTTTTTTTTTTTTACTCAAAACAACTTTATTTATTTATTTATTTTTTTGCTCATGACCATGCTCACGTACTATGGGAAGCAGCAGGAAACTAACTTCTACAAAGCTATAATTGCAACAGAAAAAATATTTGTGCTGAGGATATTTTGCTGAGGATCACACAAGCATCTTTCACCTTTTTCACTATGTAGACCATGTCAGCTCAACTATACAGGCTAAAAGATAAGAGACTTGTGATACCTGTGCACCTTTACTCAGTGCTGCACAATAACAATATTGTTGCCTAGGAATGTGAAACAAGAAAAAGTACAGAACTATTGTTCCCTTCAAAGTTCAAATAAGGAAACATTAGTCTGGGGCGTCTTCTCTAATAAAGACTATCAGTTTATTTTCACAGACTAGCTAATAAAGAACTAGCAATGTACTTGCACGACTACAATAATGGTCTTATTACCCAACACTTGTAAAACAAAACTACCCACATCTAATTCCCCCTTGTAGAGCAAAGCAGGACAGGTTAATAAAAATTGGAGAAGAGGAAGGAGCAATATACATGTTACCTAGTCCTAATTTATAGGAGAGCTAGCAGGCAGCTAGCTACCTCCCCCATTTTTGACAAAAGGAAATCTGAAACATATTTCACTTCAGTCAAAACCATCAACCCCCGGGTGTAGCACTGGGCATAAACAATATTGTAGGAGATACATAGCACTTTTGAGAGGGCTAGAACATCTTTTAGCACATGTACAAATGTCATTGCCATAAAATGATGTGTGTGCCTATTAATATCGAGGATTCATTCTTATTATTTATCTATTGCAAAACACACTACTTCTTTTGAGGCCTTTTATTCCCATTAAGGAGTAAAGACAAGGAAACTGTAAAAATCCCTCATAACCAGGCACTATGAGACATTCATTAGGGAAATGGAGGCAAAAGGGAAATCTATAAAAGAACAACCATGTAACAAAATAGACATACACTGCAAAAGTGTTGTCTGTGAAATTTAGGGACCAGAACAAATTCCCCACAGAGGAGCTTGTACTAGTATCAAAAATAGAATAGTCAAAACAATACAAAACAGAAACAAGCATACCAAGGCAGCAGGTATACTGGCTGTGCTAAGCACAGAAAGCATATACAAATCCCAGCAACACATGCAAAGGAGCTGTGACACACAACACAATGCCATGCATTTCATGCACAGTGAAACTGCAGCCCAAAACCCAGTATGCTGGCCTCCTTAATTTGTCAGCCTTAAGATCGATCAGCATACCTACCACGCAGAACAGAACAAACAATGCACAATAAGCCAAAGAAAACATAAAACACACAATATTTACATGCGTATAGCATAAAATAATACGCAATAATACATATACCAAACACAAAAGCCACAAAAAGGAAAACACTATATTAGTTACTCAAAGGACTATATCTTTCTCATGCATGTCATGCATCATGCGGTGTCGTGCACATGTAATCTGTCTAACACAAAGTTGCATCAATACTCACCATAACACAGAGATAATAATATTTCCCATTGCACTGAAACGAAACAAATCAAACCACAAAAGAAAAAAACAACAACACACAAAATATTGGACAGAAAGGCAACCACTTAGTAAAAATACCTTATATAAATACTTACTTTAAAACCTATGCTTGGAGCTCATTCACACCCTAACATCCTTTCAATGTAAAGAGAACCCCAAGTTCTCTTCTAAAAAAAAAACCCTGTTCGCTGTCTTAGACAGGACGAGACCCCAACCTCCAGCCAAAAGAACAAAACATGTAGCAGCATTGAAAATCACATGACTATCTTATAATAACATGTAAGGCAGCATCAAAAAGAGAAAACGATATACATTTACTTTCACAGCTTTCAATTGTCATGAACCAGGAAGTTCCATACCATGAGTAAAACTTTTATTCTTGTTATTAAAGGTACCAAATCTTTTTCTGCACAGACATCTTACCCTGTTTAAATTGGCCTTTTTTATAACCAATGCACTTTCTCATCTTTAAACAAAAAAAGGCATCTTACTTCTGGGTAAAATCACAGCTCTAACTGTGTTATGTTAACATTTTGACATTTGCACAAACACACTCTGCACCTCTACTCAGCGGGTGGGGCACTGGGCCCACTGCAATGGTGTCCCATGGACAAACTGCATACAAAGACCTTTATACAAATCCAATATATACACGCATATATACATTCCCACCAGACCACTCTTATGAGCAACACAATCAATATTAGATACCTACCGTCGCATGATCAGTTCTCTCCACTAGGGATCCACTAGCAAAAACACTAATCAGTATGCCAATCAGAGACCCCCCAACTCAATATTTATTTAAATAGAAAACCTGTATACTATGACATGGACCAACAGTGAAACAAAATATCTAGTAAATTAATTTTTCTCAAAACAATCCTTCTTTTCTCAGACTAGACCATTTTAAATTGTAAGTCTCTATGTCCAAATGGAATAACCTGTTGAAAATTATTCATAAGTTTGTTCCTGATACTAAATCACATGTGTTCTGAACAACTATTTTATTCTTTAGTCTAAACCAGCATTTTGCACTAATTATTATGCAGACTCGCTCCAAATTCACAATTCACATGGCTCCAACTGTGTATCTCTGCCTGTCAGTGCCAATAGCTGGGCCTCCTAGCCCCCTCCCATAATCTTCTGTCTGTGCCCTGTGAACCCATTGGAATGCTGTTATCACACAAGGTCACCGCTGCTCTGCTCGTCTAAATCTTCCACAATAGCCCTGCTCACATTCTCTATTTTTCTATTTAACCCTTCCAGAACGGAATAGAATTCACACACTGTCATACTAAACCTTCCCAGCCCAGAGTCCCACAATCCCTTTTATTGTATTGTGGACTGAAACACATCCACTCAACATGTCATTTTAAAACTAGCTAAACAACTCCAGCTCTCCACCCCCTTTTTTGGAGGCCTCTTTTGTCGTTCAGAAAATGCATCTCACACTTACCATCTTCCAAGAGCTAAGAATTCTGGGCTGCTAGCCAGCCTTCCTGCCCTCCCCCCCCCCTGGCATTCAGCACCGAGGCCAAATCTGCTTTGCAGTCTGTGCTCGTCGCTCAGGCACTGACAAAGCCAAGAAGCCTTTCCTAACTTTTTCGACATGCCCTATTTTAAAAAATACATTTCTCTTTCTTTTTTTTTTACTTCCTTTTTTTTTTTGAGCGCATAGTCACCCTGAGGTATCCCAGCGCTAGGAACCCTAACTCTACAGTACAGCGGGCCAGGGGCAAAAAAAGGGGGGGGGTGGGGGCGGGGACAGAGACTAAGAATAAGGGGAAGGCATAAAACATTAGGGAAAAAGATGAGTCTTTAGCTGCTTCCTGAAGCGCAGGTATTGTGATTCGAGTCGCAAGTCGCGGGGGAGCGAGTTCCAGAGGCGAGCAGCTTGGACCGAGAAACGTCTTCCTCCTGATCGGGCTTTCCTGAATCTGGGGGTGGTAATGAAGTTTTCTGTGTCTGAGCGGAGGGATCTTGTAGCTTTATAGGGAGTGATAAGTTTACTGAGGACTGGGGGGCCTTGATTTTGCAGTGATTTGTGGACTAGGCATAAGGCCTTGAATTTGACTCGCTCCCTTATGGGGAGCCAATGGAGGAGTTTGAGAGCAGGTTTAGCGGAGGTTCTGGCAGGGGTATTAGTGATGATCCGGGCAGCGGTATTCTGGATTCTCTGAAGCTTGTTGAGGGTTGCTTCAGGAGCGCCTAGATAGATTACATTACTGTAATCAAGCCTCGATATTATTAGGCCTTGTATTAACAATTTTTGGGAATTGGAGGGTAAGAGGGGCAGGACTTTCCTCAGAGATTTCAGGAGCCCAAAGCAGGTCCCGGCTACCTTCTTTGCCTGTACAGTAAATGAGAGGTCGGTGTCGATCCACACACCCAGACTTTTTACCTCTGTTTTTGGGTCAGGGGGGGGACCCAGACAGGCTGGCCAGATGTTCGGGGAGAGTGAGATTCCTTTCGGGCCAAGAAGAAGGACTTCCGTTTTTATCCCATTAAGTTTTAGGGCTGACCTATTCATCCAACAGTGGACCTGCGTAAGGCAGTTGAATAGATCAGCTGATTGTTGTCTGGGGTGGGACAGAGACACCACTAGTTGTGTGTCGTCAGCGTAGCTGACGACGCTCACTCCGAATGGGGTGATGACCTCCTCCAGTGTGGACATATAGATATTGAATAATGTGGGGCTCAGGGAGGAGCCCTGAGGCACACCACATTGGAGGGGCATTTCGGAGGAGCGGGCGTTCTTCTCCCAGATCTGGTAGGTCCGTTGGGCTAAAAAGGATGAAAGCCAGGATAGGGCTGAGCCTTCCACACCAACTCTTTTGAGTCTTTTGATGAGGAGTTGGTGGTTAACGGTATCGAACGCCGCACTTAGGTCGAGGAGGATCACTGCCACTGATCCTCCCCCATCCAGTAGCGCTCTGGCCTCCTCTACCGCTGCCAGGAGGGCGATGTCAGTGCCCTGTCCTGGGCGAAAGCCCGTCTGGGAACTTCTAACTTTACACACTTTCTACATTCTTATTAATATACATTCTAATTACTGGTAATCAAATCCTTATTCTTTTCTTCATCTTCTACTGTACACAAATTAAGGGGATGAAAGAAACCAAATTCTTTTCCATAGAGCACAGCCCTGCATGCACTTTTTAACTACATGAGAAACACACTGATAGCCAGGCACAACCATCTCAGGTAGCTCACAAGGACCAGAGAATCTAACTCATGCAAAAAGATGCACTCACTTCATTCAAACAAACATTTACACAAACAAAAAGCAACCCACAGACTGCTCTCAAACCAAACCAATTATAACCAAATCAAACATATTACATGAAATACATACCCAATCCTCTTAATCACTGCTCACATTGCCCCCCTGAGCCATTACAAGCACATTTAAATGGGAACACCCTGCACATTCCAAATGTACACATTTTGTCTTCCTTTAAAACTAAACTGTTGATCTGTCCCTATTCTGGGCTATCATAAGTCCTCTCATCTGTCTTTGCTGAACATCTCTCTGCCACAACCTTAGGGAATTAAACATGCTCTGACAGCTGTATATAGCAAACAGTCTCTCCTGTAAGTAATCTATCTTAATTGCATCAAAAATATTAAACAAAATCAGGATAAATCCATATTCACATACATCTCAGAATTAAAAAAAGCCTTTTACAGGAGCGGGTTGGCTCTCGGCCAATCTGACATCAGTTGAACTGCAGCAACACCTAAAACATTGCAACTTACTGAAACGCGGCATCTTGCACCCTCAATCAAACACCACCAAACTCACTCAATCAGATACCGCCAAGGAACCCACACATACCCGGACACAAAAGACCAAGCAACTATCTCCACACACAACCACTTACATTCGCCCACGCACATACATCCTATGCATTAAGTCCCTGCCAAGCACGTGTTACCATAATGGGACAAGGCCCGTCGACCAAGTCCTGGAGAACCTGGACCCTACCGCAGACCGAACTGTACACAAACTGTTCTGAGGATGGAGAACACATCCGCCACCCGGGTGGCACTACAGATCGCTGCGCACTTTACCACTGGAGACACACCGGTCTCTTAACCACTGGGGACACACTAGTCCCTGGAGCACCCTAGCTCCTTCAATAACCAGTCGGACCACTCACCTCCTGTTCGCGGAACCCGACATCCACTGCTCTCCACCGCCGGCTGCTGGGACCAACACGGTCAGCTCCAAAGTTCCGCCTTCTGGACCACGGCGCAGGATCATGATCGGGACCTCTCCTGATCAGCAGGGTGGGGCAGCGCTGCGAGAACCAAGCTCGGCATCAAAGTGGGTACCCAGACCCACCGTGCCGACCAGAGTGTCCCCGGCCTTCTGCTACCCACCTACGAGTGAGAAAGATCCTTATCGCGGAGTCCCTGTTCGGGCGCCATCTGATAAGAGTGGCTCAAATCTACCTGAGCGACTTACCTCACTCATCTATCATTAAACAATATAATAAGCCAGCCAGGCAGTGGAGAAGAATTAGACACATATTTATTGGCCATAATATTCATCTGCAGATGGGCCCTGTCAGGTCTACACCCCAGGGAGTGCATCGAGAGGACTGACCCCTCTCATCACAGCAATACATTATCACATAGCATGGCAGAGTAAAACCACGCCCAGACTGGAAAAGTACTGGTCTAAGCAGAGGGAGAACAATGAACTCATACATGAGGCATCTGCACCTGCGAAGGCAACACTGTTATCACCCCTCAAGGCCACAGAGCCGAAGCTCTGAGGAAAGAAATGCTGAAACAGGGACTTTCTGCTCATAAGGGAGGGGGGGAAACTGTACCATGAGACATTGGAGCTGCAGAGCAAATGTAAGCATTAGAAATCTGTCTGTCATAGACAAGCGTCTCTCTCTTATAGGAAAGTACACAAAAATGTCAATAACGGGAACCTAACAGATAGAAGGCAATGTACTACAGCAAGCCTTCTAACTTAGAAGGCAAAAAATAAGACAAAAGCTTAACCATTACAGAAACAATTCTATCCAAATGAAGCTTGCATATTACAAAAATAGCTCAGTGGGTTGCAGCACATGAATAATAGGCTGTAACTGCATATTGGTTTAGACACATTAGGCTAACATATTCACAACATCATTAGCAGGAAAATTACAATCTATCACCTATCTACAAAGTGTTGGCCAGTGTTCATTTTTCATGGTGGTCCGTGGACTTAAAATATGTTCTCTAAATGTATCTGGCCTGAATAATGTAAATAAAAGAAAGAGGGTAGCAACGGAAAATCGTTATATTCAACCTGATATGTTATGTCTCCAAGAGACACACTTGTCCTGGGGTAATAGGCACTTAGTAGCCGATTTAGGATACTCACTTATTTCTGCTTCACAGCAAACTTCGATGACTTGGGGGGTTATGATACTGACTAAATCACATTATTGCATAGCTGGCCGAAGTTTAAGCGATAAATGGGGACAAGGGGCCATAACAGAACTAAAGCTAGGTAGCTTTCAATTCACTCTCTGTTTAATTTATGGATCTAATACGGGTGAAGCAGAGGTTTTAGAGGGGTTGAATATAGAATTGGCATCCTGGACATTACCGCTGATGATATGTGGCGATATTAATATTAATTTGACACCACAAGAGATAATGGGAGGACCTGGAAATTATAAAGGACGTAAGCCTAGGGCTTTCAAAGTTCTTCATAATCTTTTAACAGATAATGGACTGGTTGATGTGTGGAGTAATCTTTATCCTGCTAGCCCGGGTTACACTTTTTATTCTTTCCCTCACAAAAAAATGGCCCGCCTTGATTACTTTTTTACTCTCCCTTCTTTATTAAGCGGAGCAAATATGCAGCTATTCCCCAGAATATCATCCGATCATGCGCCAATATTAATTGAAATAGCTGATATAGGGATGGAACAAACAAGGAGAGGCTTTACCTTTGATCGAAAATTATGCTTGGATGATCAATTTAAAAGTCACATGTCAAACTGGATATTGGAATTTTTTACATTTATTTTACATTCTACCTCAGTTGATAATGTATGGGAGTCATTTAAAGCTTGCTTCAGAGGGGAAGTTCTGGGCTATGGTATTTTTCACCAGAAAAAATAAGGGTAGAAATGCAAGATCTTTATACTGCACTAATTAGTGCAGAAGAGAACTTAATGAAAGAAATTCCAAAAACAATCAATCAAGGGAAAATCTCGGATTTTGAAGATAAAGTGGCTCGTTGTCGGGCCAAAATATTGGGGCTCTGGAATTCTGAGATGGCCAGGAAATATTTGATATACAAGAAACAATGTCATGAATACGAGGAGGCAACAGGGAGATGTCTTGCTTTACGGCTACGGATGCAGGAAACCTCAAGACTCTAAGTAGAGTTAAAAGATAATAACGGGAATTTATATCATGCACCAGAGCAGATATCAGATATCTTTCATCAATATTATACAGAATTATATACAGAACAGAAAAGGGATGTAGAAGGAGCTTTAATATCGCAGCAGGAGAATGTTACTCAATTAGGGGCCAGTGAGAAGATATGGCTAGACAGTCCGTTTACAATGGTAGAGTTGGAGAATGCGGTAAAAAGCTTAGCGAATGGGAAGGCTACTGGGCCTGACCTTATACCGGGAAAAGTATACAAATTATTTTTTCCTCAACTAAAAGAGGCAATGCTGGAAACTTTCAGAGCAGGAGTTCAAAAAAGGGTTGAGCCCTCAGAACTCATGGACCTGGGTCACTATGTAGGTACAGAAAAAGGGGTGGTCCGAGTTCAATAGAAGTATTTATACAATTCTTTTGTATTAATGTGTATTTTAAAGGCACCACATTTTATAGTTCATCTTCAAAAACGCTTAACGTAATCAGAATAGGGTATGCAGTAGTAAGAAATAAATTGTATTTATTCCACATACAAATTAATTCATTGTACCTCTGAACTGCATACAATCTTTCTTTTTAACTTGCATTAGTGGTCTATGTGGTGGATAAATGCATTAAATGGCCGCCATTTTATATGTAGGTAATGTTCAAATCAGCCTACATTTAAGGCATTTATCCACCACATAGACCACTAATGCAAGTTAATGCTATGTTTTCCAGGCTCTCTCTTCAGTCCTGATGAAGACCCCAACATGAGGGATAATTAACCCTTTTACGCTTTCGGGGTCGAAACATAGACTACGCCTCATAAGCTACACACCATAGAAAAAAAGAAAGATTGAATCTTACCTATGTGTGATGTACTATGGGAACATTGATATTACCTTAATTGTAAAGGCGTTATGATTTGAATGTGATGTAACATTGTCACACCACCTTTACAAACCTTTCACTCCCTTTTCTTTTTGCACTGAGAGCACCTATAATGCAATGCTTTTTTAATTATACTGATGAAATATAGTTGACTTTGAAGTAAATGTATGCAGTTCAGAGGTACAATGAATTAATTTGTATGTGGAATAAATACAATTTATTTCTTACTACTGCATACCCTATTCTGATTACGTTAAGCGTTTTTGAAGATGAACTATAAAATGTGGTGCCTTTAAAATACACATTAATACAAAGGAATTGTATAAATACTTCTATTGAACTCGGAAACTTTCAGAGCAGCACAGCTTGGGGGTGCACCCAAATCATGGGACGAAGCTGTCATAGTGGTTTTTAACAAGAAGGGTAAACCGCCTGAACTGCCTGGCTCTTATCGCCCCATTTCTTTGCTCAATTGTGACAGCAAAATGTACTCTAAAATTTTAGCTAATCGAGTATCAAAGGTTATCACTCCACTAGTCTCAATAAACCAGCATGGATTCATACCCTATAGAGGCACGGTCACACATATTAATAAAGTCATAACTCTATTCGATATCGCTCAAACAGAATAACACAAATTAGCAGTGATATTATTAGAGGCTGAGAAAGCGTTTGACCGTGTGGAGTGGCATTATTTATGGGAGGTTATGAGGCGAGTAGGATTCGGAGAAATTGTTTTGAAGCAATCCAGGTACTGTAAACGTCACCAAAAGCTAGAGTAGCCGCTATGGGGAGGAAATCTGATAATATAAATATTACAAGAGGCACTAGGCAGGGGTGTCCTTGCTCCCCACTACTTTTCACTTTATATATAAATCCTTTCATAGAAAATGTACCTAACACTCCGGAAATAAAACCATTTGTTGTGCAAAATATCTCACATTCAGTGTTATCGTATGCAGACGACATAGCGGTCATTACTGTTGACCCAGTGATGGCTCTGGAAGAGATTGAGCGATTAGCGTCAGAGTTTGGTCCAATTTCGGGATACAAACTAAATGTATTATAAACTCAAGTCTTATGTACGAATAACATATTAATCTCGGATTCTAGAGTAATATCAGAAGTTGTATACTTAGGTATTAAAATCAAAACAACTATGAAAGAAATAGTAGATGTCAACTGGTCGGAAACACTGCAACATATTAAACAGTCATTGGATAGGTGGGGGCGTCTTCAACTAATGATAATAGGCAGAGGTAATATCATTAAAATGAGTATACTGTCAAAAGTATTATATTTATTTAGGTCTATTCCTCTCGAGATACCCCTTACGTACCTGCAGCAATTGCAGGCTTTATGCTCAAAATTTCTTTGGATCCCTGGGAAGCCACGACAGGTGATGAGATTGATGACACTTCCTGTTGAAAGAGGGGGACGGGCCATTGCAGATTTTACTTTATATTTTTGTCTGCTTCTTACAAAGAATTCGTATATTGCTGACAGGGGAACCAGTACATGACAGTGCAGCAGCACCATCAATGTTTCAATCAAAAAGATTTATAGAGCGCGCCACTCACCCGGGAGGGTCTCAAGGCACTGGGGTAGGGGTCCGCTACTGCTCAAATAGCCAGGTCTTGAGTTGTTTCCTGAAGGAGAGATGGTCCTAGGTCAGACGTAGGTGGGTGGAGAGGGAGTTCCACTTCTTGGCAGCCAGGTAGGAGAAGGATCTTCCTCCGGTGGTGGTTCTGCGGATCCGCGGGACGGTGGCGAGGGCGAGGCTGGCGGAGCTTAGCTGGCGGGTGGGTGTGTAGAACTTGATGCAGTTGTTGAGGTATTCGGGGCCCATGTTGTGGAGAGCTTTGTGTGCATGGGTCAGGAGCCTGAACTTGATCCTCTTGTTGACGGGGAGCGAGTGTAGATCTCTCAGGTGGGTGGAGATGTGGCTATGACGGGGGATGTCCAGGATGAGTCGTGCCGATGCGATCTGTATGCGCTGAAGTCTTTTCTGTAGTTGGGCTGTGGTACCAGCATAGAGGGCGTTCCATTAGTCCAGACGGCTGGTGACTAGGGCCTGGGTGACCGCCTTCCTGGTTCTGGTGGGGATCCAGCGAAAGATCTTGCGGAGCATGCAAAGGGTGTTGAAGCAGGAAGAAGTAACGGCGTTGACTTGCTTGGTCATCATGAGGGAGGAGTCAAGGATGAATCCCAGGTTGCGTGCGTGGTCTGTGGGCTTGGGGGCGGTGCCCAGGAGTCGTCCCAGGCGGAAGGGGATGGTCCGAGGATGAGGACCTCCGTCTTGTCTGAGTTCAGTTTCAGAAGGCTGAGCTTCATCCATTCCGCGACGTCCTTCATTCCTTCCTGGAGGCTGGCTTTGGCGGTGGCGGGGTCGTTGGTGAGGGAGAGGATAAGCTGGGTGTCGTCTGCGTAGGAGATGATGTTGAGGCCGTGTTTGCGTGCGATGGCCGCGAGGGGTCTCATGTAGACTTTAAAGAGGGTAGGGCTGAGCGAGGAGCCTTGAGGAACGCCGCAGATGATCTTGGTGGCCGCGGCGCCGAAGGGCGGGAGGCGGACTCTCTGAGTTCTGTCGGAGAGGAAGGAGGTGATCCAGTCCAGGGCCTTTTCTTGGATCCCGGCGTGGTGGAGGCGGGTCGTTAGGGTGCGGTGGCAGACTGTATCGAATGCGGCCAATAGGTCGAGGAGGATGAGGGCGGCAGTTTCCCCGTTGTGACGCATGGTCCTGATGTCATCGGTTGCTGCGATGAGGGCGGTTTCGGTGCTGTGGTTTGCTCAGAAGCCGGACTGCGATGAGTCGAGGGAGCCGTTCGTTTTGAGGAAAGTGGTCAGCTGTATGTTGACGGTCTTCTCGATGACTTTTGCGGAGAAGGGGAGGAGAGAGATGTGGCGGAAGTTCTTGAGGTCCGTGGGTTCGGCGGTGGGTTTCTTCAGGAGGGCGCTGATCTCTGCGTGCTTCCAGCTCTCCGGACGTACTCATAGGGAATCAGTCCAAAAGGTGTGTATTTAGAGAACTTGAATGGAGTTACTACGAAAGAACTCGATTCAAGGTCTTGGAATCAGCATTTAAAGTTTGGCGGAAGGTATTAAGATTGATGGACTTAGTTAAATTGACATATTACACACCTATGAATGCTAATAAACTACTTCCTTCTATATTTTGGGATAGGATTGCTAGGGATCGGGTCCTTAAGGGTATTGAACAAACGGGGGATTGTTTTGCAGCAGGAGGGCTTATGTTGACATTTGAAGAATTAGTTCAGAAATTTAATTTGATCACCACTCAGGGCCCGATTCACAGAATGAACTTAAGACTAAATCCGAAACTTACTACTATTTGGTATTCACAGAATTCACTTACTACTTTTGGGATTCACAGGGTGAACTTACTACTTTCGGGATTCACAGAATGAACTTACTACTTTCGGTATACACAGAATAGATTTAAGACTACTAACTTTACGTCCGCACTCGGGCTGGAAATTCCGGCCCGGAGGTGGAGCTTCTGGCTTGGGGGTGGAGCTTGTGGCCCAGAGGCGGAGGGTGTGGCTTGGAGGCGGAGCTGCCGGCTCGGAGGTGGGGATTTAACCATGGATGAAATGTCCACCTATGGGCTGGACGCTCTGCCTCCGGGCCGCAAGCTCCGCCTCTGGCCCGGAAGCTCCGCCTCTGGGCCACAAGCTCCACCCCAAGCCAGAATTTCCAGCCCGAGTGCGGACGTAAAGTTAGTAGTCTTTTATTTTGTAAATACCGAAAGTAGTAAGTTCACACTGTGAATCCCGAAAGTAGTAAGTTTACTCTGTGAAATCCGAAAGTAGTAGGTGCATTCTGTGAATACCAAATAGTAGTAAGTTTAGGATTTAGTCTTAAGTTCATTCTGTGAATCGGGCCCTCAGTTTTTTAAATATCTCCAAGTACGCGAATTTTTGATTCAGCAACAGATTAATTTTGTACCTAATGTTTTAATTGAGGCAATTCGTCGGCAGGGTAAAATTGGTGATTTGTATAAAATATTGTAAGAATTCAAACCTGATGACTTGCAGAAACATAATTTATACTGGCAGACAAGGCGGGGTGAAACGGACTTGGTCATAGAGGATGCTATTTTGATTGCCAAGGAAGCCTTCCTGTCGGCCAATCGGAAGGCTCAATTTTTTAAAACTGTATTTAGTTTATATTACCCTCCGGATCGTATGCTTAAATGGGGTACTCGCTACGATGGCAAATGTTTTCGCTGTGGGAGTGATAATGCAGATAGTTTACATATATTTTACAGTTGTGTTAAATTGCATCTTTTTCTGCTTAACATTGAAAAGTTTCTATCTGCTACAACACGATGCACTGTTAAGATCTCCCCAGCTCTTATGCTGCTAGGTGTTGGACAAGCAGTGGCAAAAGGGATGCCCCTTTACAAATATAGATATTTTTTATTTGTAGCGCTGACTGCAGCTCACCTATGTATAGCATCTGATTGGTTGTAAACTGAACCACCAGCATTTGAATTTTGGCGGGCTAAACTGTATAATTTGTATAAACAGGCATTGTTGGTGTACAAAACGAAGATTAAGCGTGCCAAGGCCAGATTCCTTGAGGAGACGTTACTGCTTGCAGTGAACAAGTCTCAGGCCTTGTTTGGGATCGTTAAGGATCTTTCTCGCCCTGCCTGTGTTATCAATGATATTCCGGCCTCTCATTCGTTATGTGACTCTTTGGCAAAGGCTTTTGAGGACAAGATTGCTTCCATCTTGAGCAATCTAGGTACTCCATCCATCCCTGACTTCCAGGTCTTGTCTAATTCTGTACTGATGTCCACTCCTGGATCTTCGGAGGTGGACGATAGGCAGGCTCGGTTGAACAGCTTCCCCCTCCTGTCCTTCGAGGACTTTTGCTCAGTAGCTGATGGGGTTTCGTCAGGCTCTCCCTTTGATCCACTACCACAAAAATACTGGAAACTGTTCCATGAGGAGCTTTTTGCCCCCCTTCATGCCATCTGTTGTCAGTCCCTCAGTTCTGCTCGGGTTCCGGACTGCTGGAAGCTGTCCGTGGTATCGCCGCTCCTGAAGAAGGATACATTGGATCCTACTTGCGCAGCAAAATACAGGCCTATTTCATTGCTCCCTTTCCCAATTAAGATCCTGGAGAAGCTGGTTACTAAACATCTGACCAGCTTTATAGAGACAAACATCTGCCTGGATGTGGCTCAGTTTGGCTTTAGACCAGCCCATGGTACTGAGTCTGCATTGGTGACCGCTTTGGATGACCTTCGTACGCGTGTCGGCCTCGACCGAGCAGCCTTTTTAGTGCTGCTCGACATGTAGGCCGCGTTCGACACGGTCAACCATGCCACCCTGGTCAGGAGACTAGAGGAAATTGGGGTGTCTGGACTGGCCCTGGACTGGTTGATCTCTTATCTTGGTAACAGACAACAGGTGGTGGCCCTGCCGCCCTATCGATCTAACATCAAAAATGTAGGGCAGGGCGTACCCCAAGGGTCGGCCATCAGCCCCATTTTATTTAATCTATACCTCCGTCCCCTGGTCAGGTTGATTAAGTCCTTTGGCATCTCGGTCATCAACTACACCGATGACACACAACTTATCTTCTCCTTTGAAGGTAGGGCTTCTGTATCGCAGGAGACTTTCCACCACTGCATGACAGCGACCGCAGAATGGCTGAGTTTTAATTCCCTGCAATTTAACAGGTCTAAAACGGAGGTACTGCACTGCTCGTTAGATTGCATCCCCCGACCTCTGCCACCGGACTTTGGGCCTTTCTCTTCCCAGGGCTCTGGGTTGGCGGCAGACTCAGTTCATAATCTGGGTGTGATGATCGAATCCAACTTACAGCTAGACATGTTTGTTAATAAAACTGTGGCTACGTGTATGATGCTGCTCCGCACTTTGCGGAAGATTCTTTCTTTGCTCCCGGTTCACGCCTGACCAGAAGTAGTGCGCAGTATCATTTTAAGCAGGCTTGATTACTGCAATGCGCTACTTCTGGGTGCACCAGCCACCTTAGTGGGTAAACTGCAGCGAATACAGAACATGGCTGCTAAGCTGGCCCTTTCTAGGCGGCGTTCTGACTCCTCTTCCTTGGAGCTTATGGACCTTCATTGGTTGCCAATTGCCCAGCGTATTGATTTTAAAGCACTTTGTCTGGTATTCAGGGCCCTACACGGGCAGGGGCAGTCCACGCTGCAGGCGATGTTTTCCTGGTACACACCTTCTAGATTTCTATGCTCTTCGTCAGCCTGTCTGGTGGTAATCCATAAAATTGTGAGGACTCGGATGGGCGGACGCTCTTTTAGATTCTCTGCAGCTAAACTGTGGAATTCCTCACCCCTTTCTTTGAGAAATAAGGGGGGCCTTATCTCCTTTAAAAAAGGATTAAAAATGTACCTTTTCCCTAGGACAGTGTAAGATTGTGGCAAAGTAACAACGCGCATGGTTGGTCAAAGTCAAAGCGCCAGGATACCCTTTGGGTGACAGTGTTTGCGCTATACAAGTGTGCCATACAATACAATACAATACAATAAACTAGAATGGAGTGCCCGATTCACAGAACTAATTTAAGACAAAATCCTGAAATTACTACTTTTGGTATTCACAGAAGTTAGGATTTTGTCTTAAGACAGACTTAAGACAGACTTAAGACAGATTTAAGACAGGCTTAAGTTAGGATTCTGTCTTAAGTCTGTCTTAAGTCTGTCTTAAGACAAAATCCTACCTTTTGTGAATACCAAAAGTAGTAAGTTTAGGATTTTGTCTTAAGTTAGTTCTGTGAATCAGCCCCGGAGTCTTTATGCATTGAAGGGGGCAAAAAAACGCAAACTTGGTATGTCAAAAATCCAACAATTGGACCAGAAATTAACTAAAGCTCGGATCCCAATAAGCCAAGTAGGAATAGTAGAGGACCACCCAACCGATCATAACCAGTACCTAATTAAACACCAAGATAAAGTGACCTGCAGCCATCGGTCTAACACTCATGGAAAGGAGGACCCCATAACGGGCGGACACCCAGCAGCCGGCGATATTAATCAGCACCTACCCTCGGTTGTCAAATCCAACTTAGAAACCAAAACCGAAATGATCACCCCCCAACAACCAAGTACCGGAGAATACCCTAATCCCAAAGAGCGAAGACCCATCAAGGGTAATGAAGCGGAAATACCACAAATGAGATCTTCAAGTGAAGAGCGGGGCTGCAAGCGTCTATGTAGCAGAAACCCAGTGAACAATTGTCAACCAGCAACTTCAAAAATAATCCTATTCATCCCAGAGTACAAGTCAAAAGGACGAAGAGATACCCTAAACCATGGTAATATTCTTCAAATATTAAATTTGGCCAGGATCAGAACCCAAGATCTGCTGTCAGTAGAATTTGAAACCCTCAAACATCTCTCGGACCAAGAGATAACTAGGACAGAATGGGCATCACCAGAACTAGCAGAGAGAATTCTCAGTGAAGAATCCCAGTTAGAAGCTTGGGGGATCCGAGTGTATCAACACCGACCAGTTGGCTACCTGGACCCTCTGCTCCAACATCATTTAGACTCCAACAAGAGGTCACCCAACAGCTTGAGAGCGCGTGGTCAAGTCATCTCAGTCCTCTAGGGAGCCCGCAGCACCTCGGTAGTAGGTCCAGACGCATCTAGCCCCACAATTGGGGGTCGTCGGAGTCAAGAACAAGGCCATCCACCAACTGATTGGTCCTGGATATCAAAAACCATAAATCTAAGAACAGAGATCCCATGACCCAGCATTGAACAGGGAAATAGGCACGGGAACATAAAACTCTGCTCATGGAACGTAACGGTCTCGGGACCAAAATCATCAACCACTCACTACAGTCATATTTTCAAAAATTCGACCTAGTACTCCTACAGGAAAATCTGGTTGGAGGAGCCCCTACATCTCCAAGGTTATAATACCTACCACCTCCCTGCAGTTCGTAATTCAAACCACGGCCACTGTAAAGGAGGTCTAACCATCTTTGCTTCGATCAAAGTTATACCTACAGGTAAAGAGCTAATAAGCAAAAATGTTACTTCCCTTGAAATAATGGCAATTCGGTTTGAAATGCAGGGCCAAGGCAATCCACAGCATCTAACTTTGGTAAACATCTATATTCTGCCTCAGAGTAAGAAGAACCGTGCGAAGCAGTTAATAGTAACTGACAAAACTAATAACGGAGGATGAAGACTCGAGCTACGTTATAACAGGGGACTTTAACATGCTTCTTGCAGAGGGCCCAGATCAATACAGCCCAGAAGACGACAACCATCGAGCATGGGGGATCTTCTCACAGGATGAATACAAGTGGGGCAAACCAACTAAGACCTCCAAGGACTTGTTGAGAGAGATGGAAAGTCTATCACTGGTAGCGCTAAATGGACGCACGCAAGGGGATAGTACCCAAGCTCCAACTTTTCACACCAACCTAGTTAACACTGCAATAGACTACACCTTCCTCGCCTTACCACTTTTTGGCTTAACAAAGGACTTTAGGATTGTGGTGTCAGATTATAGCGACTATCAACCACAAGAGCTCACTCTTGGTATCTTGGGCATCGCCTTAACATATGCAAACCTGGACTCCTATTTAATGATGAGACACCAGCACAGAAGAATCAGATGCAAAATACTTGAGCCAGAAAAGCTATCTGCTGCCGCAAAAACCCTGTGGGAGGAAACCAAACCCTCTCAAGGAAATATCGTCCCCTTCTGGGAAATCTTCACTAAATCCTTAGGTCAATTGGCTCCTTCAGTCGACTCACAACTACCCAAAAGTGAACACCACAAAAAACAAACTGTTGGGATCGAAAAATGCCAGCGTATCCTCCTTTCGTCAAGCCAGCATGCCGAACTAAGACAAATCATGGGAGATATAAACAGAGCAATCCGCTCCCTTCGCCGAAACAACTTGATCGACGGACCCGTAGAGGCTTTAAGAAAACTTCGGATCAGGAAAAACAAAATCATTTGGGGCGCAAAAAAGGACAACGCAAAATCACTATGTGCAAAACTATTGTATGACGCTAAAATGAACAACAGCACAAGGTTCTGGCAAACGGTTAAGAGCATTGAGAACCCATTGGCATCTGGAATTAATTCACACATAACGGAGGATGTTTGGGCAAAACACTTACACACCTATTTCAACTCTGAACCACACAGCAAACTGCAAAAGCGAGCTGAGTACCACGATGCCCAAGCACCCCTTTTCCTCAAAGAGTATGGGTTACCACTCAGTTTCTGTCCGAAAATGATTGAGAGCAGAATCAAGCAAAGCCACCAAGAGGGAGCCCCCGGGCCCAATGGCTTGCCACCAATATTATACAAACAAGATCCAAAATATTGGTCCAGCGCATTACTGTCACTCTTTGACAACATCGCCGACACAAGATCAATCGCAGAACCATGGAAAGGCTCAATTATCTCCCCATCTATAAAAAAGGCTGCAAGAGCAACCCAAAAAATTACAGACTTATAGCTCTTATCGACATTGAGGCCAAATATTACGCAGGCCTCATACTGGCCGAATTACAGGAATGGGCCAGAGAAAAAACATTAATCCCAATCAATCAAACAGGGTTCCAGGAAAACATGGGAACTACCACAAATATTCTTGCCCTCTCTCTCCTAGCTGACACCACAAAAGCAACGAGACAACCATTATTCGTTTGCTTTATTGATTACAAAGCCGCTTTTGACAGCATTGACAGAGGGAAACTATGGTCAAAGTTAGCTGGATGGGAAATCCGACCTGCTCTCCTGAATCAACTCATTTTATTACACACCGAGACATGGGTTAAAATAAAAATGGGGAGTGGCTCCATCATGTCTAGGCAAATTCCAACTACCAGACGTTTAAAGCAGGGCTGCGTCCTTGCCCCATCTTTCTTTAACCTCTTTGTGGCAGACCTCTCAATTGAGCTAGACAACTGTAATCATCATGCACAAAATCTGGGCGGACTCCCCCTTTCAAATTTATTGTACGCTGACGATCTGTTACGATCATTCAAACCCAGGTTGGCTTAAAGCATTTACTCAACACCACTAACAACTTTGCCTCAAACAATGGGTTGGAAATAAACGTAGAAAAGTCTAAAATTATGGTACTAAACCAGCGAAGCGCAAAAAAGCGACCGAAGTGACGGCTGGGTGAGAGTGAACTTGAAGTGGTCAAAGAGTACAAATACCTGGGAATAATGTTTGACAATAAGGGGACATATGACCAACAAAAAAAGACAATTCAAAGGCGAGGGACACTCCTTGCGATCACCTTAAAAAATCTTTAAAATAAAATAACTGGTCCAAACCTCCTCCCGCTGCTCAAAGTACTCCGAGCAAAACTCTTACCAACGACAACCTACGGCAGTGAGGCCATGCGAGGGAGGGATGAGACAACCCTGGACAAAACGGTCGCCAAAGCGCTAAGAATAATATTCAAGCTCACAAAATACACTTCCCCAGAGCAACTAAGGCTTGAATTTGGATTACCAAACCAGGCAATCAACCGGAAAGGCACATATGCTAAAAGCTGGTATAAAATAAGGAGCACCGTTGCCGGATCATTAAACTCATTTCTATGGAAAGAAATTTCAAGGAAAAACAACTCCCCCACCATGGGTTATCTCCAATCAGGGCTCAGCGTGCTAGCTCTATGGAACATCTGGGAATCTGGCCTTCCTTTTAACAACGTTAAAGCGCTGGTCAACAAGTCGATAAAACTCGTCTCCACTGAAAAAGACCAAGCAGACTTAACTAATAGGGCACATGGCTGGTTTGTGATCCAAAGTTACTCAAAATGCTCCCCACAATTGTACCTAGGGTCCAGTTTCAACAGATTGCTAAAGGAAAGTTTCTTGGCAATGAGAATGGGGAGTTTACCTGTTAAAACCCACATGCCTCCCTGGAAACGCTAATTTCCAACTACCCTGTGCAGATTCTGCGGAGAAAACAAAGAAGATGTGCTGCACTTTCTGTGTATCTGCAAGGCTCTTGACCGGGAGAGGAGAAAGCTGTTGAAGCCACATATAAATGAAATGCAGATCCAGTCCTGCAGACAGGCAGTGAAGGTGTGCTTTGATGGGGCCAATATCAGACTAGTTTGCAGCTTTGTCCGTTTTATGAAAGAACTACAAACAGAAACCTGAGCCAACCTCGCACGCCCATGTCCTCCTGCCAGGAGGCTGTACTTGATTCCTAACCTGCATAGACAATAAAACTGGTGAGCCACGACCCAGCAATCGACCATTTGATCTATGGCCACAAGCGATGGTCCAAGCCTGGGCTTCACAAACAGACTTTGCCTATACTAAGAAGTTTACTTCAACTTTATCACATGTATTTTTAACCATTTTAAACCCTTCTTTTTAGAATATAGTAACCTTGTTTTTAAGTAAATATGAAATTGTGCTGTATACGTGTTTTTTTATAACTGTATGGACTGCTAAGATTTTAATTAATCAATCAATAAAGACTTTCTTACTTACTTACACCCTCAGCAGGCACCCTCGTTTACCGACCCCCTGGCCCTTGACCCCCCATTCACCAATGTTATGTTATGTTGTGTTATGTTAAGGCCGTACTTTTAGAGCGCACGGCTACCCCAAGGGGTGTCCCGGCGCTTTGGCAAAGAGACCTGAAACCTAAAAACACAGAGGCAGCAACACTACAGTCACAGTGATTCTGCGGAAAAGAGCATGGTCTTCAGCTCTTTCCTGAAAGCTAGGAGACTCTTAGCTTTGCCGAGGGAGAGAGGGAGCTCGTTGCAAAGGCGAGCTGCCACATGTTGGAAGGACCGTCCTCCAATCCGAACTCATTTGGCAATAGGCACCTCCATTTTAGCCAAATCGGCTGACCGCAACGTCCTCCGCTGCACATAGAAAGCGGTACGCTTCCTGATATAATTAGGACCGACAGAGTGAAGGGCTTTGAAGGCCAGCGTAAGGATTTTAATTCTGATTCTTTTGGAAATAGGTAGCCAGTGCAGCCTAGTTAGAAGCAGTTGGGCGCTGGCTCTCCTCGGCAGGCCAAATATGGCTCTCCTCGGCAGGCCAAATATGGCTCTGGCTGCCGAATTGTGGACAATTTGCAGTCTAGCCAGGAGGTACTTGGGCAGACCAGCAAAAAGCGCATTAGCGTAATCTAACCGGGACCCCACTAGCGCCTGAACTACCGTCTTCCGATACTGTAGGGAGAGCAAAGGAAGAAACTTCCTCAGCATCTTAAGGATGCCGAAGCATTTCCCTGATATCCCCATGATATGGGGCGGAAGGAGAGGTCATCATCAAATACCACTCCAAGATTTTTCACTTGGGAAGAAGATTTCTCAGGGGGGAACATGTCCTGGGGCCACCAGGACTTCCAGCCCGGATCGGGGGCACAGCCAAAGAACAGCAACTCAGACTTATCCGAGTTGCATTTTAGGCTGTGCCGCTGAAACCACGCAAAGACTGCGCTCAGACAGTCTTTGATCCTGTCGCCGTCAAAAGCCTCTCCTTTGCTGCATGTAAACAGGAGCTGGGTGTCATAAGCCTCCGCTACCAACGCCAGAGGGGCCATATAGATGTTAAAGATGGTGGAGCTCAGAATGGACCCTTGAGGAACCCCAACCTCTTGCGATGGCATTTCAGCGGAGAACGGTGGAGCCCAGATCACCTGTCGGCGGTCCGAAAAAAAGGATTGAAACCAATCCAACACCGTCCCCTGCAGTCCGATCTCCCTGAGTCTTAAAAGGAGACCAGCATGAGGGACGGTGTCGAACGCCGCCGACAGATCCAGCATGACTAACATAGCCTTTCCCCCTAGATCGAGCGTCTCCCTGATGGCGTCGGTCACCTCCACGAGGGCTGTCTCCATGCTATAATTAGCACGGAAACCGGATTGAGAGTCATGGAGAATGTTGTTATTCTCAATAAAGGTGGTAAGTGTATACTGAACATGCTTCTCAACCACCTTCGCCAGAGCAGGGAGAAGGGAGATCGGTCTATAGTTAGCCAGCAGCAAAGGATCTAACAAAGGTTTTTTGATCAGCGGCAGAATGAGTGCGTGTTTCCATTCCCGAGGCACCACTCCGGAGCTCAAAGACAGATTGAGCAGGGGGTTCAACAAGCTGTTTACTGCCGATGCCACCCTGCCCAAGCACTTTGCTGGACAAGCATCCAGGGGTGAGCCAGATTGAAGCCGAGACAGTAGTTCCAGCGACGTTGCACAAGACAACTGCGGAAAGACCAATAGTGTGGGTCCAGGCTCTGCCTCTAAGGATGGTAATGGCCGATTGCTACCGAGGTCATCGGCAACCAAGGAAGGGTCCACGGGAGGAAAGGAGTCCTGAATGGTTTTAATTTTTGTGACAAAAAAGTCAGCAAGCTGCCTAATCCACTCTTCCGTATGAGAGTGTGAGAGGGCACCTGCGGCAGGATCAACAAACTCTTTGACAATTCTAAAGAGTTCCCTACTCATGTTGTCCGCCCTATCTATCCTATGCTCAAGATATTCCTTTTTGGCTTCAGAAATATGTTTATGGTACTGTTTTATGGCATCACGGTACTTTATTTTCTCCACTGGGTCGTATTTACGACGCCAGAGTCTTTCTGTCTTTTTACAGTCTTGGTGCATTTTACGTAGTGTAGAGGTAAACCAAGGAGCAGAATCATGACAGGGAGCAGTTCTAGTTGACTTCACTGGGGCTAGCTCCTCAATACCATGGTAAACCTCATCGCACCCCAGGCTCTCCCATCCACGACTGCATCCTACTTGGAGACCCCAACTTCCACCTGGACAACCCTAGTGACCAGAACACCACCACCCTCCCGGAGAACATTGCCAACATCAGGCTCAAGCAGCTAGTCACCACAGCAACCCACATAGCCAGACACACGCTCGACCTCGTCTTCTCTACCAGTGGGAACATTCAACTACAGCCAGCCCACAAAACTCTGCTGGACCAACCATCATTGTATACATCACGGCTTAACCACACCTACTATAAACCACCGCCATCATTGCCCAATCCCATCGCAGCTGGATCAAAGCCACAGACGAACTTCTCATCAACTTCCTCAGGACAACCACTCTACCAATGCTTACAAACACCAACACCTCAGAGCACAACCTCCACCGTGGATCTCCAAGTGCCCAGACAACCTGGCACCCCTCAAGGAGAAACCGGGCAAACAACACTCGAAGAAGGTCACCTGGTTCACTACCCCCTCGACTAGTCCGGACCCACGTGCTAACGGCTCAAGAAGAGATGGAGCAACAACAGCAATCAACTCCGCAAAACAGTCACCCTTGCACCATGGCTAAAGGCTGCCTGTGTCGGTGCATGGCAGCCATTGTGCTCCATCGTAGGGAGATTATTCCTGAGTCCCTTCCGACAGTTTAACGCCGCTGGTATGCCATTTTCTTGACTTACCTGTTGCATAAATCTTGCACCACGTTGTGTCATTTTTACAAAGTTAACCATCTAGTCATATGCATGACCTTGTGAAGCACTGTGCCACATTATACCTTTCATCAGGTATGATGTATGCAGTTTGGGCGTTTCCAGTTAACAAAGCCTCACAGGTGTGGTGCAGAGAAGAATCGCAGATTTCAATACGAAAATTCTAGGACGCCACTGCGTCAAAACCTTAAGCCTGCCTCATGGCAGGCATACGGGTGACGCAGAGCCATAGGAATAGGCTGGCCCTATGCATTGCTGGAGTTGCGTCATGCTTGCAACATTACTGCAGCAATGCGTGACTTTAGCGCTGACATATATGTCAGAATTCCAGATGTATTTGTCATTGATTGCAACATTGAGCGCCATACAATGAATACGGCGCATACATGGTGTCAGAAGGAGGGCAAAGTGAAAGGTGTAGCAACACTGTTTTGTCGCAGGGATGCAACACTTTTCATGAATGGGGCCCAGGAACCAGCCCTATATTAATGATCGGGCGCATCCCTGACCTTTTGTTGTGGTGCCGGGTAGCGCAGTAGTATTCCTTGCTGCGCTGTCCAGCACCCAAACATCTTATATGTGGACCCAAGTGTTTGCACCAATTTTAAGACCAGCTATTTGTTGGTTTTAAAAAACGGCCTCTAATTTGACTTAGCAGCAGTTTTGGGGGTTATCGCCAGATGGGAATTTAAATATCGCAAAGTGGGGTTGGTTGGTGGCAGTTTTTGCACGGGAACGGCCACCTTGCGTCTCGTTTTTGTTAAGTTCCCGCTAACAGAAGTGGCGATCTTGAGAATAATATTTACGCTGGAAAAGTGCTGCTAACTGTAGTTAGCGTCAACTTGTAAATACGGTGATAAAAGAAAAGCCGCCCTAACGTAAAAAAATTGACTGTACGGCTAAGGGTTTAAGTTGTCAGAATATTAAGGGGCACCCTTACAGGCCCCTATCGCTAGGGGAACGTAACTTTTTCCAACGTTCCTGTGGCAAAAGGGGCTTGGTATTATTTAGAAGCCTTGTAAATAAGGCCCCCTTTCCCGCTGTGCTTAGCGTGAAAGGGTTTAGCGCCAAAACTAAGACCAGGGAAAACCTGGTATTAAGATGGCGAAATAAAGAGGAAAGCTTTATTTCTCCTCGTTTTTGCTTTTTCCATGTGTGCTGCCTTGTGCAGCACAAATGGAAAAAGCAAAACGCCTTGGATTTTTTTTGTGTAGGAAGGTGTCCATTCCTGCACATAAAAAATCTTTTTTTTTAAATGACATTTTGTAACTTCCATGTGTGCTGCATTAAGCAACACACATTGAAGTGACAAAACTGCATTTAAAGATGGTTTATGTGCAGGAAGTGACACCTCCCTACACATGAACAATCTTCCCCTGCACACAGACAACTTTACACTATGGTGCAATGGGGCCTCCATTGGCACTAAGCTGCTAAACTTAGCAACAGCGCAGGGGAAAGTGCAAGGCTGCACCATATTCTTGTAAATATGGTGCAGCCTTGAGTTTCTGAAGTGACGGAGTGAGGCGTTAAGCCATGACGGCTAATGCCTCACTCCACCACTTCTTTGTACATATGATCCAAAATGTGGTCCATTTAAATTATTTAGAACCACTGTACTAGCCACACATTTATTACTGCAATTTTTTTATGTGCTGCTGAAAAACTGGAATGTTGGAATGGTGCAGTACCGCAGGTTGTTACTAGATGTCCCTGTAGAGTCAGCAGCACTCAATATAGAGCTACATGACGCTGTTATCGAGTTTACTGATATTAAACGCACAGAATTAATTACTTAATGAATGACAAAATTATTTATCTAATAACCACTTACTATGATCAAAGCCTCAGAAAACATTTCTACACACTACGCCTCGAAGATCTCTATTAGTACGCAAAATAACAAGAGATATGAAGTCCATTCTGTCTGTACCGGAGGGCTGTAAAATGGTTTATTTAACTGGATGAAAAGCAAATTCAACACATTCTCTAATGCTTGACAGTGACAATGTGATACCCGATCGTGAATGACAAGGATTTACAGAAGGCATTGCGGGTATGCCGCTGTTGCGCAATGGATTCTGGGTATAACTGAGCCTGCACAAAGGATTGTGGGATATGTTGACTTCCTGTTCAAAGCCCCGCCCCCAACTCCTTCATTTGAGAAGCTACGGGTGGGTCAAAGGTTACCACGGACGTCCCCGAATTCCTGTGGGTGAACATACCCAAAAGGATCCTTTAAGGCTATTTCATCAAACGAAAAATAAAGCGGTGTGAATGAATATCCGCTCAAGTCTTATGAAATGCGTTTTGTGTGTTATGACTTATGATACAAACTTATTAACACCCCTCAAAAGTGCATCCTTAATCCATTGACAGCACCAAAAACAGCTAGCCTGATTCAGTGTTCAGGCAGGTCTACCCCATCTCAATGCCCTCTGACCCTTTGCATCCATCAAAGTCAGTCCATCCAGTTCAAGCCCCCACTCACATGCACCAGAACCAGTGGGACCCAGACACGTCCATTCTAGCCCCATTAACTCCTAACACAGCCAGCCTGGTGGTGTCCAGTCCCATTCCCAAACTGAGCAAGCGAGCCCCACACAGTGTGTTCACACACCATCAATATTCATACAACCCTGCCAGACTATGCCATTCTAGGTGCATGCACATGATGGAGCAGGGTTACCATTTTGTACCCTTCCCAAATCATGAAGACCCCTTAAAGTGAGTTTTAACAAAAATGTTGTGTGATACTAACCAACACAAAGGGGAGATTTTTGCATGGCAAAGTTTAAATAAAACTACTAAAAACATGTGAGTGAAAAGCATGTGTAACTTGTGTGTGCCTCAAAAGCATACTAGTCTATGTATCCACAGTCTTACATATGCACATTTGTAAGTTGTGCATATGTTACTAAAAATGCTTGGAGTTCTCTGCTTACGCTAGGTAACCACTAACAGTTAGTAATAAAATGGTGGGTGGTAAACAGAGAAGTAAAAATCCCTAAATTAATACTTATTTTTATCTGTTTTGCATTACTTTGTGTTTTAGCCTAGTTAAAATGGCTGCTAGCGTGATACCTCGTGCTGTCAAAATGGAAGCCAAACAAGATGGAGCCCGCGTCTGCGCATTGTTATCATGAATTTATTTCCTAAAATGTAGATAATGATTCAAAATTCAAACTTAAATAAATGTGGGCTTATGTGCTTGCGATTATGTGCGCTGCTGCGAGAAGTCGGGGGACTAGGGCTGGGGCTTTGAAGGTGTCTGTTTACAGCGCAGGGCTCTTGATGTTCTTAATGAGGGGTCAACTTGCTCTGCTGACTTCCTCAAATGTGCATAATTATCGGTAAGGGAACCAGATTTATTCTAAGTTCCACATCGTGTGGGTTCAAGGTGGCTCCAGTAATCAGTGTTTGGGGCATCAAATGTACTTCACCCACCCGGACTGTACCTTATCTTTCATACGTCACTGCTCCAATGCTAGCAGGGAAGCCATGCCTACGCTTCAACTTCGCTCGCCAGGACTTTTGCAATGCTGTCGCCCACGCATACAGGCAGCTGGGGAAGCCGCTGATCGAGGACAACATTTTTAACCAAATGCTCTACTACCTGCCCCAGCTCTACAAACTCAACCGGGGTGTACTTGGAGAACTTAACCCTTTCGATGCTGATGACGAGCTGGGCTCGTCATGGTGCACAGTGGTCGTGTGCTGATGACGAGCCCAGCTCGTCATAAAACAATGAAAAATAAAATCGCCAGCACAGGAGGGGAATTGCCTTAGTAGCGAAGGTGTTAAAGACAGGTTGGCCGATTGGTAAAAACACCTCTATGCTGATAAGTGGGCGTCTGCAAATTATGCTTAGTATTTCTCAAATTATAAGTGAAAACATCTCATGCCTCCTCCCAGTCGAGTGCTGGTTTTTGCATTTTAGTTAAAAATATAAAACAAAAATCAAGAAAAGGTATGTCGCTTCCGTTCTCAGGAATGCTTTACTCCATTACATCCTAATTTATAGGACAAGCACCATAAAGGCCTCTGGGGCATATTATCAAGCATAGGCGATTAAATTATCGCCGCTTTATCGGCAGGAAACTGCCACTAAAGCGGCGATAATGGGCTTGATGATATGTCCTTGTGAATTCCCATAGCAGCCCAGGTTCTGGTGTTAACCTGGGCTGCTAAGGGAATTCTCATGAGCATATTATCAAGCCCATTATGGCCGCTTCAGCGGTAGTTTCCTGCCGATAAAGCAGCGATAATTTTATCGCCTGTTCTTGATAATATGCCACTCTGTATTTTCCGGTGCTTTCTCCCCCCTCCCGTTGTCCGCATTCCCTTTATTCCTACCCCCCCACCCCACTTGCGGTGACCCTCCTACCCTCCCGTTGACCCTGTTTACCAGGCTCCCGCCCCCTCCCGTTGTCCTTTTTAAACATGCTCCCGCCCCCGGTTCTGTCACGTGGACCTAAAACTTGGATTCAGCCACTTGACACACTATTGATTTATTAACCACCCGCTTTGTGTAAACAGTGCATTGCAGTGATTAAAAGAGCCTTGTGTCAAAGAAGAACAGAATTGACCCAAAACACTACTGCCCATAATTGGGGTGCTGTGGGCCTCCATATACTGCACCAGCTCCACTAATGACAGCTGAAGCCCTGAGAAGCAGGCTGTCTCCTCGTCTTTCAATCCTTCCCACCATGTCTGACCATCACACCGATCTCGAAACAAGTCTCCTTCTGAAAGAAAATGATCTTCAGCATGCTAACCGCTTTTCAGCGCCAGGAGCGCCATCTGCCCTGATAGTAGCATGGAAACTGAGGGGCAGATTTACATGCCCCTTGCGCCTCTTTTACGCCGCTGTTGCGTCACTTTTGTGCCGCAGCAGCGGCGCAAAAGATGCGCCATGGTGAGAGATAGTTACAACATGACGCATCTGGGAGATGCGTCACGTAGTAAAGCCCTGCGCCTTAAAGAGGCGTTCCGGCACGGGGGCGCGTTCCTGCAGAGGAACGCCTCCTAAAAGAGGCTGAGTGAAATCTACAAGATTACACTCAGTCACTTTGGGGCCTAAGCTGCGTCAATGGGGAGGCAGAGTAGAGGCGTTGAGGATCTTCATGTCCCTTTTCCATATTTTGGATTTGATTGGTTGAGTCGGGTTAGGTTTAACTTTTTCATTGATATAGAAGGTGATAATGTGGTGATCTGACCAGTCGCAGGGTAGAATCGTCTCCAGTTGTGTAGAATTCTCTTTGGCAATGATGAGATCAAGTATCGCGCCTTTGTCGTGTGTTGGTCTATCGCATATTTGGGTGAGGTCAAGTGCATTAAGGAAAGTTTTAAGACTGTTTACCACTGTGTCTTTCTGGTCGTTCCAGTGGAGATTGAAGTCACCCAGGTAGACTTGGGTGGTCTGCCGACCGGCATTGGAAGTGATCATGTCCATGAGTTGTTGGGTGTGTCAAAGAAGAACAGAATTGACCCAAAACACTAATGCCCATAATTGGGGCCCCCATATACTCCACCAGCTCCACTAATGACAGCTGAAGCCCTGAGAAGCAGCCTGTCTCCTCCTCTTTCAATCCTTCCCACCATGTCTGACCATCACACCGATCTCGAAACAAGTCTCCTTCTGAAAGAAAATGATCTTCAGCATGCTAACCGCTTTTCTGCGCCAGGAGCGACATCTGCCTTGAGACTAGCGCGGAAACTGAGCCCCAGGTCTTATTTTATCGTACCACATTTCATTTCTTTTTGTGGATATAATAATGTACATGCGCCCCACCTACTCAAAGTTCAACGATACGCGCCTTACTGTCTCGTCCTTTCAAGTACTTTGTTAGAAGTGCAGCCATCTTTCATTATACCCATTGTAGATCTTAGTCTTCACACTAAGATCTCCAAAAATTCCTTCCAATATCGTTATCATCGCCACACGAAGTGCGATAAATACCGACAAACGAAATCGTATTTGGAAGCCCCATGAATATCTGAAGTTAACGTAATACACCCTTTCAACTTATTCTGAAGAAAACTTACGAAAAATACGGCGACAATGAATATCCATCACAACTAGTAGAAGAAAATGTCCGTCTGTCTCACCAAAACACGCGTGTGAAATATTTCTCAGTCTTAAGTGACTCTTTTACACATAACAATGACACAAAAGTTTTTGATTCTTTGCAGTGGCTTCTGGGTATGCAAAATCCACCAAAAGACAGCTGGTTGTTGTCAGGCAGACTGCCCTCTAGTAACAGCAGATGGTACTGCACCTGCTGCTTGGTAGATAGTTCAATTTATCCCTTCACCGCCTCCTAACTCAGGGCCTCACAGAATGAACTTAAGACTCAGTCCTAAAATTACTACTATTTTGATAGTCACAGAATGCACTTACTACTTAACTTCTTCGTTGTGGCGGCTATTCGGCCGCAGCGCTAACGGTCGCGGGCGGGCGCGCGGCTCACCTGCGCTGGTGACAGAACCGTTCCGTCACGGCTCGCGGGTGAGCTGTGCTTGTGACGGAACGGTTCCGTCACGGCCCCGCCCGCTTAATGAAACCCACCGCGCAGGCGCGAAATCAGAGCCGCGCAGGCGCGGCGGCCAGGCCGTGACGGAACCGCTCCGTCACCAGCACAGCCCACCAGAGGGGCGTGACGGAACGGTTCCGTCAGTAGCGTCAAAGGAGTTAAGACAGACTTAAAACAAACTTAAGACAAAATCCTAACTTCTGTGAATACCAAAAGTAGTAAGTGCATTCTGTGATTACCAAAATAGTAGTAAGTTTAGGATTGAGTCAAGTTCATTCTGTGAATCGGACCCATACTCTCTCGCTCTCTCTCTCTCTCTCGCTCTCTTTCTCTCTCACACACACACACACACTCTCTCTCTCAAAAAGAAACAGCTGCAAAGACCAATGGTTTGGAATTTGAAATGAAAATGATGGGGCTTATTTACAAGCTGCCTGTACGCCTCTTTTTCACATATTAAAAGTGACGCACCAGTGGCGCAAGCCCCTAAATTGATAAAGCGCTCGAATGCCTGGAGAAATCTACTTAAGTCAAAGTGGAAAATGTGGAAAGACTGGCTCAGTGAGTGAGGGGGACTGTCAGGCAACCATTGGTTAAAATACCAGGGGCCTTATTTACAACAAAACGATGCAGCGTGGGTGCAAGCCAGATTGCTGCATTGAGCGGAGTCCTTTTCAGAGCAGAGGGATGCGTCATAGTAACAACAATATTACGCATTCCTGTGCTTTCCCCTGCGCTGAAGCACAATTGGCTGCCATGCACCAGTGCAGGCGTCATGCGTGACGTTGCAAGGGTGCCTGCGCTGCGGGTGTGATTTCCCCTTCCTGCTCTACAACAATCATTGATGGCGATTTCCTCTTTCTACGAGGGCTGCAGAAGGCAGCACTCATAGGAAGAAGAAAAAACAAGGAGAAATAAAAGTGGGGCATATTTACAAGCCCCTATCGTCACCACAGTGTCACTTTTCTCGACATTATGGTGGCAAAATGGGCTTCGCCTTAATCAGAATGAGGCGTTAAGCTACTTGACGTGGCTTAACACCGCCTTGTGAATAAGACACCCTTTCATGCTATACTTAGCATTAAAGGCGCGGGCAATGGGTGTTGTGGTTTGCGTTCCAACACAACACCCATTAATTTTGGTGCTGCCCCATATTTACAAGGGAGGCGCAAATAGGAGGCAGCGCCAAAATTAAGACCAGGTAAAACCTCGTCTTACCCTGGCGCAACTAGGAGAAATGTTTAATTTCTCCTTGTTTTTGCTGTTTCCATGTGTGCTACCTTGTGCAGCGCACATAGAAACACCAAAACGTCATTGATTGTTTATGTGCAGGAGGAAGGTGTCCCTTCCTGCACATAAACAATCATTATATAAAAAAGGAGTTTTGCACATTGAAATTTGAAAACGCATTTCAGATTGTTCATGTGGACGAAGGGACACCTTCCTGCACATAAGCAATCATTCCCCTAAATGCAAGCACACGTGCACTATGGTGCAAGGGTGCCTGCATTGGCGCTAGGCAGCTAAATTAACGCCAACGCTGGGGGAAACGCAAAGCTGCACCGTATTCTTGTAAATACGGTGCAGCCCTGGGTTTCAGAAGTGGCAGTGCGTGGGATTAAGCCAAGAAGGCTAACTCCGCGCTCCGCCACATCCTTGTAAACATGCCCCAAAAGTATTTCTTCTCGCTGTGCCTCCGTACGCTTCCCCAAGGGAGACGCAGGATTCTGATGCATTCCCAGTTTTACAAAACGTTGTAAATCTGGGAATGCGTCAGGTCCACAGCAACCCATGGCACGCACTTTTCATGCAAAGTGATGCTTGAAAAGGGGACGTACACCCAAAGGCATGAAAAGCCACGCAGGGTGGCTTTGCGTGGCCTTGTAAATATGGGCCAGCACACTGTGCTGCGTAAAAATAAGTGATGCACCAGCGGAGCAAGGGGCTTGGAAAGAAGCCCCCTGGCTTTTTAGGTTTTCCTGAATTGAAGAAGATTTCTCATTTCCTTTAGTTTCAGGGGTGGGGTATTCCATAATTTGGCTGCACAGGTGACAAAGCTTCTGCCTCCCCAAGAGGATTTTGGAACTTGAGAAAAGTTACGTTCTTGGCTACCGATGAGCGCAATGGCCTATAGAGGATGTACCAGGAAAAGCTGCATTTAAGGTACTCAGGGCCTGAATAATGAAGTGCTTTAAAGGCAAGGCACAATTAGGTCGGACTCCGTGCAATGTTCGCTTCTTAAGCCAAACTGAGTGGGGTCAAGCAATTTATTTGCATTTATAGAGGAAGCCGGCTCCAGATTCATGGCTTTCTCTGCTATCAGCTCACAGCAACCTCACAGCAAATGTACTCTACTCTTTACTGTAAACAAACCCTACACACATTTGAATTCCTTAGTACCCATTAAAAGTCCACACAACCCACACCTTTACACCCTTATACAACAACTTCCTCATATTTGTACCTTCACACACGGACAAAACACCACTTTATCCTATTCCACTAACCAATTCACTTACCCATGCTTAATTTCTAAAACAATAAGTGCCAGGACCCTCGTCAGGAGGCCACTGCTGCTTGTGCCACCCATTGCCCCTGCTACCGCTGCCAATGACAGTACCAGGACAACTACTGACCATCACACTGCTATAAGTGTCAATTCCAGGCCTCCAAAGCTATAAGAATGGCGTGGGAGGCAGATATTAGTCATTTTAAACACATATTGTAATAATAACCAGCAGTAGTTGTGTTCTCTAAATTAGACAAACATCACCACCATGCGGCAGCCTCTCATAAGTGCGGTGCTGACAATTATGTGCCGGTACCCAGCACCGGAAAACATTGGCTCAAATTACCCACTGCACTTATCACAAACACGACCCAAATGCACTCCATATTTTATTGCATACCATCCAGATACACATTCCCTGGTCTAATTTATATTAACAAACCCTTTTCTGTCACCAACAAACCTATACTCAGCCTTCCATCTTTTCATCCACCAACTCCCTTCTCCTCGTTTTACCACAAAAACACAATCACACAACCCTTATACTCCACCGGACACATTATCTCTTTTACCAAATAATTCTAACACACTCTTAACTCTTGTTCATCCATTCACACACACCACATACACTCTTTTCTAAAACACATTTCCACTCCCTTTACCTTGCAACTTCCACTGGCCATCAATACATTACATATAAAATCTTCACAGAAAACAAAAAACATCATCACCTACTCTCACTACTCCTAAAAAACAAAACAGATTACACGCACCAGCACAACAAAATCTCACACACAACATGCCATAATACTTTCTGTAACAAACTACAAACATATACCACTCCCAACTTCCTGACTAAACAGATAATACACACCCTAAACCAGGGGTCTCCAAACCGGTCCTGGAGGGCTGGATCCATGCCAGATTTTTAAAATAACTACATGTATCTCAATGGGGATATGCACAAAATCTGGCATGGATCCGGCCGTCCAGGACCAATTTGGAGACCCCTGCCCTAAACCAACTCAAATGGCAATCTTTCTCTCTTTCCCCACACCTATCACCTATCACATATACAGCAGTACAGCAACTCTCTTTTAACTGCCTCTTATCCATTGGACAATTTAAAACCTTACAACATGACCCAGATGCTGCACTGCCACCCCTAACACATACACCTTCCACCCTAAATACACACAAACGAAAAAAGCAACATGCCACTCTCCACAACTTCGCATCTCCATGTCTACTGCACAACAAGCCTACTCTTCCAAAACAACATAGCTCACCAACTCACTCTCAACCACCATCTCCACCACCTACACACGCAGACCCATCAATGTGCCTTCTTGGCCTTCTGGACGAAGAACACAGTACAGAACAGCGACATTATTGCTATCCGCATTCAGCTAATACCAGCACTAACGGCAAACTTGCTACAAGCCCACAAAATACTGCTTGCTTTTCTACAAAACAGTCACACCATCACTACAGCACATTCTCAAAACTGCCTACTAATAAAGTCTCAATCACTCTAAGAAAACAAGCATCACATCTACGACCTTCTCACTGACACACAGAGGTGCACCCAAATCTATCTATACTACTATTATAAAGAGAGAACAGACACCTTTTGGCAAGGTAAACTCGGGAACTACAGTGCCAATCCACACACCCAATACAGCGTTGGAAAGGGCAGTTGCAGCAGAAGGACATAGGCTATGCAGATGCCCACCATATACATTTAAAAGGTAAAAGAACCGTGCCAGCAAAGTAGTCCCTTGTGGGCGTGTCTGCATTGTGCTGTGGGTGTGTGCTGGGGGCGTGACACAGGCTGGGGGCATTCCGTCAAGAGTGTTGTTTTTTCTTCCCAGGTTCTATACATTCCTGCTCCCTTTAAATAGTAATTCAGTGGAGGTCCCATTCTCTTAGAACCACCCCAAGCACAGTTATGGGCAAAAATACAACTAAAAGGCCCTGCAAAGCATTATGGGATAAGATTAGCATAATTTTTAGCATTCATGAAAGGGTTTCTATGTTTTTGAATTTTACTCATCAGGGACATCTTGGGACGACGAGGTGAACTGCAGCTTGATGTATAATATTTTAAATGCTTATTGCATTTGCCTCATCAGGGACATCTAGGGACGACGAGGTGAACTGCAGCTTGATGTATAATATTTTAAATGCTATTGCATTTGCCTCATCAGGGTCATCTAGGGACCACGAGATGAACTGCAGCTTGATGTATAATATTTTAAATGCTATTGCATTTGCCTCATCAGGGACAACTAGGGACGACGAGGTGAACTGCAGCTCTTTATAGAATTATTTGGATACTATAATATTCACTTCCCACTGCTAATCTAGTCCCATAATGCTTGGCAGGGGCTTGATCTCAAAATCATCACCTCTCTCACTGCTTACCTGAAGCTAATTTTACTTTTGTGAAATGACTATATGCATTTTAGCATGTAGAAATATTTGTTATTTTACCTTGAATATATGAGGTTTCTGTTTTAATAATTGGAAATCTGACGGAACGCAATATTGCGGATTTATTGTACCAAGTTTGCGCCAATTCCGCCCACCCCTACTTTAAATACCCCTGCACCCCATAATCATAACCCACCCTTACTCTATAAAATACCCCAACACCCTTAAACACTAACCCATCTTAACCCTATAAATATACCCTGTACCCCAAAACCCAAACCTATCCCTAAACCCTATCAATACCCCTGAACCTCAAAACCCAAACCTACCCCTGAACCCTAAAAATACGCCTGTACCCCAAAACCCAAACCTACCCCTGAACCCTAAAATACCACTGTACCCCAAAACCCAAACCTAGCCCATAACCCTTAAAATACCCCTGTACCCCAAAACCCAAACCTACCCCTGAACCCTAAAAATACCCCTGTACCCCAAAACCCAAACCTAGCCCAGAACCCTAAAATACCCCTGTATCCCAAAACCCAAACCTAGCCCTGAACCCTAGAAAACCCCTGTATCCCAAAACCCAAACCTAGCCCTGAACCCTTAAAATACCTCTGTACCCCAAAACCCAAACCTACCCCTGAACCCTAAAAATACCCCTATACCCCAAAACCCAAACCTAGCCCTGAACCCAAAAAATACCCCTGTACCCCAGAACCCAAAACTATATCTGAACCTTTAAAATACCCAAACACCCCAAAACATGTACCTCAGTACCCCAAAACATATACCCCTATACCCATACTTGCCTTATCCAAACATTTAAAAAAAACATGCTTTTATCATTCATGCATTTACAACGAATTTCATTGTAAATGTATGCGTGGTAAAAGCATATAAAATGTAATGCCACGCGTTATAATGGCATTGCGGAGTCATGGTACTTTCGTAATGAAAGTATGCGGAGTGATGGTATGCGGAAAGAAAGATGCGGAATAATGGGTGTTTACCCTCCCCCGTAAGTACATTGGTGGCAGGGCGGTTCACATCTCCAGCAACATACTCATATTTTTTCACCACCAATTGGAAAAATGCACAGGTCTCTCTCATTGATGCCCAGCACCGAAATACACTTTTAGACACACCTCCCACCACAAGTTCTAGAATTACGAACTTTAGAGATGGGGAGCTACGTTCGAATCTCGGCATCAGCTCAACATCCTGTGATTCCAGACAAATCGCTTTGTCTTCCCGTGCCTACCACAAATGAATGTGTTCTTCTGTAATGTAAATTGTGCTCATGCCATGTTGTCGAGTTTGCGCTATATAATATTGCAAGGAAAATAAAGTAGGGAAACTCGAGTTCACACACTACTGAACGCACACTCTTAAGTGCATCAGCAGTACACTGTGAATCGGAGCGTTTCACAGGCCTGTCACAGATAAGAAATGCTATCAAAACGAAATCCTACGAAACAATATACTACTGGCGGCAGCAATTCATACCCAGACAACGTCGGGACGGGCTGCTAGTACGTAGTAAAGAGACTTCAGACTGAGCAAAATGCGGCAGCAAGGCTCCTTCTAAAGGTTCCTAGCTATGTCTCAACAAGAGAACCCCTCAAACAGATGCATTGGCTCCGGATTAAGTTTAAATCCTTCTTTATTGCTCATAGGGCCATAAATAACAAGGGCCAACTAAAGCTCAGAGAGTTGGTAACCATTTATGTTCCTACTAGACACCTGAGATCCTCGTATCTTCATTTATTCAGCACAACCAGGGTAAAAAAGATGAGATGTGGAGGAAGACCGTTTGCACACGTAGTACCGAAGTTGTGGAACGATCTTCCACTTTGTCTCAGAGCACTGGAAAATGAACTTTCCTTCAGGAAGAAACTTAAGACATGGCTGTTTCCGCGTTAATGTACCAGAGGCCCTACTCTCAGCACAGAACTCACAAGCTTGGGGAAGCCTTCGGGTAGCCATGCCCTTTACAAAACAAACATAAACAACGTGACCTACTCTTCATAACTGAATCATTATTGGGAGATGACATGGCTCCAGTGTTCCCTGAATCTGTTCCTCGAGGCTATCAAACTATTACATACAATCCACCCCTAAAGAACAGGTTACTTGAAGAATACATAACTCAAAAGGCAATCTCGTTGACATACAAAAAGCTGGTAAACAATACCCCTAACCCGTTAGTAAAACTGTGGGAAAAATGGGGAAAAGACATTGCAGACACGCAAGAGGACTGATTGCCCAACGCCATATCATCCCCTAAAGAAGTAGCTATTAAGTCCCGATTTCGCCTCATACAACTTAAAGTGTTCCACAGAGCCTATATCTCATGTACTGCATTGGCGAAAATGGCTGGGCGATCAGATCCACTTTGCCGTAAGGGATGCGGTCAAGAAAGAACATTATTTCACATAATAAGAGAGTGTCCCAAAATCCAGGCCTCCTGGACTAACATAATCTGTTTCTTAAGTAGTTTATACGGAGTGGCGGTGCGTTGTTGGCCAAGTTATGTTTACTTAACATATGGGAGGTGACAGACCTGGGGAGGGGAGGAGAGAACTAGAGTGATTTCAACGCCAACACTCATTGACTGGAAAAAAGATATGGACTGGTGCATGTTGACAGAAAAAAACAGCATACCTGAATAGGGGCTGTCCTCACAAGTGGGAAAGAATCTGGGCAAAGTGGAACGAGTATTGAGGATTTCTGTGTACTGTCCCAATGGTCCAAGCCTGACAAAGGGGGCTAGAAGACGGAAATGATGAAACGCCATTCGTGGGGGGAAATTGAAGGGAATGTTGGGAAAAAGCAATGCAGATAATTAATGTAAAATGCTGCTATGTTTTCCAAAAATGGTGATGTGTCAATATGTCGTGTGTGTGTATTCTTGCTACAATGCTGATATAAAACGAAGTTTAAAAAAACTTTCACACAAACTGGTAAAGGCAAAAGAGGAGGTGGTCTAGCTGTTGTATTCAAGCAAACATTAAATATCACTAAAGCGGACGAAGTCTCCATACAAGTTTGTGAGACCCTCTTCACCAGATGCAACCCTGCACCATCTCCCTCCTGTAACCTCCTGCTCCAATAGGCCTCCCCCTGGCAATGCAACATTCCAAGAAACACTTCTGGACAGAGTTTCAAACCGTTTAGCACTACACTCAAACCTATGCCTTCTGGGTGACTGTGAGAAGATGGCCTGGTATATGCTGTCCACTAATTAAAGTGGGCATCAAATGACTCTTATGCTGTATAAGGTCAAATATAACCTTTAGAAAGCTATCCTAGTGGTAGCTGTGGAGAGCAGCCTTCAGGCTTAATCTTGAAGGAATGTAAAGCAGCATGTTTGACCAGAATATCACCTTTAGCATTAATTAAATGAAAGGAGAACCACACAGTAGTTATAAAAATATGCATTTCTTAGTATAACACTCTCTAGTATCCTTTACACGAAGATACAAACTAGTAAGTAGCAATAATACTCAGTGGGTCCAGAGGGGACCAAACCATGTACTAAAATAGTGGTATAAGAACCACGGATCGAGTCAAGACAAAGTCTAGTGGGTGTAGAACTGCTGGGACCCCAATTTACTGCCCCTGGTGAGTACGTAGGGACCCCACCGAGGACGGGTGCAATGTGACTACACGACTGCGTGCGTTGTACAATTCAATGGGAGAGTCACGGTTGCAGTTTTAAGGTCTAAAGACCATTCCCAAAGGACTAGGTAGAAACCCCATGGAAGTTAGGAGGTTGAAGAGACACTCCACCCATGGATACCCAAGTTCCCGGTTTTCCTATCCCAGGGAAGCCGGGTGCCTAGGACTGAAGTGGCGTCAGAAACCGACGTCAATCTCAATGGGAGTTTTCAAACTATAGTCACTGCAGGGAAGAAGAAAAGTGTCCGGTGATTGTAGGAACCAGAAAGCAGAGGGTACAGAGTCTGGATCACTGGGAGTGAGCAGGGACTCGGAAGACGGGTGCCCATCGATGTTGGGTGCTTCAGGTGAGGAGATGAAGAATCGACTCTTCAGCCACGAGGACCAGGAGGCGTCGACGACAACCAGGAGCCAGGCACTAGCTGCCCGGAGAAGGATGTCAAGTGCTGAGGGGTCAGTTTTGGCTAGAACAGCAACAAGCTTTGGCAGCGGTAACCCACGAAGAAGGACACGTAAGGTCAGAGTTCAGCCCAGCTAGGACAGTGGGACTCACCAATTGCAGAGGAGTCAGGGCAAGCATGGAACAACCAGGGAAGCCCAGAAAAGCAAAGTTGACCCTAACAGGAACTCACAGGCCAGAGGCACAGGAGTTGCAAGGGTACCTCAGGCAGTATCGAAAGAACAGCAGCTTGCAGGGCACAAAGTGCAAGGAGGCCAAAGTGCATTGGTGCAAATCTGCGCATAGGTGAGGGCTATTGACAGTCCAGTGCTTGAAGTTTGGGAACGCCAACAAGCATATGCACTTGTAAATGGATGTGGGGCACAGGGGTTCGGGTTATAAAGTCCCCACAAGGAAAACTGGCCTCAAACTTGTTGAGAGGGCAGCTCAGCCTCACAGAACATTGGAACTTATCTCCCGTGTTGCTGGAGTCTTCAGAGTCCTCAGGAGCAGCAAGCCAGTCAGTTGCGGTTTCGGTGCCTCAGTTGCAGGGTGAGCGACTCCTTCAACCCAAGGGAGATCATTTGGTTGTCTTTAGTGCACCACAGGTCCTGCACAGAGCTTGTATGGAGCAAAGGAACGGACAAACCTTTGGACGAAGAGGGAGACAAAGTCGACCCAGTCAAGGTCCAGCAAAGTCCAGAGTGTCCTGAAGGTCAAAGTTAGTGGTTTCTTCTTGATAGAATCTTGTCCATGGAAAATCTAAAGACCTACAGCCAGGTAACCCTTTTGTTCCCACGGGAGAGGGTTGGACAAATTCAGGGGACCCACCCAGTGGATGTTCTGGACAATGGGGAGGCTACTCTGCTGTCTTTTGTCCATTTTCATGGCAGAGCAGGATCCAATGGCTCCCAGAACTGGTTTGAGCTGGATTATGCCCAAGTGTGCCCCTGGTGCAGATTTTCAAGCGCTTGGAAGTGCCCCCACCAGCCCTAATACACTAAATCTTGTCTGGGAGGTGGTCACACCTCCCTATGACAGGATGCCTATTGTGCTGCCTTCCCCTGCTTGAGCTTGGCTCAGCTTTAGGAGGGCAGAAATGTGTCTAAGGTCGGCAGCATCCATTTTGTGCTGTCCGGGTTGAGAAGGCTGGCACCAGGTAGACCAGTGACCCCACAAAGCTCGCTTCAGAAGGGTGGAATCATACCTCCTGCACCAGTTACTGTTATAGAAGTGTGATTCCAAGGTGTTTCATACCAAACACAATATGCTTTGTCTCAGCAGTTTTCAAAATAGCATTTACCGTGAGGTTATAATGCACCTCTACCTATAGAGCTGGCTGAGTCACAGACAACCTGGGATAATGGTCTCCGAAGGCTGCAGAGGTGCCCTGCTCATGCATCGCCACCCTCTCACGTAAAACCCAGCTCCCTGCCTTCAGGATTGTTAAGGCCTGCTCCAGGAGTGACTTATACATTATCAGTGTAGTGACATATAGATATAGTAAACCTATATCTAAGGTAAGTGGTGCAAGCACCATCTCACAAAGGTTACAGTGGCAAACCTGGGGTTCCATTTTGCATGGCCTCTTATGGGTGCCATAATACAGGCTTCAGCCCATGGGAGGCATCTGGGGTACCTATGCCCTGTGTACATGTGTACCATATACTAGGGACTGATAAGGTTACCTCAGTATCCGAACCGGATTGTACCTAGTACACAACATAGCCAATGTAGTGAGAAAGCATATAGACTGGGGTCCTGTACAGTCAGACTAGTCAGAAAACAGTGCAACATCAGTAAATAGTGGAGGTAACCATTAGAAGCAGATCGTAACATTCCTACAGTGACCTAAACATTTGGTTTGACAAACTCAATATGCCCCATCCACAAACAATCATCACTTGCCTAGACGCACTGAACCTACTTCAGATCGCCCGCAAACCCACACACATCGCTGGACACATCCTAGATGGGATTTTTGCAAATACAGAACTAGTTACCTTTCAAACAATGACTCTAGTCACAGGGTCAGACCACCATTTGTTTGCGTCCCAGTATAAAACAACACAAAGCAACACGCCTAAAACCACTTAAATGCATCCACCTAGTGACCGCTGAACAAACTCAGGGGCGCATGTATGAGGACGTGGCAGGGTGAGGCGTTAGCTGTCATGGCTTAACGCCTCACTCCGCCACTTCAGAAACGCAAGACTGCACCATATTTACAAGGATATGGTGCAGTTTTGCGTTTCCCCCTGTGCTGGCGCTACACTTAGCCGTGTAGTGCTAATGCAGTCACCCTTGCACCATAGTGCGAGGGTGTCTGCGTGCCGGGGAGGATTGTTTATGAGTGGGAAGCTGTCCTTCCTGCACATAAACAAAACTAAAATGCCATTTTGTCACTTTTATGTGTGCTGCTTCATGCAGCACTCATGAAAGTCACAAAATTGCATTTTGTTAACAGATTGTTTATGTACAGGAAGGGTGACCAATCCATGGCAGTTTGCTTTTTCCATGTGTGCTGCATAAGGCAGCACACATGAAAAAACAAACATGAGGAGAAATAATGCATTTCTCCTCGTTTTGCCAAGTTAAGACCAGGTTTTTCCTGGCATTAATTGGGCACTGCCTCCTATGTACGCTGCCATTGTACATAGTGGGGGGTCATCAAAATCAATGGGTGTTGCAGTGGAACGACCCCTTTCACGCTAGCCAAGGGGGCCTTATTTACAAGGAGTGTTAAGCCTCTGTAAGTGGCTTAACGCTGCATTGTAAAAAAGGCTAAGCTATAACAACGTCGGAAAAAGTGAGGTTGTGGTGGCACTAGGGGCTTGTACACATGCCCCTAAATTTGGAACACTTAGAAACACAACTAACATCCAGTACAAATCTAGACACAATAACGTCTGTTAAAAAGATGAGTTGCTACAGGAAGGACCACAACAGAACAAAAGTAAACTGACACCTTGGAGAAATGCAGAGCTAAAGGAGATAAAACAGCAAATTAGAAACCTTTAATGTACCTGAATAACGACAACCACCAATCAAGACAAACTTTGCCTACAGAAACTTAGCAGATTTTACAAGTCAGCAATAAAAAAGGTAAGAAAAATACTATTCAGACAGAATTCAAAAATGCAAAATGTGCAATTAAAGATTTCTATAAAATTCTCACAGAATTTTGTAAACCAAATTGCCTAGAAAGAGCTAATCCCATTACCCAGGAATTCAAGCAATCAATCAATCAGTACATTTGTAGAGCGCACTACTGATCTGTGAGGGTTTCAAGGCGCTGGGGGGAGGGAGGGGGAACTGGCAGGGGTGCTGCTACTGCTCGAACAGTCAGGTCTTGAGGAGTCTCCCGAAGGCCAGCAGGTCCTGGGTCTGTCGTAGGCGGATGGGGAAGGTGGTAAATGTTTACACAACCATAGCAGGTACGTTGGACTCCTATTTAAAATAAAGAAAAACTACCAGAACCGACTCTGTTCCCAAAAAAACATTTCAAGGGTACGCTTCTCCATTTCTTCTAATAAAACTCACACAATGAATTTATAGATCTAGTCAAAGGAAGCAGGCCTGCCGGCAGCCCTTCTGAGCGGTGACCACAACAAATCTTTGAGAAAATTCTTCTAACTACATCTGCTGCCACACCAAAAGAATCATCAACAATTCCTTTACTATGGGAATATTTCCAGAAGATCTAAAAAGTCATACATACGCCTATTACTAAAGAAAACAAACCTGGATCCGCTTAACCCCGAAAACTGCAAACTGATTAAAAAATTTAACTTTCCAGGGCACACTGATAGAAAGAGCAGGGGAAGCATCCTTAAAAACGAATTTTTAATAACGACTTACCTGAACAACGAATCCTGAACCACGACTTTCCATAACCATGACTTTCCTTAACCACGAGTCTCTCCCCTCCCCTCCTTCTAACCTGACACGATTTCGCCCCCTTCATCCTGCCAGTTAGGTAATGCGTGGCACGTATCTGCCAAGACATTTCCCATGAATCATTCCATCACTAGCTACGAGAAATAAGCTGTGCATGAATTGTAATTACAATATCTTAAGATGGCTGTGGGATGTATTGACGATTTTGTGGTTTTAAAAGTGCATTTTATTTGTTTACATGAGCGAGGCGCCGTTCGTATGATGCAATTAATCGGACGGAAACAGGAGTTTCTGTGAGTCGGTAGAGTAGATTGTTCAGGTCGGTTTGGGAGTAGTCAAAGGGAACAGGCTTACAGGTAGGCGGTTACCATGCATTTGGAGTGATAGTTTGCAAAGGTGTTTGAGTTGGGGCACATGTAGCTGATTAAATTTTGCACTTTTTAAAACATAAAACGATTAAGAGGAATCGCAAGGTCAGATCAAATTTGAGATATGCCATTAGTATTAAAAAACAGTGATAACGTGCGTGATGAGTGGCTAGTCCAGGATTTTAAAAAAGTTATTAACCCCTTCCATGATCATGACGAGCTCAGCTCGTCATGAGGTAGCCTGGAGCTGTGCTCATGACGAGCTGAGCTCGTCATGACACCAGCAAAATGGCAATTTCCAGCACAGGAGGGGAATTACCTTAGCAGCCATAGTGTTAAACAATGTGATTGATGCAGAATACGTAATTGATGCAGGATATGTTTTTATTGATGCAGGATACGTTTTAACACGTTCTTACAGGCAGACTTCACATTCCTCTCTTTTTTCTCATTCATCCACGAAGACTTGCATGTCCTTCCCGGAAGATTATCATCAGCTTCCTTCTTCTCATTAGTTCTTCTCAGTTGGTCATTGTGCTTAACACATAGAAGTATTGTTATTACAATAGTGCCATCTATTGGCCAGGCTCGAGGTGGGTTGTTTCGTGGTTTAGGAACTCTTTGTAAAAAATGTAGTTGTTTGCAATTGATAGTTGTTTAGCCCTCGTGGTTAAGAGATTAGTGGTTTAGGCAGTAGTTGTTTAATCATGTATTCAAAGAGCAGCATTCTCCCAGATGTCACAATTCATTGAAAATAATGCCATACTTTCAGACTTCCACACTGGACTCTATCCAGAAAGATTCACACAATCTGCCCTCAGTGCCATCTGGGATGACCTTAAGAAGATCGTTGATTGGAATGGGGTTGCTGCACTACTTCTCTTGGACCTCTCAGCTGCCTTTGACACGGTTGACCATGACTCTCTAATACAATGACTCCATGAAGCCGGCATAGCGGGGCCAGCTCTTGACTAGATCATATCCTACTTTTAAAACAAAACTACTGTCATCCATACCCTCCCTTTCTTGTCCAAACTATACTTCACAAAAACAGGCGTCCCTCAAGGCTCTATCATCTCATCCATGCTTTTTAACATTTACATGAAGTCATTACCAGCACTGCTCAATCAATCAGCCATTTTTAGGTTCGGAGCATCGATGAAGGGTTTAAGCTTACTTAGGTAGCTCAGGTGGAACCTGGCTGATTTAGCCATCGAGTTGATGTGGTCCTGCATATTCAGGCTGCAGTTGCGGACTATTCCCAGAGATTTGGCCGAGTCCACGATGGTCTGTGGGCAGTTTAAGGCTGTGATGGCCTTGATCCACATCTGAATCTCAGGGTTGGCTTTTGTAGGGGAGATTAGGAGAAATTTGGTTTTCTTTGCATTGAGTTTGAGTTGGTTCGAGGCGAGGCATTGGATGGTCAGTTTCAGGGCCTCGATCAGGGAGAGAATCTCCTTGAGAGATGACATTTTGATGTATATTTGGGAGTCATCAGCGTACATATGGCAGGAGATGTTAGCGGTGCGAAGTACTTCGATAAGCGGCTCTAAGTAAAGATTGAAGAGGGTGGGGGACAGGGTTGATCCTGGAGGGACTCCAACCGCAACAGGGGAGGGAGCAGATAGGTTGCCATTAATTAGGAATCTCTGTGATTGGTGGTGGAGGAAGGACCTAAAACAGAGCCATTCAAAACAGAGCCATCCAAACCCATCCTGAGTTTGAGGCATTCGAGTAGTTTTTCATAGTTGACCATGTCGAAGGCCGAGGATAGATCTAGGAGGCAGGTTTGCCTTGGTCAAGGGCTTGGAGGGCATCGTCCACAATGTGGAGCGTGGTGTTTTCAGTGCTATGCCCAGGTCTGAATCTCGATTGGAAGTCATCAAGTAGGTGAAAGTTGTTGTGGTGTTGACTTAGTTGCTGTTGTACATACTTCTCTAACACTTTGGCTAGCAGAGGGATGTTGGAGATAGGTCTGAAGTTGTCAGGAGAGGCTGGATCCAGCGATGTTTTTTTTAAAAATGGGGAGAACGTGGCCAGCTTTCAGAGAATCAGGAATTGATCCCTGCTGGAGAGAGGTTGGGTTTAAGGTAGAGAGGATTTTAGAGACGGAGTCTTCCTCCCCTGTACTTGAAGTCAGTTCAGCGTGCTTGATTTTTAGGTGAAGCCAGTGGGGGCAGCGCGGAAAGAGGGGGCGGGTCAGGAAGGGGTTGAGAATATATAGTGGCACTGAGTTAATTTCATGAGGCTGTGATTTTAGCAGCAAAGAAAGAGTAAAATTCCTCAGATGATATTAGAGACTTGGGAGTTTCTTTCGGTGTTTTAGCCAGTTTATTGGATTGGTGTTTGACCAGTTCAAAGAGCTTGCAGGGTCTATTCTTGGCATTCCCAGGTTCCGATCTGAAGAATTCTTTTTTTGAATTGAGGATGTTCTTGTTGTAGGCATTTCTTGCCTGGCAGAGAAGTTTTACATGCGCAGCAGAGGGAGTTGTCTCGATATTCTTTCAGATTGCCGGAGGGATCTCCTCTCCATGTTGAGGGATCCAGTGAACCAGGGGTTTTCTGTCTTTGATTTGTGTTCTCTTTAGTTTTAGTGGGGCTAGGTCATCCAGAATGTTTGATATAGTGGCTGAGTAGTGATCATTGAGGTCACTGACCATTTTTAAATGCGACGGGGGAGGTCAGATTTACAGCGAGCCTCCAGTTTCCTGTGGTCAAGGTTCTTGGTGTCTCTGACCCAGCGTTTACGACTCACCAGTGTCGGTGCCTTTGTCTTGTGGGTCTCGTGTAAAAGGAAGGCATTGGCATGGTGGTCAGACCAGCCACATTGGTCTATGGTGATAAGCTTGACTGATGATCCCTTAGAGATGAGCCATACCTCTTTAACTATTCAGATCTCCAAAACAAGCCTTTCTAAACCCTATCCTCTGACTCGTCCCCCCTCTAACTCCCCTTCACTCATGCCAAACCTCCTCCTACTGCTATGAGCTAAAAAAAACTCTTCCTATACCTTCTCTCTTCTATCCCTCAACTATCGTTTTCAATACAAGTAACAGACTAACATGTCCACCACTAGAATTAATTTAATATTTTACTATACTAATTCCCCACTAATCCTATTTGGGTTCCGGAGTAGCATGCTACCTGCCGAAAAGCACTTCAACACCTCATCAGGGGAAGCAAGCGCAACATAAATGCAAACCCTTCCCTCTTCTATCCCTCTGCTTTCCTTTTCAATCCAAATTACAAACTCATATGTCCACTGCTCAAATTAATTTCATATCTCTCCATACTAATTCACCAAGAATCGTTTTTGGGTACCGGAGTAGTGTGCTGCTCACCAATAAAGAACTTTGATGCCTCCTAAGGGGTAGTAAGCGGTATAAAAATGCAATTGCAATCTTAGCTGGTAAAGGCTGACAAGATATAGGCAGGTAGTTGCTATGCTCTGCAGAAGAGAGACTGACCTTCTTTACTGAGAGTGGGATTGACGCTTTTTTCCAACCCTTAGGAGAATAGCCTGAGTTGAGCATTCCATCAAAGGTGTCAACTAGGTGGCCAGATATTGTTTCTGGGACCTGCTGAAGGGTTTTTGGAGGACTTGGGTCATGGGTCATTCTAGATGTCATGGGGGAATATTAGCAAGAGCATGCGATAAATATCGCAGATCGCACTTAGCGCATATTTTTTCATCGCCGTCTATCACTGGATCCTATCGCGGAGATAGAGCGTTATTACCAACGTCTATCTCCAATGTGATAATAGATACAGCGATAGCGGCAAAATCCACCACAAAAACAAGTAAAACAGCGATAAAAACTTTTATCGCTAGTGTAAAGCTTGCTAATAGGCAAGGGAGGATTCAGTCTTAGAATCCACCTCCCATTGAGGATAATAGCTAAGTCAGGATTTTAGCAGGTGTAAAAATTCCTGCGATAACCCCCGTTAGCGCAACTTTTTTCATCGCTAACCAGGGCCGGGGCCTCATTGCTAATAGGCGTTAGGTCTATTAGCGGCTGTTTCCGTGGTCTTTTGGTCAGGAATGCCTACTTTGCATGTCATTAGCGATAAATATCGCTGACATGCAAAGCGGCCCCCAAAACGACAGTTGCTGATAGGGAGATTAAAATATTGCTACGGAGGCTTCGCGTACTGGAACCGAGTAGGTTTACAGTCTTGGAACAATCTTCATTGATATGACGGAGAATCGCCGTCTTGGTTCAACCGAAGCCATGAAGGGAGAGATACCGCTTTGAGTGTTTTTTCCTGAATGCAGGATTAAATACACCTTTTCACATCCAGACCATTATTTGCGGTCTGCAAATTACTTGAGGGTAGGCCGCACCTTAGCGTGTGCGTACCGCCCCTTGTAATATACACGGTCCTGACGAAAACCATAGAATTTTTTTATTGGTTGAAACATGTAGACCTAGTTTACTTTATTATTTCATGTCACATAGCACACTTGGCTATTTTTATAACGGTTTTTAATATAACACTTCTCTAGACACCAAAGCCCTCCTAGTTGGGCAAAGGTGCCACACTTGTTTTTAATTAGGGCTCAGACGCTCAAGAATAAAGTCTTGAACGGAGTAGTACTGGCCCTTTTTAACATACCCTCACACATGCATAGTTAGCACATATAAAAAAACAAAATCCCGCTCCACTGTAATCAGGTGTCGCAGCACACCCTGTAGGCATTCGGCCTATGGGGTGGGACCCCGATGATGAAGCATGTCACCAACCAGGTTGGTGAGTGAGGGGTCTTTTTAAAGGACTATTACTGTCCTGCGAACGGTGTTGGGGCACTAATGTGCTTCTGTTAACACATATCTTTGGGAAAAGCGAATTGCCTTTTTCCTCACTGTCAAGGAGGCACTCCTTCTTTGTTATTATATGTTTACAGATTTCACTTCCTCCTCATGGACTCTGTCTTGCTTCGTGCTGCATGGGGTGACGCTATGCCGTGGAGATCGCGGCGATGCTATTACGTAGGAGTTTCTCACCCTATGTAAAGACTTTCGTGTTTACAAGTGCTCATTATTCATCTTTGCCACCAAAGCTCATATTATAAACTTCCCGATGCGGTGAAAACGATTAATCAGACATTTTAGTTCCCCACTCCGCTCAGCTCACTTCAATTGTTATCACTTCAATTTTTTTTTCTTTTTTTTTTTTCCAGCTCGTGGTGAGAATGATTTTAAAATACTTTCATTCCCCCTCCGCTCAGCTCTCTTCAAAAGCTTCAGTTGCTCAAATCACGGACTTTCGCCTATTTTAAAAGTCATCCACTCGGGTCTTATTCTTTTTTTCAATCATAATCTCACCAGAACGCCCGCAGTAGGTCATCTATTCATTTTTTCCATATCTTATTTTCTTTGTCCCAGAACACTGGTTACAAGGTACACTGACGCCGGTCAGACTTCAACAAGGAGGGAACGCTCCTCTTCTCCACACGGCACCAGCTCACCTTCACTGAGGCTTCACACCCGACTTCCTTTTTCGTTCAGGAATCGAGAAACTCACGTCCCCCCCAGGGAACACCTCGATGAGTACAGCCTGGATACCGGTATGTCTGCTGTCCAGTGATCATCAAATCTTTACTTCTGAGTCCTTCTTTTCAATTCAAAGCTCCGCACAAGCATCAAATTTATCCAGGGGGAAGACACCAACTGACCCTGGCTCAGCTCCTCGTACTCGTCGCCAGAAATGTAGTAAAGAACCACTACATAATGAAGGTTTCAAAGTCCGATTTTATTCAGTCATAGATAACAGGTGCTCCCAGCTTGGCGGCTAATCTCACTCACAACATTCTAACTCGCGCTCCCAGAGGAAGAGCGGACCATACCAAGAGGGGAGGAAAGGGGAGGGGTGGGTAAGGGAAAGACACAACTAGTGAGGTTACAACACACTGCTACCGCTCTACGCCTGCATGGTGTGTTAAGCAGCTCCTTGCCAAATGATTTCCGCAAGATAGATACATGGTTAAGACCTGGTTCTTTAGGGCAGAATTATTTGGGCCGGGAGCGTGGCTGTCCGGTATGCCATCTACGCACTACTGATCGCTTTAGAAGCCGGAACACCTCTCTTTGAGGTAGGTGTCGCCCTCTATAAGTGTCTGCATTATTATTATTATTAAGCAAGCAGGCGGTGGTATCCAAGAGGAGAGGCAGAAGGAACTGGCTGGGGCGAGGTGAGCAGTATGGAAAGGCGCAGCTCTCGTCGGCTACTTGCGGGACTTGGCGGTGCAGTTTCTAGCTGTGCTTGACTCAAAGGGGGGTCCACACCTGGGGAGGACATGGTGCAGCAGAGGTGACTGAGATAGGCCTTGGTGTGGATTGTGGCACGTGCCTCCCCTCCTTCTCTACCCTCAGCAAAACCCTGAAAGCCCTGTACTGCCTCACACCAGTTTCACACCAGCATCTAACAGGTTGCCCCATTTGCTTCTAGCCATTACTCACCACTACCATCACCAGCATTCAGTGAGGCCAAGGGTGCCATCACCCGTAGCACCCTTGTTTGGTCATAGAAGGTGGGCCCACAGGACATATTATGGCGAGGCTGTGGGGTGGGTGGATTACTCGTCTTAATTTTCCTCATGCAATTTCGGCACCCAACATCCTCCACGTTCAGCTTTTTCAGTCAGTGGGCAGCCCAGTGTACAACTTACCTCTGTCCTCAGTCTTAGCCCTCATCAGAGGGGGAACTCCCACTCTCCAGCATCCGGACTAAGGGATACGGGCTGCCTGGCACTCACCAAGCCATAAGGCAACAAGACAATAAGGAGACACAGCTGTTGGCAGAGTAATTGGCAACCAGCTGGTCAAAGCAATTACCTCTGTCATCGCTTAATCCCAAGGAACAAAGTGGCAGAAGTAGCACAGGAAGGTGAGGAAGGAACAGGGCTCTTCTTACAGACATCAAAAGTCAATAGATTCAAAGTGACTCTGACTTGGAATCAATACTCCCGACAGAACCTGTGAAATCTTGGTTTTCCTATAAACGGAGGCAAATCTACTTTAATTCCTTTGAAACATATGAGGTTTTTGTGTTTCCTTATTGACTCAGAGTCTTTGGGTTTTCTTATTGAACAGGGAGAAAACAATTCTGATTGTGAAATAGATTCATCACATTCTAATGACGCCCACTCTGGCTCTTGCTCCACCCTCTTTGGGAGGGACAATCTCTCGGCTGTATGGTATATCAACCATTTCGGGGAACAAAGTTGATACTCACCGCATAGGTTGCCAAAATCCTTTTGGAGTTTTCTCTTCAAAGAAAATATTTCTCCGTTTGTCATGATAATACACGTTTTAGCACAGGTACATCACCAAGAAGCTACTTTGCGGTTGACACCTCTCCTCTGGCAGAGTCAACCATGGTTCTCTACTGCCTGGAGTTGTCAGAAAATCTCTAATTTTTTTCTTTATCCAGTTTGCTTCTAAAGTCTCACGGTCAACATCACACAATGACTCCTAATCACTCCTTGGTATTGGTGGCATGGATAGTTTCACGTCAGTCTGCTGAAACTAAGAAATTCAACAGAGGCTTCTCAGTTCAGTCACCAATCTTATAGCCCGGGAACCACCCAACTTTAAACATCTGCTTGGATGGTCTGGCTCTGCCGATGCTGGGACAAGGGTACATATCTCTTTTCAGCACAGGTGACTCTGCTCATACATTTCTTAGCATCCTTAACTTCCCAAGGGAAAGTGTATAGGACTATAAATACATACAGACCAGCAATTTTGGCAGAACATGTAGGAGTGGATGATAGACATATCGAAGAACATCCTCTGATTAGCCCTTTGGATCGACTTTTGAAGGAAGTAAAGTTTAATAAACCTCCATTACTTAAATACAACCAAATGTGGGATGTGAATTTGATTTTTAATTTGTACTTGAACTGGTCTGACAATGCTTTTTTATCTCTTAACATTTTGTCTGAAAAATGTATTGCCCTACAGTGCTTAGTTTCTTTGATATTAAAGCTTTAGATGTGTCTTCAGTCCAATGTACTTTTTCTGGTGATTGTTTCCAAGTCCAGGGAAGAACAAAAACAAATCCAACATCAGTTTTGTATCCTTATTTTCCTCTTCAACCTAAGCTCTGTTTAGGAAATTGTTTAAAATAGCATATTCTAAAAACAAATGACTGAGAACGGCATCCTCAATCCAATTCATCATCTAATTTAGAACTCTTTACAAATCAGTTTTTCTCCAAGTTTGGCTCGTTTGGTGAAAATAATCATGAATTTAGCGGTCATTGACTCACCTGCTTTCGAGGCTCACTCCACAGGGGAAACTTCGGCCTGGAGCAGTATTGATGGACATTCACATTCTCAGACCAGCTGATTGGTCTGTTTCCACTTTTAGGACCTTTTATTACGAACCCATTCCTCATGTTGCTAATTTTATTATATCTATACTTTAAACAAGCATTATGTGAGCCTCTGGATTTGTAATGAAATGGAGATTTTCTTAACTTTAGTGAAAGAAGGTCCTGATTTTATTAAAGACTCTGAGGCTAAGATTTCCCTCATTTCTCTTTTCTAGCACCTATCAGTGGCACAAATCAATCAAATTAGGGGATGTTTACAAGAATTGCCGTTAACTAGCGCTACCGTTAGTTAGCGGTAATTTTCTTACCGCTGTGTACCGCCGAAAACTATCGCCATGATACTGACGTATTTACAATACGTCACTACATGGCGGTAAGACCTTCTTGTGGCAGCAAATGTTGTCGTTAACACCAATGACACAGCAATAAAAATGTTGCAGGTAGTGAGAGAAAAGTGACGAAAGGCCAATTAGAGTCGAAAAGACTCCCGTTAGTCAGCCCAAAGTCACTTTTCTGCCAACAGAGGCAAAAATAGACTATAAGTCCACCACCAATGATAAAAATAAAATAAAAACAATGGGCTGCAAAATGGAGCAGTCAGGTGCCAAGTTCAGTACAGGGAAACAAATCCCCCAAACCCTCTAACAGCCAGGATGAGAGGAAATGCAGATTCAGTGCTCCGTATATGTAAAGAGGCGCATCGCTGGGGAACCCCAGTGATGCATCACTTTACATAGCGCTTCCCTTGCGACACAATGGCAGCTGAAGCCTGCAAGTGTAGAGAGCCCCCGGGGCCTGTAGGCCTAGCTGTGCCTGCACCTGAGACCCAGAGTGGGATGCAAAGGTGCTGTGGAGTTGTTGCGGCCGGACGGTGGAGGCGGGCCACATCGGGACCAAGCCTTTGGGCCATGGTGGTAGACATTGAGGCATCTGCAATCACCCTTACCTGGTGGTGAAGTCTGGCAGGTTGCATGGAGACATGTTGTTGACCTGTATGAGAAGACCGCCTGACACCCCTTGGAGCTGTGACTGGTAGAGGCGCTCCTGTGCACCAACGAAGGGAGCTCTGCAGCGCATAACACATGCCAAAACAACACCGTGGTGCACTAAGGAGATTGCCAATGGTGGCTCCTGCCTCTCTCTACCACCACCATGATGCACCTCTAATTCCAGATCTGGACCAAGCAAAACACCACCCTCAGCCGGCATCCTCGTTTACCGACCCCCTGGCCCTTGACCCCCCAATTCACCAATACCATGGTAGACCTCATCGCACCCCAGGCTCTCCCATCCACCGACTGCATCCTACTTGGAGACCTCAAATTCCACCTGGACAACCCTAGTGACCAGAACACCACCACCCTCCCAGAGAACATTGCCAACATCAGACTCAAGCATTTAGTCACCACACCAACCCACATAGCCAGACACACGCTCAACCTCATCTTCTCCACCAGCGGGAACATTCCACTACAGCCAGACCACAAAACTCTGCGGGACCAACCATTATTGTATACATCACAGCTTAAAAACACCTACTGTAAACCACTGCCATCATTGCCCCCTCCCCATCGCAGCTGGATCAAAGCCACAGACAAACTTCTCATCAACTTCCTCAGCACAACCACTCTACCAATGCTTACAGACACCAACACCGCAGTGCACAATCTCCACCATGGATCTCTAAGTGCCCAGACACCCTGACACCCCTTAAGGAGAAACCGGGCAAACAACACTCGAAGAAGGTCAACTGGTTCACTACCCACTTGACTAGTCCAGACACACGTGCAGATGGCTCAAAAAGAGATGGAGCCACAACAGCAATCAACTCCTCAACACAGTCACCCTTGCACCATGGCTCAAGGCTGCCTGTGTCGGTGCATAAGAACAACAATGGGTATGGCTCTAACAGTAAGGCTGAGCCTATGCATATCAAAACAAACAGAGATGCCAGTACTGATACCAATTCAAACGATTTTATCGAACACAGAAGCTCCTAGTCAGTCTGTATCTGATTGGCTAGTAATCTTTATTTCATTATAAACCACAATAAAAAAATTTGAATCAATTTTTGTCAATAAATACAATTTACACACGAGAAATGTGAAAAAAGTTATATAAAGAGAACACAACTAATGGTCAAATGGAATATTTTTATTTATTTATTTTATTTATTTTTGACATTTCTAAAGCGCGACAAATACCCGCAGGCGTCTCGGCGCTGAAAATACACATACTTGTGAAGAGGAGAGCTAAAGAGAGTAATGGGGAGTCATTGATCAAACAGCCATCTTTTTAAAAGTTTACGGAAGTGAAGAAGGGAAGGACTCAACCTAATATTTTGGGGAAGAGTATTCCACAGTTTCGGGGCTGCTACTAAAAAGTGGCGATCGCCCCAGGACACTGTTTTGGAGCGTGGAATAACAAGTTGGTTGAGGGTAGCTGATCGTAGCAGTCTGCTTGGTTTATATAGTTGAAGTTGCTCTTTCAGAAAGTGTGGTCCTTGATTTTTGAGTGCCTTGTAAACTATACATAAGGACTTAAAATGTATTCTGTTACGGATTGTGAGCCAATGGTATACCTTTATGATTTTTGATATGGGCTCGTGTTTTGTTTTTTCAGAGTATTTACAACAAGGGGTGGTGAGGGACAGAGTCTCTGAATTAAGCAGAAAGCTCTCACCCAGTCAAGAGATCAGGGCTAGATCCAACACCATTTTTTAGCTCACTGCACCATCCCAGTTTCAGAACCTGGCTGTATGCAAATTAGTCTGTTCCTGTCCCAGTGCATGATGGGCGAATCTTCCTAATCATCTTCAGTTTATGATGGGCTGTGGATACTGTTTTATTAGCATGGTCCATGAAGTTTAGTCCTTCGTCGAAAATGATTCCCTGATTCCTGACTTTGGCTGTCGGGCTCGGGGGAGTGCCAAAAGCTTCTGGCCACCAGCATGATGGCCAGGCTGGGAGAAGAGGTCCAAAGATGACTACCTCAGTTTTTTCTGAGTTCAATTTCAGACAATTGGTGGCCATTCATTCTCCTATGTCTAGCAATCCCTTTTTGAATTTCTCTGCCACTTGATCTCCATCGCCTTTAATGGCTAATACCAACTGGGTATCGTCGGCATAGGAGGTTAGGTTCATCCCGTGTGCTTTGATGACATTAGGAAGGTCCGACACATAGGTGTTAAATAGTGTCGGACTGAGGGATGAGCCTTGGGGGACTCCACATGGTGATGAGAGTGGCGCCGATTGAAAAGGTCCTAAGGTGACCGCCTGCGTTCTTCTAGCCAGAAAAGAGGCAAGCAGGTCTCTGGCTGAGTGACAGATACCGAGCCCTTCGACACGGTCGACCAGGATGGTGTGGTCGACCGTGTCGAAAGCTGCGGATAGATCCAGCATTACCAGGATCGCTGTCCCCCCCAGATCCCTGATTGCCCTGATATCGTCAGCAGCCTTAATCAAGGCTGTTTCGGTCCCGTGGTACTTCCGAAAACCGAATTGCGTGTCATCCAAGAGGTGATGTTTTTCAACGTATTCAGATAACTGGGTATTCATAGCCTTTTCAATTACTTTAGCTACGAATGGGAGAGTCGCAATGGGCCTGTAGTTTTTCGGTTCATTTTTGTCGAGGGAAGGTTTTTTTAATAAGGGTTTTAATAGAGTGTTTTGTAGCGGGTCTGGATATGTACCTGAGAGCAGAATGGAATTGCAGACTTGTGTAACTACTGGGATAATGGACTCCATTACAGGCGGGAGGACTGAAAAAGGACAAGAGTCCAGAACCGATCCAGTTTTGATTGTTGACACAATTGTTCTTATGTGGTCACTTGTGACTGCTTGAAAGCTAGGAAACATGTTTGCCGGAGGTGGCGTAGGGGAATTGGCTCTCCTTGAGGGTGATTTGGCAGAGAAGGCTTGATAAATGTCATCAACCTTGGTGAAGAAAAAGGAGGCTAGAGAGTCACATAGTGCTTTTGAAGGAGGAGGAGTTAGATCTGGAGAGTTGCCTGACAATGATTTGGTAATTTGATACAGTCGTCTACTTGAGTTTTTAGCTTTATGGATTTGGTCTGAGTAAAAAGCTTTTTTCGCCTTTGTAATCATAACTTTATAAAGTGCCAATGACTCTTTGTAGCACATTTTGCTGGTTGTGTCGTAGGTTTTCCTCCAGTGCCTTTCCTTGTTCCTGTTAGTTTGTTTTTGTAGCCTTAATTCCTCGGTATACCATGGGGCGGTGGGTTTAGCTCTGTTTCTAGATAGTAATTTGGTAGGAGCTAGTTGATTCGTAGCCTGGCCCAACCAGGTCTGAAATTGTTGTAGTGCGGAATTGGGGTCGGCAGACAACATTGGGCGGGTATGGTCCAGGTTTGTTCTAAGGTCGTCCTGATTTATGTTTTTCCAGTCTTTAAAATATTTTTGAGATGTAAAGGCTAATTTTTTATTAGGAAGGGTGTTGATGGTGAGTTTAGCAAGTATAGCGTGATGGTCTGTCCACGGCATGGGCAGGATATTGATTATTTGTAGACCTTCGACTTTAGAAAATATGGCATCCAAAGTATGGCCCTCCGAATGAGTGGGAGAAGTGACCAGTTGTTTTAACCCCAGCATTTCCATTTTGGAAATTAAAGTGGCTGTGTGTGTTAGATGGCCTTGGTCCAGATTAAAGTTCAGGTCGCCTAGGACCGTGAACGAACTTTCGGTGGCAACTGATTCCATTGTGGTATTAATATTAGCGAGGAATCCTGTCTTCGTTCCAGGGGGGGCGATATATCAGTGTTCCTTTAAAATTAAAAAGGGCTGATAACTTAATGGCAAACTGCATGGATTCACAGGAGGTAGATGGAATTGGGTTCGTTCTAACAGGGAACCGTTCTCAGGCTATTATAGCCAGTCCACCTCCTTTTTTCCTGACTCTATCCTGGCGGTAGGCTTTGTATCCATCAGGTACTGCAATTGCCAGATCTGGCTCTGATGATTCATCTGTCCACGTTTCTGTGACAAAAAGAATGTCCAGTTTGAAGTCGGTTATGAGGTCTGCAATCTCCTGCCTGTGCTTACAAAGTGAGCGGGCATTAATCAAAGCGACTACAATAATGACCTCTTTTAAGTTCCTTGCTTGATTAATATTGGCAGGGGGTAATTGTATAGGTATTGTGCGGTTACAATGGGAGCAATATGTGGCAAGGTCGATTGAAACCAAAGAGGGGTCTATCCTTGCATAACATGTGTTAGGTGGTGGCCGGAGTGTCAACAGGCGATTTTGGGTATAAGTCCGGGTGTTGTTTGGCGCCGGTCGGGCAGGGGTTGTGGCCCTAGGCCTGGTCCCGGCGCGGACGGGCGCAGACGGGCTTGCCTTTGGCGCGCCGCCGGCGTGCCCGCTGCACCCGCCAGCTGCGCGGACGGGGTGGTCCTGTGTTTTTATACATGTGGAGGGGCGGGGAGGGTGGGAGGATTCTAACCACTACACCGCAACCCTTACCTCACTCAAGATGGCGGGTGAGGTGGGTCAGGTGATGTGTGAGCGCCTAGAGACGGCAGCGCTGTAACCAGGAAGACCCTGGGTTCGAGCCTCAAGCGATGCAATCTCGCACTAAGGTGAGGGGCAATTAAGAATGCACAGGTTAAAATATCTACACGTTTTAAAAATATGCGCTAAGTGGTCAACAATTTACAATTTTCCTCCAAACAATACAAAGAATATAGAGAAGATCCCCCGGCTTCCGCCTCAGGGGAGAGCGTCTAGCAAGTAATGATCTACACCGCAGCACCTTTACGACTACCCGCCGACAGAGACACCAACCAGAGAGCCAGCTGGTTCACCCCGGAGCTCCTGGCCTCCAAGCGCGCCTGCCGGAAACTCGAAAACATGTAGCTCAGCGACAGAACACCCGCCAACCACGCAGCCCACAAAGACGCCATCCTCAACCCTCACCACCTCATCAGAACAACCAAAAGAGCCTCATTCACAGACTGCCTCGACAACAACGCCCACAACAGCAAAGATCTCTTCAACATTGGAAAGAATTCTCCAATCCCAGCTCCTGCACCAATGACATCCCGCCGTCACAAGCTCTGTGCGAGACCTCGCTGCCTTCTTCCACCACAAGATCACCGACATCCACAACAACTTCAACACTCAGATCAACCAAACGCACCCGACCACGTCAAGCACACCCAACCCCACGATCACGACCTTCTGACCACATGGACCAACGTGAGCACCGAAGACATAATCGAGACCATGAGCACCATCCACTCAGGTGCCCCTTCGGACCCTCTCTCCCACCACATCGCCAACAAAGCCATCAGCCTCATCGCACTCCACCTGCGCAACATCATCAACCTCTCCTTCGAAACCGCCTTTTTCCCTGTGAGCTGGAAGCCCGTTGAGATCAACGCCCTCCTGAAGAAACCCAAGGTGGCCCCTCTCCCTGCTTCCGTTCCCAGCGAAAGTCATTGAAAAGACCATCAACACCCAGCTAACCCGCTACCTAGAAGACAACAACATCTTGGACCTGTCCCAGTCTGGCTTTCGCAGCAACCACAGCACCGAAACCGCCCTCATCGCCACCACAGACGACATCAGAATCCTCCTCGACAACGGCGAGGCAGCAGCCCTCATTCTCCTGGACCTCTCTGCCGTTTTCGACACCGTCTGCTACCACACTCTCCGCACACGCCTCTACGACGCAGGGATCCGAGACAAGGCCCAGGACTGGACTACCTCCTTCCTCACCGACAGAACCCAGAGAGTCCTCCTCCCACCGTTCCAATCCGAAACCACCAAAACCATCTGCGGCGTCCCTCAGGGATCTTCCCTCAGCCCAACGCTGTTCAACGTCTACATGGCCACCCTCGCCCGCATCACCAGACTACACGACCTCAACATAATCTCCTACGCTGACAACACCCAGCTGATCCTCTCCCTCACCAAGGACCCCCTCATCGCCAAATCCAACCTGCACCAGGGGATGAAGGCCGTTGCCGACTGGATGGAGGCAAGCCGGCTCAATCTGAACTCAGACAAGACGGAGACCCTCATCCTTGGGCCCAACCCATCGGCGTGGGACGATTCCTGGTGGCCTCCTTCCCGGGGAACCCCCCCCGACACCGACCAACCATGCACGCAACCTAGGGATCCTCCTCAACTCCACGCTCAGCATGACCAACCAAGTCAATGCAGTCTCCTCCTCATGCTTCCGCATCCTCCGTATGCTCTGCAAAATCTACAGATGGATCACAACGAACACTCGGAAAACAGTCACCCAAGCCCTCATCAGCAGCCGACTCGACTACGGAAACGCCCTCTACGCCGGAGCCCCGGCCAAACTCATCAGCAGATTCCAAAGAATCCAGAACACCTCCGCACGCCTGGTCCTAGACGTCCCTCACAGAGACCACATCACCTCCCACCTGAGAGACCTGCAAAAGACAAAAGAATCACCTTCAAACTCATGATCCACGCACACAAAGCACTCCACAAGACCGGCCTAGCCTACCTCAACAGCAGACTCTTCTTCTACGAACCCAACAGGAAACTCCACTCCGCCGACCTTTCCCTGGCTGCCGTCCCGCGCATCCACAGAACCACCTCCGGGGGCAGATCCTTCTCCCACCGCGCCACCAAGACCTGGAACGCCCTCCCCCTCCACCTACGACAGACTACAGACCTTCCGGCATTCAGAAACCTGCTCAAGACCTGGCTCTTCGACCACTGACTGCAGCTCCCACCCCCAGCGCCTTGAGACCTTAGCGGGTAGGTAGCGCGCTTTACAAATTACTTGATTAATTGATTGATTGATTGATCTATATACAAGAAAAAAGGATCAAAAGGCCAATTCATTCACCCAAGGATTTCATCTTTCGTACCACATTTAGTCATCCTACTCAACATTCATACACACACTACCGGCCCCATAAAGAAAGGAAAATGTTTTCAGAGTTCTTTACAAATAGAATATATATACACAGGCTTGGATGTGCACAAATTTGTGAATGAAATTAATCAATTAGAGGCACAATTTTAACACTGCACATCCAGCCTTTTCTGTCACAACAGAGCAATTGTTTGATAGACAAAAGAGGGTCTACGCGTTTCGAACCCCTATAAGTTTTGTGTCGGTGCATGGCAGCCATTGTGCTCCATCGTAAGGAGATTATTCCTGTGTCCCTTCCGAAAGTTTAACGCCGCTGGTATGTCATTTTCTTGACGTACTTGTAGCATAAATCTTGCACCACGTTGTGTCATTTTTACAAATTGAACCATCTAGGCATATGCATGACCTTGTGAAGCACTGTGCCACATTATATCTTTAATCAGGTATGATGTATGCAGTTTGGGCGTTCCCACGTAACTAAGCCTCATAGGTGTGGTGCAGAGAAGTATCTCAGATTTCACTGCAAAAATTCTAGGACGCCACTGCTTCAAAACCTTTAGCCTGCCTCATTGCAGGGGTAAGGGTGACGCAGGGCTGTAGGGATAGGCTGGCCCTATGCATTGCTGGTCTTGCGTCATGCTTGCGTCATGCTTGGAACATTACTGCAGCAATGCGTGACTTTAGCGCTGACAGATATGTCAGAATTCCAGATGTATTTGTCATTGATTGCAACATTGAGCACCATTTAAATTTGCGGGTTTCTAACGCGCTAGAATCGACTCCCGAAGGAGTACCTCTGCGCAATAGACCGCTGGGGAACCTGTCCTGGGTTTCCCTGTGAGATGGTCCCTACTGGGTATCTCCAAGGTGAAACCAGGCATCCCCGGCGTATGTGGGGGGCCGTTGTGGAGATGAGGCAAGCTAATGCCCAGAGTTGCAGAGTGTGATCTCTGGTTAGAGTAGGCACCGAGGTGAGAATTATCGAGTCCGCTGACCCTGGTCCACAACCCTGCCGCGTCGGGAATTGAACTCTGGTCCCGGGCCGTCCTCTGCTCCCGGGTCTGCTGCTTCTAACCAGTGAGCCACACCACACCATACATTGAATACGGTGCATACATGGTGTTAGAAGGAGGACACAGTGAAAGGTGTAGCAACACTGGGCCCGATTCACAGAATGAACTTAAGACTCAATCCTAAACTTACTACTATTTTGCTATTCACAGAATGCACTTACTACTTTTGGCATTCACAGAATGCACTTACTACTTTTGGTATTTACAGAATGAATTTACTACTTTTGGTATTCACAGAAGTTAGGATTTTGTCTTAAGTTTGTCTTAAGACAAACTTAAGACAGACTTAAGACAGACTTAAGTTAGGATTTTGTCTTAAGTCTGTCTTAAGTCTGTCTTGCGCTGGAAAAGTGCTGCTAACTGTAGTTAGCAGCAACTTGTAAATACAGTGATAAAAGAAAAGCCGCCCTAACGTCAAAAAATTGACACTACGGTGGTGTTAAGTTCTTGTAAATATACCCCTTAGTATGGATTATCTGAGGAAACATGTCCCTGGTGCCAACTGTTGATCAATATTGGATCAATTTTGATCCAACCTGGATATTCCTCGCACTGTGATCTTTATCCCCTTTCACATGTAACACAAAGTATTTATTATGGACTTATAACTTTCTATGGGAATCAAAACCCCTTAGAATCCCCAAGATGTGGGGAAAAGCACACTCATTTGTCCTGTATACCTTTTGTAAAAAATAAAAATAACAGTAATGAAGGCTTAATCGCAAAGTGCTCCAAACAACAAACAAGGCCTCTGCATTGAGGGTGGAAAAGGCTCAGCAGCTAAGGGTTTAAGTTGTCAGAATATTAAGGGGCACATTTACAAAGCCCTATCGCTAGGGGAACGTAACCTTTTCCAACGTTCCTGTGGCAAAAGGGGCTTGGTATAATTTAGAAGCCTTGTAAATAAGGCCCCCTTTCACGCTACGCTTAGCGTGAAAGGGGTGGGCAGTGAGTGTTGCAGTGGGCGTTCCACCGCAAGACCCATTGATTTTGACACTGCCCCTTATTTAAAAGAGTGGCGTAAATAGGAGTCAGTGCCAAAATTAAGACCAGGGAAAACCTGGTCTTAAGATGGGGAAACAAAGAGAAAAGCTGTATTTCTTCTTGTTTTTGCTTTTTCCATGTGTGCTGCTTTGTGCAGCCCAAATGGAAAAAGCAAAACGCCTTGGATTTTTTTTTTGGGTAGGAAGGTGTTCATTTCTGCACATAAACAATCTCTTTAAAAAAATTACATTTTGTAACTTTCATGTGTGCTTCATTAAGCAACACACATTGTAGTGACAAAACTGTATTTAAAGATTCTTTATGTGCAGGAAGGGTCGCCTTCCTACACATAAACAATCTTACCTTGCACGCAGACACCTTTGCACTATGGTGCAATGGTGCCTCCGTTGTCACTAAGCTGCTAAACGTAGCACCAGCGCTGGGTAAAATGCAAGGCTGCGCCATATTCTTGTAAATATGGTGCAGCCTTGCATTTCTGAAGTGGCGGAGTGAGGCGTTAAGCCAAGACGACTAATGCCTCACTCCACCACTTCTTTGTACATATGACCCAAAATGTGGTCCATTTAAATTATTTAGAGCCACTGTACTAGCCACACATTTATTACTGCAATTTTCCTATGTGCTGCTGAAAAACTGGAATGTTTGCAGCTATCGGGACGAAAGGTCGAAACCATTGTGGGAGGGCGATTGTATGGAGAGTTTTAAATCCCAACATTAACAGACACTGGTTTCTGTGCTACATTAGGAATCTATGGACCCTCACTGTATTACCTGCACTCTACATATCTTTTGTCTTTCAATGTGCACGCCCTCAAGCACTTGAATACATTTGTTTATGACTACATACTATTGAATATACATTTTTGACAAGGCGAGGCTTCTTGGCTTTGTGATGATTGATTGATTGATTCGGTATTTGTATAGCGCAGACTGTCACCCTACGGGTATCCTGGCGCTTCTGACTGAAGAGAGAGGCCTAGGTGGAAAAGAAGGTAGAGGCGAATGTATAGGAGGCAGAAAGCTATACTTTAGGGAAAAGCCAGTTTCATTGCGTGTTCATATAACTCTGCACTAATAAATAAGCTGCAGAGGAGATAGAGTTTTTTTCAACTCAACATTTAAAGTAACAAGGGTGCAGTACTGCAGGTCTTTACTAGATGTCCCTGTAGAGTCAGGCATACAGCGGTGCAGTACCGCAGGTCATTACTAGATGTCCCTATAGAGTCAGCAGCAACAGGGTGCAGTACCGGATGTCGTTACTAAATGTCCCTGTAGAGTCAGCAGCATTCAGTATAGAGCCACAGGACACTGTTATCGAGTTTACTGATATTAAACGCACAGAATTAATAACTTAATGAATGACAACATTATTTCTCTAATAACCATTTACTATTATCAAAGCCTCCCTAAACATTTCTACATACTACGCTTCGAAGATCTCTATTAGTACGCGAAATAACACGTTATATGAAGTCCATCCTTTCTGTACCGGGTTCTGGAAAATGGTTTATTTAACTGGAACAAACGCAAATTCATCACATTCTCTAAGGCTTGACACTGACAACGTGATACCCGATCGTGAATGGCAAGGATGTAAAATTTTCTAGTAACACAACAAAGAATTTTCAAATCTATTAAGGACACGGAGGCGAGAATTATGCTTCTCAATCTTTACTACAGAAACAGCAGCAAAGGTTAAACTTTAAACAGGATGTCCCGGAAGGACAACCCCCTCCATGTCTGCTCCAATCAATACACAAAGTCACCAATAAAAGTCCCAGAAGTTCTCGTCACTTCCTCTTTTTTTGCGAATGTCCATCAACTGTAACATGACTGAACCCAAACTTAACGCCGAACTGCATCAGCGACCATCCTCTTCTAACCTTAGACGACTGGTCCAAAGTATCGGCAGAAACAGCTCACACTTCAGGACTGCTTTCCTTGGTCGCCTGAAGCAAGAAACACACCCATAACAACCAATCTCAGACTGAATATAACAGTCACAGTTTGACAAATCGGGTGGGAAAAAAATAAGAAGTCAAAACATTAACATTTAAATATACAGTCAATTAGCATTATATTGATCATGAAAAACATGTAATACTGTAAGTAATCAATCCTGGGTGGGATAATTCTTGCCTCCGTGTCCTTAATAGAATTGAAAATTCTTTGTCGCGTTAGCTCGAAAATTTTACATTCTATGTCAGTCCACGGAGGCTCATATTATGCTAGTTTAAAGTTGCTCCACCACCACAGACGCAAAATCCACAATAGGTTTGTGTTAAAAGGTCTTAAAAGTGGATTCAGAGGACCAGTACGCTGCAGCCATAATATCTTGTAACCTGGACCCAGCCGACAAGGCTTTCGAGGCCATGGACCCTCTCATCGAATGAGCACCAAATTGGGAGGAATCAATTCCCGCTTGGGTCAATAACCAGGTTATCCACCTGGCCAGAGTAGCGGAAGAGACTGGGCGGAAAGGTCTCTGAAGCGATATCAACAGTTGACCTGTCACATCATTCCTGAACTGTCTGGTACAATCCTCATAGACTTTTAAACATTGCACAACACACAGTTTGCTATGATGAGGAAAAGCAGGATAAGAAATGCATTTAGAACTTTTCACAGTCCTCCTTCGCAGACAGTCAAGACCTTAGGCACACAGCAAATTCTTTTTCTGAGTCTCAAAACAAACATGGAGTCAGAAGCCCAGTCCGCAAGGATAAAGCGATTGATAAAGAAACCCGCGTGGTGCAGCAACAGAAGAATATAAAACTATGTGAAAACAAATTGGAAGAAGTAGCACACATGGAAAACCAGCAACTGCCGGGAAATAGCAGCCCGTGGGGTAACAAAGCACAAAATAGTCAACAATTAGCATGGCAAGAAGCAAAGACGCAAGAGGGGCCCAACTTAACAGAACTTAAGCAAAACAGGTCAGAGGGAATATTGTCAACCATCCCTCAAATCCCCTTGATACCAATTGCTGTAAAACTAAGGGGGAAGGATCGTCACTGCAAGCTCTTAGTCCAGGAGCAAGAGGACCCACAAATAAAGACGTCGACCCAAAAATGTTCGGGCCCTCCAACTGCTAGACTAGAGGTAAAAATTAAAAATCCGGCAGAGTAAGAACAGGGAGGCAGTGAAGAATCCTTGCAAATCCTCAAAGGGCCAGGGGGAAGAAATGGTAGAGTTCCACAGTCTTCTGAAAAGCAAGAAGTAAAAGACTCGTGTGAACTGAAGCTGTTTTTTATCCCGGAATACTCATCAAAAGGCACCCAGGACATACTCAACAGGGGAAACCTCTTGAGACTTTTCCATGAAATCCCCGAACTAAAAGGAATCTGTTCACGTGATTTAATTTCAGTGGAATTCAAGGAAACAACCCGAAGCGGGGTAGAGGAGTCACTGACAACGTGGGCGTCCAAGGACCTGGTGGACAAAATTGTAGCTATGAGTGGAAGATTTGAGACATGGGGAATCAGGCTTCAGGCAGTGCAACGCCCAAGGTACCCGTATCCCTTCTTAAAACAATCTAAATGAAGAGCAAAGCCCACGAAGACATCATCACACATGCTTACGCGGAGCACGTTCCTATTCACCAACGACATCCGTGCGAAACAACATGCCCCCCAAAAGTGACAGCCTGGGTACAACTGTGGGAAGCCCCCAGGATCTCAAGGACTGGGCCTGGATCGCAAAAACTCTGAATGACAAGTATTCCTAACAAAGGAATACAAACACCGGAACCGGCAAGGGAAAACAAGGAATCAACCAACATCTCGCTCTGTTCATGGAATGTGCACGGTTTTAGGGACATGTGCCAAGACCAAGATACAGTAACCTTTTTAAATCAACAACAAATAATCATGATACAGGAAACATGGAACATGGGGGCAACCTCAATACCTGGCTTTATTGAACATCATTGCCTGGCAGAAAGACACTCAAATTATGGCCATCCGAAAGGGGGCTTATCAACCTTCATAACTCAAAAACTGAATTGGGAAACCGAAGAAATAGACACAGGGGCAAACTGGATCCAAGTGACCAAGGTAACCGGCAAGGAACAAACCATAATTCTCCTCCTAATAAATGTTTACATCCACCCAGAGAGAAAGAAGCAAAATGGTAAATACACAACTCTTATAAAACTGCTAAAAGTATTGCAGAAAAGCCATACAAATGCTCAACTGGTGATCGACGGAGATTTTAATACCAATCTTTTAGCGACTTGAGGAAATATAAATTTTTTGGTCATGTTATGTTCCCTAGCGCGTACCCCACCGACTCCATGTACCAGCTTAAAGTGCATGTAACTTCCCTCCTGTGCCAGCTATGAAGACGCAAATACATTTGCGTCCAACGTTAACTTGTCCTCTTTCAGACCCACCCTGAATGGGTTAAATAGTCCGTTCCTAAGTATGCTATGCCAACGTCTTTTTGTAGTGTACTTTACATGTTTTTCCTGCTCTGACAGAGTAGGCCCTGAATTCCTGCCATCGAGCCTCTTTTCTGGCTTCTAACTCTGACAGCCTCTGCCCAGGCTACCTCTGTACCCGTGAACTCTGACTTACTTTCAGCGCGGCCCCTCGCGCTCAGCTCAGCCTGCTTTCTGCCAAGACTGACTATAACCTTCGAGTTATCTGTTCCGCTCCTCGAAAATGCATTCCTGCCTACCAGCTTCAGTAAACATCCTCCCCAGCTGCAGAGCCCAAGGGCCGACCTGTCCCAGTACAAGTAATTCATAGTCTCTGTTACCATGCTTCCCTGGAAGGCCCCGTGCCCCCACGCTTCTCATGCAGACACTTAGGCGCTTATACACGCATCCACAGTTAGCATAGAATAGCTTCTGCTCTAGAGACCTTTCCGTCCAGATAATGTGGTTCCTAAACACCAGATATCAGATATGATAGAAGTACAAGTTGATCTGACATGCCAGACTTCTGTCTCTTGCCGTCAGTGTAAATGTCAAGTCCCCTGCACCCCGTCAATCACACGTCATGCAGCTGCGCGCGCATCCAAGCTTCCGATTTCTGCTGACATTGCAACAATTCTGTTAGCACCACCCCTTGGTGCCACCCACTTGCGTCACCCATCTGTGACGTTTCTAGTACACACCTCCAGTTCACGCCTAGTTCACGCCTCTTGATTACGTACTAGTACCACGTGTATACTGTTATCTTGTCTTCTCTCAGCTGTTACGCCTCTTGCACTATTACTTATGATGTGAATTAAGTATATAAGCTATGTATTGTCAATAAAATGTTAGCGCGCTCATCTATCCCTTCTGACACCCCTGTGGTGTTCAGAATCCGATATCTTGGTCACGACCATTCCTTTATGAGGAATAAAACCCTTAGAAACTCTAACACCACGGACTCTGTCTTTTTTCATCCGATCTGAGTTATTACTTACCTGCATAGAAATTAAGAGAGTAAATTAATTATTTACGTCATTTTGGCGCCCGAACAGGGACCCCTCCCCCACCTCACGCGCCGGTTGGTGCGTTGCAAGCTCTGTCCCCTGCCATCAGTTAGACGGAACCTACGCGTACTGGCAGGATTTCCTGCATCTCCCTCTGGCCCACGGAGGTGACGAAGACTGCGATCAGTGCCCAGACGAGGCGGTGAGGAGTGCGGAGGATCCCGACCAGAGCCTAGCCGAAAGAAGCAAGGTCCGAGGTGTCAAGAGGCCCACCAGGTTTTCCGAAGTTTTCCGAAGTTTTCCGAAGTTTTCCGAAGTTTTCCGAAGTACTGAGTCGAGTCCAGTCGAGTTTTCCGAGGCCTTCTGTTTCCGTGCTTCCCGGTGAGTACCATTGCTGGGACGTATCTAGACGGGTTTGGGTACACAAGTCCGGTCTGCACTGTTTTTAGGCAGTGTATCTGTACTGTTTAGCAGTATATCTAGTATTCCGAATTTCTGCACTGTTACACCAGTGTATCTGTACTGTTGAGCAGTACATCCAGTATAGGGGGTAGTCATCTATGTCTCTAAATGTCTTCTTATGTGAATAATGTCGTGGTATGAATGTGACCGTTTAATGTGCATTTTTGTGTTTCTTGTATAAGGTAGCTGTAACCAGTATTAAGTAGTAAGGATTGAGTATTCAGTAATAAGTAAGCAAAATGCCGTTTTTCAACAAGTTAAAGCAGATAGGAACTAGGAAAGGGATACTGGAGGAAGAAATTCCTATTCCCCCTAGGGACACTCCAGGTAACTTTATGTATCATAAACATGGCATAGATGCCATATTGTATCTGGACTTATGGGCCGATTACACCAAGCACCTAGACGAAAGACACAGGTGGCCTGTTACCGGAACATGGGATGCCGAGTGCATCATGAAGGTAGAAGAAGTATTATGGAAAAAGAAAGCTAGACAATCACAGAAAGACGCCATAGAATTTTGGCGTAAGGAATCACATAAGCGTGCTGAGAAAGCACTCCGTAGAGAAGACAGACTTAAAGAATCAGACAAGGCCCAAGAAAACGAATTAGTTATTGAAGGGATCCGAGTAAAAACAGAACAAATAGACCGTGCCCGAAACAATATTGTAAACGGTATGTATCTTGCAGCCGAGGGCACACCTGAGGCCCTATCAGAAATACCGAAAAACTTACCGCCGCCATTAGTTCCAACTAAAGTAATGCATAAAACTACTAAAGACATATTCCTAAATTCTTATCTAGAGGATGTAGCACCAGCTTACACCAATTTGCCTGTTTGTGCCCTGCCTAATGACAGGGAAGGGGGTGGCTCTCCGGCCCCAGATCATGTTCCGCCAGTACCGCGACAGACCTCCCCCGTTCCGCCAGCTCCGCCACTTCCCATACCGAAAACTGACCTACCGAAACCACATCTATCTGATCCTACCAAGCGACAAATTCAAGTTCAGATCTAACCCTGGGCGAAGAACTACGCTCCGTTTGCGGAGTTTGCGGAGTTTTGGCAACTCCGCGTTCCGCGGAGTTCGCGTAGCTGCCGATAACTCCGCTATCCGGTGCGGAGCGTAGTTGTCGCGCGCTAAATAACATTGTCGCGCGCTAAATAACATTATCGCGTGCGCGGCAATGGCTTACCTTGGTTCTGCGTTCGCTTTTTCCCGGTCGCGTCTGCCACCATGTTTGTAAACCCTCCCGTGCGACTGTGCGAACGCGATAACGTCATTGGAAGCGCGATAAAGCCATAAGGACGCGCGAACGAGAAGATGAGTTCCCGAACATGTCTTGCACAACGCGACCACGTTAATTGACCCGGAACAGGAAATAAGGGAACGCAAGCAGGCGGGACAAACCTCTGGGGTAATTTAGCGCGCTAGCCATCCCGAGCATGCAGGCAACGCCCCGAACATGCGCACCGCGCTCCCGAAGACGAAAAACGGCGCGCGAACGGGCCCAGCAAGCAACTCCGCATGGTTGCGGAGCTACGCGTAGTTCGCGGAGTGCAACTACGTCTTCGCGTAGCTCCGCGGAGTCCGACTCCGCGAACTACGCCCAGGGTTATTCAGATCCAGACTCCGCAGGGAGATAATGCCCAAGCATCCGCTTCAGGAGGTGCGACTGCGGGTCTTCGGACCCCGCCATTAACACGCAGATTCAATCTCAGGGATATGCAGAGTCCTCTCACGTTCCAGTCACCCCGACTTGACGCATTTAAAGAAAACCTTTCCGTTTGCAGATATGATCCAGTACCCGGAAAAAACGATTTAATGATATTGGCATCACTACGGTTAAGATCTGCTACTGATATCTTGCTATGCTATGTAGGAATGAAGGACCGTCTAGATAGAATATATGAGTTTGTTCAGACAGGGAAAGACCCTGACAGTATCAAGGATGCCATGGAGAAACAGAAAGTTGACATTCAAGCACAAATACTACGATTTTTTATAAATTGCTTAATAAGAGAACGAGACAGGCCAGGAACAGATCAAAGTGAATTAGATGCACTAAACAAGTGGGGTCAAAATATAGCCGAAGGAAAACATGACAAGGGGGCTTGCATAGCCAGTATGTACAAGAAAATTAGAAAAGCAGTGATAACGGCACACCAGAAAGGGAATGACAAAGCTTCCTCCGAGGAGGAAGAAGAACCTGAAGAACTAGGAAGGACTACAGATACTATAGCGTATGTAGGTAAGGGAAACTACCTTAGGAAAGGCATCCGTCCGGAAAACAAGAGAGTTTTTCTCTCTGCTTTAACAAACCCGAATTCTTCTGAACACCTGTTCCAGGAAACTGATAAAAGGCTTCGAGACCGAATGGGGTACCATGTACTCAATTCAATGGATGAACAAGAACTAGCCCGGTCAGCCATATTATGGGCTGAAAATCCAGACATATATAATGATGATACCTTAGCTCAGACATTTCTGAACCTTTCCCCAGACGAACAGAAATTAGCAGGTGTATACATGATTCAGCACCTCCTCACGAAATACAGAAATAAACATTCCGATCCAGGTCCCTTACACGAAACATTAGAAGCACTACTCATGGATAGATGGAGAGGTTTCAGTACCAAGTTAATACAAATAATTCTAGAACAACGACATAGATATAACACCTTCATAAGTTCTGAATATGTTCCCGCTCCGCCCCCAGAAAGAAAAACGTATCACATGCAATGCCTGAGTAGCATTGAAAGTCAGAACCCCTTACGAGAAGTGCACCCAGTTATGGGTGAGGATCATACCTTGAAACGTGTATATGTGCACACGCCACTGACTAAGTTAGAACTGTTAGAAATGAAGAAACTAGTTCCGTGCCATGATAAAGACCCTGCAGGTTTTCACAGAGAGCTTAAAGACATGTTGTTAATGGGGGATTACACGTATGATGATATTATGAAAATGTTAAAGGTACTGTTGCCCACGGGCATTTACGAGAAATTAAAGGAAAAAGAATGGGAGGTGGGGGACACCAAGATTGCATGGGCAGAAATAGAAGACGAAGAAAGCAAACGAATCCCCGGAGTAGGCCTTGGGGACAAGACTAAAGCATTACCCGGTTTAATAGTACAGGTCCTGCCAAGATTATTGGCAACTAGAAAGGAAGATTGGCACGCCATCTCGTCCTGTAAACAGAAACATGATGAAGATACTAGCGACTTCTATTCAAGATTCGAGAAATGTTTCATTATAAATAGTGGCCTACAACCAAGTAGCGAATCATATCCACACCTTTTTGTATCAAAACTAGTCGAGAACTCCCTACCATTAGTTAAAAATAGAGTGTACAAGGTTGAAAGTACTTGGCAGGCAAATACGCCATCCCAGATGTTACAAATGTTACAATATCATCAGAACAGAATTAGAGAAGAACAAGATCAGGAACAGAAACGTATGAAAGACACAAAGATGAAAATGTTAGTAGCTCAGACGGTCCCAGCCGACGGTCAGAGAAAAGGTGGGACCCAGACAAGTCATACTACAGCTCCCGTTAAGGGGACATGTAATTACTGTAAACAGCCAGGTCATTATGTACATGAATGCCCAGTCCTGAAACATAACATCTCAACAGGTAAAACTAAAGAAAGACCGCATCCGCCTAGACAAGATCAGGTTCAGCAACAGACCTCACAAAATGTACAGCCAATGCAGAATACACAGCCTATGCATGCTCCATCTCATACAGCACAGACAGTAGCAGTACCACAGCCACAGCCCATTGCCGCGACTCAACAAGTTTCACAACAGATGTACCAGTACGCCCAATCTGCATATCCAGATTACCCCCGATATACATGAAACAGCCTAGAGAGGGAAGGTGGTTTGCCTCTTATTGAAATTCCTGTAGATCAAGAAGGTCCTTATGTACACAGTCACGTATTGGGAAAAGACAGAAAGTTTTTAATTGACACAGGGGCAAGCCGCACCACTATCAGTCATAATGAAGTCCCAGGGGCACCCCTCTCAGGCTCACAGAATGTTTCCCTTGGTTTTTCAGGACAGCCTATTGTAAATGAAGTATCGGAACCAGTACCATTGGCTGTGGGCCCATTATCACGAGTTACAGATTTGTTACTTACGAACTCATGTCCAGAAAATCTGTTAGGAATTAAAACTCTGAAGGCTCTAGGAGCTATAATATGCTGTTCCCCGGAGGGAGTTAGACTCTTTCTACGGGATTTCAAGGGTCATTATGTTTTACGAGATTTTGATGTCAGGTTGAAAGATGTACCAGATCACCTATGGGCAAAAGGCCCAGCTGACGTAGGTTGTATGCATATCACTCCATACCGTGTTACACTCAAGACAGGAGTTGTTCTACCCAGAATCAGACAATACAAGTTACCACCCGATGCTGTAGTGGCTTTACTGAAAATCATTGAAGAGCTCATTGCCCAGGGAGTGGTCGTAGAGACCGACTCCAATATCTGTAATTCACCCATCATTCCAATTCTTAAACGTACAGACCCCAATGCACCGCCAGTATATCGGCTGGTGATTGATCTTCGAGAATTAAACAAATGCATTGTACCACAGTACCCTGTGGTCCCCGATATCTCTTCCCTATTAACTGCTATTGATTCAGAAGCAACGTTCTTTACTGTAATCGATCTCAAGAACGCTTTCTTCAGTGTACCTATTGATCCGGAGAGCCAATATCTCTTCGGATTCAGTTTAAATGGACGAAGTTTCAAATTTTCCCGCGCACCTCAAGGATTCACAGAAAGCCCCAGCATCTATAGTCAAGCACTGAAAAGACAACTAGATTGTATTCAAATGCCAGTTAACACCGCTTTACTGCAATACGTCGATGATCTACTGATCACCGCACGAAGTGAGCCCGAATGTGAACAAGCATCATTGACAGTTTTACATTTTCTGGCAGACAAGGGACACAAGGTGTCTCCTTCGAAGCTACAATTCTGTGTTCAGCAAGTTGTATACTTGGGTCACTTGCTGTCCAAAGTGGGGAGACAGCTCACTCCCGATCGCATTCAGTTAATTGTAAATATGCCACGACCCCAGACACAAAAAGAAGTGCGGGCCTTTATAGGCCTCACCTCGTACTGCAGACAATGGATTCCTCAATATGCATTTCTAGCTAAACCACTCATCCAGTTAACGACACAGGAGGCAGCAACTTCGACTGTCCTCCCTTGGACTCAGGAACACACACAAGCCTTTGAGGAATTAAAGAAAGCATTATGCCAAGCACCAGTTTTAGCGACACCATGTTACAACAAACCGTTTACTCTTTTTGTTACAGAACGTGATGGTACAGCATTGTCTGTCCTCACTCAAGATCAAGCAGGTTCACATAAGCCTTGCGCTTATTTTTCAAGTACATTGGATTCAGTAGCCCAGGCACTCCCTGCGTGCTTAAAGTCAGTAGCAGCAACAGCGTTAGCAATCAGACAGAGCGATTCAATTGTTTTAGGCCATCAGTTAACAGTACAAGTTCCACACTCTGTAGAGGTTCTGTTAAACAGAACCCAAACTCAACACTTGACTATAGCACGACTGACAGGTTACGAATTGACACTATTCCAGCCACACATAGAAATCAGACGCTGCAGTATCTTGAACCCAGCAACACTGTTACCTACAGTTATGACAGATCCAGTTCCGCATGATTGCATAGAGATCATTAATGCAGTAACAAAGCCCCGACGAGACTTAACAGATGTTCCATTGACAAATCCAGACCTGACACTTTATGTGGATGGTTCATGTATGCGAACAAGTACAGGAGAATTAGTGGCCGCATATGCCGTGACCACTGAAACTGAAGTTAAAGAAACACATCGTATTGACACACTGTCTGCTCAAGCGGCAGAGCTCATCGCTCTGACCCGAGCCTGTATACTAGCCAAGAACAGAAATGTCAACATATACACTGATTCCCGTTATGCGTTCGGAGTTGTACACGACTTCGGCATGCTGTGGCAAGAACGAGGTTTCTTGACCTCTCATGGTGCCAAAATCCAACATGGCCCCCTCATTCAAGCACTGTTAGAAGCAATACATCTGCCTTCAGCCATATCCGTCATGAAGTCTAAAGCACATACTAAAGTCACAGATTCTGTTTCCCAGGGTAACGACCTGGCAGACCAGACAGCAAAACATACAGCACTGACTCACACTCAGACAACTGACGCAACAAAGACAATAGGACCAACAAATTGCATGACAGTCAGGGATCCCGCACTAGATGTTATTGATATTCAGACACACGCTACTCCAGAAGAAATAAAGAAATGCATTGAACTAGGAGGGATCCAGACAGATCAAGGTTGGATGACGAAGGGAAAATCTACATGGTTTCTCCCTGACTCTATGGTTCAAGTCATGATAAATACAGCACATAGCCCAGCACACCTAGGAGAGAAAGCGATGTTAGACAGTTTACAAAATCTCTGGAACAATAAACACTTACGAGCAGCAGCGAAACAGAAAGTGCGTACTTGCATGATCTGTTGTCAGTTCAATCCAGGTAAAAGTGTCCCTGTAGAGCAAGGTGGATTCCATCCTCCCGATCACCCTTTTGAAGTCCTCCAGATGGATTATATCCAGATGGACCGTTGTAGAGGATTTAAATATGTTCTCGTAGTTGTCTGTGCTCTGTCCCGCTGGACCGAAGCATACCCAGTCCCAGATTACACTGCTCCGACCACTGCCAAGCAGCTGGTTCATGAATTCTTCCCACGATACGGCTTGCCTTGTGTCGTGTACTCAGATAACGGTCAGCCATTCTCATCTGCATTAATGAAAGAAGTTTCTTTATTACTGGGATACCAGTGGAAATTCCATTGTGTCCGACATCCCGAAGCCGCAGGCCTTGTAGAGAGGCATAACCAGACACTAAAGATCCGCCTTGCCAAAATATGTCAGGAGAAAGGGGTCGACTGGATAGTCGCCCTGCCAGTGGCACTATTCTACATGAGAATGGTCGCCCATTCGAGATCAGGGCTATCCCCGTACGAGGTGGTCTTTGGCAGACCACCGAATATGTGGGGGACGCCCATTCCGAAAAAGATTACTGATGTTGATTGTAATATGTTGACAGATTACCTTGCCTCCTTGATGTCTGCACTCCAATCATGTCGTTCACAGGTTGCTGCAGCCTTCCCTGACAACACTGATGTAAAGCCACACGACGTCCGTCCTGGCGACCTAGTCCTGGTGCGCAATTTCGACAGGAAAAGTCCGTTGGAGCCCCGCTGAAAGTCCCCGAAGACCGTTCTTCTCACCACGAGGACGGCCGTGAAAATCGAAGGAAGAAAGGGGTGGGTTCACACGAGTCATGTGAAGAAATTTTTTGGACTGAAACCTGATCGAGACTCGTCCACCCCCACCAAAGACTGTGTCGAGCCAAAAGACTTTACAGAATCTGAACGAGAAAAGACTCCCCACTAGAATAGGAACTGATCTAGAAAATGAAGTATATGGATTAGGTAACTATACAATTAGCCTCATGATTCTTACTGTTGAATCCGAAGACGCACCTGTTATACCCACTATGTCAGTATTGCCAGTCACTGGTGAATTATGTATCAAGAAGAAAGGTTCAGTACACTTAGGTCATAGTAAATGCACTACTGTGGTCGAATTCAGTGATCATGGAAAATCGTCCTTTAAAGCTATTAGTCATTCTTACTTTGTTTGTGGTCATACCGCATACATACGACTACCTCCAGATTGGGATGGTACCTGTTACATTGCATTCCTTCTGCCACCTGTTTTCCTAGCTCCCCCTGATTACCATAGAAATACCAATCTAGTGAAGAATAGACCCAGAAGAGATATTCCACTTGTCGACTACACAGAAACGGCATGGGAACAGTACACCGATTTTAATAAAGGATTCTTTTTCTTTTTAGGACCTGTTCAGAATAGTAAATTAATACGTAGATTAACTAGAACACTTGAAGCAGTAGTAAATGAAACTGCCTCCGCCTTAGGTAACTTAACAGAAGAGCAGTCCGCCATGCGGGTTGTTGTCCTTCAGAACCGTCTTGTTATTGACGTCATCTTGGCAGATCGAGGTGGAGCCTGTAAGGTCATCGGGTCAAGTTGTTGTGTTTTCATACCACAAAACGCACCATCTGTATATCAAGCTATTACACGTCTCCATAAAATTGCAAATCAGATACATCAGAATCCAGGCACCTGGACTTGGTCCGGTTGGTTCTGGACAACGTTAACAGCTTGGGGATGGAAGATCCTATCCTTCCTAGGCATTGGCCTAGTCCTAGTATTCAGTTGCTGCCTGTGCCTACAGTGTGGGCCAGCGATTTGTGGACTATGTGCCACCTCTTGTATTGAACATTCCAGTTTTCTCTCAAAACGTAAACGAAAGAAAGAAGAACAAATGATGTTACAAGAACAAACTGATCGATTTATGAGGATCGATATATCATGAAGGGTCCGTAGGGAACAAGGAGGGAATGAGGAAATATAAATTTTTTGGTCATGTTATGTTCCCTAGCGCGTACCCCACCGACTCCATGTACCAGCTTAAAGTGCATGTAACTTCCCTCCTGTGCCAGCTATGAAGACGCAAATACATTTGCGTCCAACGTTAACTTGTCCTCTTTCAGACCCACCCTGAATGGGTTAAATAGTCCGTTCCTAAGTATGCTATGCCAACGTCTTTTTGTAGTGTACTTTACATGTTTTTCCTGCTCTGACAGAGTAGGCCCTGAATTCCTGCCATCGAGCCTCTTTTCTGGCTTCTGACTCTGACAGCCTCTGCCCAGGCTACCTCTGTACCCGTGAACTCTGACTTACTTTCAGCGCGGCCCCTCGCGCTCAGCTCAGCCTGCTTTCTGCCAAGACTGACTATAACCTTCGAGTTATCTGTTCCGCTCCTCGAAAATGCATTCCTGCCTACCAGCTTCAGTAAACATCCTCCCCAGCTGCAGAGCCCAAGGGCCGACCTGTCCCAGTACAAGTAATTCATAGTCTCTGTTACCATGCTTCCCTGGAAGGCCCCGTGCCCCCACGCTTCTCATGCAGACACTTAGGCGCTTATACACGCATCCACAGTTAGCATAGAATAGCTTCTGCTCTAGAGACCTTTCCGTCCAGATAATGTGGTTCCTAAACACCAGATATCAGATATGATAGAAGTACAAGTTGATCTGACATGCCAGACTTCTGTCTCTTGCCGTCAGTGTAAATGTCAAGTCCCCTGCACCCCGTCAATCACACGTCATGCAGCTGCGCGCGCATCCAAGCTTCCGATTTCTGCTGACATTGCAACAATTCTGTTAGCACCACCCCTTGGTGCCACCCACTTGCGTCACCCATCTGTGACGTTTCTAGTACACACCTCCAGTTCACGCCTAGTTCACGCCTCTTGATTACGTACTAGTACCACGTGTATACTGTTATCTTGTCTTCTCTCAGCTGTTACGCCTCTTGCACTTTTACTTATGATGTGAATTAAGTATATAAGCTATGTATTGTCAATAAAATGTTAGCGCGCTCATCTATCCCTTCTGACACCGCTGTGGTGTTCAGAATCCGATATCTTGGTCACGACCATTCCTTTATGAGGAATAAAACCCTTAGAAACTCTAACACCACGGACTCTGTCTTTTTTCATCCGATCTGAGTTATTACTTACCTGCATAGAAATTAAGAGAGTAAATTAATTATTTACGTCAGACCAATCGGGGAAGAAACTGTAAAGTATCGAACGGTGCGTTGGACTTTGTCCGCAAACTAGCAGCACTCGACTTAATAATCATGAACGGTAAATCCCCGTGGGACTCGCCTCCAGTGGCAACATACCTGAGTGGAAAAGTCGCTTCGACAATAGATTTTATTATAACGAGTATTAAACAGCTCTCAGAAATAAACAGTTTCAGAATAATTACACGAGCTGAAAGTGATCATCTGCCGTTAATACTGAATCTGAAGAATAGAACAAACTTCGCTCAGAAGAATAACGCCATCACGCAGCATCCAGAAACGTTCAACCTGCGTAAGGTAAAATGGCGAGGAGAGGCTCCTGAACTTATTGAGAACAAAGTAAAGGCCTTTATTGAAACACAAGGCCCAGTTCAAGAACGTGCGCATGTAAGCCATTGGGAGCAAATGGTTGAGTTTTTACTTCAAACCTTCCCGGTTACCAAGTCACAGAGGTCTTTAAACACAGCCAAAAGGGACCCATGGTTCAATCACGATCTCAAAACGCGCAAAAGAGAGATCGCGAGAGAAGTGCGACGTCTATCTCGAGACGGAGAAAAGGACCTAAAACAAGGAAAAATAAAGTTGCAGACACTAAGGAGTGCTTACAGAAAGAAGTTGGGGAAAGCAAAATTAGTGTATAAAGAATCAATCTGGCAGCAACTACTAATAGCTAGCAAAAAAGCCAACAGCAGCGATTTCTGGGGGATTATTAACACGTTAACAACGGGTCCAACACTTCAGCCACAGGCAGGAATCGGTGCAGAAATCTGGACAGACCATGTAAAGACCTTGTTCAACCAAGCCAGGAGGGATCTAGAACAACAACCCCAGGGGCCACACCATGACCAAAAGGAGGCACAAGCCGGACCGAGTCATGCAACGCCAACAGCAAGTTCAGCCCATCTAAACTCCTCTTTCGAAGAGCGAAATCCTCTGACAAATGAGAAAGAACTAAAAATCCTCATAAAGAAATTAAAGTCCGAGGGAGCGGCTGGGCCAAACGGCATTCCAAACGCAATCTTCAAGAATAAGCCAGAGCTATGGTCGGAAATCCTAACACCAGTCTTCAACGAGATCTATGTAAATTCTAATATCCCAGCTTCCTGGAGGGGGACTGTCATTCACCCCATATATAGAAAGGGAGATCACAGTAAGCCAGGGAATTACAGATTAATCTCCTTGATTGATGTGGAAGCCAAACTATACGCCTCGTGCCTATTGAAGCATCTACAATGTTGGATGGAGGAACAAAACATCATCCCCAACTTCCAAACAGGATTCAGGCAAGGCATGGGCACTCAATCGAACCTTGCAACCCTAGCTCTCTTGACAGAACAGGCGCAAAGTAGGAAAGTCCGCCTCTTAGCCTGTTTCGTGGATATCAAATCAGCATTTGATAGAGTGAGCAGGAATCATTTATGGAGCAAACTTAAAAGATGGGGCATACCAAACGCACTCCTCACCGCCATCGTAACGTTGCACACTGACACCTGGACAAGAGTCAAGCTGGGAAACGGGTCGAGTACCACCGGAAGTATTCCTACACAGAGTGGCCTGAAGCAAGGCTGTGTCTTGGCCCCAAGCCTTTTTAATCTGTATTTATCGGACATTGCCCGACATTTTGAAAACCCAGACTGCCACCCCCCGAAACTGGCCAACAAGCCAGTCGCAATCCTCCAATATGCAGACGACATAGTCTTGTTAAGCCAAACCCCAGTGGGTCTACAAAGATCAATAAACAACCTGGCATCCTACCTGGATTCGGAACAGCTAGAGATAAACAAAGACAAAACAAAAATCGTTCGTCTGGTTGACAGTAGGAAATTAAAGTTCAAATGGAGGGTAAAGGGGGCCCATGTGGAAGAAAAAAGTTCATACAAATATCTGGGCGTAATAATCGGGCAGGGCACAAGTCACAAAGAACACAAAATCTCCCTCAAAGCAAAGACCCAGTCCCTGATCTATGCCTACAGATCCTTGCGCAGAAAATTGGACTGCCCTAACCATTCGCATTTGTTAAAAGTTATGGCTGCTCAAATCCAACCAAGTTTGTCATACGGTCTTGTCCCCTGGTGTGGCAAAGATTCACATTTCCAGAACGATTTGCAGTCAAAAATCTATAAAGCAGTTTTTGATTTGCCAAAATGTGCCTCGCCCGCCCAGGTAAGACTTGAATTTGGGCTTCAGGATCTTAAATACAGGGCAATGAGCAACTTTATAAAATTCTGCCACACCCTCCGGTTATCCGAAGTGGACACTCTAAACAGACTCTGCTGGGACGAAGTAAGGTCACAGTACGAGCAAGAAACCCCAAACTCTTGGGGGAGTTACCTCAGTACATCTTTGGCCACTTTGGAACTCCAACAATAATGGAGCTTAGAGGGAATACGGAAAGGGTCGCCCTCCACTCACAGTCAATAATATACAATGAGACCCAATCCAACTGGCGAGCAAATCTATCAGTGACAAATGGGGGGTCAAATATATCCCACTCCCCACTAATCTCTTATCCACATAATAATGAGATAATGCACTGTGCTCTGCCTTGTTCCCACTCCCCACTAATCTCTTATCCACATAATAATGAGATAATGCACTGTGCTCTGCCTTGTTAACTCCAACCAGGATGGGACAACAAGATGGATCGAGCGTCCTTTAACAAAATTGTGAATGTCGCAAGCAAAAAGAAATCTTTCTTGGAAGATAAATTTGCGCTCACAAAGAGACGGCATGGATGGACAGTCATGAATTCATACAGGTCTTCAAAGCCACAAGCCTACTTATCTGCCCATTTTAGTTCCTTTTTAAAGATGTGCTTTCTAAAGTTCAGGATGGGGGTGCATGTCTCCAAGGATTTATCCCCTTCTTGGTTGACAGATTTTAACTCAGAACGTTGTCGCTTATGCGGATTCCAAAAGGAAACCTTGGCCCATTTGCTGTGCGCATGTCCAGCCATGTTAACCCAAAGGAGACAATACCTAAAGGCGATTTTTATCAACCTGAACATTCGATCTAGCAGACAAGCAGTAATAAGCTGGCTGGAGGGCTCGTCATGCATCTTGTCTTGCCGAGGAGTCAAGTTTATGAGACTAGTCAACAGCTGCTTATTGCAAGCGGATGATCTTTAATCATAATTGCATGTAACACATCCCCATACTTTTAATTTGGTTGGTACATAATTTAAATTTTTTGCTGTAACTTGATCTAAACATAATCTTAGAATGATTTTATAATAACAGAATTTTACACATTTGAAATGTATGGGAGACAGAGAACAGATGTACATTTGCATATATGACACTTCTAGTTGTTTGAGTAGATGAAACTCACTTATTTTATGTAGGGGGGTATTGTGATGATTTTAATTAATCAAGCAATAAACATTAAACTGAAACTGAAACTGAGTCTTAGTACGACGTGAAATCGTGAAAGAAACTCCAGACAGAGTAAACACTTTACCTGCTATAACCAGAGCACGTACGTCCGACACACGTCTTCATGAAATAAGGCATAATAAAAGTGTCAATTTGGCAGATAACCAGGATATTCCTTGCACTGTTTTCTTTATCTCCTTTCACATGTAACACAAAGTAATTATTATGGACGTATAACTTTCTAGGGGAATCCACAACCCTTAGAATCCCCAAGATGTGGGTGAAAAGCACACACATTTGTCCTGTATACCTTTTGTAAAAAAAATAAAAGAGAAATGAAGGCCTAATTGCAAAGTGCTCCAAATATCAAAAAAGGCCTCCACATAGAGGGTGGAAAACGCTCAGCAACTAAGGGGTTAGGTTGTCAGAATATTAATGGGGCACATTTACAAGCCCCTATCACTATGGGAATGTAACTTTTTCCAAAGTCCTGTGGCGGTAGGGGCTTGGTATTATTTACAAGGCAGCGTTAAGCCACTTAGCGTAGCCTAACGCTGCTTTGTAAATAAGGCCCCCCTTTCATGCTATTCTTAGCGTGAAAGGGGTGGGCAGTGGGTGTTGTGGTGGGTGTTCCACCGCAACACCCATTGATTTTGACACTGTCCCCTATTTACAAGGGTGCATAAATAAGAATCAGTGCCAAAATTAAGAACAGGGAAAAACTGGTCTTAAGATGGCGAAGCAAGGAGAAAAACTTTATTTCTCCTCGTTTTTGCTTTTTCCATGTGTGCTGCCTTATGCAGCACACATGGAAAAAGCAAAACGACTTGGATTGTTTATGTGTAGGAAGGTGTTCCTTCCTGCACATAAACAATCTTTTTTAAAAAAAAAATGACATTTTGTAACTTCCATGTGTGCTGCATTATGCAACACACATTGAAGTGACAAAATGGCATTTAAAGATTGTTTACGTGTCGGAAGGGACATCTTCCTACACATAAATATCTTCCTCTGCACGCAGACACCTTTGCACTATGGTGTAAGGGTGCCTGGGTTGTCACTAAGCTGCTAAACGTAGCACCAGCGCTGGGGAAAATGAACGGCTGCACCATATTCCTGTAAATATGGTGCAGCCTTGCATTTCTGAAGTGGCGGAGTGAGGCGTTAAGCCATAATGGCTAACGCCTCACTCCACCACTTCTTTTTAGATATGACCCAAAATGTGATCCATTTACATTATTTAGAGCCACTGTACTTGCCACACATTTATTACACATTTATTCACAACAACAACTTGTCCGTGACCGAAAGTGATGCCATCAACTATAACTCCTTCGAATGCCTAACCACCAATATTAACTCCAGCAACAACAAACTACTACACTGCCATCTCTTATACCATCCCCAGGCAACACCACCACATTCAAAAAACACCTGTCAGGCCTGGTTACTCACTGCTCTCTCCGAGACAGCAACAACCTAATTCTGGGTGACCTCAACCTGCAATGGAATGATAAAAACAGTTCACCAATACAAAGCTTGAACAAGCTATTACATTCTAACAACCTTACCCAGCACTGCTTAGAAGAAACTCATAACAAAGGGGCAACCCAGGATGCCATCATCGCCCAACATGACGCAATCACAATAGACCACATCCTACCGGTCGAACAGTCGACCACCACTTAATCATATTCTGCATCACACAACCGATCATGTGCCAATCTCACATCCAAGACCCCCCCACATGGACAAGAAACCTAACACAGATCAACATAGTTGACTTAGAATAAAAAATAAGCACACTCCTGCCCATCTCCCCAGACAGTCTCTCCACAACAGAACTCACCTCCCACTACAACACAACTATGTCCTCCTGAAACTGAAATAATCGAGGAACATCCCCTCCAGATCCTGGTTCAACAAGGACATTAACGACGAAAGGAGGCAACTTAGATCTACAGAACGCCTATGGAGAAATAATCTCTCCTCTAGCCTCAGCGAGAAACGCAAAACAGCAAGAAAAAAGTACAAAAAACATATCAACAATGAAAAAAACAACTTTTTCAGCACTGCTCTTGCCAACCCGAAAAACAGGCCAAAAGAGCTCTTTAACATCATCAAGCAACAAACTTCCAAGACCTCTGCAACCCTAGTCCAAGCCTTCAAAGACCTGTGTGGCAACTTCGCCAACGTCTTCAATGACAAAATCATCCTACACCCTCGACCCTGTACCTACCCAATTGACCAAAAAGCTGAAACTCTCCCTTGCACCACTATGGTGTGAAATCATAAACAGCTCCTTGAAAAGCGGCATCATACCAGACTGCCTCAAAGCCGGCCAAGTCACACCACTACTGAAAAAGCCAGGCCTAGACACCAACGACCTGAACAACTTCAGACCTGTTTCCAATCTCCCATTCCTAGCCAAAATCCTCGAAAAATGCATTCTCCTTCAACTGAATCAGCACATTGACAACATCAACCTGCTAGACCAACACCAATCGGGCTTCAGAAAAGGCTGTAGCACTGAAACCGCGATCCTTAGTATCATGAATGACATCCTCAAGTCCCTTGATACTGATCAATGCTGCCTACTCATCCTCCTAGACCTATCGGCATCCTTTGACACGGTTGATCACAATCTTCTCATCAAGGCTCTCAAAGACCGAGTAGGTGCAGACGAGGTGATCCTTCAATGGTTCTCCTCCTTCTTTCACAACCGCTCCCAAATGATAAAAATCAAATCCTTTCCGTCTGACCTACTCCCTGTCAACAGAGGTGTCCCCCAAGGCTCAATACTCTCCCCTCAACTGTTCAACATATACATGGAACCCCTCACCATCATTTTGAAAAAAGCCAACATCCCCTTAAACATAAATGCAGACGACACCCAGATCTACTTGGAAACCTCCTCCATTAAAGACATTTTAAGACTCAACAACACTCTTGGAGAAGTTCAACAATGGATATCAACAAACCACCTTAAACTCAAGACAAACGTGGAATGCTCCACATCTCTGACAAAGAAGAAAACCCTCAAATCGTAGAGTGGCTGAAAGCAATCGATGCTCTAACAGTAATATCACCCTGGCTAACTCGGTAAAATCACTAGGAATCACCCTCGGCCAAAAACTAAGCATCACCAAACACATTAAGATCCCCCCGAAGAGTGCCTTCCTCAATCAGAAGCTTCTCAACAAAATTAAACCCTTCATCCCACCCGTGGACCTCAAGCAAGCCACCCAATCACTGGTGTTATCTAGACTTGACTGTGGGAAGGCAGTCCTCTCCGGTACAGCTCTCTCCCACTTAGTGCTACTCAAAACAACTCTCAATGCTGTTGCCAGAATGGTCTACGAAGTTAAAAAAGTATGACCACTTATCTCCCGCACTAAAAGAACTAAAATGGTTGCCTGTCGGAATGCGTGCCAGCTTTAGAAATACCCGCCTCACGCACAAAGCTCTGCACACAGGGAAACCGAAATACCTGGCCTCCAAACGCAAGAAAGTTGGCCAGTCAAGAAACCTCAGGAGTTCCAACACCCTCTTACTCATCCTTTTGCAAATACGCAAACAAAAAAAGGCGTCACAATCCTTTGCAGGAAACGCACTCAAAATCTGGAACTCCATCCCCGCCGATATGAGGACTATCCCTTCCTTTATAAAATTCAAAAGACTCCTAAAAGACCTCTACCTCAACCGTGCCTTCCCGAACTGAGTACCGAAACACACAAGCCTGCACTCGGAATCCACCAGGCAATGTTCCACTACCTTACCTCTTCCTGCACTTTACAGACCCCTGGCAATGTTCCACCACTCCCTACCTCATTCCCGCTCCCTAACCCCCTTCTCGTTCACCTCCTCTAGGAGGAAGATTTAGCCCAAGACTTTGTGCATGCATCGAGACTAACTCTGGACCTCTCTACCTCAATAACGCACCTCGGACGCACAGCACACTGGGACTTTTCAACACTTATGCTTACCTTTGTCTCTTTTATGCGGTTTCTCCGCTTTTCTGCTGTAAAACGCTCTGATACCTTGGGGTCTGGCCAGCGATATATAAAACCTCTTAAATAAATCAAATAAATTACTGCAATTTTTCTATGTGCTGCTGAAAAACTGGAATGTTTGCCGCTTTCGGGTCGAAAGGTCAAAACCACTGTGAATGGGCGATTGTCTCGAGAGTTTTGAATCCCAACATTAACAGACACTGGTTTCTGTGCTACATTAGGCATCTATTGACCCTCACTGTATTACCTGCACTATACATATCTTTTGTCACTCAGGGGCATATTACCAACAACTAGCGATAATTATCGCTATGTTTGCTTAGCGGCAATATTTTTATCGCCGAGCTCCGCCGATTTTTATCGCAGATAAACCTTGCTATTATCAAGGTTTATCTCAAAAGCGATAAAAATCCGCCGAAAGTCAGCGATATTCATGCATCCACCTACCATTGTATAACATGGCTAAGAACTGCTCTGGGGAGGCGTTAGCTTTTGGAGATATTTGCGTTTAGCGCGAATATTTCCAAAAGTAGGTAATAAGAGATAGCGATGTTAGCAACTGTTTCCAGTCGCTAACATCTTGGCACGCCCACTTTGCATGTCATTAGCGATAAATATCGCTGACATGCAAAGCGGGCCTCAAGCTGATCGCTATCTCCTACTAGCTGTCGCTAACTGGTGTTAGCGACAGCTAGGTAATAGGGCAATAAAAGTATCGCCGCTTTAGCGGGAAAAATTTCCGCTAAAGCTACGATAAGGCCCTTGGTAATATGCCCCTCAGTCTTTCAATGTGCATTCCCTCAACCACTTGAATACATTTGTTTATGACTACATACTATTGTATATACATATTTGACAAGGTGAGGCTTCTTGACTTTGTCATTGCTTGTTCATATAACTCTGTACTACTAAATAAGCTGCAGAGGAGATAGAGGTTTTTTCAACTCGACATTTAAAGTAACATTTAACTGTGGCGTTGGCAGTACAAGGGTGCAGTACCGCAGGTCGTTACTAGATGTCCCTGTAGAGTGAGGTGTGCAGCGGTGCAGTACCGCAGGTTGTTACTAGATGTCCCTGTAGAGTTAGCAGCACTCAGTACAGAGCCACAGAACACTGTTAAAGAGTTTACTGATATTAAACGCATAGAATTAATTACTTAATGAATGAAGAAATTAATTATATAAGAACCATTTACTATGATCAAAGTCTCGCAATACATTTCTAAATACTATGTCTCGAAGATCTCTATTAGTACGCAAAATAACAAGTGATATGAAGTGCATACTTTCTGTACAGGGGGGCTGAAAAATGGTTTATTTAACTGGAAGAAACGCAAATTCAACACATACTCTAGTGCTTGACAGTGACCACATGATACCCAATCGTGAATGACAAGGATTTGCAGAAGGCATTGCGGGTATGCAGCTGTTGCGCAATGGATTGTGGGTATAACTGAGCTTGCACAAAGGATTGTGGGATATGTTCACTTCCTGTTCAAAGCCCCGCCCCCTTTCCTCCACTGGAGAAGCTACGGGTGGGTCAAAGGTTACCACGGACGTCACCAAGTTCCTGTGGGTGAACAAACCCAAAATGAGCCTTTATGGCTATTTCATCAAACGAAAAATAAAACGTTGTGAATGAATGCCCGCTCAAGTCTTATGAAATGCGTTTTGTATGTTATGACTAAGGATACAAACTTATTAACACCCATCAGAAGTTCACCGGACCCAACCCAGTGAATTCTATGTCAGTCCACGGAGGCTCCGATTATGCTTCTCTTCACTTTACTGACATAAACAGCAGCCAATAAAAACTTTAAACTGGCATGACCCCGGAAGGACAACCCCCTCCAACAGTATGCACCAATCACTATCAAGTCCACTGTATAACTGTCCATGTTTATCAATACGACCTCCTCTTTCTTTGCTGCTGCAGCAGCGAGTTAAGTGCCCTTTACGTTTTCTACTTATTGGTGGTTAATTGTTTTAAGGGCGGTGGTTCTTACCGGCGCGTTATCGTGCCCTTGACTTTATTATGCTTAATGTGTTCTTTATGCCTTCGCATTTATTGCTGTGTTTTCATACGTTATGGTCTTGATCCCAACACCTTTATATCCTATTGCCGATGTGTGCTTAGGCTTCGGCTTCCTTGCCGGTCTTTTTTTCCCGTTGCTTAATTGCCGGTTGAGGAATTTGCCGCGCGTTGTTGTGTTGGTTTAGGTGCGAGTCGGCGGTGCGCGTGGTTCGCTCGGTAGGGGGCGGTGGAGCAGGAGGAGACAGACGCGAGTCTCTCGCGCTCAGGAGGCAGTCGAGTTCGGCCCCCACACGCGGCGCGCATGCGCGAGGAGCCGACTTTCATTTTCAGTGATACCGGCTCCTCGCACATCGCGCGTCTTTCAAGGCTGCATAAATCCTGGTCTCACAGAACGCCTACCGGAGCGTGTCCGGATTAGAGCCTTGCTCTAGGGGAGCTTTGTGTGCACAAAGGGGTCTCCTTCCACCTCAATCTCAGCCTCAGAGTGGTGATTCTTTCGGACTACAGTGTGTGTGTGTGTGTATTTGAGGCACCCCTGGGCTGCTCCCCCCTGTTGAGTTCCTCCACACCTCCCTGCTTTAAAGCTATGGCGTACTACGCCGAGGAGGATTCCCAATGGGCAGAATATAATGAATACGATGAGTATGAGCCACAGGAAGAACAATTGGAGGAAAATTTGGTTGAGGCTCTGGATACCCATGTCCAAGGGTCGGTGAATAAGGCATTGATCAAGGCTCTCAAGCCTTTTACTCACACCCTTCAGAAATATGGCAAGAGGAAGTTTAAGTCAGCCCGGCAGAGTGATACCTCTCCTCAAGCCTCGGCCCAGGTGTTAGCACAGATGGCCAGGAATGTGATGAAGGATCATGGCTCAATGGTTATGGATACGTCTGGGGATTCGTCCCCGTCCCCACCTGTCACTTCTGATTCTGAGGTGGACTCGGTGATGTCCAGGAAGAGATCGAAGAAGGTGAAACACACCGCCTATAAGGCTGATGATAGTCAGGCGCCGAAGAATCTTCTGTTTGATCCAAACAACATTGTACACCCTAGGTCCACGGAATGGGTGCCGTGCCCGGAGGTGGCACACTATGTGGGTAGTAACCTGCGACAGGGTTTCGACAATAGTGTCAGGGCCACGCTCAGATCTGAATGTCCCAGGCCATCCTTGACAGGGAAGGTGGCAGATACACCGGACTTGGACCCCACAATGGCGGCCTTTATGAGAAAGTTTGCGAAAGATCCGAAAAAGGGATTAGATAGGGCCTGGCGAGGGTGTCAGGACAAAATGTTGGACGTAGCTGGACCCCTCACAAAGATTCTGGACGCAGCTGTCAAGGCAAAGGATAGGAAGGTGCCCCTGGATGTGTCAGAGATCCTTGAATGGGCACAACGTGCCATGTGCTTTTTAGGGAACGCAAATGTGGCCCTGTCTACGGAGCGGAGACGCTCCTTTCTTATGAGAATCGACTCCCAGCTGGCGGAAATGGCCCCTACCGAACCTGGTTCCCTCGCCAATGGTATGCTTTTTGGAGACAAATTTGTTAGAGAAATGGGCAAGTACGTTGCCACCTTCTCCGCGCTGGACCGGGCGCAATCAAATATAAAGAAGGTTTTCCACACTGGTGTTTTTGATAGGGCCGGACGCCCACGAGGTCGAGGGTCCGGCCGAGGTTATGCACAGACCTCACGTGGAGCAGATCAGAGAGGCAGAGGCAACAGACGCTCCAACTTCTACCCCTCCCGCGATAGAGGAGGCAGGGGCAAAGGACAGAGAGGATCCTATCGTGGCCAGCAGAATGGTTCTGGAGACAACTCCTACTCAGGTACGACTTTTGTGTCCGTCAGAACATATGGTGGGAGGCAGACTGTCTCTTTTTCTCCACAGGTGGCGCACGCTCACGAGCGACCCTTGGGTGTTGCAGACAGTACAGGGATTTCACATAGAGTTCTATGCCTCCCCGAGCCAACGGCGGAGACCGAATGCCCTACATTTTTCCCAGACAGAGCAGAGTTTCATCGACGCAGAGATATGCTCCTTACTCCAGAAGGGCGCGATTGTGGAAGCCGTTCCACACGACCTGGGCTTCGTGAGCACTGTCTTCGTGGTCCCCAAAAAGGACCAGGGGTATCGGCTAGTGTTGAACCTCAGGGAATTCAACGGCTGGGTGGTGTATCGACACTTCAAAATGGAAGGTATACACCTGCTACGCGACATCCTCCTAGAGCAAGATTGGATGGTACGCCTGGACTTAAAAGACGCCTACCTGGCGGTGTCCATTTACCCCCCTCACCGGCGTTTTCTACAGTTTCAGTGGCGCGACCAGTGGTTCGAGTTTTCGGCCATGCCCTTTGGGCTGTCGTCCGCCCCATGGTGTTTCACCAAGTTGATGAGACCCGTGGTACAGAACTTGAGGGAACGGGGCGTTCGCCTCATTATTTACCTCGACGACATACTGATTTTAGGTCGGTCACCGGAGATGGTGTCACTCCATCTGTCCTGGGCGATTCAACTTCTTCAGGACTTGGGTTTCCTTCTGAATTTGCAGAAGTCCATCTTGCAACCTTCTCAGGTGATGGAATTCCTGGGTTTCCAGGTCGACTCTGTGAAAGCTCAACTACTCTTGCCCCTCAAGAAGAGAGTGGCTATCAGGAAGGAGTTGAGGAGAGCGCTTGCCTCTCCGACAATCTCCTTGAGGATTTTGGCGCGTCTGGTCGGACTTCTAGCGTCATCTATCCAGGCGATATTTCCGGGCCCTTTACATTACAGGGCCTTGCAGCGTTTGAAGGCATTGCACTTGCGCAAAGGTCTGACTTACGCTCAACACGTTTCCCTTTCGCCAGAGGCTCGTACGGAGATGAACTGGTGGTTAGAGCATATGGATGCGTGGAATGGCAGAGCCATTTTCGCGGCCACCCCGGAAGTGGTGATAGAGTCGGATGCCAGCCGCTGGGGCTGGGGAGCCCGTTGCGGCTCGGTGGAGACGGGGGGTCGATGGTCCAGCGACGAGCTGAGTCTCCACATCAATTGCCTGGAACTTCTGGCGGGTTCCTTTGCGATTCGCACCCTGTCCCCTCAGAAAGTGTCATGCTGCATTCTCCTACGCATGGACAATGTGTCCGCGGTGCGATACATCAATCGCCTGGGAGGGACCAGGTCTCGCCTCCTGGCGGAGATAGCGAAGGATTTCTGGCACTATTGCCTGGCCCATCAAATTTCGGTGACGGCGGAATATATTCCGGGGTCTGCCAACGTGACGGCGGATTGGAACTCTCGATACTTGAGAGATGCGAGCGATTGGAGACTGCACCCTCGGATCTTCGGGGCATTGAACCACAAATGGGGTCCGTGTGTGATAGACCTTTTTGCCTCTCGGCTCAACAGGCAACTTCCCCAGTTTTACAGCTGGCGCCCGGATCCCTTGGCGATCAGCTCGGACGCCTTCCTTCAATCGTGGACGACGGGCATTCTGTATGCGTTTCCTCCTTTTATCATGATCCCGAGAGTTCTGGCTCAGGTTCGGAGGCAGAAAGCGGAATTGGTCTTGGTCTCACCGTGCTGGAAAGCACAAGCGTGGTTCCCGGTGGCAATGAGTCTCACCTGTGCAGCGCCAGTGCAAATTTCGACGTTCCCGGATCTTCTCGCGGACCCGGTGGGTCTTCCCCACCCGCTGGTCCTTCAGAATCAGTTGTCCCTCATGGCGTGGAGACTTTCCGGCGACGTTGGCAAATGCCGGGAGTTTCAGAGGACACTCTCTTTTTCCTATCTCAGGCATGGGCACCTTCCACCCACAAGCGATATGAGTCAGCTTGGAGACGATGGGTTGGTTGGTGTAACGAACGGCAGGGGGATCCGATATTACTGTCATAGCGAATTTCTTATCGGAACTGGCGCGGTCTGGTCTGGCTTATCGAACAGTGAATAACTTCCGATCGGCGATCTCCGCGGGGCACCCGCATGTTGACGGTAAGCCCGTTGGGGAACACCCTTTGGTGTGCAGAGTAGTCAGGGGAGTCCGCTTAGTGAAGCCCCCTCAACCCAGGTATACTGAACTCTGGGACGTGTCGGTGGTCCTACGTTTTTTGGCGGCCTGGCCGGCTAATGAGGGTCTGTCTCGCAAACAGCTCTCAGCTAAACTTACACTTCTCCTCTGCCTGGTCTCATGCAGGCGAGTGTCGGATATTCGGGCTTCGGATTTATCAGGTAGAGTATTCACTCCCGCGGGAGTTTCTTTTACGATCTCTAGGCGTACAAAAACGCATACAAAATGTATTGCATATCCTGCATTTCCTCATCACAGTAAATTATGTGTGGTCAAATGTTTGAAGGTATATGAGGATTGTACTAGGGAATTTAGAACTGGTTTTGGTCAACTGTTGATTTCATTACAGAAACCTTTCCGCCCAGTCACCAGTGCAACTCTGGCCAGGTGGGTTACCTGGTTGTTGGGCCTGGCGGGTATTGATACCTCTAAATTTGGGGCTCATTCTGTGAGAGGGGCTATGGCCTCGAAATCCTTTGGTGCCGGCTCTCGGCTTCAAGATATCATGACTGCGGCAGATTGGTCTTCTGATTCCACCTTTAAAGTGTTTTATCATAAACCTATTGTGGATGTGGCCTCGGTGGTGGTGGATAAACTTTAAACTAGCATAATCGGAGCCTCCGTGGACTGACATAGAATGAAAAATTGTCTAGCAGACGCGACAAAGAATTTTCAATTCTATTAAGGACACGGAGGCGAGGATTATCCCACCCGGGCTTGCAGGATTGTATTTCATGCAATGTTGTATGGTTGATGAATTCTTGTACCCACCCGAATGATTGTTATTGGCTTGTTGTATTTCCAAGTTTGGGAATGGCCATTACGACTTATGTTCTTGTTTCAGGTGATCAGCACAAGCAGACATGAGGTGAACAGTCTATGCTTTGGAAATCTGTGACGTGGTGCAGGAGATGCCTTCCTCGACGATGGATGCGATGGTTGCCACGTTGGCCTCCGGTCTTGTTGGACTGATGATGTGTCGCAAAGAAAGAGGAGGTCGTATTGATAAACATGGACAGTTATACAGTGGACTTGATAGTGATTGGTGCATACTGTTGGAGGGGGTTGTCCTTCCGGGGTCATGCCAGTTTAAAGTTTTTATTGGCTGCTGTTTATGTCAGTAAAGTGAAGAGAAGCATAATCCTCGCCTCCGTGTCCTTAATAGAATTGAAAATTCTTTGTCGCGTCTGCTAGACAATTTTTCATCCTAACTCCATTGACAGCACCGGAAGCAGCTAGCCCGATTCAGATTGTTCAGGCAGGTCTGCCCCATCTCAATGCCCTCCGACCCTTTGCATTCATCAAAGTCAGTCCATCCAGTTCAAAGCAATTCAAATCCAACTCACATGTACCAGAACCAGTGTGACCCAGACACGTCCATTCTAGCCCCATTAACCCCTAACACAGCCAGCCTGGGCCGGTCCAGTCCATCTTGTAGCCTCATTCAAACTGAATCAGCCTGGTGGTGTCCAGTCCCATTCCCAAACTGAGCAAGCGAGCCCCACGCAGTGTGTTCACACACCATCAATATTCATACAACCCTGCCAGACTATGCCATTCTAGGTGCATGCACAGTATGGAGCAGGGTTACAATTTTGTACCCTACCCAAATCATGAAGACCCCTTAAAGTGAGTTTTAACAAAAATGTTGTGTGATACTAACCAGCACAAAGGGGCGCTTTTGCATGGCAAAGTTTGAATAAAACTACTAAAAGCATGTGAGTGAAAAGCATGTGTAACTTGTGTGTGCATCAAAAGCATACTAGTCTTTGTATCCGCAGTCTTACATATGCACATTTGTAAGTTGTGCATATGTTTCTAAAAATGCTTGGAGTTCTCTGCTTACGCTCGGTAACCACTAACAGTTATTAATAAAATGGTGGGGGGTAGACAAAGTTGTAAAAATCCCTGAATTAATACTTATTTTCATCTGTTTTGCATTACTTTGTGTTTGGGCCTAGTCAAAATGGCTGCTAGCGTGATACCTCGTGCTGTCAATATGTAAGCCAAACAAGATGGAGCCCGCGTCTGCGCATTGTTATCATGAATTTATTTCCTAAAATGTAGATAAAGATTCAAAATTCAAACTTAAATAAATGTGGGCTTATGTGCTTGCGATTATATGCGCTTCTGCGAGAAGTCAGGGGGCTAGGGCTGGGGCTTTGAAGGTGTCTGTTACAGTGCAGGGCTCTTGTTGTTCTTAATGAGGGGTCAACTTGCTCTGCTGACTTCCTCAAATGTGCATAATTATCAGTAAAGGAACCAGATTTATTCTAAGTTCCACATCGTGTGGGTTCAAGGTGGCTGCAGTAATCAGTGTTTGGTGCATCAAATGTACTTCACCCACCCGGACAGTACCTTAGCTTTCATACGTCACTGCTCCAATGCTAGCAGGGAAGCCATGCCTACGCTTCAACTTCGCTCGCCAGGACTTTTGCAATGCTGTCGCACACGCATCCAGGCAGCTGGGGAAGCTGCTGATCGAGGACAACATTTTTAACCAAATCCTCTACTACCTGCCCCAGCTCTACAAACTCAACCGGGATGTACTTGGAGAACTTAAAGACAGGTTGGCCGATTGCTAAAAACGGTAGGCAGACAAAATATCGATATACAATAATATCGATGTTTTAAGTTCGACAGTACAGAATATCGATGTCCAAAATATCGACAGACAGAATATCGTTTTTTTAAGGTATGTATGTTACTAATATCCAATTTTACTAATATCGAAAAAAATGTTAGTGTTATGTATTTTATTATGTTGTTTATATGTTTGTTAAACATGTTTTGTAATGTATGTTTGAAAATTTGTAAATTTGTTTACATTTTGCGTTTTAGTATCAGAGCGGGTTGTGGGTTTATAGGGGAATGGGGTGGGAAGTAATTTAATAATAATTAATTAATTAATATATGTTTGTAAATATTTTTAATTAATAATTAATTGGTAATTAATTAATATTAATTAGTTAATTATTTAATATAATTTTGTACATATTTTTAATTAATGATTAATTCGTAATTAAGTAATATTAATTAGTTAATTATATTAATTAGAGTAATTTGTTGTTATATATAATTTTTTGTTATTGTTATTTAATTAATTGGGAAAAAATAATATTAATTAATAAATTTAATTAATTACAGCTAATGTGCTAATATATTTACTTTATTGTTATTGTTAATTAATAATTAATTGGTAATTAAATAATATTGATTAATTTTGGGTAAAGGAGTATTTTTAGGGTTCAGGGTCAGTTTTCAGTTTTTGGGTAAAGGGGTATTTTTAGGGTTCAGGGTCAGTTTTCAGTTTTTGGGTAAAGGGGTATTTTTGGGGTTCAGGGTCAGTTTTCAGTTTTTGGGTAAAGGGGTATTTTTAGGGTTCAGGGTCAGTTTTCAGTTTTTGGGTAAAGGGGTATTTTTAGGGTTCAGGGTCAGTTTTGGGTTTTTGGGTAAAGGGGTATTTTTAGGGTTCAGGGTCAGTTTTCTGTTTTTGGGTAAAGGGGTATTTTTAGGGTTCAGGGTCAGTTTTGGGTTTTTGGGTAAAGGGGTATTTTTAGGGTTCAGGGTCAGTTTTGGGTTTTTGGGGTACAGTCGTACAGGGTAAAAATAAAATAAATTTAAATTAAATCAATTAAATGAAATTAAAAAAAATGAAATTACATTAAATTATTAAGTTTTTAATTTATTTTAAATGTATATGTATTAGTTTTAATTTTTTAATTATGTTTTAATATTTTTATTTAATATTTGTAAAATTATATGTATTTTAAAATTATTTTTACATTATTATTAATACATTTAAAAAAACGATATTTTCAATTTCGATATTTTTGTACTACGATATTAATTTTTCGATATTTTTGTACTTACCTTTATGAAGATATGACTCCGATATTTTTGATTTCGATATTTTTGTGTCGATATTTTTGTATGTAGATATTCTGTCTGTCGATATTATGTCAGACATTCGCTAAAAACACCTCTATGCTGATAAGTGGGCGTCTGCAAATTATGCTTAGTATTTCTCAAATTGTAAGTGAAAACATCTCACCCCTCCTCCCAGTCGAGTGCTGGTTTTTGCATTTTAGTTAAAAATATAAAACAAAAATCAAGAAAAGGTATGTCGCTTCCCTTCTCAGGAAAGCTTTACTCCATTACATCCTAATTTATAGGACAAGCACCATAAGGGCCTCTGTATTTTCCTGTGCTTTCTCTCCCCTCCCGTTGTCCGCATTCCCTTTATTCCTACCCCCCCACCCCACTTGCGGTGACCCTCCTACCCTCCCGTTGACCCTGTTTACCAGGCTCCCGCCCCCTCCCGTTGTCCTTTTTAAACATGCTCCCGCCCCCTGGTTCTGTCACATGGACCTAAAACTTGGATTCAGCCACTTGACACACTATTAATTTATTGAGCGCCCGCTTTGTGTAAACAGTGCATTGCAGTGATTAAAAGAGCCTTGTGTCAAAGAAGAACAGAATTGACCCAAAACACTAATGCCCATAATTGGGGTGCTGTGGGCCCCCATATACTCCACCAGCTCCTCTAATGATAGCTGAAGCCCTGAGAAGCAGGCTGTCTCCTCTACTTTCTCTCCTTGCCACCATGTCTGACCATCACACCGATCTCGAAACAAGTCTCCTTCTGAAAGAAAATGATCTTCAGCATGCTAACCGCTTTTCAGCGCCAGGAGCGCCATCTGCCCTGATACTAGCATGGAAAAGTCGTTTCCAAATGAATCACAAGTTTAACTGTCACCTGAAGAACCCAGCTGGTCTTTTCAGAAGATCATCGGATGTACAGCCATCTTCATAGAGGAGCCTCAGACATAAACCTTATTCTAACTCATTGTAGATCTTAGAGTTAACCTAAGACATCCAATTTTTCCACTCATTGTTGTTATCATCATCACACGTAGTTTTTTTTTTTTTTTTTCCCCTTGCCAACTCCTAGAGCCGGCCACTACCCCCTGAAGTCAATCAAAGTGCCAATTACCGAAGCCAAAATCATGCTCGAGAGCATCATCCACGAAACCGCAGACGAAGGCATCTCAGCCAAGGGATTGTGAAGCCATCTTGCCGGTCAGTCAGCTTTTACCGCCAGCCTCCCGACTTTCAAGCCCCAAAACCCCCATTTCATGCTCGAGAATATCATCCGCAATTACATGCAAATGAAGCATCTCAGCCGTTACGACATCTCCCCACCCCCTGGCCCATCAAGCACATCTCAAACTGCACCTGACTTAGCCAAAGGACAGAGAAGAAATAGTCTTACATCCACTAGCCATTGTATGCTGTCAAGAAACACCCTTTTATTATATTCTCAACAAAACTTACGAAAAATACGGTGACGATGAATATCCATCACAACTAGTGAAAGAAAATGTCCGTCTGTCTCACCAAAACACGTGCGTGAAATATTTCTTAGTCTTAAATGTCACTTTTTTCACATAATATTGAACCAAAAGTTTTTGGTTTCTTTGCAGTGGCTTCTGGGTATGCAAAATTCACCAAAAGACAGCTGGATGTTGTCAGGCAGACTGCCCTCTGGTAACAGCAGGTGGTACTGCACCTGGTGTTTGGTAGATAGTTCAATTTATCCCTCCACCCCCTACTAACTCACTCTCACAAGCACACGCACTCTCTCTCTCTTTCTCTCTCTCTCTCTCTCTCTCTCTCGCTCTCTCTTTCTCTCACACACAAACACTCTCTCTCTCTCTCTCTCCCGCACTCCCTCTTTCTCTCTTTCTTTCTTTCTCGCTCTCACACATCCTCTTGTAATGTCGGGTTTCACCCCCAAATAAGCACTGGAGCCACAGTGATGATCGTTGGTATTTATTTAGCTTAGATTCCTAAAGAGCGCCGAGCACGTCTTTCTGTTGCCGGCTTTCGCGCTTCTGCCTCGCTGCGCGCGCAGCCCAAACATGGCCGCCAGCACGTCACGTAGCCTGCGTGACGTGCAACACTAGAACGCTCGCTACATATCTCCCCTTTTTTCCCAATGCAAACAATTTAAACTTACAGTTCCCCACTCATGTCATAGTCTCTGAATCTCGCTGGCTTGACCACCGCTCTGCCCCTCCTGGTCAGTCTCACCGGGGTTGTGGCGGTCGCTCCTTCGCTTCTGTCTCTACTCTCTAGCGCAGCCGCGCTAGCTTCTCCATCACTCCGGTCCTCTTCGATCAACTGCTCCTGGTTGGCTTCACCAGTCTTTGCTTTTTGTTGTTCTCCTCTCGTGTCAGGTTCTTCCTCCCACTGTTCATGTGGGGTATTTCCTCCTACTTCATCTCCCCCTTCTGTTCCATCATTGTTTCAGCACAGAACCTTATTGCACCTGGCCATGTGGTCCTGCGACCACACGTTTCCGTCGCTCAGCAAGGCCGCTCTGCCCATTACTTCCTTCACCTGCATGGGCTTGCTGTATTTGCTCTCTCCTTTCCTTTGTAGAGTGGCCAGTTTTACTCGCACCCATTCTCCTTTTTCTAATCCCGTGTGCTTCACGTTTCTTCGTGTGTCTGGTGTACACGGTTTGGGCTTTCTCCAAGTTGGCACGCACTACTGCTGGTGACCACTCGCTCTGGATTATTTTCTCCTTCCATACCCTGTTGTCTTGGGTGAATGGTTCGCGACCTCTCAGTATCTGGAATGGGCTGTAACCAGTCCCTGTGGGGGTGATCCGGAACGTCCACACCATGTGCCAAATCTCCTTTTCCCAGTCTTTGTTGTCCGAGATAGCAGCTTGAACCGACCCCATCACCACTCTGTTAAAACATTCCACCAACCCGTTCCCAGCCGGGTGGTAGATGGAAGTGTGTTTCGCTATGATGCCATTCCTTTGCATGAATTGGGACCATTTTTCTGACCTGAATTGGGGGCCATTGCCGCTGAGGATGCATTTTGGGATGCCTTCCCTTACAAACATGTCGGCTAGGAACTTTACAACAGTCTCTGTGTCCATCGCTTCATCTATCCTCAACTCCGGCCACTTGGAATATCGATCCACAATGACACAGATGTATTTCTGGACTCCATATGCGTCTAGGATCGGGCCTAGGATGTCTACGGACAGTTCCTCCCATGGATTCCTCGGGGGTCAAATTTACCCAGTGCTGGACGCAGTGGTTTGAGTGTCTTGTCTGCGCCTTGACACCGTGTGCATTCCCTGACATGCCTCTCGGCCCTTATATCCATTCCCGGCCACCAGTAATTTTGCTTGGCCCTCAATTTGCGCTTGCCGATCCCCAGGTGTCCCTCATGCAGTATGTCCAGTAATTTGGGGATGATGTTGCTTGGGGGTATGACCTTCTCTCCCCTAAACACAAATACGCCTTGGTCGTCTATGGACAGTTCTTCTCTGACCTCGAAATATGGGTTGAGTTCCCCTCGGGTCTGCTTCTTGTCAGGCCATCCTCTAGTGACGTGTGATTTCACTTCTTCTAGCACCAGGTCTTCCTCGTACGCCTGCTTCCATTCCTGGTGACTAATGGCCGTCTCTTGGTCTCCTGTGAGTGCTACCCATTCTTCTGCCCCGGATTTGTCTTCCTCGCTAGGCTCCATGGCTGCTGCCCTGCTTAAATAGTCTGCCACTCTGTTCTTGCTCCCTGGAATGTACTCCACATCGTACCTGAACTCCAGCAGTTTCAGCGTCATTTTTGAGATCCGTGGCGTTGCGTCGGCATGTCCACTCGATGTAAGCACTTTCAGTAGGGGCTTGTGGTCCGTCCTCAATCGGAACCTTGTGCCCCATAGGAAATGTCTGAATCGGGTCGTGGCCCACACTACTGCCAGCATCTCCTTTTCGATCACGCTGTACTTCTTTTCTGTGTCACTCAGTGTGCGGGATGCGAAGCTTAGTGTTTCCAATCTTCCTTGGCCTCGGTCTTGCATGAGAACTGCTCCAAGCCCCTTATCACTGGCGTCGGTGGTCAGCACTGTTCTTCCGTGGGGGTCGTACCCTTGCAGCGGTATTGCTCCTGCCACTTCCTTCTTGATGATATCGAACTCCTCTTGTGCTTCCTTCGACCAGTGAAATTCTGTGTTTTCTCTCGTGAGTAACCTCATGTGGTGAGTCTTGGAGGCGAAGTGCTGTACAAATTTTCCGTAGTACTCTGCCATTCCAATGAATGATCTTACTTCTTCCTTGTTGGATGGCGGGGGCGCCTCACAGATCGCCTTCACGTTTTCTGCCTTCGGAGTTACTCCTCGCACCCCTATTTCGTGTCCGAGGTAGGTCACCGACTCCATTCCAATTCGGCATTTGGCCCATTCTGCTGTAAGGCCCTTCTTTTCCAGGATCCCTAGTACATCTCTGAGTTTCTTGTCGTGGTCGGGTCTGTCTCGCCCCATCACCAGTATGTCGTCAGTGAAATATTGGACACCGGGTGTGTCCTTAAACAATTGGTGCATCAGTTTTTGGAACACGGCAGCTGCCGAGGCCAGCCCGAACGGCATACGGCGGAACTGATAACACCCAAATGGGGTGATGAATGAGGTGAGTTTGCGGCTCTCCGGGTGTAGGGCGATCTGGTGGTAGGCGGAAGTCAAGTCTATGGTGGAGTACCATTTGATCCCCCTGGTGCTGGCCAACATCTCCTCTATTCTGGGTAGGGGGAATCTCTCTACCACTATGTTCTTGTTCAATTCGCGCAGGTCAAGGCACAGGCGGACCTTGCCGCTGGGTTTCTTAACCACCACCAGTGGCGCCAGCCACTCGGCGCACGTGATGGGCTCGATGATCCCTTTCTTCTCTAATTCCTGCAGTTCGATCTTCACTTCTTCCCTTACCGCCAACGGAATGTTCCTCACTTTGTGGGCCACCGGCACCGCGCCCTCTTTAAGAATGATTTTGTGTGCAAATTTCTCCAATTTTCCCACCGTGCCTCCGAAGACCTTTGGAAATTCGCACATCCATTTGTTGAGGTCTGGCCATGCGTCCAGTTCCGTTAGTAGGATTTGCTCCTTACCTCCCGGGTCCAACTTGATGCCTAAGTCGCCTTGGTCGAGCCATCCTAGGACTGAGGGGCCTTTCTCTGACACGTAGAGCTTGCAATAGGCGGTTCGTCCTCTGAATTCAAAGTTTAACGGCCTGAATCCAGCCATTGGTATGCGGTCCCCATTGTAAGTGACTGGGCGGATGTCCAGTTTTTCGAGTTCGGGGCCCAGCTGCAGTGCAAACTTCTCCTCCCACACCGCTCTCTGGACGATGGTGTAAGGTGAGCCGGTGTCTGCCACCACTTGGATCGTAACTCCTCCTATCGACATCTCCAGGACCGGCTTCATTGTCCTTTTGCCGTCGACCCCCAGAATTTGGCCTTCCACACTCAATATCTCGTCATAGATGCAGAGTACCGTTATGACCTCCTCCTCGGCACCATCTTCTTGTTCTTCACCTTCTTGACCAACGAACTTCACGGTTCCCTTGGAGGTCTTTTTCCGACATACTTTCTCGTAATGGCCGATTATTTCGCAAAACATACACTTGGCGCGAAACGCTGGGCACTTCCTGTCGTGCGCCTCGTGTGACCAGCTTCCGCATCTATAACATGGCCTTCTGTTGTTTCCCGCTTGTTTTCCTGGTGGGCCTGAGTTGCCTTGCCATCTGCCTGGACCCTTCTCTGACGACTTCCTGTTCTGGTGGTCTCTTCGGTGCTCCTCATTGTCCACCTTGTTCACCATGACACTGGGCGCTGTTTCTTTTCGCGTCGCCACTGCACATCGGCGCGCTAGTTCGGCCCTTTTGACGATGACTAGCACTTCTTTGAGCGTAGTGTCACCACTAGCCTATAATTTGTCCTGCACGGTCGTGCACGTGGTGTGCATCACCACCTGGTCCTTTATGAACTCATCTTCCCAGTTGGCGTACCTGCACGAGGATGCCAGCTTCCTCAGTGCCGCCACGTATTCCTCTACCGTCTCTCCTGGCTGTTGCTTCCTCTGTTGGAAGTTGAATCTGTCTACTGAGACGCATACCATTGGTCTGAAATGCTCGTCTAAGTCTTCAATAGCATGGGTGTATACATCATCGTCTGTGGTCGCTCTCTGTTTTGGAACCAGGCTTTTGTAGATCCTCAGGCCTTCTGGGCCTAGATTCAATAGCAAGATGCGTTTCTTCCTCGGGGGTTTAAATTTTTCTTCGTTTTCATCCTCTAGGACCCCAATGAAATTATAGATGTATTCCTTCCAGTCCTCCCACTTCATAAGTGGTTCTCCGGGCCTGGGTAGGAACTGAACCGGCGCCATTGCGAATCCAGCTTGCGCGCTCATTTTCTCGCTCTTGACCGTTGGCTGCGCGCTTCCTTGACCTCTCGGGCTTCCTGGAGTGTTGTCTTGCTCTTCCTCGTTCACTTGGAGTTGGGGACTGTCTGCCTCAGCCCCTTCCCGCTTATGTGAGGTATCCAGCGCGGTCCCCCTTGACCTGTGGGTCGTGGCTCGCTTTGGCGCGCTTTCTGCCGCGGTTCCAGCCGGTCTTCTCACTGTGGGCTATTCTTCTTGCTCTTCTGAGCTCCTAGGGCTCTGCCACGCTCTTTAGGGTGATCGTGTGGGGTCACGTCAATTTCTTCTGGCCCCTTGTCCTTCTGGTGGACTGGCACTGTGTCTCTATCTGGCTCTGCATGCGCTGCTATTCCTTCGGTGCTGTGAGGGGGGTGGGGGGTCTGCTATCCCACTCTCGTCGCCATTGTAATGTCGGGTTTCACCCCCAAATAAGCACTGGAGCCACAGTGATGATCGTTGGTATTTATTTAGCTTAGATTCCTAAAGAGCGCCGAGCACGTCTTTCTGTTGCCGGCTCTCGCGCTTCTGCCTCGCTGCGCGCGCAGCCCAAACATGGCCGCCAGCACGTCACGTAGCCTGCGTGACGTGCAACACTAGAACGCTCGCTACACCTCTCTCTCTCCCTCTCTCTCAAAATGAAACAGCAGCAAAGATCAATGGTTTGGAATTTGAAATGAAAATGCTGGGTCTTATTTACAAGCCCCTTGCGCTGCCTGTACGCCTCTTTTTCCCATATTAAAAGTGACGCACCGGCGGCGCAAGGGGTTTGTAAATAAGCCCCAAAATGTATAAAGCGCTCGAATGCCTGGAGAAATCTACGTAAGTCAACGTGGAAAATGTGGAAAGACTGGCTCAGTGAGTGAGGGTGACTTTCAGGCAACCATTGGCTAAAATACAAGGGGCCTTATTTACAACAAAACGATGCAGCGCGGAGCGCAAGCCAGATTGCAGCGTTGCGCTGAGTCCTTTTCAGAGCACAGGGATGCGTTATAGTAACAACAATATTACGCATTCCTGTGCTGTCCCCTGCGCTGAAGCACAATTGGCTGCCATGCACCAGGCCAGGCACGCATGCGTGACGTTGCAAGGGTGCCTGCGCTGCGGGGATGATTTCCCCTTCCTGCCCTACAACAATCATTGATGGCGATTTCCTCTTTCTACGTGTGCTGCAGAAGGCAGCACTCATAGGAAGAAGAAAAAACAAGGAGAAATAAAAGTGGGCATATTTACAAGCCCCTATCGCCACCACAGTGTCACTTTTCTCGACACTATGGTGGCAAAATGGCCTTTGCCTTATACAGAAGGAGGAGTTAAGCTACTTAACGTGGCCTAACACCGCTTTGTGAATAAAGCACCCTTTTCGTAAATCCAAAGTCATGAAAAGCCACGCAGGGTGGCTTTGCATGGCCTTGTAAATATGGGCCAGCGCACTGTGCTGCGTCAAAAAAAGTGACGCACCAGAGCCGCAAGGGGCTTGTAAAGAAGTCCCGTGGCTTTTGGGGGTTTTCCTGAATTGAAGAAGATTTCTCATTTCCTTTAGTATTAGGGATAGGGCATTCCATTATTTGGCTGTACAGGTGACAAAGCGTCTGCCTCTCCAAGAGGATTTTGTGAATTTGAGAAAAATTACGATCTTGGCTGCAGATGAGTGCAAGGGCCTATAGAGGATGTACCAAGAAAAGCTGCATTTAAGATACCCAGGACCTGAATAAGGAAGTGATTTAAAGGCAATGCACAATTAGGTTGGATTCTGTGCTATGTTCGTTTCTTAAGTCAAACTGAGTGGGGTCAAGCAGAATGTTTACCTTTATAGAGGAAGCCGGCTCTAGATTCATGGCTTTCTCTACTTTCAGCTCACAGCAACCTCTCAGCAAATGTACTCTACGCTGTTACTATAAACAAACCCTACACACCTTTATTACCTTTATTCCCGCCCCCCTCCCCACTTGCGGTGACCCTTGAGGAACCCATTCTCCTCCCCTCCCGATGTTATGTGGACGCAAAACTTGGATTCAGCCACTTGACACACTATTAGTTTATTTGCCCACCCTGGGGATCCTGAACCCAATGAATTCCTAATAATTGCAGTCTGGAAGGGTGGGAGCGGAGCATCACCCCACAGCCCTGTCATGTCCCCAGGTCAAAGCAAAATCAAAGAGGATGATGGACAGAGTGTTGAACATTGCAAACACTCACCCCTAGTTAACTGATCTGGGTTTAATCCATCATCATTCTTTAGCTCACTCCGCCACCCCAGGACAGACATGGCCATATGCAAGTCAGTCTGACCCTGTGCCTCATGGGAACAGTCCAGCCCAATTGCCAAGACATGTCTTCCCAGGACCGGAAACAAGCATCCTGGGACTGGTTTCTGGCTAATCAGCCGTCATCAGCCAGGCTAGCTGGAATCCAGTGGCAAAGTGAGCTAGGGACCCACGTCTGGGCATACCCTGCCAACTTAGGGCGAACAAAGCAAAACCAAAGAGGTCCACAGGTCAGCCTCAAATGACGATAAAGTGTGGATCGCTGCAGGCCGCTGGCTGATGGATTATTGCAGTGCAATGAGGGAGAGTCCATTTTGCCTAATTGGGACCGCGTCTGGAAGCTGCTTCACAGTCTCCAAAGAATGGTTGGGGTGGTCGGACTTTCTCAAAGTGAGGGTCTCCCCTTCTTCCTGGCAGGGTTTTAATTTCTTAACTGCCTGCTTTGTGCAAACAGTGCATTGCAGTGACTAAAAGAGCCTGGTTTGGTATCAAGCCCCCGTGGCACGCTCGAAAGTTCACTGCGCAAAGACAATGACCTCACACCTCAGCACCCGTCACGTCAGACCTTGTCCCCAAGTGTTTTATTAGAAGGGATGCTCCTGGAACCCTCGCTTGTGGCTAGCGAGCGATCTATGTTACTTTAGTTGCGCATATAAGCAAAGCAAAAAAAAAGGCTAAAATTGTGTATGAAAAACTAACAAATGCTGACATGTAGGATGTGGTTATCAAGGTAGGTGCCATTTTTACTTTGTTATATGCAATCTATATTTATAAAATATTCACATTGTGTGTGCGTGGAAGCGTGTTTAAATCACTGATAAGCAAGAACTTCTGAGTGCGTTTTTAAGTCACACTTGTAACCGTCATCTGAAGGGGAGTGCAGAAGACAGCCGAGGCCTGGCTGTGAAGATGTAAGGGGTCATGTGGGTGCATGGGCAGGGTCAAGGATGACAACTTTCTTAGTCCACCACCTGCCTAGGATCACACAGTGTCACCGAGTGGTGCCTTCATTTGCGTGTTTCCATAGCAAATGGAGGTCTTACGCCATTAGGGGCGTATTACCAAGGGCCTTATCGCTGCTTTAGCGGGAACACCAGTTAGCGACAGCTAGTAGGAGATAGCGATCATCTTGGGGCCCTGAGGAAAATGAAATTTTATATGGCCAGTATGTCCCCCTACGTGTACCCCAACGATTAGTGTATGTGCATGACACTCATGCATGTTTCCCTCTATGGCCACAATAATGATGCCTCTGCATTTGCGTCCTGCATTAGGATGCCAGTCATCAAGATTTCCATGAAAGAAATGTTAACTCTGCAATGAGGCCCATGGTCCATGTGTTTTGCATTGTGCACGTTTAATAAATATCACGAAGAACCCTTTTGTGGCTCAGTTGAGCCAGGACCCGAATTAAGGTTTTCTTGGCTCAAGACACTCTGAAAGCTGCCCTGACCTTTCACATAGTTCTGGCTCCGCTGAGAGAGGCCCCAGCCCGGGGTGCCAAGACAGTATTTTGCAAAACAGTTATCAGCCTGCTGTACAGAATCACATTCCTGCCTGGCGAAGAAGGTAAACAGATCCCTTCTGCAAAGATAGGGCCTCGCCATTCTGTCTCAGTTTAAGTGATTTATAGAGCTCGCATCCATAGAAAGCTCACAGCCCCCATGCAATGCACGAAGAAATATATGCCCACACCGGCTCTTGGTGGTGAGCGACCTTTTGCTTCAGATAATACATCCCCGGACCTAAGATATCAGATATTACTAGATGTGCAGGTCGCCCTGACACTGAAGGCCTCCCCACTAGAACGAAAGTCAGCTTCCCCCAGTTACACGTCAATTACACGTCATGACCAAGTTGCGCACACAATTAGGGCAAAGGTTCCAGCTGGCCACGCAAACCCCCTCCATGTATCCACCCACCTATGACACCCCTATGACTCCTCAAAGTGCACGCCCACATGCTCTTATCTCTTTCTCCTGCTCCACCTGAAGTCCTCCTCTTTTCTCTATGTACAAGAATGAATGTATAAATATTGTACTCTGTGAATAAACTTCAGATGACGACCCTTCCTAAACCTTAGTGGTGTTGGAACCCGATTCTCCCTTAACTGCAGTTATTGAAATAAAGCCCTTTTGAATCGGACACCACGGACTCTGCCTCTCATTTAATGCATGACCCTTTCTTTAAGTATAGAAATTATGACAGGGTAATATTTTATTTACCACAGCCCGCTTTGCATGTCAGTGATATTTATCGCTAATGACATGCAAAGTGGGCGTGTCAAGATGTTAGCGACTGTAAACAGTCGCTAACATCGCTATCTCCTATTACCTACAAAGGCGTACTTTTGGAAATATACGCACTAAGCACGAATATCTCCAAAAGCTAACGCCTGCCCAGAGCAGTTCTTAGCCATGTTATCCAATGGTAGGTGGATAACATGGCTAAGAGCATTAGCTCAGTAATGCATGAATATCACTAACTTTTCAAAGATATTCATGCATTTCGGCCGATTTTATCGCTTTTGAGATAAACCTTGATAATAGCAAGGTTTATCTGCGCTAAAAATCGGCGGAGCTCGGCGATAATAATATTGCCGCTAACCGTGTTAAGCTAACCGTGTTAAGCGATGATTATCGCTTAATCTTTGTAATATGCCCCTTAATTATTCCAAAGGAACTGCTCACAGGAATGCAAAGCTCTGTAGGTACAGCAGTCTGAGGATTTCCAGTGCTTTTGATATTTTCTTTTATATTTCGCTGCAG